>NC_059128.1:143359290-143984290 GCF_020740605.2 Lemur catta
AAAGTTTGTTATTTTTTGGTCTCCCCTGCACTTTTAGATATCTGTGTTATAATTCCTTCCCACTCCACCCCAGGAGCTGAGTGGCAGACTGGAAAGATGACTGACTAGTCCAAGGATCCAAGCCGTCGATGGTGTGTCATCTGCCTTGTGAATCCACAAGCAGACGGCAGAGACACCAGACATCTGTCTCTGGGGTCAGATTGCTACACTTACAACAATGATGGCAGATAGGGGACAGCCCAGAGCGTGTCAAAGTCGCAGTCACAGGGCCAGTGCTAAGCCCCGCTTATCACCAAAGATAAGGAATAGACCAAAAGGCACCTTCACAGATAAACTAATCAGAATTTAGCAGTCATACATAAATGCAGTGGCAGCTTCCTTTCCACATGTACCCAAAGAAATTATCTCTCCCCGCACCTTCGTGTATTCATTTCACTCACATGTATCAATTGTCTACCCCAGGCCAGTCTGCTAAGGGACAAGCGTAAGTAAAGCACAGACCCTCCCACAAAAGATTTTACCACAAAGAGGGGGCAGACATGAACACAGATACACACAGCAAGATGTGATGTGTACTACAAGTAAAATGCACTATGGGCAAACTGTGAGAGAGGAAGGCAATTTCCAACAAAACGTTCAGACCTCAGGTTCTGTGATATGTCCCTGAGACAATTGACCGAAACCCTGCACTTCCTCCTGAGTTTTCAGGTTAATGGGTTGCTTTTGTATGAAGGATCTCCTAAGTCAGGGTTCAGCAAACCATAGCCCAGGGACACCAATCCAGCCCACTGCCCACTGTTGTAAATAAAGTTTTATTGGAACACAGCCATGTTCATTCACTTGGATATCGTCTATGGCTTTCTTTGCACTGCTGTGGCAGAGCTGAGCAATTACGAAAGGGATCACGTGCCCATGAAATGAAAAATATTTGTTATCTGACGCTGTACAGAAAAAGTTTGCCAAACCTTATACTAAGAAAAAATATTCAATAGATTTAACAGCAAAGGTTTCATATAAAGAAAGCTATAAAATCTAATCAAAGCACCTAAAACAGATTCTAAGCAAATGGAAGCATATTATATGATGAAAAGATAACATAAATATATATATCAGTTTTCCCAAAAATTAATATATAAATTTAATATCTTTCCAATTAGCATCTCAATGGGGTTTAAGGGGTTTTTGCTGGAGTTTTCATTGCTTGCTGTTTGCTTTAAACTATATAATATTATCTTAACATTTATATGGGAAATACATGCCCAAGTGTAATCCAAAATGTTTTGGAAAAAAGAGAAAAGGGTGACTTGCTTTAGGAGGTATCAAAATAGACAGAGAATCCAAAACTACAGCCCAGCGTAAGAATGTAATATATGAAAAAGGTAGCATTTCAATTTTGTGGGAAAAGGATGGATTATTTTTAATACTATCAGCAAACTTTTAGGTAAAAGGTGATGGTTTTAACACGTGCATCTATTTTCACTCTTTCCTCCCCTGAATCAACAGCAAGCAAAATGACTTTTTTGCAGCAGAAAGCCTCCAGGATCGGGAAGACAGGAGAATCTACAACCATAACCACATTCAGATGATACAAACCAGATGGAGAAGGAGGTAAAAGATCGAGCCAGAAGCAGGGAAATCCTAGGACCAAACTGACGCATACTGCAGTTCTCCCAGCATCTCAGGCATTTCATACATCTACGGGGATAAAACTGGGGGTAAAAGACGGGCTAAAAGAAAGAGGGTTTGTTGAAACTCTATTTAAGAAACACGTTCACATGTCTTCTTCCCCATTCCAGCCGTGAGGCTGCAAGTTCTTCCTACTTCTGCAAAACATGGTGGGTTTATATTCAGAAGAGGGTAAAACAGGGAGTGTCTCTGGTCTGGGAGATTCTAGAGACGTGAATGAAAGGAATTAAACACACATGTGCTGAGACCCCCTCCCAGCCGTCTTCCCCTATTTGGGTCCCCTAACTTAGAGTCAGGCCTTCAGCCCAAGTGACAGAGTTGAGCTTTCTGCGGGACGGGTCAGGCCAAGGGCACAGGAGAGTAGCCCAGCCAAGGGCGTTCCCTTTTCCTTTCCCTTGGGGGAGTGCGCCCGTGTGTGTCTGTGTATGCGTGTGCACATGTATGTATATGCTTGTGTGTCTATGTATGTGTGCATATGCATGTGTGGATCTGTATATGTGTGCTTAGGTGCCTGTGCCTGTGTGTGTGTGTGTCTGTATATGTGTTTTTATGTATGTATGTGTATACACATATACATATGTGCATGTATGTGTGCTTGTGTGTATATGTGTACATGTGCATGTTGTGTGCATGTGTGTATATGTATGTGTCTCTATGTGTATGCATGTGTGTTTATGTGAGTATGTATGTTTATATCTGTGTGTATGTGTCTATACATATATGTGTGTGTGTTCATGCATGTGCTTATGTGTATGTGTGCATTTATGTGTGTATGTGTGTGTTTGTGTCTGCATGTCTGTATGTGTACGTGTGTGTGCATGTGTGTGCACATCTGCACCACACTGGGTCTTGTCCACGTTTTCCTTCTCCCTAAGAAAGAGGGAGCCCGTGATCAACTCTGCAGCGTCTCCACCTCCAGCCAGCCTGGCACCAGCCAGCACTTGATTCACACTGTGGAAACGAAGGAGCCTCCAACCGAGCAGACTTTCCACCGGAGGCGCAGAAAGTGCCGCAGGAGATGAGGCTGGACGCGAAGGGGCGACGCCCTTGGCTGCTCCAGCCCTGGGGAGTGACTGGCCGTCTGGTCAGCACAGAGCCCGGGAGGCCAACGTCAACCAGGGCAGAGGAGCGGCCAGATTGCAGCTGAGGAGGGACCGTGCTTGGCACAGGCCGGCACAAGCTCAGGGAAACCCCGTGGAGGGAGAAGCGCTTGTCACTGAATATCAAACGTCCTCCCCTCCCCCCCCACACACACAAACGACAGCACACGGGGCAAGCGAAGGGGCCAGGAAGGTGAGGACTGAGGAAGGGGCTCCGCGGCCGCTGCTGCCTGGGCACAGGGCACCCTTGCCAAGGCCGGGAAGCTCCCCAGCAGCCGAGCAAAGTCCTGCTAATTTGAGTCCATGGATGCCAGGAGCTGGTGATGCCCAGACCTTACGCAGCACAAAATATCTGTCCCCAAAGGGTGATGGTCATTAAATAAGACAATTAGTTGGGTTCTCTGTGAGACTTGGCATAAACAATGCAGAAGTAACTAACTGGGAAGAAGAAAAGGCCAAAGCAAACACACATGGGGGAACAGACACCCAGTGACGAGGAAAAGCAGGGTCTTCACTTGTCCACAGGCAGCAAGAGAACCCAGGTGAGGCGTGTTCGCAGCTTCCCAGTTACACTCACAGACCTCGTGCAGCTCTACGCCCAACCCCTGAACAGCCTGTGTTCTCTACGACCCACACCTGAGGCAAATCTTAGCTGGCTCAGGCTTGGCGTGGCGCTGAGCAAGCCCGTGGCAGCAGGCGGAGAGGGAGAGGAACACAAGGCGCGTGCTGCCCAGCGTCCCCTACCTCAACAGAGAACCCCGCCGGGTGTCCAGTCCTGCAGGACGCTGCGGGGCAGGCCGATGCATCGCTGCACGGAGCGGGAGCGGGGTATGGGGTGCAGGTGGTGTAGGAGGGAGGTGGGCCGGGCAGGGAGAGGGGTCCACAAGGGCCCTGGCTCCTGTCTCATAGGTCACATCTCCTTGCAGGGGGTGTTAGGCCCTCCCACCCCTGCCCCCACCTCCTTCAGGTCCTTCTCACCCCGTGGCATCGTGTTAACTCACCTGCATGTCCCGCCGGGTCCCCAGGCTCTCTGGGAGCAGTCAGGGCCACCTGAGCCCACCAGGCCCAGAAGACAGATCAGCTGCCTGAGCCACTGCAGCTCCCACCGCCAAGCCAGCATCGGGACACCTGGGGGGTAGGTGGGGGACAGGGGGAAGCGGGGAGGAGGGTGTGTACATCTGTATATCCCGCCCAAAATACCCTCTATTGGTGGAGCGAGCTGAGGTTTCCCTCCTTAAAGTTACAGAAGCCAACTCAGAGCTCACTGAGTGTTTCTCCCCGATCCCAGCAGCAGCTACAACCACGTCCCAAGTCAGCGCCAGGTGAGGCTTGTTACTGCGTCACACGGTCCAGCTTTCAGCTGTCTCATCGCAGCAGCCCCCAGAAGCCAGCCACCATCCAGGACACATTCCCTTACCCAGGGACTAGATCTTCCCCTTGGCGGCAGAGCATGCTCAGACTACTCGCCCCAGAATTGTATTCATATTAGGAAACCCAATCACTATAGTGACAGCGCCAGACCCAATCCCAGAGCCTTCACATTCTTCTGTGGGGACGTTTGCAAAAGCTTTATAAAGCCTTTGTCCCCAAAACACCTGGAAGTGCAGAGCCGGGGCAACGATATGCAGAGCTCAATGTGCTCAGCGTGTGCAGTTGCGCGGCCGTGTGTGCTGTGGGGAGACTTAGATGAGAAGTCAGAATAGCGGCTTCCAGTCCCTGCACAGGCACAAACCACGTGTGACTCGGGGTGCACCGGCCCAGCTGGAGAGCTCCCAGTGCCCCCCGAAATGGGGGCGTCAGGTCAGACCCTGCAGCGCAGCGTCCTGCAAGTCTCCAAAGGTTCTGACTCCAACTTTCAAAACTTGAGTTTCTCGAGTTCAAAATTGAATTTCTCTTCCTTCGGATGAGGATACAAAGGGTTCTAATGAGGCTACGACGGCGTGGCTGTCATACGGTCTGCTGAGTTTCCTGGGACCCCGATGACTCACATGGCCGTGCGATTGCTTGAAAGTCTGACAGTGTAGAGCTGTCCGCCTATGAATGTCTGCTTACACCCTGCGTGGGGACGCAGAGCCCTCGAGGGCCACGGGCAGGGATGGAGCCACTGGGGCCCTGCTGCTCTCTCCACCCGGAGCCCCGTGTCTCTGTCCTGCAACCAGAGGCTCTGTACTGAGCATGAGAAGCCATTTTCAGTTTCTTTTGGTGGGAAAGATTACTTCCTGCTAAGGCTCTAAAGTCAAAATGCATCTCCCCTCCCTGCATTCCCACGACACAAGGCCAAACCTTCCTGCACAGCATCACCAGCTCCAGGCATCCCACCCCGCAAAGCTGGGCATCCCGGGAACCGTGTCACACTCAGTGTCTAAAGCCTCCGTCGGACCCAACCCCAGTCCAGGCCCCCACACGCCGACATTCCTCAGCGCATCTTGGAACAGAGGAGCAAGATGAGAAACTAGTTCCTTCAAAAGCACAAATTCAGAAACAGCAAATAGGTTTTCTCTCAAATCCTGGAGCAGCGAGAGGCCTGAGCAAAGTGGAACTTGCCAAGCCTACGGCAGCCGCCTACTCATGAGTCTCTTCGTAGAGGAGGCGGCTGTCGGCTAGTGTGATTGGAGGGACCCCAAATCAAAAGGCTCCCCTGAACCCACACACCTGCCTCCCAGGCGGGCTCCTTCCTGCCGAGCCGGCTTTGTCCTGCATGGGTAGCCGTGCACCCTTTTGAGTGAAGACATGATGCTACTGCTTTCAAAGCTGCCCTATTCGGTTAGCTGACACCACAGCAAGGAGCCGTCGAACCATTTAATTAACGACATCTTGCAGCCCAGTGCAGGGTCTGAGACCACGGGACAGAGAAGTCAAGTGTTAGGCCCGTTGGTGGCTGTCTTCCCGGCTTCCCAGCAGGGCCGTGGTGCCGTAGACACAGCAGGGTGGTGCTGGGGTCTGGGAGGGAGCAGGGGAGGGGTGGGGGGGGCGGCTCTGGAAGCTGGCCCAGAGGGGCTCCAGAACAAACTTCGCAAACTCTCACAACGGTGCCCAGGTGGGCTCTGTCCCACGGTCACATTTGCACTCCCCGACAACGAACGCGAAGCCCTGGAGAATGAATGAGTTTTGTTTGGCTTTTCTGAGATGCATCTTAATTCGAGGCCTCTTGCCTGAGAGAGTCAGAGGCAGGAAGGGCTCCAGCGCCACACCAGCTGGTACTTTTCCATGGCTTCCCCTGGGTTATATAACAAGGCACATTTTTAGAAACTTGGTTCTAGTTGCAGAGACTTCTGAGCTAAAATTTCAGCTTCTCAGTCCTTATACTGTCAAATTCTCAAGAGAGGAGACGCTAGTGTTTTTGAGCTATGAAGAGTAGAAGTTGGAGAATAATATACCATGTTATACAGAAAAGGCATAAGGAGTTTCATGCAGTCGTCTCAAAATACCTCCTTCCCATCCTTGTGTTTATACAGGGACAAGGTAAGGGGACTTTGAAATGGCTGAGTTTCATCTTGTTGTTCCTGGGAAGTTGCCTCTGCTGGGATATTTTAAGTGTAGTGTCTCAAGTCGCTGGCATATTGGCTAAATTCATACTAACATGTAAATGATTGATACAACATCCAGAGACATTTTCTACAGCAAGGAAGTTTAATGGGGACATCTGGAGAGAACTGGGCTCCTGGAATAAGCAGAGGCTAATGCAAGAGGAGAGAAATGGGTTGGCAGAGATGGAAGGAAGGGGGCTTGGGTAAAAAGGAAACTGAGGCAAAAACTGCTCCATGACTGTCAGGTTCATGCTGTAAGAGGAGCAATGACAAGGACCAGATTCCAGGTCCCTCGTTTCTCACCTCACTTCCCAGAATGTCCAGCCTCCCCCTCCTGGAACTGTTTGTTCAAAGCAGTCCCTTGTCCCAAGTGACGACGTCTGACCAAGTCCTCTCCAATCTAACTGACAAGCCAACGTGTCTTGCTCAATGGAGCTTCTTTGGCTGTTTTGAAGTCTCCTTAGCTGCCAAAGACCATGAAACCTTAGTCACGGCCCAAAGCACTGGGTTGAAGCCAAACAGGAAGCGAAGGCAGCAAAGGGAAGGGTGAAACAGTGATCTGCCGCTGCCCTGCCACTCTCCGCCGGACCCGTGTCTGGTTTCCTTTCTTCTCGTCCGTCTCGTGCCCACAATCGCTGACATTCTGTGTGCATGCCATTCCCAAGAGCCTTCAGATTATTTTAAAAAAAAGAAAGAAAGAAAGAAATTTCACCTGCACCTCGGAGAAATCGTGTCACATAAACCATGCAGAGAGCCACAGCTTAATTCTGGCCTTATATTTTTAGGCACCTGATTTTTGCAAGTGGCCACCACATTGCCCTGCATAACCTTTCCCCCTGCCAGTGAAACATCTTCATGCCACAATGTCTGTTGTAACTGAATATTACATTAATGTTCACCTTAGACCCTGAGAAGCAAACTCGTGCAGGCGTGGAAAGGTCTTGCTGTAGAAGTTCTCAGCACCCTGTCCCTGTCTCCAGAATAAGGACAGCTACATGTAGAAGACGTGCCCCGCATCTAATTGCATCACGTGGCTTTCCTTAGCAGGTCCTCTCTGCTTGGTGATTGTTACAAGACAGTCACAGTTTTCCACCACCAAATTACCCACCAAGCTGGTCCATGGAGAGATGTAGAAACCACCCAATCATTCAAACACACATTGAGTGCTTGCTGTATGCCAAACACAGGAGCAAGCACTAGCCAAAGATGAACAAGACATGCTCTCTGTTTCTCTTTCCTATAAACTTGCAGAGTCCACATGAAAATTGGACACAATGCGGCCAGGTCTATATAAAGTCCAGTTATGTGCTAGAGCCAGCTGGTCCCAGCTCTTGAGAACTGACATTACACATCTCTTCCCAACTGCAAGTTCAGAAATCTCAAGTTGGTAGCTTGAAATCAGCCATGGTGGGAATATTTACACTACAGAAATTGGTGAACAACAAATCAGGATTTTGTTGTTGTTGATTTGTTTGGGGTTTTGTTGGCTTATGTTTTGTTTTTGTTTTTGAGGTGGTTTATCAGAACAAATCATCGTGTGGTTGTTGTAGGTTTGGTTTAGGTTTTGTTGGCTTTTTCTTTGTTCTTTTTTTTTTTTTAGGCGGTTTACCAGCACATTGCTGTCTGCAATGGTGGAGTGATTGAAGTGCTATAGCAGATAGCACATTTTTCTGCTTTTAGTGGGTAGGGTAAAGCTTTACATAAGACATGACATATTGGTTGCACATTGCAAGCTGAGCAGGTTTTTACCAGGCAGCAAAAGAGGAACAAAAAAATTCCAGAAAGGATAACATAACTAAAGCCACATAAGCTTCAAAATAATAATGATATAAAAAATTCTCTAGGAATTCAGAGAGGGAAACCAATACAGGCTGTTGTGCTGCCTGGGGAAGGCTAATTGAGCTCTAAAAACTATCAAGGTCTTTGGCAGGTGGATGGGGGCCAGGGCTTAGGGTGCGGGGCTGTAAGAGGGCAGATGGGGCTGTCTGCATGGACGGCATGAGCTAGGCTGCATGACTCTGCTGGGGCAGAGGAAGTTGGCAGTATCCTCTCCTTGTCTTCTGCCTGTCCTAGGAGCCCCCATCACAGGTTTTGCATGTAGAGAGAGACATTGTACAAAGTTGCACAGAAAATCCCAGCTCCTATGTTTCTGCAAACTGCAAGGATGGAGCAGGGAATCTGTCTTCAGTTCAGATTCTAAGCAGAATTTCAATGTCTGTGTGTTTGCTACAAATTATTAGTATCTTCCCCAGGTGAGTAGTTCCTTCTTTCAAAAGCACTGCCAATACCCTTCCTTCTCTCCAAAAACATGAATAAATGAGTAAACAGAATTATGGATTTTTAAGATTTAAAATTATGGCTTAAAAATTAGCACAAAGACCACTACACACCTACAAGAATGGCTAAAATCCAGAACAACGACGACACCAAGTGCTGGTGAGGATGTGGAGCAATAGGAATGCCCATTCATCGCAGGTGGGAAAGCAAAATGGCACCGCCACTTTGGAGGACAGTTGGGTAGTTTCTCACAAAACTAAACATACTCTCACCATAGGATCCAGCAGTTGTGCTCCCTGGTATTGACTCAAATGAACTGAAAACTTTGCATACAGAAACCTGCACACAGATGTTGAGAGTAGCTTTAATCATAATTGTCAAAACGTGAAAGCAACTGAGATGCCTTTGAGTAAGTGAATGGATAAACTGTGGCACATCCAATGGAGTATTATCTAGTGTTAAAAAGAAATAAGCTATGAAGCCACGAAAAGACATGGAGGACACATAAATGCATATTACTAAGTGAAAGGAGCCAATCTGAAAAGGCTACCTAGAGTAGGATTCTAACTGTATGACATTCTGGAAAAGATAAAACTGGGCAGACAGTGAGAAGACCGGGGTTGGAGCCGGGAAGGATGAATAGATGGTGCACAGGGGATTTTTAAGGCTGTGCAACTGTCCTGTGTGATACTACAGTGGTGGATACATGTTATCACACATTTGTCCAAATCCGCAGACCGTAAACCACCAAGAGTGAGCCCCAATGTACGCTGTGAACTCGGGGTGATCATGATGTGTCAATGTAGGTTCATCAGTTGAAACAAATGTGCCATCTGGTGGGGACATGGGGAGTGGGGGAGGCTGGGCTTGGGGCTGCGGGGGAGGTACAGGCGAACTCTCTGTGCTTTCCGCTCAATTTAGCTGGGAACATAAAACTGCTCTAAAAAAAATTGTCTATTCAAAAAAAGACATTAAGAAATTACCACAAGGGACAAAGCCTGTGTTTTAAGGGCTCCTTGCCTCTGGGGAGGGTTTGACCCCAGCACGCTGGCAGTGGAGACAGGAGAAGGGAGAGGCCTGGAGGGGAAGGTGGCATCAAGCACCTGGGGCAGGTACAGATTACATCAGAGCACATCAAGCCACTTTATTGCCAAGTCTTCTCTGCAGAAACTTGTATCAAGAGGGGTGGAAAGAACAGCAGATTGGAGGCTGTGTTTCTGTCCACTCGGTGCCTGGCTTTGGGGGATGCTTTAAGGATCCCACCAGACCGTCAAGAGAGGCTAAGGCACCAGTTCAGCTCTAGAGACACCTTTGACGGCACAAACCTGCACACACCCCACCCTCGGGCCGCCATCTGCAACCTGCAGCCAGATAAGTGAGTCCTCTTGGACGTCCCGCTCAGGTGAGCCCACGTGGAGCAGGAGAGCGTCCCAGGTGACCACAGACCTGTGCTAGGTAGGAATGGGCTGTCGCGTCAGCTGCTACGTCTTGGGCTGGTCTGTTATGCAGCGGTAGATACCCGAACCAGGACACTATTGCGTGAGTCAGTCACTCGTCTCTTTGTCCAAAGTCATTTGCTATATTATAAAATTATAAGCATTGCAACTTCCATGAACTTTCCCCGAAACTCTCAGAAGTGGATAGTGGTAGGTAGCGATTTGCAAACTGCACCAAAAAAACCACAAAACTGCAATTTGTGATACAACCCAGGGCAATGGTCCCATGTTCACAGAAGACAGTGCCGTTCCTCTGCCCAGAGACACCGACACTATAGCCAACAATTTCCTCTAGAACATAAATTGTTCAATTGAAAATGTTTTAAATATGGGTACTTCAGGCAAGAAGAAAAGTTTATATTCTAGAAAAATCAATTCAGAAAGGACATTGCTCATAACTTTGGACTTACTGGTGACGTGAGACGCACACGGTGCCCGGACAGAGACAGCACTCAGGCAAGAAACAAAGAATTTAGTCAGCCACGCGCAAGCCACCTCGTACCTTACATGCGGGAGGTGGGAAATGCCACCAGACAATAGGCCTTCCTGGCCCGCGGATTATTTCCAGCTAAAGGCAACTGTGATCCGGCAATTGCAGGACAAGCTCTTCACCTCCCCCTTCCTGCCTACAACTAGAGTAAGTTCCCCCTTTTGCAAAGGAAATTTACGCTGATGGTGGAAATTTCTACTCGTAAAGATGTCTCATACCAGGCATAGAGCTACTCCCTAAGAAAACTCTTCTCACCTGAGAGACTCTCACCTGCGTAACAGCACAGCCCTATTCACCAGACATTCCTGCCCACCCAGAAGCCCAAGACCACCTTTACTTTGTGTAGCCTAGGATGGTAGATAAGCCTCACCCATCTGGCTGCCTCCTCGAGGCATGAGACACTTTTGTCTTTGTAAATTCCCTCTGCATACATACATGGTTAAAATTGCTCTTTTTTCTCTCTCTTTCTTGTTCATCTTTTATCAGTTTGATTCATGAGCCTAGCCATTGAACCCAGGAGGGTAGAAGGGGAAAGGTTTTTCCAACCCCGGCAAGGGCAATAATGTATCTGTGTCATGAATGTGTCAAGAGAAGAGAAGTGACAGGGATAGAGTTATCGAAAAAACATCGGAAGCTATTCAGGGTAGAACACAGTGGGATCCGGGGGAGAAGTTTCTTCCTGTCACTGAAGAGGGGCCTTGCTGGGGTCCCACTGTGACCTAACAAGAGCACCCCTGAAGACCACCCATTTGGCTTTGCGCTGGTCCAGGGCCAGCCAAATCGCAGCCACTGACCGGCTGACCTGTGAGTGTGAGATGAATGATGCGTGTTACAAGCCTGAGATTGTAAAGTCATTTGTCATCTAGCATCGTCACGGCAAAAGCCTAACACAATTTAAAAAATTAGACTTTCCTCCAAAACTTTGCAGTATCGCATGGTTGTCAAGCACGTGCACATCAGACCCCAGTGCAAAGCAATTCCTCAGCAGGAGACACCAGCTGCAAAGCCATTCATGGACCATGCCCGCAGCTGAGGGCATCAGAAGCATCTCAGCAGGAACTGCCCACGGGCCCCCGCTCCGTGGACTCGAAGACTGACCATCGCACCCCACATCCCCTGTGAGACAGACACGCTCGTGCCGGAGCACGCCGGCAGCTCACGGCCGGGAAGCTCGGCTGCAGGGGCACACGCTGGGTGGTGCATTTGCCAGCACCTGCTCCAGTCGTTCTCAAACCCATTCAGGCTGTTTCAACAGAACGTTACGTGATGAGATGAAACATGAGCACAAGAGAGCTGTTTCCGTGAAAACTAAGCTGGACAGTTTGACAAGGCTCAGTTGGGCAAATGGAGTTTTTTTTTTCTACTTCAGAAAACAATCTGGCAGTTTCTTTTTTTTATTTAATTGTGGTAAAATACAAATAACAAAAAATTTACCATCTGATATGCACTGAATGTTTGGGTCCCCCCAAAATTTGTATGTTGAAGCCCTAACCCCTAGGGTGGCTGTATTTGAAGGAAGTAATTAAGGTTCAAAGAGGTCCTTAATTAATTAATTAAGGTTCAAAGGGTGGGGCCCTGATCTGGAAGGATTAGTGTCCTTATGAGAAGAGACACCTGAGAGCATCGCCCACCACCCTGCCACTGAGAACACAGACAAAAGCTACGAACTACAAGCCAGAAGGAGAGGCCTCACCAGGAACTGAGGTTACCAGCCCCTCGGTGTGGCTTCAAGCCTTGTGAACTGTGAGAAGATAAATGCCTGGTGTTCAGGCCACCCAGGCCGTGGCTTGTTGTCATGGCAGCTGGAGCAGTTTCAGTCCCCCTCTTAATCATGTCTAAGAGTGCAGTTCAGGGGCATTAAGGATACTAACATTGTGTAACATTGATTTTTCTTTCAAGGTGTTTAGGAGTGAGACAATTGTAAAAGATTGGGATGAAATCGTGAAAGTCTGGAACTCTGCATTCTGATTGCTTTTCAAGCATCCTTGAATTCTCATTCCTTTCCAAGGAACCCCAACTGGAAGGCAAAATAAACTCCCTGACTATAGCTTAGGAAGAAAGTCAATGGTGAACTTTAATCAGCAAAACCACACTCAAAAAGGCTTCCACATAAGATTCAACAAATCAACGTTCTTGATATGTTTTAAGGGAGAATGTTTTACTGGGTTTTATTGTTTTTATTTCCTTCTTTAACTGACTCTTTTGATTCATCAGCCAGTTGCTGGTGTCAGTCGTGTCGGATAAGGGAAACTGTACAATTCCATTCCATCTGGCTGGGTCTTAAAGGATGAGTGAGTTTCCGTCAGGCAAAGCAGGATAAGGATAATGATCTGGGCATAGAATAAAGCCACAGAAGCATGAGTGCACATGATGTATTAGGAAACAGGTGGAATATCAAGTGTGACCGGGACATGGGGTCATTAGGGCATCCCAGGAGGAAAAGTCAGAAAGGTACACTGGTCCCAGACTGCTCAAGGCCTTGAAAACCACACCGAAACACGTAGACTTGACCGTGTGGACAGCCACGGAAGGCTTTCCTGGGGATGTGATCTGGAGCCAGCCAAGTGCCACACGTGAACTACAGGAAGGGGTCATGGGCATCAGATGTTTTCTGTAAATTTTCTTCCAATAGAGCTGAACAGTATATTTCTATATCATCTTTCTTTGCACATAAAAGGATTGTTAGATTGAAATCAATTGAATGGCACTGGTCAAGTGCCCCAAGATAAACCTTCAATCCCTCTTCTACACGAATCCTGTGAGACGTTTGCAAGAGAGTTTGGGCCTTAAGCCCTTTCTCATCACTCAGAGCACTCAACAGTAGTCACCCAGCCGTGTGTGTTCCTGGGCATGCCTGATACCAGGTATTTCACATGTACTAATAATTGGTAGCATGGATGTCCACTTGAATTTAACACTATTATCATGTTGACCTTGCCTGGGAGGTGCTTAGAATCTAATCAGAGAGATAGGCTGATATATAAATAATTATACTGCAAGTAAAAGGTAAAAAATATCATAAGGAAGGAAAAGGTAAGTGTTTTTTTTTCCAACATGAAAACTACCTTTAGCATTTCTTATAAGACAGGTCTGGTGGTGATAAGCTCAGCTTTTGTTTGTCTGGAAAAGTCTTTATTTTTGCTTCATTTCTGAAAGGCAGATTTGCTGGGTACAGTCTTAATAGTTAATGGGGTTTTTTTTTTTCCTTCAGCACTTTGCATAGACCCTCCCATCCTCTCTCGGCCTGTAAGTTTCCCGCGGAGAAACCTGCTGCTGGCTGTCCTGGAACTCCCTCTTACGTTATTTGATTCTTTTATCTTGCTACTTTCAGGATCCTCACTTTGTATTTGATTTTTGACAGCTTGATCGTACTATGTCTTGGGGTCCTCTTGTTTGGATTGAATCTGATTGGAGACCTTTGACCTTTCTATACTTGGATATTTATATCTTTGTCCAGTTTCTATTATTTTTTAAAATAAGCCTTCTCTGAGGTCCCAGAGCCAGCCCCTGGCATACAGGGAATTAGAGCCCAGTCCCACCTGCCACGCCTCAGTGGATTCTCTCTATGTCACCCCCCCCCCCCGTTGGGGCCAGTTCACGCGCAGGGCCCAGTGCTGGGCACAGATGTAGCGTTGAACCCCATAACGACTATGAACACAAACTGTCAGTTTTACCCTTGGATCTTCCAAAAGTGACTCTTCCTAGCTTTCAAGTGGTTTGAGTTTAGCAGAAAAAAAAGAAAAACACTTAAAAATATGTGCTATGTAGCATCTTTTCCCTTCCTTTGGCATTTTAAAATTTCCATGTATTTAAGTGCAATTCAATATGTGCATAAACATAGATTAACTCGTCAAAATGAAGGCAGCAAAGGAAGCTGGTTATTTCCAACACTTTTTGCCAAAACCTCCCTTTACTCTCTCCAGAGAGGCAGAACCGGGCTGTCTGTCGCTATTTAGCATTTGGGTGACACTTACAAACCCAGCATCCATTTTTAATGGTTCCATATTGCACCTAAAAAGCCCAGAATGAAAAGTTGTAGAACCCAGCTCTAGCCTAAAAATAAAAGACACACAATGAAGACACATAATACCTCTAAGTAGTAGAAAAAGGTATGTGTCTGGTGAGATACTTTGTATCTTTCTTTACTGTTTTATTTTTTTACCCAAAGTATGTATTGGTTTCATAATTTTAAAAGCTCAAGTAAATAAAATATTTCTGTAAAGTTTACTGGCAACAGGCAAGCTGACCTAAATCAATTCAATCATTCAAAATTAGCGGGTTCTTTATTCAACCAATAATTAAAGGCAAGAACTATATATCTCATCACCCATTACTGTGATATTAGGAGGCAGGAGAATATTCCACGGTCCCTGAGCAAAAGCCCAATCCCCTTAAAGAATCCAAACCCACTGGCCTGGGCAGCCACCTGAGTGCTGTAAACACAACTGTCTTTTGTTCTCTTTACCTTCTCCATTAGTCGAGACAAATGAGAAAACAATAGGAACAAGAAAACCCAATCATGACGATGCAAGAGCCAAACCATGACCTTTGCAAACACAGATTGCAGCCTACTAGCATCTTCCCAGCACTAACCCCTGCCTGTCCTCTCCTGCCTCTTGTCTTAGTCACCACCATGTCTTCCCCCTTCTCTTACCACTGCCTACGAGGAACTCATGATCCGGCCCCTGCCTTGTTCTCCAGCCACTCACCTGCCCTCCCCCTCTCTCTGCACCCCAGCCACCCTGGACTGCTGTCAGTTCCTCCCTTGCTCCCGTCTCCTTCCTGCCACAGGATCTTTGCACATGCTCTCCCTTCTGCCTGGAAACCCTTCCCCCGTGCCTCTTCCTTCCTCCCCTTATGTTGTTAACCCCTAGTGCTGCTGCTCTCAGCTGCAAAGGCGCTTCCCCAGGGAAGCTGTCCTTAACCAATTTTGCGGACCACGTCAGCCTCCTGTTGTTCTACGCTGTTAAAAGCTCTGTGTGCTGTCCCTTCTCTGCACTTATCATAGCTGACAGTTTCTTTCTGTTTTGGGAACTATTTGTTTAACATATGTATCTTCTGGAATCAAAACTCCATGAGGGCCAGCATACCATGTCTCTTTTTGTTATCACTATGTCCCCAGAACCCAGCCGAAGAACAATGAAAAACCGGACACTCAGTAATTTTTGTCAAATGAAAACTTCCGACTTGCTAACATTTTACCCCTCCCAGAGCAGACAAATAGTCACTCCTGACTTGGAAGTTTGACTCACCCCCTCGGTGGCGGGAGGGGAGGAAGATCAAAACCCAACTGTCTCTTTGAATAGTTGTTTGTGGAACATAATCCCATGTTATGCCACATAGACAATCACGACATGTTTGTACAATGCAGTGTTTTCAGAGGAAGATAAATATAAACAGAGTGAAAATTAAGACTTTGTCCTTTTGTGTAAGCTGGCCTTGCTTCCAGCTGAAAATTTGCAACCTCACAGGTCCCTGGGGATTTTCACTCCTCTGTTGGCCTCCATGGCACCATTTTATCCTGGTTTTTATCCATGAGATCCTCTTCCTCCACCGGGTCTGGGCCTCTTCCTCCTCCCACTAAATTATTGCAGAAATGTGTGTCTTAAGACTTTAATGTCCAGGCTCACTCTTCCTGTTTTCCTTGCATTTTATTTATGGCAGAAGCAGGATTATTTGTCCTGTAGAATTTCCCACATTCTCTATTTTATTCATCGCCTCCCCCAAAGTGCCTTTGCACGTGGTCCTTTGTCCCCAGTGTTCCCTGCCTGTAAACTGGTGTTCAGAGCTGGAGGCTCGATTGGATTCAAGGTCTACTTTTTGGCAGGTATAATTTCATAGGCGGGTCTATATATTTCCTACTCTATCGTGTCAGGAGGTGCATGGTGTCTGGCTGTTCCTTTTTGATGTTAAAAATGAATCAGTGGACTCAGGTGGTGCCAGCTTGATCCATACGTGACAAAGTTCCCATCGGCTTTTCACCCAGTGATTTTAGCACTGTTAACTGTCATTCCCCAGCTCCTTATCCAGCACATTAGGGGGTTCCTAATGGCAATTTTTTTTTTTTTTGAGACAGTCTCCCTCCATTGCCCGGGCTAGAGTGCTGTGGCATCATCTCAGCTCACAGCAACCTCAACCTCCCGGGCTCAAGTGATCCTCCTGCCTCAGCCTCCTGAGTAGCTGGGACTACAGGCCAGCGCCACCATGCCCAGCTAATTTTTTATATTTTTAGTAGAGATGAGGTCTCACTCTTGCTCAGGCTGGTCTCGAACTCCTGACCTCAAGCAATTCTCCCACCTCGGCCTCCCAGAGTGCTGGGATTACAGGCATGAGCCCCAATGGTGATATTCTAATTCTATTATTTCTTCCAAATTTATTAGCAGAACTTTTTTTTTTTTTTTTTATAAAGAAGACATTTCCCTTTTCAGCTCTTTGGTTATACTTTATATAAGAAAAACAGAATAAATGCTTGATTTTTTTCCCCTTTATTTACCAGTTTTCAGAATAATCAGAGACGACAGACTCTTCCAAAGGTAACAAATGAGTTAAGTTGTGCTGTTTTGAGTATTATTCTGAATTCATGGATTTATAGATGTTGGTGTGCTTCAAGCCACTAAAGTCATTATTCCTCGGGAAGCTCAAATCGTCCCATCTTTGGCCAGCGGGATCCTGGGCCCCTTTGCCGCGACCCCAGTTGCCTTCAACACTTCCCTGCTGGTAGGACAGGATGTTCTCAGCGCCCCTGGTACAGCTTCTGGCCCCAGTCTGCATCAGTTCCTTCTCTAAGGAAGCCTGGCCCCTCATACGTTCTTACTCACCTGCGGTTTCCATTTCCCCAGCCTGCGTCAGCGTCAGAAACGCCCCAGCGGAGCTCTCCTGTTCCGAACTTTCTCCCGCACACAGACCCGCATACCTAACAGACGACTGGGCGCTGCCATCTCTGCACCCACAGTCCACACCGAATGTGACGCGCTTGCACGTGAGCCCATCTACCCCCAGACCTGCTCTTTGTGATGTCCCCCCCCTCCCCCGGGCATTGGAACCTGGAGTGGGTCAGGCTGCTAGAGACGTGGCATTCAGCCACCCCATGGTGAAAGGCCCCCGGTGAGCTCCGGCTAGACCAGCCTTCCACCCAGACGGCGTGACCCTGGGCTTCGCAACGTTCTGAACTGTTGGAGGACGCTGCGACAGAGGCTGAGCATGTCCCTTAATTTGCATGCACCTGTGAGAAAGGGACTTTTAAGCAGCCTTGCGGTCTGAGCAGGCTGGAGTAGAAGACGGACGAGAAGACGGTTTCCTGAAGCATGAAGCGATGTCTGCTCGTGTTTGACAGTGTCCTGGAAGAAGAGGCTGGTCTGTAAAAGCCCAGAGCTCCCTCTGGAAGAGCTGGCCATGAGACATCAGCAACGCCCCCCAGCTGGAGTGGCAGCAGGCACAGAACAGGCAGTGGCACAGACGTTAACCTGCGATGGGAGAGGTGCCGCCGTGGGAAGAGGGCAGAGGCTGGACGGGACAAAGCAGAGGGGTGACAACAGCCTCAGCTGTCCGGGAGACCAGCTTCTACCACCCAGACGACTCCAGGGCACAGCTGGGAGGGGGTTCCAGGACAAGAGTGGCCGTCCAGCAAGGCAATCACGTGCCACGTCAGAACACTGACATGGGGTAAAGGGGGTGAACCTGACTCACTCGTGACTGAGTCCAGGGACCGACTGGGCACAAAAGCAACACCATCCTTCACTGCCCAAGCCCAGCCCTTGCCTCGGCACCCCCGCTCCCCAGACGCCCCCGCCCCAACCCATGACCAACCCTTGCGATTCTGACTCTCCAATATCTCTCAGGGCCTCCCCTCCTCCACCACTGGGCACCTCCTTTAGTTCATAATCCCTCCCCAGCGCCTGCGCTGCCCCCCGACTGCTCTTCCCCCTCCCCTGAAGCCCTCCTCTGTTGCAGACCACGCCACACATTTCTTTTAATGTTGCCCACCTAAGTATAAAAAGTAAAGATTTGAGCTCACTCCCAAATATATTCATATTTTACGTACAAATTGAAAATGCTCTACTGAACCAAAAATCATGTCTATCTTAGAACGTGCACAGAAGTTAAATGAAAATTGAGAAAAATAACTAGATGTGCTAATACTTTCTTTCATTACCGTCAATTAATTGTCTTACCAATCTCACCTGAAAACTACCTGCAAAGTGACTGAAGGGACTTCGGATAGGATGTGGTGGTGACGTTTTATTTAGACTGGACTAGATTATTTAACCCTGAAAGTGAATCTTAGGCATCTCAAAAGACTACATATTCTTAGGGCTGAAAGTGATAGAAAAGTGACAAATTAAGGAATTTGATGGCAGAGATTGAAGATAAATAAATTCATTTTCTGGTTCTAGCTCTGTTAAATTCAGTCTATTCAATATATGCTCTGTCTACAACTAAACTGAATCTTTCTGGCTGGACCCCAGGAGAAACGCAGAAGTGGGTGGGTTAAAGAATCGTCAGGGGCTGCTTAGAGGCTGACCCTTCAAATCAAACATGGGTATCCAAGGAGCGGAAGCAAACAGCCACAGAGATGCTTCTCCTGGTGCCAGGGACCGGGATACATGACAGTGTCCCACCAGGCTACAGCTGTTACACAGCAAAGACGATGCTGACGTTTCTCTAGTTCTCACAAGATCAAAAACCAACGTAGTTGACCTCAAACCTGGCTTAAAAATAGGTCCAGCAGGCATAGTTTAAAACTTCTAAATGTTTTTCCTGTTTTCCCATCAAAGCAAACTAGCCTGCAAAATAGCATCTGGAGCAACCAAAAGTTAGAAAAATTGTCCTGCCGACTGCTTTGAATTCTTTGTCACCCCTGATTCCTTTTGCAACGAAGTGTGGTTCATTAGGGAGGTTGCTGATGTCGGGGGGTGACAACTTAAATGGCAAAACAGGATAGGTCACCACAGGTCCCCCTGCTTTGCTGCAATCTGCTAGAATTGATCCGTCTTGGGGTTTTTTTGTCGGCAGTGACGGTGGTTTTTTCCTCTCTTTCTTCCTTTTTTTATTTAAGAGCCTCACATGGGCAGACACTGAAACAGCTCATTTGCATGCAGCCCGGCCGGCCAGGGTGAACTGAGGACACGCAGCTCCCTCTGACTTGGCAGGGGCAGGAAGTCGACTGCAAGAAGCTGCCACTTTTCAAGCCTGGCTGGCTTTCTCCCCCCTCTCTCTGTCATTCATTTTGGAAGAAAACATAAGTTTAATTTCAAACAGGACACAAAAACTTGGAAGGAGGAGAAAAAATGAAGGCAACCAGACCATACTTGTCCTCATTTTTATTTTTTTCGCATTTCATTAGAGATGCTGCACACATAGGCAGTTGAAAGGGACAGGGTGGAGGGTGGCTAGCACCCTCTCCAGACACCTGGGGTGAATCCAAATCTTTGACTCTTTGTCATCCCACCTGGGAATCCCTTGCTTCATGAACACTTGTGCATGGAAGGCTGAAAGGTGTGAGCAGAATGAGTCGATGCTGGGAGTGAATGGGCAGGAGAGGTAGATGGATGGATGGATGAATAGATAGAGGGATAGATGTATGGATAGATAGACAGAAGTATACATGGGTGAATGGATGGATGAAGAAACAGAAAAATAGATGGAGGGAGGGATGGATGGACAGATAGAGGGATGGATGGATACAAAGGAAGGAAGGAAGGAAGGAAGGAAGGAAGGAAGGAAGGAAGGAAGGAAGGAAGGAAGGAAGGAAGGAAGGAAGGAAGGTGATAGATGGATGGACAGAAAGGTAGAAGAGATGAACTGGCAGCAGCACAAGAAGAGTTGCTACTTCTGGGATCCAATGCTGAGTGACCCGCTGCTTCTTAAGAATCCAGACATAGACTCTCCTGCTGCAGTTTTCCTCGGCCCCAGCAGCCTGAGCCTGACACCAACCAGATGGGGCCAGGCTGGGCAGGATCGGGGTGCTGCCCTGTGAGTCTGGCCTAGAAGACACGGCTGTGAGAAGACTGCCAGCAGCTCCATGGCTGAGAGAGGTCCCCGTTTTGTACGTTGCCCCGGAGTGCTCTCTGCAGAGTCACAGAATCACATTGCAATAAAGCCAGACGGCCATGGACAGACCACCTGGCCCAGGCCCCTGCCTCCAGATGTGTCTGCATGCAGCAGGAAGGCCAGATGTGGGTATATATTTGGAAGCAACACACCTGCACGCACATACATGCAATGCACATGCATACCACATGCACATACACACACGAATATGCACATACAGGTGCACATGCACACATGCATACGTGCATGTGAACAAATGCACACACATGCATGTACATGCACACACCCGCACACATCTATGATGAGTCCCACTCGTCCTCATCCTGCTGTGGGCCTGCCTGCATCCCGGCCACAGACCAGGGCTGGGCCTGAAGCAGAGGGAGTAGAGAATGCAGAGAATGCCTGGGGCCCGCATGGGGCAGCGGGCTTCCCCACATTGTGTCTGTCCCAGGACACCCCCGGCATGCAGCACCTCAGAGTCTAGCACGTCCCCCCCATGCCGGGCGCTCCATCACCGAGCTCCGGGTGCCCTGAGCCGGCTCCAGCCTGCCCTGACACCAAGCTTTGAAGTCTGGGCTAACCCTAACCCTAAACTCCCAGGCCGCGGCAGCCTGTTCACCACCCTCAACATCTCAAGCCTGCTGGTACCTGCAACCGAGCTCTGTCCCCATCTAGCTTCCACGACAGCCCTGAGCAGACACTGCTCCTCACTGTGCCAGCATAGATAGTGACAACCCCATCCTAGTACAAGTGTGCAGGTGGCAAAGTCTCCCCAACTGCAATACCAATTTTTAGTAGCATTTACTCTTGGGAAGTTCTTACATATTCAGGAAAATCTGGAGTATTCCCAAACTAATTCCTCTCTGCTACCCATTTTGGGGCCAGCTGGAGCACGTGTGGGAAATGCAAACTAACTGTTGGCTCCAAAGGAGTCTCCTGCAACTGAGAGAGAGAGAGAGAGAAGGAATTCCCCTTAAACATTTGCACATGGTACAGTAACTGACATTTCTATGATCATTGCAATGTGAGACCAGCATTGCATCTCGCTTAAAGATGAGAAGGCTTGTGTCTGGGTGTCTGTTCACTCTCCCACCTGCTACCAGAAAGCTCAGTCGAACCACTTAAGGAAAAGGGGGTGGGGTGGTTACTACACAAGTGCAAAGAGACTGGAAAAAAAAAGCCTTCATATTTCAAGGTAGGTCATGGGGCCAGGTACTCTGCACCTCCTCTCCCAGCCGTCACGGTTCCTCCTTTCTCCCTTCCACATGCTCAGCCTCCCCAAGCAGAGAGGGTTTCATGGGGCTGATTTACTAAGACCTGATGCTCAGCGTCCACTTGGGCCCAA
The DNA here is from genome assembly GCF_020740605.2 of Lemur catta. Classification (NCBI taxonomy): domain Eukaryota; kingdom Metazoa; phylum Chordata; class Mammalia; order Primates; family Lemuridae; genus Lemur; species Lemur catta. The sequence goes on from NC_059128.1 coordinate 143,381,262, forward strand.
GCCCTGATCCGCCCCCTACCCTCGTCACCAAGGGAGCCAAGTGTCTGCATTTTGCAGCGGGGCAAATCGGGGGCTATGTGACCACCAGGCCTGCCCTGTGTGCGTGATTTTCCCACATTGTATGCTGTTTTAAATTGACAGACCATAACTGCATTGCATTTATGGAGCACAATGTGGTGTTTTGATGAATGTATACAATGTGGAGTGATTAAATCAAGCTAATTAACACATCCATCATCTCACTTACTAGACATTTTTTGTGGCGACACATTAGAAATTTACTTTCTCAGTTGTTCTGAAATACACCACACATTATTCATGACTGTCGTCACCCTGCCGTATGACAGATCTCAAAACCTATCCCTCCTGTCCAGCCGGAACGTTGTCGCATCCTCTGACCGGTGACTCCCTCCCCCGCACCCCCGCACCCTATAACCATCATTCCACTCTCTACTGCTATGAATTCAACTCATTTCACAGTCCACGTGTAAGTGAGATCATGCGGTGTTTGTCTTCCCGTGTCTGGTTTGTTCCACTTAGCATTGCTTTATAGCGACTCTCACGCACGTACTCGTGTCTCTGGGTAAAGAGAAGAGCTGGCTAATTGGCTGGGACTCAAGGTCGACTGGCCAGGCCTGGTGCAGGCTTGTTGCGCTTGACCTGCGTTTTCTCCTCCTGGTCTACACCCTCCACTCAATCTCATCCACCCCTGTGGATTCAGTGACAGCCCAGCGTCATGCAGATGCACTTTTTTACACCATCCCAGCCACCTCCCACCCGTCCCAGACACTAGATGCTGTGTAACTGAAGCACATTGCTTAGGCTGCTGTTTGTCCCCTAACATGATATGTGGTTCACATGCCTGTTTTTATCACCAGACTCAAAACTAGCTCCAGGTGGGAAGCAAGTGTGATCGATTTTGTTCATGCTGTTAGCACGCATGTTTTTAAAAGTTGACTGAAATGATTTGGTGGCTGGGTTCACATAGGTCTCCTGAAATCTTACCATTTATGAACATATTCTGTTTCTATAAACAGTCTCACATCAACTTGATTTCTCATGTGTTAGATAATTGTCGAACCCTTTAAACTGCTATCTGGCCATATTGCAATTAGAGCAGACATATGAGGCACCAGCTCTGCCAACCAGCGCACGGTTTGAACGATCCCATTTCTGTCTGCATTTGTGAATGTTTTATCAGCATTCAGACTGTGTGCATAAGGTATTTAAATGCCTATGTATGTGTGGGTATGTCAGTGTGTATAAGAGCTTCCATTTGTTGAGTGCTTACATCTTGTAAACCCAGAGTGCTGAGCTGTTATACTATGTTAAGGGTCATACATATATATATATATATATATATATATATATATATATATATATATATATATATAAAATTTAATTTTTATGCAATCTTGCAGAATAAGTGTTTTCAACCCAGGTTTATGGAAAGGAAACTTGATATTTAGAAAGATGGAATAACCCCCTTAACACTACACAGCAAATGAACGGTGGCACTTATTTGAACTCAGGACTATCTGATTCCAAAGCCTGTGCTCTTACATATTTTTCATGGAAAATTAAGAGCTGATTTTATCCTCATTAAAATTCTCACTAAGCCCATTTCCTTCTTTAATGCATCCTCAGTGAGAAAGAATGCAACCACATCCTCTGAATCAATCTTATTTCCCAAGGTGGGAAGGGCTCCCTGGGGACTGAGGTTACAGTTTAGGGAAAATACCAGTTGTAGTAACAGACGGGGCAGGCTAGCCCATACGACAGTAAGAAACGACCTTAAAATTGCAGTGGCCTACAACAATAAACAGCTTATTTCTAGCTCGCATTGGTGTCCGTGGTGGGGCAGCTGAGGTTCTGCTCCACACCCGGAACCAAACTTGTGGCAGCGTCTAGCTGGAGCACTGCTGATCCCAAGACAGAAAGGACGGCGGAGACCGTGAAAACGGCGACTTCATTGCCAAAGCCAGTCCCAGCTACTGCGTTGAACGATGCTACAGTGTCGCAGAATTCTCTTCCACTGGAAGAAACAAATTATTCTAACCTAGCAGGAACACGTTTGTTCTTCAGTCCCCGAATTCACAGCACTCTGCTATTCCCACCAGAACACCATGACAATTACTTTCTTTTTATTTAAAAAGGCAACATTGAATCTAAGAACTTAGAACTCAAGAGTAAGCATCTTTCTTTTTTAAGGTGTAGGAAATGAGGCCCTCTTAATAAACACAACCACAAGAATATAATAAAAGTAATTTTCCAAAATTCAAATGCAGACTCTTCTTCCCATGGGTATGTCATATTTCCTCGGTAACAGTCACCAGTTCAAAGATAGAAATATTTTCACCACTAAGTGTTGACTCTGTATTCTCACTATAACTCTCTAACTTGGGGTGCTTTCTTGGCCTTGTGGCTCGCAGTTCAGCAACACTCTTCGGAGTTACTGGTTCGATGGGGCTGCCTCCTCCTCACTCTTTAGCTACTTGGTGATCACCCGGCATCTCCTCCAGCTATCCGTAGTTTCCTCTACGGTTAGCTCTCATCTGTCCGAGAGCTTCATTCAGTTTTCCTGGAATCTACTCTATTCTGCTTGTTCAAAGTTCCCATCACTTTGTCATGTGGATTGAGCTTCATTTAAACAGCTTCAGAAACTCTGAGTTTGACAGCAAGACTTTATCTTAGAGGCAAATTTTGCATATTTTTATACCCTAATTATGCATAATTTGAGCAAGATCTGCAGAAAACACATAGTAATTACTATTGCTATTCTGACAGCAGCCAACCAGGCCCCGTCTGGCCTCGTGCGAACTTTGCTTGTACGGTGGTGGCAGCAGTTGCCACATTGGTGGCTTGATGCTCTTAGACCTGCCCACCCCATGTGTAGGGTGACCACAACGTCACTCACATTTGGTGCTCAGGGGAGGGGTTACCCTTGGGAGGTAGGATTCCCATTCACCGTGTCTGATCCTCTGCGGCTCGACGTGCATCCCAACTCTGCCAGAGACGAGCTTGGGAAAATTATTTAACTCTCCTCTCCTGCATGAAAAATGGCACTAACGATACAGTGTACTTCATAAGGTTGCTATAAATACCCACATTCAAACAAGATTCCACTCCATCGGTAAACCATGTGACTGCTAATTGACCAGGAAATGCAAGTGGCATGAAAACAGGAACTTCGTTTTGTTCACTGCTAGATCCCAGGCCCAGGGCAGTGCTTGGCCAATATTTTCTGAACAAGAGTGTGAATAAACTTGAGACGTAGGGTCCAAGTGTTTGGCTAGGTGCTAACTCCTCTTTTCTTCCTGGTCTGATGGTAGGAGGGCAGGGACTGTGTCTATCTGGTATATCTCTGTATTCCCAGAAATTATTTCAGTGCCTGGCACAGAGAATGCACCCAATAAATATTTGTCAAACAAATCGGTAAACAAAGACAATGTACATAGTACATTTCCTTGTACAAAACAACCACATAATGAATGTCAGCTATGCACACTACAGGGGCTGTGGGGGCCACCGACCACATGCAGCTATGTTGATTTCAATTAACTAAAATTAAACAACATTTCAAAATTCCATGTCTCAGTTGCTCTAGTCCCACTGCAAGTCCTCAGCAGTCACCATGTTTAGTGACGACCGTTTCGGACGGCATACACGTAGATGAAAAATCCACCCCTACGTAAACGTTCACTTTGATGGAAAGCATCACGCTAACACGGCTTCCCTAATGCTGTTTCTTGAGCCTATCAGCCCAGGGTGCTTCACTAGTATCTCAAAACACACCTGGGAGGAAGAGTGTGATGGTTCACTTTATGTGTCAACTTCTCAGGGCCACAGATGCCAGATACGTGGCTAAACATCACTCTGGCTGTGTCTGCAGGGGTGTCTCTGGGTGAGACGAATGTTCGAATCCGTAGACTGAGTACAGCAGACCCCCTCCCTGGGGCGGCAGGGGGCGCCCAGCCAATCAGCTAAGGCCCGAATGGAACAAAAGGCTGAGTGAGGGAGAAGCTGTCCCAGCCTGGCTGTCTCCACGCAGACTCGGACCCAGCTCACACGCCCGGCCCTCCTGGGCCTCCAGCAGCCGACTGCAGACCTCGGGGTTTCCCAGGCCCCGTGACCACATACGCCAAGTCTTTACTGAATAGATTTAATCTCTCTCTCTCTCTCTCCCCACATACGTATAACCTCTGACTAGTTCTGTTTTTCTGGAAAACCCTAATGCAGAGAGATTAGAGATTCTTCCTTCTGCACCGATGAGAAAGCTATGACTGAAAGAAACGAGCCTTTTCTTGGGTCTCGCACAAGCCAAGTTTCCGGATTCAGGCTCCAATTCCCAGTTGGGCAAAAGCTGGAGGTGCTGCCTAAACTTGGCCGACGTCCCCTCTAGCCTGAGCCCGGGGCGCCGCAGACCCGCGGGGCTTTGTTGCCTGCGGTCGCTTCCCTGCACCCGGCTCTGGGAATCTGTCAGGCCCGACCTGCCCGCAGAGCTCCGGGAAGAGGGGTTCTGCCTTCCAGTGAACGCGGCATTCGCGAGGCGTGGCTCCCTCGAGTGGTCTGGCTCCTCGTAGGGGATTTTCAAGGACAAGGTCAGAGATTAATCTCCGTTGGCCGCGCCAGCCGAGCACAGAGAGACCATAATTGCAACAAAAAAGAGCCACGTAAAATGTGCAAATCCAAACTTTCCATGCCTCACACCCAGTAACGTGTTTAAGACCAAGGAATCAAACGAGGTCAAGAATATTACTTCGTTCAGCTGAGGTGATTCCACAGGACTTTCTGCTCCATGGAGGGTACCTACCCACGCAGAGGTGCCCGGGAGACCACTTGGCTGCCCCACAGCACTGGTTCTGCGTGAAGCTGGCCTACAGTTACATAGGCTCAGCATGAGCTGCCTGGCTTTGGGATTTGCAATCTTGAATGAGTAACTCAACATCCCTGGCCCTCGGGATCCCTATTTGTAAAAGAACTGTAACAGTATCTAACTCATGCCGTCATTGCAAAAATTGAAAACTTTAAATGAGATCTCAGGTATTGGGGTTTCTCAATCTTGGCACAACATTTTGTAAAATCAAAAAGCATTGCCCAGATGTTCACTGTTGTTAACATGCAATGATTTTAAAGCAACCTCAGACATACTTCCAAATACTGATTGGTTCTATTCATATTTCCAAGACAATATTGGGAGTGTTTAATGACTGTTACGTTGCAGGCCTGAAGTCCTAACTGCTTCTGTCTTTAACAAAGTGTGAGCACACGTCCACCTTTGATAGAGGAGGTAGATCTGGTGGTCCCAGGCACACAAGCGGTGGGGGACGGCCAGCGGCCACACGCAGCCATCTCTCTCTCATCTCAGACTGTGTAGCCCACCAGACTGTGCCCCCTGGAGATGTTCCAGAACCTTCCTCCAAAGGTTAGGTGATGCAGGGGGAAGAGGAAGACTGAGGTGCTGGACATGGGAGTGATGGAGAAGGGGCCTCAGCTCAAAGGTTTGGGAAGAGGCGGGATGATCCAATTAACTCACACTCAACGCGGTTTTAAGGATCATTAGCAATGGCACGAGCATCTCCTCTCGAGAACAGAGCTTGGAGGGGACGGTTTCAGTCACATCCACCAAAGGGAATGTGAGGTTCACGGACTTCTCACACCTGGAAGCCACCAAATGACACCGCCAGCAGGGGCTGTGAAACTGCAGAAGCGACAGCAGAAGGAAACAGGGTTCAGCTCCCTGGTTTCGATGCTGTTGCGACTCCATGTGCAGGAACAGAGGAACAAGGAGATGGGCACAGTGCCCATCGTAGGCCCCCGGAGCAGCCCTGCCCTGCCTGCAGCCGCCGTCACAGGAGCAGGGACCTGGGACAGCCCCGGGATGTTTAGGTGCTGAATTTCCGGGTGATTTTCTGTGGCGTTAGGGAGCCCAGATATGAACAACCATCAACTGTAAGACCCTTAAAGAAAAAGTTGAAAGTGAAACTGAGATCTTCCCCGTGTTTTACCAGCCACTCCGGAGAAAAGGGGAGATTAACATTTATGCCACTAGCCCTGAAAGCTCTCAGCACATGTAGGTTATGAACAGATGTTTTCAAATTCCAGATTATCTAACAACCGGTGGTTAATAACTGAACAGAAGCGTTTCCTTCCATCTTTCACAGATGGACACGCAGGGCCTCCAACACGTAGTGCACTCCAGCAAAACCCCGGCCGCAAACCAGAGATAATTTTACCAAATTATGCCACATTTATCTCTCAATTGCTCCGGAAAAGGGTTTTGTCCATAGGAATTTTTCCATCTCTCATACTTTTCACACAGAGGTCATTGGTTTTAGCCAAGCGCGCTGGAGGAGAACGGGCAAGTGTGAACAGAGCCCATGAAAACGTTCCCGGGCATGAAGGTCTTTGTTTGGCCGGTTGGCAGGACGGACACCCGGCACCGCATTCTTGGTGAAAAGCCTCTCTCACAGAGAGAGTGCATTCAAGGAGAAAATCGAGCCTTGCCATTGCTAAGGCAGACTTTGAAAGACAGATGGAAGAAGTGGGTTCCATGGGAAAGGGAAGAGGGAAAGAAAAGAGCTGGCAGAACTGCCAAAGCCAAGCCAGCCGCGGCGGCGAGCTCTTTCAGAACTGCCAGGAACCTTGGGAACCGTATGCTGTCCTCTCCCAGGAGGAGACTCGGGGCAAAATGATAGTTCAATGACTGGAAATCTTTTCTCCAAGGCCAGAGCCCCAGGCAGAAACACGAAAAGACTTCGATAAAGCTCTTCTCTTCTTTAGAGATGCAATCGTGCAGCCAGTAAAAGACGCATAAAAATCCTAAGCCGAGGGGTTCTCTACCTAGACCTCTGGAAGGTTCACGAGTGAGCTCCAGGACGTCTGGGAATGCCCCCGAGTTTACGCTGAAGCCGAGTTTGGGCCAAGTTCAGAAGACGGGTTCTGTGCCGCTTGGGTCATGTTTCGAAGACAGTTTCACTTCCTAGACATCATCCTGCGCACAGGTGCCGTCCTTCGCCAGTGGAGACATAGTTGGCCACGCCAAGTACTTTTTTGAGACATCTAATTTTTTTTTATGTTCTCAAGTACCCGGGATAGCCTAAAAGTAGATGCAGTCAAGCAACGTATTTCCTAAATATCTTTTTGTTAAACTTCACATGAAATACTGTCTTTTGGAAATGGTGGCTACACGGCCTCTTTGGGCGGGACACGTTGCATTTGTGCTCGGGTTTGAGGGAGAAGAAGCGAGTGCGGGCGGGCTCTGTGCCAACGTGCTCGCAGGGAGGCCGGAGCAGCCAGCATCTCCCAGGTCTGCGTTTCCTCTTGCTCTGCTGTGCACGCGGTGTCAGTCATCAGCAGTGTGACAGCATCCAGTCTTTCTAGCCATCAAAGAGGCTGCCAGTGGGTAAGCAATTTCGTACTGTTTATGTTAAAACTCATAGGAAAGACCATCTTCCAAAGACAACTTGTGGACGTGGTTGACATGCTTAACAGGTGCCCGCTGGGTTGACAGTCATGAGCAGGGCAGGAGCTCTAGGCCAGAAGGTTCCCATCTAGAAGGTACTGTCACGAAGTAGCTCTTGTTGCGTGTGTGCAGTTCACAAAATGCCACTGTGTGTACAGCGGACAGCTTCAGTCCTTATCCGAAACACCTCGTCTTTCTGAATATCTAGATGTGCACAACCTACGTTAGAAGTAGAGAAGGTAAAATGATGCACTATAGGGTTTTTTTCTTTTTTCTGTTAACTCACAGGTATGATTATTTTTGGAGAATAGGACTGTTCAGCCTGATCTTTCCGGGGGAGAGGTGCAGCAGGAGGGGCTCTATGCCCACAGGTTGTTGGACAAATCCAGGTTGTCCAGCCGTGGTGCTGCATGTGCACTCCGGGAGGGCAGGCAGGAGCCAGGATTCAGGGCATTTGAAACCAACATTTCAAAAGAAGCTTCTGGCAGTGACAAGACCCAGAATGAGACGGCGGGCAACGGCGGCTGAGGTTTGGGGACGGCAAGGGTCCCTGCAGGAAAAAAGGTGAAAAAAAGAAAAGGAAAAACTTGAGAAGCAGGATGTCAGATCACACATACAATTTCTGTTTGACTGTTTATTTATTTAAAAGGGAATGAGATCAGAAGTAAGGGTGGAGAGAAAAGCTGAGAACGTAAAGGAACAGGTGGAGAGAGGACGGACAAGGAAGGCACTGGGGACACACACGGGCTGGGGGAGGGACAAAGGTGTCAGCCCTAAAGGAGCACGTGGCTTCACAAGAGGAACAGAGATGACACAGAGGCTGGAATCGCAGCTGGGAGCAGAGAGGACACACTCCGCCGTCCCTGGGCCTGAGAAGTGACAAAGATGAGGAGGACACCAGGACAGAGGGAAGGCTTCGGGGAGATGGGTAAAGGTCAGACTTGTGTCTGCATGTGCAGAACAACCTCTATCCTGTCCCCTCCTTATGCCTTGGGGGACTGACGTCCACTCAGGCGTAAGACTGGCTTAGACGTTATCCCATTTCCATGGCAAGGATTGGTCCAGAAAGGATGCGGGACCCAAAGCTGCCACTCAGGCAAGGGCAGGGGTTTGCGGAAGCCCCTGGCATGGTGGTGTCCCACTCTGAAGGCCACAGGAAGCCGGCCTCTCTCTCCCCCATCAGGTGTGACCGAGGGAACACACAGCTCCCATGGCTGCTGGGGGCTGTTCCAGAACCGCGACCAGAGCCAGCCTTCGGCTGAAATCAGCCCTGCCCCGGGCAGGACGAGGAAGACAGCAGCTGCTTCTTCCCGACATCTTCCATGTCATGCCGAGGGTCAGCCCCACCTCTGGATCTTCTCTTCTAGATGCTAATAAGTTTCCTCCTTTTTTAAAAACCAGATGGAGCCAAAAGCGTCCCAGCATGTCTATGAACTTCCCGAGAACTAGAGCTTCACAGTCACCGTTGACTTAACGTAGCCTGTGTCTCGCAGACAAGGGATTCTTCACGTGGGTTTATCGACCTGAACAGAAATGATCCCTCTACAGAGTGTTTTGTTGTTGTTTATTTCTTGAAGAGAAAGAAGATCCAATCAAGTGGTAGAAATCTGGAGAGATTATAGAATGTGTCAGGGAGAAAGAAAATACATAAAGGGAGATAGTTTATCAGGAATCATCGAAAAGAAACATTTTGTCCACTGTGTTTATTGCTGTACCTTCAGCATCTAGAATGTATATGGAGCTCAAAAAATATTTATTGAAAGGTCTTTCTGCTGTGAGGACTGGCCAAGCATCAGTGAAGCGTCAGGCATTGTGCTAGACGCCGTGTTAGGGCACAGGGAAACGCAGGTCTCACATGGCAAAAAGTCAGGCTTCAGACCAGCCTGCCAGGGTGACCCATGAAGCTCACGGAATAGCCTGGAAAATCTTACTTCACCTCCCGAGCATGACCAGTCCTGCTCATGTTTGTGCGTGACACATCCTCATTTCTCCGCAGAGACGGACGGAGCCCGTGCCGGGCTGGAGTTCGCAGCCCCGAGGATGGATCGCCTGCTAGGAATAATATTTTCCCCCTTTTCTCAAACTGTCAGGGGCCTCCCACACGACTCCCGCAGGCCCTTGATCTGTGAGGCTCCTGGGATTTTTCCACAGTGGAGCAAATGACATCAATCACGAAAAAGCCACAGCTGACAGATCTTCGTGGTCAGGCGTAAACACAGAATGAGCGTTTCTGTTTCAAGTCAAAACGCGGCCATGGAGCTTGGTGGGGTGAGGCGGCCTCGGGCCTGCTCTGGGAATCAGAGTTGACACTCTCCTGCCCAGGGACAGAGAGCTCATGTCCTCCCGACCTCCCGTCCACGTCTGAGCCTCTGAGAGACAAAACCATCAGTCAATCAGGTTGCTCTTGAAACTCAAGCCATCATGGGGCACCTGCCAACCAAAGAAAGCTGGTGCTGTGCCCTCCAAATGCCCCGCTCTGGCAGTAGTTGTCCTCGTCAGAGGAGCCAGTTAGGACACTGCAGGGTGCATCTGCCCCCAGGGGCGGGCAGAGAAGGGGCACGAGGCCCGGTGGGTGCATGGAGCAACCTGCCCCCATCCCTCCCCGGAAACAGGAGCACACGGAAGTTTCAGAGAGACACACCCCTGTTCGTGGCACTTATCTCCTGGGAACTGGATTTAGGACAAGGGGGACACAGTGCAGTGAGACAGGACTTTCACATTTCCCCTTTATACACGTGTGTTATCACGAGCGCATGCTGCTTCTGCGACAGTGATTTGTTTCAAAAGCTCACCCAGAGAATCACTGAGTTGCTTCCCAAAGACTCTACATGCATCACACCACACTTAAAAGTCACGGTCCCCTGAGGACACGCAGCCTTTGCACACCATCTCCCCCTCCGGGTGCCGCCCCAGCAGGTCTCAGCTGCAGCTTCGGCTGGGGGCGGCTTCCTCGACCATCCCCACCCGCAGCCTCAGCCCCCCCGGATGACCCGCTTCACGTGGGCACTCTGCAGTTTTGCACCTGCTGCCACCATCCCTGACGGACGAAGGTGAGAAGGAAACGAATACTGAGGGATTGGTGCATCTCATCTGCTGGCTCCCAGACTGTGCAATCTTGAAGCCCCTTTTCCTGCTACCACAGCCCCACCTGGCCGCGTTCCCCCTGCGGCTTGTGCAAGGACAGACACCAGGAGCCGCTCCCTGCGAGCACCAAACTCCCCTGCGCAGATGGGACGACTCCCTGCCCATCCCTTGCCCGGGCTGAGCTGGACGATCTGGAACGAAACCTGAAAATTGCCTACACTTTTCCCTCATCCTTTAGCCTAAGATGCCAGCTTCTCTAGATTTCCACGCCCGCTCTCCTACTTCTCTGGAGCCAAATACAGAAATTTCCGTGGACACCCAAGGGTCCTGGGAAAGTAAGTGTGTTACCTTCTCCTCACGAAGCCTCGCTAGAACCTGCCGGCCCATGCACGGCCACTCTCCACTGCCCTCACCGTCGTCCTGCCCAGGTGGCAGCCCTCCTACCCCATTAGCATTGTATCTTCTAGAAAGCGTCAACAGTGCGTCCCTCATATGAGCATAAAGTGCAGGGGACAGTTGAGTCCCAGGGTTGTCCGGGCGGGGCCCATGGGTTTTGGGGCATCCATGAATGCCCTGAACTTGTGTTCAGAACTTTGGACTGCAGGCAAAGGAGCCATCATTTGAGGCAGATTCTCTGCAGGGTCTGTGTGATAGATGAGTTGTGCAAGAAGCAGACTGAGCCAGAGTTCAGAGGGCAAACAGTGGATTAGGGGGTAACACCTTCGGAAGGAGATGGGGCGAGGAGAGCCGCCCAGGACACAACACGGAAAAGGTGTCTCCTAGCCTCCCGGGGCTGCAGAGCAAAGGTTGCCCACACCTAGGGTATGGAAGGCTGGGAAAAAGTGTTGCTTCCACCCTGCAATAGAAAACCTGAATGAACTTTAAAATCATAACTTTTCCTGAACACAGGACATCCCATGTTGAGCAGAAGCAGAAAGGCGTTCGCACCACTCCCTTCTGGAGTTGCTGGTCATGGGTGGTGACCGTGAAGAAGGCAGGCCCCCGGCTACCTCCTCCCGGCTCAGTCACTGGCCAAGGTCTCCCTGGGAGAGTGTGACCTCAGCTCAAACCCGAGGCATATCCTGAAGGAGCTAATAGAGGTTTTCAGCCAAGCAACTTGTTTTGTCATGCTGCTCCGAACATTACATAATTTAACACAGACGGATTGTGTCTTCCCGCAATTTTCCGTTTAACCTTTTTGGACCAAGATTGACCACAGGTTACTGAAACAACAAAAAGCAAAACCACAGATAAGGGGAATGACTGGAACTGCATGTGTGAGAATGTTCATTAAGCACCGTTTGCAGTAGCGAAAGATGACAAACAACCTAAGTGACAATGAATGGAGAATCAATTAAATACATTATGGTGCAGCCAAACAGTTAAACAGAATACTATGCAGTCATGAAAGAGACAACATTCTGCTCTACTTGTGCCTATTATGGAACATTCTTCATAATATGTTAAGTAAAAAGCAAAACAAAAAAGCAGGACGTGGAGCAGGATGCATAGTAAGCTACATTAATATGCAAAAATGAAGAAAGTATTTTGTAGCTATTGCATGTGCACAAAGTATCCCTGAAGAGATACATAAAAACCTACTAATGGTGGTTGTTTCTGGAAAGAAATTGAGTGGCTAGGAAAGATAGGCATTAGAGAAAGGCTTATTCTATATTATAAAACCCATCCTACATTTTCAAGTTTTTAACATATGCTTATGTTAATGATTCAAAAATGATTATATAATATATTTTTAATAAAAACTGGAATTTCAAACCCTCTGATGGATCTGTATGTTGCTAGGGATGGAACGTTAGAATGAATGGCTTTCTGTTTAGGATAACCCCTTTGCGGGCTGTTTTAACTGAGAAAAGTAAAATCCTCTGATCGTGGTCAAGGAGGAATAATGGCTCTACATAACAAAGCAACATGGATTTTTATTTTTCAAGTGAGAATTTCACATTTTCTCAGGGAGGATGAAAAGGAGAGGCTTTTAGAGCTCTTGAACTGAGAAAAAATTAAGAAAGAGTTTGTGGTCATGCAATCAGGCCATGATGGTATCTAAGTAGACAGATTTCCAGTTAACCATCCCTACGGCATATTGGAGCTGCCGAATAGTCAACTTTTTGCATTGTTTTGTTTGGTTTTTTACAGGAAATGGAAGAAAGGAGGGGATATGATGTCATCTACTTGGTCACCACCCAACAGAAGTAATATTTAGTTTTAAGCTTTTTCTTTTTTTGTTTTCTACTATAATCCATTCCCCCAATGCCCACACTCTTAGTAAAAGTCTAGTATACATAAACAGATTTGTACTAATGGTCTTCATGGACTGAAAGAGAAAGAAATTAGTCTTGACTCTACTCTTAGAGGATCAAACACATCAAATATATTGTCACAAGCAGGAGAACAGCCACCTGGTATGACACAACATGAAGAACACAGTGTCATCCATTCTTGCCAAAAACATTTAACCTAGATCTAATCGGTCTACAGAAAATACTGGGGATAAAGAAACAAGTTACATGACAGCTCCAGGAATGATCTGACGGATCTAGAATGTGGGATATTCTATAGGACAACTGGCCTGGCATCCTCAAAAGATTACTGTCACAGGAAAAAAATAGTGGGGAGATGATTTTGGCCTAAGACAGATTAAAGAGACCCAAAAACACACCAGAATGTACGATCCTTGATTGGATCCTGGTTTGAAAAATATATAAAGACATTCTGGGGATGAAAGAAGAAATACGAGTATGGGCTGATCTTAGAAAATACTGAATGGTTGATTGCTTTGAATGAGACAATGGTTTCGAGGTTATATAGGATACCATCAATAGTTTTAGATACATGTAAAGTATTTAGGAGAGAAGTATCATGTGTGGACAAAGCAGATACAGCAAAATATTAACAATTATTAATATTAAATTTGAGGTGGTTATATTATTCTTTTAACTTTGTAGTGTGTTTGAAATTTTTCACAATGAATAGGTGGGGATCAGAGACCAGGCTTTGAAGGGCAGGAATTTAGTGCAAGTGGCTACAGACAAAGCTAAGTAGAATCTCTGGAACGTCCCACAAACTCTGGGGTGAGTCCTTGAGCTGTTGTTCGAGGATTTTTCAAATGGTGCCCCATGAAAGACTTTATTCAACTAATATTTTATTAAGCACCTACTATGTGTGCAGTACTCTGTTAGACCCTGAGTATACAGTGGTAAGGAAAGAGACTTTCACCGAGCCCTGATGAAGCTACAGTCTGGGGACATCAGGGTGCAGGCACACTCCCTGACGGCTTTCACTGCTGGGCGCCAGCAGCCCACCCCGTCCCTCTCTGTTCAGGAGCCTGAGTGGGTGCAGGCAGTGGGAGTCACGGTGGAAGTAAATCAGCCAGAGCAACACCCCTTCCCCACTGTCGGGTCTAGGGGCGGGCAGGGGAGCTGGGTGGCTAATGCGACCTGAGAGAAAGGCTGCTGGGAGCGGCTGCATAGGCTTTTCCTCCTAACAGCAGAGGGAGCCACGTGAGGGTCAGCCCTTGCCCTCGGCCCCTCTGCTTCCTGCCTGGGCTCTGCCGTGCGGGGCCGCACTGCTTTGAGCTGTGGGGTCTGTGGTCACCTAGGACAGGTACAGATGCAGACTCCCTTGTGGCAGGACCCAACCCAGGAGACCCCTAGCATTACGGGACAGCCACAAAGCCCCGCGGACCCTTCCCACCAGGCAGCGTGCTACGTGCGGCTTATCAGTCCTGCCCTTCGACCCGGCAATTCCACTTCCAGACGTCAGGGACATGGCGAAGCATTTGCTCAGTGAGTCATCTGCGATTATAAACGGCATAGGTGTTGTTCTTAACAGGAAAGACAAATGTAAAACCAACTGAAATAGCCACCAACAGCAGGCGGGTTGAATAAATCCTAATGCGATCATGTCGGGCAGTAGGAGTCAGCTGTTAAATACGGGACTGTCCGGAGCAGGTGAGACCGTGGGAAGATGCTGGTGAGACGTTGTTAGGTGGGAAAAAAGTCAGGTCACAAGACAAGACGTGTGTTATGGTTCCCTTTGTGTAGAGCACACACCTACACACAGGGAGACAGAGAGAAACAAAGGAAAGGTCTGTACCAAAGTCCTAATGGAGATTATCCATGGGTGATGGGATTATGGGCATTTTTTAAAAAAATTATCTCCACTTATTTGCATCCTCCGATTCTTCTGCAATGAACATTTGCATCTTCCCTGGCATTTCCAGCCCCTGGAATAGCGCTGGCACACGGTAGGTGCTCGCCTCCCCCGGGGTTAATGGGACAGGGCATCAGGCGAGGTGACTTGGCCTTTGGGCTTTCAGATTATTCCCAGCACCCTGGATGGCGGCAGGGACGCTCCACTCACAGGCGACCTGAACTCATCCTAAACTTTAGTTCTCAGAAAGCAACATCCATGCCTCACCCAGAGTGTCACAATACACTGTGCAATTTCTGGAAGTCTGGATCGCATGTCTCCCCCGACCCCAGCCCACACCTGTCCCCTGCCCCCGCCCCTGCCCCCGCTGGGGTGTGCGTCAGGGTGCACAAGGCAGCAGCTGGGGGAGGACCTGCGGGGGAGTGTTATCTACCAAGTTGATGGGACAGAAAAAAAGTTGCATAAAAACAGTCTCCAAGCCAAACCCAATCTAATGGCTACCGAGAGCCACGCCATTCTTCCTTCATTCCGAGCGTGATGATTTTGCACCCACTATGTGCCTGGGATCAGGCCAGGAACTAGGGATATTGAGATGAACCAGCTGTGACCCCTGCTCTCCATTAGCTCATCGCCTGCAACCTGGGAGAGATGTGCAAATCGGTAATCAGAACTCAGTGCCACCAACGCAAGGATGCACCTGCTAGCACCTATATGAACAGTGAAGGCAAAAAAGAGGGGCAATTGATGATTTGGGTGAGACTGAATCTGAAAGTCTCAAGAGGAGGTGATGTGTGAGCCGAATCTCAAAGCAGGAGCAGGAGTCTACAAGGGGAACAGTATCGTGCTCGGGGGAACTGCTGTGACCACAGATGGCCTGTCCCACTGCGGGGTACCCGGAATGTTTGCCACCCGGGGCAGGCCATTTTTAACAGCCTCCCCTCCATAAACTTATTTTTTTGTGATAATCACGAAGTTAAATGCATAATAATAACAGCCAGAGTAAACATACAGAACATGTCACTTTCTTGTTATTAAACTTTGTGTATATAATCATGCAGTTCTAAAAATAACTGGTAAATTTTAATAAAATCAAAGCATTTGCTCACCGCTGAAGGGTAAAATAAAATCAAAGCACTTGCAAAAGGTCCCATGCAGGCAACTACTAAATCAAACCACAGACATTCAATGTCTCAATTTGTCCTTTGGTTTCAGAACAAACAATAATTAAGAAGCAGCTTTCATCGTAGAGATACCATCGAATTCTGTAAAATATTTCACATGCGAGCTAAGATTGGCTCTTGCCAAACAAAAACATTCGACCTTCCAGTTCACACAGTTTCACCAGTTCAAATGTTAAACACTCATTTAAAAATTCCAAGCGGTCACATAGGATGACGAAGCAGAATGACCCAAGCTCTGTTTCTCGGCATTTCCACTCTGGCTATTGTTGCTTGTTTGAATCTGGTGTCTAAACATAGAAATGTGTAGCATTAGCTGGGTCCCAAGTAAGCTGGGATTCTGAACTATTAATGTTACAAACTTACCCTTGAAACTAAGCATAGAGCTAAGTCCACATGTGTCAGATGCCAATCGTAGAATTGGGAGTTCTCCAAATTAACTTTCACGTATAAAACAATACTTATGAACAAACAAGTGGTAAACATCTGCTAATGTGAAACCTCCGTATATCATTAGAACTCAGCCACCACCACAGCAGTCGTTTAGAACTTGTACCAACAGAAGATCTTTATTTTTTTTCTGGAAGGTGTATTTAATCACCAACATTGTTCAGAACGGCCAGCACGTGGTGACGACAGAAAGTAGACCCAAATTTAGCCTGTTTCATTATTGTTTTTAAAATTCTTTACAGGCAACATGCCCGTTATTGTTTGCACCCAGGGTGGAGGGAGGGCTCCCTGCCCCATTCTTGACGTGCCACCAACCCCAGCATGTCACCAGAGCTGAAACTTCAGATAAGATAGGAGCGCAGATAGGCCACATTGAGAGACCAGGACAGGTAGATAAAATCCGGGCAAAAACAACTAGGAAAAAGAAATGTGTATTTTATTTTGCCAAGAGATAAATCACCCTGGCAGACAGAAAAGAAAAACCCTCCAATCCCACCTTTACGTTCTTCATGGAAAAGTTCAGCCAAGCTTCCCAGCCTTCCACACAGAAGGTTCCGGAGCCTTTCCACAGGACTAGTACCCTCCAGGAGACGCCAACCCACAGCAAATACAGCCACAGAGCCCAGAGCAGAACACACCCAGCCTACACCTTCAGGATGGATCCTGCTACCTGCTTCTTGGGCGACTTTGTCATTTCTCTTTCATCATTTGACATTTGTTTCTGCCCCTTTTGCTTATAAACAAGGCTCTCCTTAAACATGGGCTGTGCCTCCACTTGCCAAAACACGCGATTCTTGGAGCTCTTTGGGGACCTGGTTTGACACAGCAGCCTTTCACCTTCTGAGGACAGATTCAGAGGAATGCAATGTCCCCCTGCCAAGGGAAAAGCTGACCCCAACACTTTCAGGAGGCGCTAACCATGTTACCGCTGCACACTGTCACATGTCTGCCCTTAGTGAAGCATGTCCGTGACCATGACCCATGGCAGCTTGAGGGGGGCGGTTTCTGTAGGGAACCGGAGAGCTTCCGTGAGACAAGGAGGAATCCTTACTTTAGGGAAAAGCAGAAGGCAACAGGTGACAAGAGTAGAGCATTCTAATGCCACCTGAGCTGAGAGGCAAGTTTATGGTTACTTTCCATAAGGGCCAATGCCCGGAGACAGGTAAGCGTGGGCAACTCGGGGAATAAAAGTCAAACTGCAGTCCCCTACTGATAGGGTCATCTCCATAATCAGAGAAAAAGCTGAGCAATGTCCTTTTCTATCCAGGGCACGATAAAAGGGGGTGGAGGATACAAAGGTGCAGTCAGACACGTGTGCTCCAGCTCTGACCCTGCTATCTATAGCTCTGTGGTGCCAGGCAGGGCGCTCTGTCCCGGTGTTATCTCCTCCCTCCACGCACGCAAATCTTAATTCACCTGCCTGGGATTTTAAAATATTTCTTTGGATTTTTGGTGTAAGATGTAGGTAAATCAGTTACATTTTGGAAAAGCAAACCTAACTTCAGTGACCTGTCGGTCTGAGCTGCTGGGCGCCGGCACGCCCTCACCATGCATGTCGATTGTACCCAGGTGCACTGGACCAGCCGCTAGGAGGCCTGAGCTCCAGTCTCCACTCTGGTCCTCTGTTATCATGGGCAAGTCACGATGCCACATCACCCCGAGCATCCTTTTTATCCATAAAAAAGGGTCCTGGGTAGATATGACATCCAAAATCCCTTCTGATACTCAGAGATTTTTTCTAAATTTCAAAGATGACTTTCTCAATTCAGAGACCAAGAAAGATCATATTTTAAAAAGCAAGAATTTGTTTTTTGGGTTTTTTTTGCTTTGGTTTCCTACCTGAGAGGAAGATAGGTATGGAAAAATCGCAAGTTATGTTAGCTTTGTATAAATAATAAAATCAGCACAGTTCTCTGTCCCCCTCCCGTTAGAAGCAGATGAAGTGACACCCCAGTCACTGACCTGTGCCGTGCGGGGCTTGCAGGGTTGGTCGTCATTAATCACTTACCAGAGCGGATGGTGAGGCCAGTGACTTTCAGCCTGGCTCTCTGCACTGCCATAACGTGGTCCCGCGTTGTCTGAAATCTAATCACAACAAAGGGAGCAACTGGAAACGTAGCTTCCCTTTTAGAGACAGAGGGACTCTGAGAAGCCAGAACTCCCCTCCCCCGGGACTCGCCCTGTGAGCTGACAGTCCCGCGGGCCAAGCTACATCCATCGGTGCTTTCCAGAGAAAATAAAAAGGAGCTTTCCTTAATCGAGCTGTCATTGCGTCAAGTAAATAATCTAAAAATCCAGATTGGCACAATTCTGCTTTAACAAGGATTCTTCACTTTAACAAATGATGTGCTTCCCCGGGGCACGTAAAACAAGGTACTTTCCAAAACAAATTTTGATTGATGAACAACATTTTTAAACAATGGACTTCAAATGATCAAAGAATATGCACTAACTATCATCTACGGGTGAGGGCGAAGGAAAATCATCTTTAGCAAATCCCTTAAGTCCCAAGGACTACTCGGTGCCCTACCTGTGTGCACGTGGCCTAGAGAGAAAGCTCAGTCTCTCCATCTAGCTGTGCATAAATCATCACATCATTTCATTTCCTCAAATCAAAGTCAACTCCAAGTCACCATGCCACTGAGATATGAAAAGTCTAATTGTGGATACTTCGTCCTATTCAATATCTCTCCAAAATTATAAACAGGCACACGAAGCAAAGTATCATCTCCTGGTTCACACCCACCCAGTCCACGGACACCTGGCGGCCTACGGCTTCCATGCCAAGCGTGGAATCTTCAGCAAGATGGCGGCTTCTGTGGTGAGGGACCAGCCTCCATGGTGCACCATAAAAGCCTTCCCCTCGGGGGTCTTCCCACTTTCCTGGATACTGCCGGGAAGAGAAGAACAAGGTTCCCCTATTCCTGGGACCCCCAACTCAAAGGCAGTATCTTTTCTCTAATCCCTATAGTATAATCCTCTCAAGAAACCAAGGCTTCCAGAACTCAAATCCAGAGAGAAATCTTCCAGAAGAAATCCAGAAATCAACACCAGAAAGGAATCAAATCCAGTTGCACCCAACTCCTGACTTCCACTCGGCCTCACAAGACTAGTTTTGCTAATGCAAGGAATTCTGGGTAGCAGTTTGTTAGAAAACAGCATAAAAAGGTGCTTTGAGATTGATGCTTGGTTTTCTTCTGGTTTCAGAGCTGTTCTGGCCCCTGGAGAGCACTGGTGAGTTACTTCCTGAACTTGAGCTGAGCTCCCCACATCTCCAGAAACTGGGCACCCACCTGCCCCTGCCCCTGCCCTGTGTATTTGTTTCCTGGGGCCACTATAAGAAATCATCACAAACCAGCAGTTTATTTTTTTATTTTTTATTTTTTTTGAGACAGAGTCTTACTCTGTTGCCCAGGCTAGAGTGCCATGGCGTCAGCCTAGCTCACAGCAACCTCAAACTCCTGGGCTCAAGCGATCCTCCTGCTTCAGCCTCCTGAGTAGCTGGAACTACAGGCATGCAACCACCATGCCTGGCCAATTTTTTCTATATATATTTTTTAGTTGTCCATATAATTTCTTTTTATTTTTAGTAGAGACGGGGTTTCACTCTTGCTCAGGCTGGTCTCGAACTCCTGAGCTCAAGCAATCCTCCCGCCTCGGCCTCCTAGAGTGCTAGGATTACAGGTGTGAGCCACTGCACCTGGCCCAAACCAGCAGTTTAAAACATCAGAAATTTATTCTCTCACAGTTCTGGAGCTCAGATGGCTGTAACCCAGCAGGGCTGCCCCTCCTCTGGATGCTCTAAGGAAGAACCCCTCTTTGCCTCTTCCAGCTCTTGCTGGCTGCCCCAGCAGTCCTGGGCTTGTGGCCACATCAGTCCAACCTCTGCTTCCATCTTCATACCTCCTTCTCCCCTCTCTGTGTCAAACCTCCCTCTGCCTCTAATTTATAAGGACACTTGGGATTGCATTTAGGGCCCACTGGATAATTCACGATAATCTCCTCATCTCAAGATCTTCGACTTCATCACATCTGCAAAGTCTTTTCTCCCAAATAAAGTAATATTTACAAGTTCCAAGGATTATGACTTGATATCTTTGAGTGGCCATTATTTAACCTACCACATCCTGGCTCTAAAGACAGACAGACTGTGACATAACTAAAAAAGAAAAGCCTTGGTTCCTTACCTTTGGGCCCACATCAGGAATCCAGGCACTCTATCGGAAGGCTGCAGAAAGCAAACTGCAAAACCAAAGTCTGGAGGCCTCCAGAACCCATGGCCTCTCCAAGTCCACCTTTTGCTGCACAGATATTAATTCAGTGGGTTCTGGAATGCTGGATCAGATCTACTGGGAGCATCTCACCTAAATCCAACTCCACTGGGTCCCTCCAAGGGTTCAGAAGACCATCTTTCACTTCAGAAATTAAAAGAGATTAGCAGTACATCCTACCTCCTTTCCTCTAAAATGAAGAGAAAGAAAAGGCTCTATTTAAATAAACCCTAAGTGTAAATGTGTAAATTACTACTATCACAGATACTTGTCGTAGATTGTCATCTAGCTGCTCTCTCTCTCTCTCTCTCTCTCTCCTTCCAAGTGGGAATGTTTAAGTCCAGAGAGGTGAAGAGACCCACCAAAAATCACACGGTGATTTGGTGGTAGAGCCGGAGCCAGAACTCACGTCTTCCGGAAGCACAGCCTAGGGTGCTTTCCTCGTTGCACTGTGTTAAAAATTCTCATTTAATAACATTAACAAGAGTTGTGGGTAAGGCTAGGGGAAATCTTTCTGGTTTTTATACAGTTTCCAACTATTAGGTCATTAAATAGGAAATGTCCAATTTTGAATCAAAAGTGTAGTTTATTATATCTCAAACGAGAAGCAATACAATTAATCAAAGTATGTGCCTAAACTATTGGCACAGTTTTGTCATCTTAACAGTACCTTGCTTATGCCAGCAGTGAAGAAGCCTGAAGAGTGAGTGGCAATGAAATCACGAAAGACGTTTTCTACAGCTTGTTGAGAATTGAATATTTTCCTTGCAAGAAGTGGTCCAAAGCCTGGAAGAAGTGGTAGTCAGTTGGTGCAAGGTCTGGTGAATATGGTGGATGACAGAGTTTCCAAGTCCAGCTTCTGTAGTTTGAGCAGTGTTGTTTGTGCGACATGTGGTTGAACATTGTCTTGCAAGAGGATTGGCCTGTCATCACATGCATCCTCATGATTTTGTCCAATTGGTTGCAGTAGACATCCACTGTCATCCATAGACCAGGTTTCGTGAAGCTGTAGTGGATAATACCAGCGCTGGACCACCAAACAGACACCGTTAGCTTTTTTGGATGAATATTCAGTTTTGGACTGTGTTTCATCACTTCATCTTTATCCAGCCATTGAACTGAATGCTTGTGATTGTCAAAAAGAATCTATTTTTCATAACACATAACAATATGGTATAGAAATGTTTCACCTGTATGTCCTGACAGCAAAAAAAGGCAAGTTCCAGACGATTTCTCTTGTGATGCTCATTTAATTCACCTGGAACCCATCTATCCAGCTTTTGTACCTTGCTGATTTGTTTCAAATGGTCCAGTAGTGTTGGAATAATATCAAACCTTGCTGCTAATTCATGTGTAGGTTGAGATATTCGCTTCCACTACAGCTTTCAGTTCAGGATTATCCACCTTGGCCTCAGATCGCCCACATGGCTCATTTTCAAGATTAAAATCACCAGAATGGAAATTCTCAAACCATCAACATACTATACATTCATTAGCCACATCCTTCCCAAAGACTTCTTTGATATTTCGAGCTGTCTGCGCTGCATTGGTTCCACAATAAAACTTCTATTTGAAAATAACACAAATTTTTGACTTACCCATGGTTCACAAAAATTGCTTTTAAAATTTTTTGAAAGATAATCACAAGCCAAAATGTGTGTTTGAAAGACTGAGGATGTACCTTCACAATAAACATAAAACAAGAGTGTCAAAATGAAATGTCAGAGATGTCAACTGTCAAACTTAGCATCTAAGAAAATCGGACATTTCATACTTAATAACCTAGTAGCCATCCCACACTGATTTCTAGGGTAAAAGAGCACTTGCTTAACAGAAAGTGTTAGAAGCCTGAGTTTCATAAAAGCTTAAGTGTTTTTAATAGTAAAACCAGCTTATCAGAAAGTTATTGCCACCCTTAAAATTTAGTTCCCCATGTGGATTACCAAAACAAGCTACAAGAAGCAGTTTTTTTCTTACTACTAAATATTTATTTCCTGCATAAGAGGAGTCAAGAATGTTGCCTGCATGCAATCAAAGGTATAACCACATGGCTTTGAAGGGTTGAACATGGAGAAAGGTGTGATTAATAGCGTATTGTATTTTTAGTTGCATTTCCAGGAAACATCACACATTGTATGCAAGAACTGATTAGATCTTTTAGTCTTTTGAGGGTCCTTTTTTCCAAGAATTTATCTTTTGCAAACACTCCCTTAACACTTAATGTGTATTAAGTGTCATATTCCCAGCACTGCTTTTATTACAGAAGGGATAACAAGATGAAATCATATGATTCCACCCTAAGGAGCTTAATCATGGCACTTTTCATCACAGGAGTCTCAGGAGGTGATGGCTGTCTTGAAGAATGATGAATAATGAAAGAAAAAAAATCATAATGAAACTATGTAGAAACCCAGAGAAATCTTCATGATCAAAAAAGCAGAGTAAGGTGGTATGTATGCTATGACTATCTCTATGCCAAACATGGATGTGGGTGAGCACATCCCAGAATAAAACGGGCGGAAACAAAATATGTCCTATGTTAGATTATTCCTCTTTAGTCTTAAAGTTTTCTTTAATAAAGACATGTTCTTATTTCAGTAAGTATTTAGGAAACAGAAAATTGCTATCAACAACTAGTTCAAAGCAGAGACATTTGCATTTTGTGAATGATTTACTGATTAAATTGTAGATTAATTTACTAATCCACACTGGGAATGCCCCTCCCCCCAAAAAACTTGCAGAGCAAAAAGCATCTACACTGCAAACACGGTATACAGGGGAAGCCTGAGTTTATTATTCTGAAGCGTATATTGGGGGCAGGGCCTGGTGGCTCACACCTGTAATCCTAGCACTTTGGGAGGTCAAGGTGGGAGGCTCTCTTGAGGCCATGAGTTCAAGACCAGCCTGGGCAACATAGTGAGATTCTGTCTCTACAAGAATTTTTTTAAAATTTTAAATTAAAAAAAAAGAAGCATATATTGGGGAGAAAAAACTTTTCCTCTACTGTTTTATGCTCAGCACCTGGGCCATATGAAAACCACTCCCAAGCTAAGGGTGAAAGTAGAGTGTCAAGATGCTTCTCTTCTTCTCTCCTGATAATATCCATCCTGTTCCTGTGGAGAAGAGGTGTTTGTGAAATACTGTTTTATTCCTCCTTTTCCTCTATATTAATTATTTAAGCTTGGTTCAGAATGTTGTAGGGGAGGAAAAATTTTCCTCTACCTTCTTAGGTTCAGTAGCTGCGCCTGCAAAATAACCTAAAAAAAAATAAATAAGAGAAGAAAAACATATGCATTTTACTTGATGTTAAAAGTTTTACGTATCTTGGTTGATGTGGCTAAGAGCAAAAATTTTTTAAAAAGTTTTTTTGTGGCATGTGGGAGTGGGGGGGTTCATAAAAGAAGAAAAAAATCCCCAAAGAAGCGTCTAGGCTTGGAGGCTTTTATATCATTCAGACAAAACATGATAAATTTGTAAAGAAGTAATAAGACAAACAGAAGAGGTTTCTGGGCTTTTTAGGGGCAGTGGATTGTGGGAGAGTAAATATACGGGGGGCATTAATGGTAGATAAGGATTATTAAGAAAGATTTGTTTACTTAGACTCCTTTGGATGCCATCTAGTCTCTGGCGATAAGGTTGTTCCGCCCTTCCTGACGTGGGAAGGTGAGGGCACCTTCACAAGAGAATTTATGTTTTGCTTCCAGGTAGGTAGGAGGAGGGCAGAGAGTTCATTCCGTGTCTGATTTTTCTCAATTGCCTTTAGCTCAAAATAATCCTTATGTCAGAGTGGCACATTTGGGTGGCATATTCTGATCCCCTATAATGTCCATTTTGGAGCCAGGCTGGGGCCACCTCTGTCCTGATTTCCTTGATGACCAGAGGACACAGTAACATCAGTATGGTTGCTATCAAATGCTGTGTTCTTTTTACCTACCCACAGGGGTCCCAAGGGCCACAGCTCCTACAAGAGATCCTGAACGGGCTATACCGCATTTCACCTACACGAACTCTGATCCTTAGAATGACACTGCAGGTATTTTAGATAACTTTCCCCAAATCTGCATGGCTCCTAAGGGGCAGAACTGGCACCAGTCCAGGTTAAAACAACATCCACTTGGACACCAATGCCCATTCTCTTACTGCTATCAATCCTCTCCAGAAACAGTGAGCTACTTGAAGCCACCCAAAGCCACTAGGGCAGTCAGAAGTAACTTCTTTCCCATTTGGGCTGCCAGAAATTCTTGTTTCTCACTGCAGATCTTGTCCATGTCCACCCTTGCATTCTTTGGGCAATCTCCCCCACCACACTGTAATCACATCTTGCTCTCTCTTTTTTTTTTTTTTTTCTCTGCTCACTATGCCCAGTGTAGCACCTGGGCTACAGGTGCTGAGATAGGTCTCAGAAAATGCATTTAACCCAAGTTTGTGTGACTCTAAAGCCCTCCGGTGCCACAAATTCCCTGGGGATGTGGCCCTGATTAGAAGAGAAGGTGGCATTTATGTCCTCTTTGTTGAGCTGTTGGGGGACTTATTTCACCTCACTAACCCTCATCATTCTCGTCTGTACAAGTGGGTGATGATTTCTACCTCAAGGGGTTGCTTAGAAGATGAGCAATCTCCCATCAAGAGATTTAGAAGCAAGCGTTGTTAATAACTTACACTTTATATTCCTAACAACCAAGGTGACCTTTATTATTTTACCTCTGTAGTTTCCCATTTGCTAGAAGTGCAAATCTTTTTTTTTTTAATTCATTGTTTTGAAATAATATCCAGAAAAGAAAAATTGCAAGACTATCCAAAGAACTCTGGTATATTCTCTCAAATTCACCAAGTGTTAACATTTTGACGTACAGTCATAAGTCACTTAACAACGGTGAATTTTGAGAAATTTACTGTTAGATGATTTCATTGCTGTGTGAACATCATAGAATGCACTTACACAAACCTAGATGGTATAGCCTACCACACACCTAGACTGTATGGTAGAGGCTATTGCTCCTGGGCTACAAACCTGTACAGCATGTTGCTATACTGAATACTGTAGGCAATTGTAGCACAGTGGTAAGTATTTGTTTATATAAACGTATCTAAACATAGAAAAGGTACAGAAAAAATATAGTATAAAACAAAAAAAGTGGTATACCTGCATAAGGCACTTGTCATAAATGGAACTTGCAGACTGGAAATTGCTCTGGGTCAGTCAGTGAGTGACAGGTGAGTGAATGTAAATGACCTAGAACATTACTGTATATTGCTGTAGACTTTATAAACACTGTACACTTAGGCTACACTAAATTTATAAAAAAAATTTCTTCAGTGATAAATGAACCTTAGCTTACTGTAACTTTTTGCTTTATAAACTTTTTAATTTTTTAAGCTTTTTGATTCTTTTATAACAACACTTAGCTTAAAACACAAACACATTGTATAATTGTGCAAACTAATTTCCTTCTATATATCCTTATTCTATAAGCTTTTTACTATTTTAAAAAAAAATTTGTTTTACTTTGTAAACTTTTTCATTAAAAGCTAAGGCACAAACACACACATTAGCCTAGGCCTACACAGGGTCAGGATCATCAGTGTCACTACCTGCCACCTCCACATCTTGTCCCACTGGAAGGTCTACAGGGACAGTAACACACACAGAGCTGTCATCTCCTGTGATAACAATGACTTCTTTTGGATGTCCTGAAGGACCAGCCTGAGGCTGTTTTACAGTTAATTTTTTTTAATATACATAGAAGTACACTTTAAAATAACTATAAAAAGTATAGTGTAGCAAATACATAAACCAGTAACAATCGTTTATTATCATTATCAAGTATTATATATGGTACCTAACTGTATGTGCTATACTTTTATATGACTGGCAGCACAGTTGTATACAAGCCCCAGCCTCACCACAAAAACGTGAGTAATGTGTTCTGCTATGACATTATGACAGCTGTGACATCACTAGCTTTTTTCAGCTGCCTTGTAATCTTATGAGACTACTGTCATATATGCATGTGTTAACTGAAATGTCATTATGTGGCACATAACTGTACTTACTTCATCATTTTCTCTCTATATATGTGACATACACGTAGTTTATTTTCTGAATCATTTGAGAAAAATTATAGGCATCATGTTCCTTCATTCCTAAGCACTTCAGTATAAATGTTTTTTAAAACAGGATATTCTCTTATGTAACCATGGTACTATTATCAAAATCAAGAAATTTAACATTGACACAATCATACTACCTTAAAAAGTTCATTTTACAATGATGCCAATTATCTCAGTAATGTCCTTTATAGAGCTTCTTTTCCTTGGTCCAGGATCCAATCCAGAGCTATTCATCGTGTTTAATTAAGCCCCTTTACTTGCCTTTGATCTCAAACTGTGGCCCTGCCTCTCTGTTTTCAATACATTGACAACTTTTGAAGAATCCAGGCCAGTTATTTTGTAGAATGTCCCTCAATTTGGGTTTGTCTGTTTCCTTGTGATCAGGTCTAGGTTTAACATTTTTGGTAAAATCACCAAAGAACTTGTATGTCCTTCTCAGGGGATACATGAAGTCTGTCCCAATATTGGTCATATTAGTCTTGTTCACTTGGTTAAGATGTCCAACAATATTAAAGTTACTATTTTTCCCTTTATAACTAATAAGCCATTTGTGGGAGAGTCTTTGAGACCTTGTAAATATCCCATTCCCCATTAAACCCTCAGGGGTGCTGTTTGGGAAGCTTTTGCAGAAGTTCTCTCCAAAATGAAAAATAGAAAAATGTCTGTACTGGCTTGGTTGAGGAGGCATGAATGCTTATTTTCACCTATTTCCTGTGTAGGCCATTGTGTTTAGTATCTGTGGCAACCAAGGAGAGAAGAGGGAGGAGTTCAGGACTTGTGATGCACCAGGTCACCATCCTGCACCAGCACTGAGAGCGGGTGGGGGCGGGGCAACAGGCGAACAGCTCCCAGCAGCAAACTGTAGGCGTTTTAGACTATGGACTAGGCTGCAGGCTCATGAATACGGTGTATTTTTATGTTCCTGCAACCTTGCTTTCATCCAGTCCTTGTGATTATGTGAGATCTCATCTAATTCAGGGGCTTTAGCAGACATGCACACATGACCAAGGATCCCCTGGAGGATGAATGGAGGAGCTGTGCTTCATTCTTCTGACTGGGGAATGCCTGGGCTAAGCATTTGTCACATTTACAGGGAGGAAATCAAATCCGTAGTTTTCTGAACTATATGGGAGAACCTGGGAGTCAAAGACTGCTAGAGATGGAGGGTTTATCTTAGCATTCATAACCTTTTAGGAGGCCAGGATTATTATGAACAATGAAAATACTGTCCAGGCCAAACCCACTTATGAAGTTACAGGTACAGACCTTAAACAAAATAGCAATATCCTGAATCAAGCAATGTACAAAAATGTACATCTTGACCAACTTGCACGTATCCAGGGAATAAAAGATTGGTTTTCACTGGAAAAATCTACAAGTTTAATTCAGCACATTAAAAGATTTATGGGAAAAAATCAGATGATCACATGATCATCTCAATAGATTCGGGAAAACTCTTTGGTAAAATCCATATGAAGCAAGTAAAACTCTCCAATTCTGATGGGAGTGTAAATTGGCACAACTACTTTGGAAAATGGTGTGTCATTATCTACTGAAGTGCAACATTACATATTATATGCCTTATCAATTCTACTCCAAAGTATATATCTAATACAAATGGATACATTTCACAAAAGACATGTACTACAATATTCATAGCAGCATTATTCATAATAGACTCCTGGAAACCATCCAAATGCCATCAATAGTGGGATGGATAAACATATTCTGGTATATTCTCACAATGGAATGCACTACAGCAAGGAGAATGGATCACCTCCAATTACATACACAAAACAGTATAGGTGACTCCCACAAAGCTAATGTTGCACAGAAGAAGCCAGGCACAGAGACAAGCATACTATATGAGTTCATTTATATAAGGATCCAAAAAACAGGTAAAATAGAGGTGTGGTATTGGTTATCTCTGTAACCAAAATTGGTTACCTCTGTGGGCTGAGTGGTGAGATGGAAAGTGGGTTTCTCAGGGACTGATAATATTCCATCCCTTTATCTGGGTGTTGGTCATACAGATGGATTCAGTTTGTGGGAATTTATGCACTTATGATAGAGGCATTTTCTGCATGCACATTGTACTTGATTAAGAATTTTAAGAGAAAAAATTCAACATTTCTTCATGAAAAAAATTTTTAAAGATGGAACTTCTTTGAAAATATAGTATAAAAACCTATAGCAAATATTATCAACAAGGAAATGTTGAAAGTAATTCCTTTGAAATTAGGAATAAGAAAAATATGCTTACTCTTCTGCCACTGCTACCTAGTACTGGAGTTACTAACCTGTACAGTAAGTCAAGAAGAAGAAATAAATGGCATAAAGACTGGAAAAGTAAAACTCACAATGTCATTATGTACAGATGATCTAGAGGAAAAACTCAAAGCAATCTACAAATGTGGATGGACAAATGTGAAAACCCCCAAAGAATCTACAGATAAAATTTTAAAGTTACCAAGGGAATATATGAAGATTGCTGAATGAAAAGTTGATAATACACAAATGTTCACTTGGTTAAGATGCATTTCTATAGCTCTTTTGTATAGCTCAGTAAAAAGTAGCTTTAAAGTATAATTTAAAAAAATAAGATTTCTTGTAGGAAAGACTCTTACAGACATTGGTCTAGGCAAAGAATTTATGAAGAAAACCCCTAAGGCAATCGCAGCAACAACAAAAATAAACGAATGGGACCTGATTAAATTAAAAAGCTTCTGCACAGCCAAAGAAACAGTCATGAAAATAAACAGACAGCCTACAGAATGGGAAAAAATTTTCGCATACTACACATCAGATGAAAGACTGATAACAAGAATCTATTTAGAACTCAGGAAAATCAGCAAGAAAAAAATCAAACAATCCTATCAAAAAATGGGCAAAGGACATGAATAGAAATTTTTCAAAAGAAGACATAAGAATGGCCAAAAAACGTATGAAAAAATGCTCAACATCCCTAATCATCAGGGAAATGCAAATCAAAACCACAATGAGATACCACTTAACTCCGGTGAGAATGGCCTTTATCAAAAAATCCCAAAACAACACATGTTGGTGTGGATGCGGAGAGACAGGAACACTCATACACTGCTGGTGGGAATGCAAACTAGTGCAACCCCTATGGAAAGCAATATGGAGATACCTTAAACAGATTCAAGTAGACCTACCATTTGATCCAGCAATCCCATTATTGGGCATATACCCAGAAGAACAAAAGTCATTCTTTAACAAAGACACCTGTACCCAAATGTTTATAGCAGCACAATTCACAATCGCAAAGATGTGGAAACAACCCAAGTGCCCATCAATCCACGAATGGATTAGTAAACTGTGGTATATGTATACCATGGAGTACTACTCAGCTATAAGAAATAACGATGATACGACATCTCTTTGGTTCTCCTGGAGAGAGCTGGAACCCATTATACTAAGTGAAGTATCCAAAGAATGGAAAAACAAGCATCACATGTACTCACCAGAAAACTGGTTTCCCTGATCATCACCTAAATGTACATCGGGGATGGATACCAATTGGATATCAGACTGGGATGGGGGGTGGGGGGAGGGGATGGGTGTATGCCTACATGACGAGTGCGTTGCACACCCTCTGGGGAATGGTCATGCTTGAAGGTGCAGACCCGGGGAGGTGGGGGGGTGGGAGGGGATGGAGGTATGACTACATGATGAGTGCCAGGTGCACTGTCTGGAGAATGAGAACGGACGCACTTGGGACTCTGACTCGGGGGGATGGGCGGGACATGGACAATGTATATGACCTGAACTTATGTACCCCCATGATGAGCTGAAATAAAAAAAAAAAAAAATAGAACAGCCAAAAAAAAAAAAAATGATTTCTTTTATAATGGCATCAATAAATACAAAGTATCTAGGTATAAAGATAACAAAATGAGCAAGAACTTTTACAGAGAAAATTATAGAATTTTATTTAAAGACATTAAAGAACTCCTAAATAGGTGTAGAGATATGTCATGGTCATGTTTTAGAAGACCAAATATCAAAAGATGTCATTTTCCACCCTCCCCCAACAGTGTTAAGTCCCTGATGTCCTTCCATTCTTCCCTCCCTTCCCACAGGAGCCATTTTAGGGGCACTGGGCTAAGTCCCAGAGATTCTAAGAAGAACTAGCTACAACTTGGTCCAAATACCAGTCCCAGGGCCTGCTGGATTTTCGCCTGTATGGCACAAGTCAGTGCCCTGCTTCAGTGTGTCACTGAAAGCCTCCACTTTGTGCAAAACATAGTCTATTCAACAGTTTCTACGAAAGAGCAAAACAAAGCAAAAAGCAATCTACTTCCAGCAGGAGTTTAGAACCTGCTGCACTACTTCTCACAATGTTCTGATACTTTCCTCTCTTTTCTCCCCACCTTTGTGGAGAGAGAAATTCTCAGGTTCAATACAAATTCCTTCTTTTGAACAGCAATCTGTTCCCTAGAGGGAAGAATGTAGGTTCCCCACCACATTAACAGAAACTCTGTGCTCCCTGGAGTGCCCAGCAACTTGTTACAAAGTAGTCTAGGCAGGTGTCAGGATAACTACTGGGCCTGGGAAAATGACTTTCTTGGGCGCCTCCGCAGTTTCCTGCCTTGAAATGGTTAGCTCCACCCGGCCCTGACTGCTTTAGAGCTGCTTTGGTTGTCCTATAGGTCCCTTTAGACAGCTGTAATGCTACAATTCCTGCCTAGTGGAAAACTGTAATATCATCGACAACATGGGTTTCCTGACAGTGTATGGTGATGCAGTGCACCTGTGTGTTTCACTGTAAACAAGCAAAGACACAATGTAAAAACTCTGTTACTCATTGGGAGGAGATTGAAGGCAACACCACAGAGCAGGCAGAGGTGGATTTTGCATTCAAGAAAGCTCCTGTGGAAGAAGTTCCTGTGCTGTCTGGGAGCAAATGCCCTTGTAAGTAACCTCTAATAAACTCATCTAACTCCTCGAGCTGGACTTGTCTGAGTCATGCTTTGGTCTTGCACCCTCTCAACTTGGAGGGCCGTTTTTCTGTGCTGTCAAGGGATTTTTCTGAAACAACCCCCCCCCCCGTCACTGAGGTATACCCACCCCAAGCGGTTTAGTTCTTCCAGATGAATCCAGTGACCACTCCAAGAAGATGCTTGGTGATCTGATTTTCTCCATCTTGCTACAGGCCAAATGCACTCATTACTGTGACAGAGGAACACACCAAAGACTATCTACTGAGCAAAAGAAGAGACGCCTGATTCTGCCTGGGTCTTCAAGGTAGAGTGTGGAGCTGACCTTACAGGGTGGGTGTGCCTTTGAGCAAGGAGTGAAGCGTTATTGTCAGAAAAGCATTTCTCTGGGAGTCTCAGAGCCTTGTCCCAGCTGAACCAGCGTGTTGCTCTGAAACACCAGGAAAATTCTTAAACCTTTCTGAGTTTTAGTCCAGTGCTTCTCAAACTTTAGCGTGCACACAGATCAACTGGGAATCATGTTAAGCTGCAGGTTACGATTCAGCAGGTCTGGGCCTGCCGTTCTGCATGTCTAATAAGCTTTCAGGTGATACTGGTGTGGCTGGTCTGTAGGTCACATTTTGACAAGGGATTAGGATCTTCACATGTAATACGGGAATAAAGCCTCCATGATCCATGTTGGGACTCAATGAGATATGTGTAAACATGCTTGGGAAAATTTGTTGTCCTTAAAAACATAGTGGCTTGGTATTGTGGAAATGGTATGTTCCAGGGCTTGTCCAGTAAACCCGCAAGTGGCATCCCCTGTGTCTCCACTGCCTGACACCTAAAGACAGTGGCCACACCTAGCAAGTTTGGCAGCTGAGCCCACGAGAAGTGTCCACTGTGCCAGGAGGACACACTAGCCTCAATGGAGAGCGCCCTGGTGAAGAAAAAGAAGAGAGCAAAACAAGGATGCTCTGTGGTAGCTGACAGATCGCATGAGTGCCCAGTGACTTCCAGAGCTGATGAGGTGAGGGGAAAATCTGCAGAAACAGGAAATCCTGCAAGAGAGCAAGGAAATACACACAGATTTCAAACCCAGAGGGGGGCTCTTCTATTACTTTTCTTTATGTTTTCTTTAAATGTTAATATCAATTTTCAAATCCTTAAATTTTATTTTATTTTTTATTTATTTGTTTTCTATTTCAGAATGTTATGGTGCTACAGTTTGGTTACATATAATGCCTTTGCCTCGCCCAAGCCAGTATGCTCTGCACCCATTAGCTATGAGTTAACCCTCCCCACCCCCCACTTGACTGGGACCCAATGAATATTGCTACTATGTGAGCACCTTCGTGTTGAACAGTTAGTACCAATTTGATGGCGAGTACAGGTGGTGCTTATTTTTCCATTCTTATGATACCTCACTACTTGGAAGGATGGGCTCAAGCTCTATCCAGGATAATATAAGAGGTGCTGGTTCACCATTGTTTTTTTTTTTTTTTGGCTACAGAATCTTGCTCTGTTACCTGGGCAAGAGTGCCGTGGCATCAGCTAGCTCACAGCAACCTCAAACTCCTGGGCTTAAGCGATCCTCCTGCCTCAGCCTCCAGAGTAGCCGGGACTACAGGCATGCGCCACCATGCCCGGCTAATTTTTTCCACATGTTTTTAGTTGTCCAGCTAATTTCTTTCTGTTTTTCGTAGAGATGGGGGGTCTTGCTCTTGCTCAGGCTGGTCTCAAACTCCTGACCTTGAGCGATCCTCCTCCCGCCTCGGCCTCCCAGAGTGCTAGGATTACAGGCGTGAGCCACTGCACCTGGCCCACCACTGTTTTTTGTAACTAACTCCTGGCAGCTCCATAGGGAGTTTTGAATGCAGCCTGGCAAGGATTGGGGCGGGTGCACATAGGGGCACATCCTCCTGTATACTTTGATTATCTAGATTACTTATGATTACTACAATACCTAATAAAGTGTTTTAAAAGATTACTTATAGTACCTAATACAATGTAAACGCTATGTGAATAGTTGTTAGACTGTATTGTTTAGGGAATAATGAAAAGGTAAAAAAAAAAAAAAAAAGGTCTGTACATGTTTAATACAGATGCAACTATCCTTTTTTTTCCTGAATATTTTCCATCCAAGATTGGTTGAATCCACAGATGCAGAACCCATGGATACTGAGAGCTGGCTGTACCTGTGACAGCCTTAGGGATCTTTCCATCTTTAAGAAGAGTATACTGGGTTGAATATTGTCTCCCCCAAAATTCATCTTCTTCCTAGAATCTTGGAATATGATCTTATTTGGAAATAGGGTCGTTGCAGATGTAATCAGTTAAGATGAGGTCATGCTAGAGTATGCCCTGATTCCAATATGGCTGGTGTCCTTACAAGAAGAAGAGACACAGAGGTGCAGACACACAGGTACAACGCCACCATGTGATAATGGAGGCAAAGATTGGAGCAATGTATCTATGTGCCGAGAAATGCCAGGGACTGCCAACAACACCCAAGGCTGAGAGAGGCACGGGACAGATCCTCCCCAGAGCCACTGAGAGAGCATGCCCAGCCAAGGCCCTCATTTTGAACTTTTGGCCTCCATAACTCTGAGATTAAATTTCTGTTGTTTTGAGCTACTCGGTTTGTAGTAATTTGTTAGAGGAGCCCTAGGAGACTAATATAAAAAGCACTTAAGAACTTTTCAGAGTGACTGGTTGCAAGGTATTGCCATCATTGACTTGTGTCAAATTTAAACCTGAGACTCAAGAGAAGAAGGCTTTATCAGAGTACCTACGGACATTTCCGTAGATGTGTTCACACCAAACTTCATCACAGATGTGCAGCTATATCTCGTGCATCTTCCCTTCCTTCTGCAGACAGTTCAAAGCAACCACAATCCATCCAGTGGAACCAGTTCTAGCCTTGATGGTGTAGTGGCATCTGCAGCTGGATGGTGGTTAGGGTGGAAGGGCGCTTTTATCTCGTGTGTTGGTGTGATGTGCAGGGGTGCAGATGGGGAGTGGTACGAACCAGGCACTTGGCTTTCTTCAACCTCACATGTAGAGAATTCATTTGATCATAATCGTTTGTCCATTCAGGTATACACTCCTCCATTTACTCCTCAGCCACGTTTATCTTCCATAAATAAATAATAACATATATTCTAAATCCGTGTTTCTCAACCTTATTGGTTTATAGAGTCATGGGGAGTTTAAAAAAAATATCAGTGCCAGGACCCTACTCCAGTTCAATGAGGTCTGAATCTCTGAGTTTATTGCAGATACCCCCGCATGATTCTAATGTACAGCTAAGATTGAGAACTACTGTTCTGTTCTAAATCTTTGCTATTGTAGATATGGTCCATGGACCAAAGCGTTGCTATCAGCTGGGAGCTTGTTAGAAATGCATAATCCTGGCCCCACCCCAGACCCGAGGATAAAGCAGACTCTGCATTTTGACCAGAGCCAAGGTGATTGATGTGTGCATAGAATTTTCATGGCCCTGGGCTATGGCCTCGGGTTAGGAGGAGAATCCCTTGCCACCCATCACCGAGCCATCAATGAGCTTGTGGAGTCCAGCTTTTCTCAGAGATGATGTTCAAGCTAGTAATAACAGATGCTGGCCACCGTGCCCTGCCCACATGCCAGTCCCAGCCGTACCGGTAATATTCTGGTTCTTAGAGCTTCCTGTCTGGGCTGCCTCGGTCATATCTCAGCGTCTGGGGCCTCTCTGAGGGGAAGAGGCTACCGCAGGCACGGCTGGGTGGCTGCTCAGCTCCCAGCAAGCCCCCTTGTTTTGGAGGTAGCATCAGCACACAGGGGACGGGCCGCCCCTGTTGCTGGGGATTTGAGGGTGCCAGTTAATCACATTCCTCCTCTGTTGTAGGTTCTGAACAAATTTTAGAAACACATAGGGAATTTTAAAGTAGTGCCGCTTTGGCACATTTGGGTAAAGCTAGAACAGAGACCATAGGTTTATTGATTGTGCGAATCCAGCAGGGTTCCAGCAGAAATGACTACTTTCTTCTTGCCGCTGCACCGGCAGACCCATGCTAGGGCTCTGTTGACTCGCCCTCCACACGTGTGACTTCTCAGGCAGACCCCATACCTTCCCGAGTCACACTCGGGTATTAATACTCTTTTTATTAATAGTCCTTTTATTTAAGATATTAAAGAGGTCCATTCCTATCTAATATGAAAACTTTGATCTTGTATCTACTTTAACATTTCCCCCTCCTCCAGCTTGAGCCTTTTTTAGGCTGAGAAAACTGCACTGGAGCCTCTCTCCTTTCTTTGTCCTTCCATTTCTTCTTCTGATTCACTCTGTTGCCTCTCCCTCCTCCAGGCTTGGGGCAGGAGAGGGAGGAAAGGTGGGGAGCAGAGAGGCTGCGAGGGGACTGCTCCCATAGTAACTGGGCATCGATGCCCTCCAGGTGCTATGCCCAAGACTGACTCTCTCCCTTGGAGCACTTCTGTGGGTGTCTCAGAAACCCCTGTCACTGACTCGGGTGATGCCTTCCAAGCCTGGCTGTTCATGACTCCCCGCATCCCCTAGCTTCTGGTAGTGCATCTTCCAGACTCCCCTGCTGGGATCACCTAGCCCTTCCAGGTGTCTCCTTGAGTAGGATGATTTCGGCACACCTGAGTCCAGCTCCCCTCCTTGGGGCTCACTTAGGCCCACGATAAGCTCGCGCCCACTGTACCCAGACCGCTTTCCAAGCGTAGGCCTTCCCCAGGTAACCCCACCTCTTTGCTCTGCCACAGAGGCACTGCACCTCGACAAGTTCTCAGGCAGGTATAGGCCGCTAGCCCCAGCATCTCCCAGATTCCAGGAAACATAAGCCAGTTTCTCTAAGTGACTCCTCAACTAGCTTCAAATGTCCAGGCAGCAGGAGGTGGGAGGAGCAGCGGAGGAGGGGAAACACCACTGTCCTCCTTGAACTCTGTTTCTCAGCCGGTGCTCACTCTCCAGTGCAGATGCTGTGGATGCCCAGACCCCTAGGCCTCAGCCAACCTCTGAGTTCCCCTGCATCCGTGGTGGACTGTTCCTATAAAGACAACAGCTTCCCTCCTCTGGGTCTCTGCCAGTGGGCTGGAAATGCCAGGGTTAATAACCCAGGGGCAATGCCCAATCAGCGGGGGCAGGGGTCAGCAACTAGATACCCCGGCTTCCTCGTTGCTTGGTGGGACGAAGTGAGGTGAGTTCTAGAGTCTTTCAGAACAGGATGAGGCAAGAGAGGTGCTCAGGGTGCCAGGTACAAGGCACTTACCATCTGGGGCGTGTGAGAGCAGGATTGGTGTCTGACAGTGAGCCCTTTCTTAAATGTGGCACCCTGAGTGCCTTACTTGCCTCACCTGAGTCCTGGCCCTGCCTGTCTCCTAGGGTCCCCAGAGGGATCAGTCCCCAGGTGTTCACAGCAGAAGCTACTCAGTAACATTCTGACTGGCTTCCTTCCTTTCTCTGTCTCATTTCCCCAGTTGCTCCTTCCTGCTGCCTGGGACCACCTCCCACATAAACCACCTGCCTACTGCTTCTTGTCTTAGGCTCTGCTTCTTGCGAACACAAACTAAGACCCTTTCCCATGTCTTCTTATCAATCATCAGCCTCACCCCATTGACCGTTGAGGTGGGTGAGTGCTAACGTTCATGGGACTAGGTGTTTTAGCAAATCTGTCCTCAGGTGGCAGGGACGTGGCCACTGAGGCTGCTGAGCCCCCATCCTGCCAGCGCAGGAGCAAAGTCACCAGACGGGGCATCCCTGCGGCTGGCTGCCCCTCTCCACCCATACTCTTCCGTTTTTAAAAACAGCCTTATTGAGATATAATTCACACAAAGCTCACCCCTTTAAAGTGTGCAATTTAATGGTTTTTCCATATATTCACAGATAGGTGCAGCCATCACCACAATCAAGTTTAGAACATTTTCATCACCTCCAAAAGAAACCCTGCACCTTTTAGCTGTAAAACCCATCCTCCTCCACTCGCCCCCCCAGCCCAAAGTGGCCAGTAATATACTTGGTATCCCTGTAGATTTCCCCACTCTGGACCTTCATATGAACAGAATCACACAATATGTGGTCTTCTGTTGGTTTTAAGAAATACCCTCATGTTGAGGGGTAGGTCGAGAGTGTGAGGGGCGTTTCACGCAGAGTTCAGTGTGCACCCTCCAGCTCCTGACCTTGCTGCCCCGCCATGGTTGTCTGGCAGAGGAGAGAGACTGGCCCAGGTAGAAAGGACTGCAGTGGACACTGGGATGCACCCCCACAATCCCTTCAGGCTGAAGGACCTATTTTCCCAGCTCCTGGGAGTGCTGCTGGCCACCTGCTGCTGTCAGCATCGCTCCTGACATTGCTGCCCCTCAATTTCCAGCTGCTCTGCAGCCCTGAATTCTGTCCTCTATCTCCCAGCCCCAAATACCAGACCCCAGCATGACATAAGTAGGTGCAGCGCCTAGTATTCTCGTACTTACCCAAGAAACAGGGCCTTGGTATGAAGATTGGGGCCATAGAGGAGAAAGTGTAGGTGCCACTTACATTTGATGAAAGATTTGAGCTTGAAAACCACAAGGTGACACATACAATCATGGTTTTGTGGAAAAAGAAGAACCCAGTGAAGGGACTGTTTTACAGTACAAGTGTGGGTTTAGTGTTATGCCAAGAAAACAAATTTCTAAAGGATGTGAAACATCCTCTTAGCATCTGCTTTCTTGATTGGCTCCTGGTATCAACTGTTGCAAGCTGGGTTCCGCACGAGGCAGACTCCGAGATAGAGATTAGAGTGCAGAGGGTTTATGAAGGCCAACACCTGGGAAGGGAGGGGACAGAGCAGGGATGGGGGAAAGACAGAAGTTGAGCTGTGTTGCTCAGCAGAGGCCTCAGCTCACCCCACAGGGAGTTCTGAGACTGGGATGACACTTCTGAGATGTCGTCAGCTGGCGAGGAAGCCAGGCCTTTATGATGGGGTGTTGACCAGTCGTGGGATGCAGGCTGCCCCAGGAAGTGACTTGACCTTTGACTAGCTGGCTGTTTTCAGCCACAGCAATTTCTGAGAGGGCTGACGGCAGCACTCCCCGGGGCTGGGAGAATAAGTCCTTCAGCCCGAAGCGGGCCGTGGGGAGGACATCCCAATGTCCCCCACAGTCTTTTTCACCTGGGCCGGTCTCCCTCCTCTGCCAGACAACAAAGCTCCTTACAGCAGAATATGGTGGAACAAGTGGTTCAGCGACTGCCTTCACCTCTCACAGGGGGCCTAACGCACAGCGGGCCTGGAGCCCATTTGTTGAGGGCTGGACTCTGCCACACGCCGCTCCGTCTGGGCTCAGTGGGCCTGCATTCTAAGAAAGTCAGCTCGGGCCTTGGCATGCAGGTGGGAATCTTCGTCAAACAGAGAAAGTCACTATGATTGTGCCTTTGAAGTGCTGGTGCCAGTTTTCTGGCTGAGGTATCTTGTGGGCAGGATGAGAAACTAAAGGAGGAGGAGGCAGGAGGGGAAGAGGAGGAGGAAGGCTGAGGCCCAGAGGGATGAATCAGGTGGCATGGCAGAGAGATGGAAAAGGGGCAGAGGAACAGGGGAAGGACCCTGTCCATCATTGTAACATCATCATTGTAAACAGGACTGACATCAGTGGGGAGCAGAAGGGAGACTGATTCAGGGAAGCCTTGGACTTCCCACCATCTCCCTCCCCGCCATGTGCACCCACCCAAATCTCAACTCTGTTAAACCCACCTCTGCCTGCTCCACATTTGTACCCACACAGCAGCTCCTGGCTAAGACACACATAACCCTCCTGACAAGGTGTGTGTTGAGTTCCTGACAGCAAACCTCAAGCAGGATGTCCACACTGCCTGGTGATCCTACATGGTGTCCTGGTCAATTTGGCCTCAGCCTTTAACATGGCCATTTCATACCTGATCCTCTGTCCTTATTCTCAGATGCTGGCCTTGCTTCTGGTTTCACTAAGAAAACAGAATCAGTCAAAGAAGTAGTTTCCCACGCTGCTATCCCTTATCTAATTTCAGTGTATATCAGGAGAGCCTAGGCTCAGCTCTTGTACCTCATCTCTTCTCTGTTGACCCCGCTAGATACAGTTGTCCATTCCCATAGCTTTGATGTCATCAACAGGGTAGGGATGCCCACACTCATACCTCTAGTCTACATGATTGGCACATGTAGCTGCCTACACGACAGTTCCATTTGAGGCATCTAAAGTATAATGTTTCCCAAAGAAAACTCTTGATTCATATCCCACAAACCTGGTCCTCCCCTTGAGACTCCCCATAAATGACATCTACATCTCTCAGTTGCTCAGGCCAAGTTCATAATTCATCCTTCACACCTCTCTTTCCCTCACACCACACATCCAATCCATTAGTGCATTCTGTTGCTTCTACCCTCAAAATGTATCCAGAATCCACCAGCAGCTCTCACTTGAACTGTTGTGATAGCTTCTCTGCACTTCCCAGTCACTCATTGCTTCATAATCCTCCCCGCTGGTGACATCGTCTGCTCTCAGGTCCATCTTCTGCAGACTGTTGCACAGAGAGGAGGTGGAGGGCAGAGACTAGGGGATGTACACTGAGCCCAGACTGCCTATTGATGTACACATTATTAAAACTTCTATTTGCTTTTCTATTGTTAATCTGTCTTTTGTTACAGGAGTCCATTCTAATTAGAACTTATGAAAGGTAGAGAGAAAATTATTGTTCCTTCCCTACAGGAAGTTAAGCACACACACACACGCACACACACACACTGAATTGAATGAAAATGAATGTACAAACTCTCAAAATTTGTGGGATGCAAATACAGCAGTGCTAAAAGGAAAATTTAAAGTACTAAATGTTTACATTAGAAAAGAGCAAAAGTCTCAGATCAATTATCTAGTTTCCCATCTCAAGAACCTAGAAAAAGAAGAGCAAAATAAGCCCAAAGCAAGGAGAAGGAAGGAAATAATAAGGATAATAACAGGGCCAGGCGCAGTGGCTCACGCCTGTAATCCTAGCACTCTGGGAGGCTGAGGCGGGTGGATTGTTTGAGCTCAGGAGTTCGAGACCAGCCTGAGCAAGAGCGAGACCCCATCTCTACTAAAAATAGAAAAGAAATTATATGGACAGCTAAAAACATATATATATATGTATATATATTTATATAGAAAAAATTAGCCGGGCATGGTGGTACATGCCTGTAGTCCCAGCTACTCGGGAGGCTGAGGCAGGAGGATTGCTGGAGCCCAGGAGTTTGAGGTTGCTGTGAGCTAGGCTGATGCCACGGCACTCTAGCCCGGGCAACAGAGTGAGACTCTGTCTCAAAAAAAAAAAATATATATATATATATAATAACAGAAGTAGATGACATGGAAAATAGAAAAACAATAGATAAAATCAAGGGGAAATGTTGGTTCTTTGAAAAGATGAATGAAGTTGGCAACCCTCTACTTAGGCTAACCAAGGAAAAAAAAGACACAAATTACCAAAATCATAAATGAAACAAGGAATATCATTGCGGACCCTGAAGACATCAAAAGGGTAATAAATTAATACTACAAACAATTCTAAACACATAAATTTGATAACTTAGATGAAATAGACTAATTCTTCAGAAAACACACACTACCATAACTCACCTGATATGAAATAGCCCTATAATTATTAAGCAAATTAAATTCAGAATTTTAAAACTTCCAATTAAGAAATCTCCAAACCCTGTTGGTTTTACTGGAGAATTCTACCAAATGTTTAAAGAAGAATTAACACCAATTCTAAATATTCTCTTCCAGAATATAGGAGGGAACATTTCCCAATTCATTTTATGAAGTTTGTATAACTTTGATACTCTAAACTTTATAAGGATAAGCAAAGAAACTAGAATAGTGAAAACAATTTATAAAAAGAATACAATAAGAAAAATAACTGTTTGATTTGAAGACTTGTTATAGAGCTACAGAAATCAAAATTGTGTGGTATTACTGGAGGAACAGGCATATAGATCAATAGAACAGACTAGATGACTAAGAAATAGAGTACCATAAATATGCCCAATGAATTTCTTACAAAGATGTAAAGGAAATTTAAAGGTGGAAAGATAACTTTTCAACAAATGGTGCTGGAGCCATTGGACATCCATAGCAAAAAAAATGAACCCACCTAAACCTTACACTTTATGCAAAATTAACTCAATTATCATAGACCTAAATGAAAAACTCAAAATTATAAAACTTAGAAAAAAAAACTTCATATATAAGGTTTAAGCAAGGAGTTTTTAGACTTGATACCAAAAGCACAATTTAAAAAAATGAAAATTGATAAATTAGACTTTATTAAAATAAAAAATTTTTGCTCTGTGAAAAATACTGATAAGAGGATGAAAAAAACACGCTACCAAATGAGAGAAAAGATTTGCAAACCACATAGCCAACAAAGGGCTAGTATCTAGAATATATAAAGGACTTTCAAAACTCAACAGTAAAAACACAAGGAATCCAATTACAAAGTAGGCAAAAAGACATGAAGACATGCTTCACCAAAGGGAATACATAGATAGCAAATAAGCACAAGGAAATATGGTCAACATTACTTGTCATTAGGGAAATGCAAACTAAAATCACAATGAAATACTGCTACATGCCTATTAAAATGGCTAAAATTTAAAAATACTGGTAAGAATGCAGAGAAACTGGATCATTTATACACTGCTGATAGATATGTAAAATGACATAGCCACTCTGAAAAATGGGTTGGTAGTTTCTTTAAAAAAATTAAACATGCAACTACCATACAACCCATCAATTGCTCCTCTGGGCATTTATTCCAGAGAAATAAAAACCCAAGTTCACACAAAAACCTGAACATGAAAGTTAATACTAGCTTTATTTGTAACACCCCAAAACTGTAAACAACCTAATTGTCCTTTAATGGGCCCATGTATGGCACATCCATACTGTCCAACGCTACTCAGTAATGAAAAGGAACAAACTATTGAGACACATCACAACTAGGATGAATTTCTAGAGACTTAGAGTGAGTGAATAAAAGCCAATCCCAAAAGGTTACATATTTCACTTATATAACATTCCTGCATGTGGCTATAAAAAGACAACATGAGTAATCCTAATGGTGATTGAATTGTTCTGTATCTTGACTGTATCAGTGTCAATATCCTGGTTGTGAAATTGTACTGTAGTTTTGCAGGATATTTCTATTGGCAAAAACTAGGTAAAGGGATCTGCTTATAGTATTACCTATAACTCAATGTGAATGCATGATTATCTCAAAATAAAATAAAAATAAATACACTGATATCAACTTGGTTTCTGTCTTGTGAAAGGGCCATATCTGCAAAGCGAGCTCCAAACACAGAAGCAGGTGAGAAACCAAAGAACCAGGCAGACAAATCCAGTGTGTCAGTAGAGAATGATTTATTGGGAAACTTACAAACAGAAGCGTGGTCTCGCACAGCCCCAAGACAGGTAGATCTTTGCACCACTACCCCCCAGACCCAGGGCTTATATACCACAGGAGAAGGATACACGTACTCCAGAAGGAATGTGCAGGACAATGTAAATTGAACCTTTAGGGAAAAGCAAGAATCCTATGTGCCTCATAGCCTGTAATTTGCCTAAGGGCAAGATTTATGTTTATGATAACATCAAGGTTGTTTTGGCTTACAGGGGAACGAAGAGTAAATAAAGTAGAAATCTTGTAGGTGCTCCTGGGACTGGGCAGATTACCACCCAATATGGAGTGACTTTAGCCTCCACAGTTCCTGTATACCAGAAACAACCAGTTATATCATTGTTTTATTTTATTTGTTTTATTTGAATATTACATATCAGGAATCTTTTCGTATAGGTATTATTCTGTTCTATTTATTCTGACATATCCTTTGCCCATTTTTCTATTTTGTTATCTTTTTCTTATTAATGTGTAGGAACTGTTTATATATTATGAACATCTCTGCACTGTATATGTTGTTTATATGGCTCTAAAATGACAGCTGATTTTCAAATTCTATTCATCAAAATGTCACAAATCTTAGCAAGTGTGCTCTGATCTGGTCATCCTAGACACAGCTGTGTGAAGCCCTCACTGACATGAGCCCCAGAGTGATGCACTGACCACCTCACCTTTGATCTCTTCACTTGAATCATATAGAAGGTAAGTAACTGAGCCCAGATATGAACTTCAATCTATCTGATACCAACCCTATGATTTTTTTTTTTACTGTACTACATTATTTTCAGTACTACTTATGCTAACTGTATATCTATGATTTGCATAGGGTCCACATTGTTCTTAAAAATAATACTGATCATAGCTAATTTATTGACCACTCCAGATAAGTGCACTACATACATTATCACATACATTGTCCCATTTAGTCCTCATCACAATTCTAAGAACAGGTTATTATTGTCCCCATTTTGTTTAATGAGGAAGCAGAATCTTAGATCAATTAAATACTTGTTCGAGTTCAAAGAAGCTAATAAATGGCAGGATCAGCTCAAAATCAGCTACCGAAGACACCAAAGCTCTATGAAAATGTTTGGTTTCAGGGGATATTAGTGGACCTGCTGCAGATCAGAACCCTTACCCTAATCAACCCTTTTATAACCAAGTCATATCCCAATACTCTTACCAAAACACTATGCCCACTCTCTGGTGTGGAACCAGCATTCTCTCCAGCCCCTGATAACTGCCAGGAGGTGGAAAATTCAAAGAAGGGAGAGGAGAACCACAACATCATTCAGATGAACAGAAGAGATCTAAAAATCTCGGAGGTCACAAATGCTAACACGTCTCCAGGTATGAGTCAGAGGGTTCATTGAGAACACCAAAATAGTTTTATTTCCAGATAAATATCACAGCAGAAGTTAAAATGATTATCTGACCTATGAAACACATTAAGATTAGTTCACATGCTTTTTCTGGGGTGGAAAAGTGGTATGTAGGGGATTTTTAAATTGTAATAATTTTTTAAAACAATTTTTTCGCAGTGGCCATGCTAATCTTCTCTGTATCATTCCAATTTTAGTATATGTGCTGCCAAAGCAGGCACTAAATTGTAATAAATTTTATTTTTTTTCTAAAAATGTATGCAAAAAATTAAACAGCACTAAAAATTTATA
Organism: Lemur catta; assembly: GCF_020740605.2. NCBI lineage: Eukaryota > Metazoa > Chordata > Mammalia > Primates > Lemuridae > Lemur > Lemur catta. The sequence goes on from NC_059128.1 coordinate 143,426,056, forward strand.
ACAAAATACAGCTGTCCTTTGTCCCCAACTCCCACACTAGTCTTATACTCCAGAAAAGATCCTCAGTAACACTTTTAGCTGTTTTTTTTCCCTTTAAAATTTACCCTCAAAATTTCTACATAGTATCCTTATCTCATAATTTCCCAGTTCAGAACTTTCATTTTCTATTGACTTCCTGTTGAGATGGTTGAGAATTTAGTTCTCTTGTCCTTCCTGCTTCTTCAATCTCTCAACATAATTACAACACAAAAGGTATTGCTGTTTCCTTTCTTTTTTTTTTTTTGTTTTTTTTTCTGAGACAGAGTTTCGCTTTGTTGCCCAGGCTAGAATGAGTGCCGTGGTGTTAGCCTAGCTCACAGCAGCCTCAAACTCCTGGGCTTAAGCGATCCTCCTGCCTCAGCCTCCCGAGTAGCTGGGACTACAGGCATGCGCCACCATGCCTGGCTAATTTTTTCTATATATATTTTTAGTTGGCCAGATAATTTCTTTCTATTTTTAGTAGAGACAGGGGTCTCGCTCTTGCTCAGGCTGGTCTTGAACTCCTGACCTCGGGCAATCCACCAGCCTTGGCCTCCCAGAGTGCTAGGATTACAGGCGTGAGCCACCACGCCCGGCCTGCTGTTTCCTTTCTTATTTTTGTTTTTCCTTTATTTTCTTTTCAATTATTTGCTAAGTCTTCTTTGTGCCTATAATTAATTTTTTTCCAAATGTTCCTGTAGATCTGCCTAATTAGTGACTTTAGTAATTTCTCTAAATGCCTAATTTTTTTTGGTCCCTTCTCCCCTCCTCCCCTAGGCCATACCACTCCCTACCCCCAGCCCTCATTTCTCCTCCCCTACTCTGCTCTTTAAGCAACAGTTACTATCCTTGGATTTCTCTTCTCTATCCTCCTGGAATGGAACTCCTGTTTCTTAGACTCCACATCTCCTGCTTGCTTGGTTTCCTCTCTGTTGTGCTGAAGCACACCTTGCAGTAACTTCCTACAAAAGGACACCTGGGAGGTAGTTTTATTTAGTTGTTGCATGTCTGAAAAATCTTTATCCCGCTCTCACACTTGGTTGATCATTCTCTGGGAAAAGAATTCTAGGATGAATATTATTTCCTTTAGAATTTTAAAGGCATTGCTCCACTGCCTTCAAGCATTAACTTTTGCTGTTGAGAAGTCTGGTGGCATCAGGATTCTTCATCTTTTTAAAGTGACCTATTTCTCTCTGCATCTCTGTGTCTCTCTCTGCCTCTCTCGACTCTATTCCCCTCCTCCAGGATCTTTCCTTTATCTTGCGTGTTCTTAAATTTCCTGATATCATGCCTTGGTGTGACTCTTTTATTCATACTATTTCATTCATTTGGCATTTTCAAGTTGAACGCTCTTGCCTTTGAGTTCTGAGAAATCTTTCTTGTAATTTAGTAGGTTGAAGCATATGAAAGTACTGTTAGTTAAGCTTTTTTGAACCTATAAAAAGAGCAATTTCATATTTTTCACGCCCAACATCTTTGATAATTTTCTTCTTCTGTTTTCTCTTTTTCCTTTCTGGAACTCCTATAGTCAGATGTTGAACCTCCTGGATCAACACTCAGTACTGGCAAAGTCTTAGACCTTGCGGCGGGAGCAAAAACTGTTACAGCTTTTCTGAAAGCAATTTGACAGGGACTATCAAAAATCTTAGAAACACGTATATATACTTGGATTCATTAATTTTACATCTAACAATCTCAAGAAATGTTGAAACATTTAAAAATATATGTTATAATGTATTTCTACAACATTATTTACAATAGAAAAAAATTAGAGTCCACTCAAATTCCAAATTCCAGAATAAGGAAGCAATTAAATAAATTTAGACACTTCTGTATGAGGAGGTCAAATGTATTAAAATGGCATTTATGAGAAAATTTTCAATGACGTAAAAATATTCATAATGTAAAGTTAGATTTAAAAATACTCTTAGGAATTAGAAGTCTAGATACAGTATGTTGTCAACTTTTATTTAAAAAATATGCAGAGATTGGCCGGATGCGGTGGCTCATGCCTGTAACCCTAGCACTCTGGGAGGCTGAGGTCAGAGGATTGCTTGAGGTCAGGAGTTTGAGACCAGCCTGAGCAAGAGCAAGACCCCATCTCTACTAAAAATAGAAAAAAATTAGCCGGGTGTGGTAGTGCGTGCCTGTAGTCCCAGCTACTCAGGAGGCTGAAGCAGGAATATTGCTTGAGCCCAGGAGTTTGAGGTTGCTGTGAGCTAGGCTGATGCCATAGCACTCTAACCCAGGCCACAGACTGAGTCTCTGTCTCAAAAAAAAAAAAAAAAAAAAAAAAAAGCAGAGATAATATACTGGATGGTGTAAAGGCAAATACAAAAATAAAAATAAGAGGCTTAATTTTCCGTGGTAAAAACAAAGGAAGAGACTTCTCTCCCCTTTCCCTTTTGTTTCAGAATTTCTTCCTCTGTCTTTCTCCCCTGGTGTCATTGCCGCTGCCCCACCTCAGCTGCTGCCCACTCCTCCCAGGGCTGGGGTCGTGGCCAGGCAGGGCAGCGGAGGGAAGGAGAAGAACTTTTTTTTAGCTGGCTTTATTTAAATTTTACAGAAACCTGGTTATAGTTAAGTACATAATTATAAGTTCAGTAACAATTTCTACAAAAATCCACATACAATAGCAGAATTCCTTAAAAGCAACTAATCTCCTTCTGTTTTACATAAAACATACATTGATACCAACTGCCACGTTTGCCAAAATCAGTGTCTACAAGGAGAGAGAGTCCAATAGAATCAATAAGAAAACTAATTGTGAGCAACATTTAAAATAAGAGGTTTTCTTATTAACATAAAAGAAGAAATAATACCTTTCATAAAACGAGCCCTTCAGCACTGGGGTGATTTGTACTCTTGTGCTGCACAATATTGCATCACTGTTGAGACTTGGTCCTGACCTGTCACAGGAAGTAAGGAACTTTCTGGTTAAGTCAGGCAGTTGAGAAGTTATAAAGTTCCAGGCCATAACGGTATACTAATAGTGCAACCTGGTAGAAGAGGTTCAAAAAATCCTCAGGCTTGGGGGAGAGCGCCCAAATCTTCATAATGATGGACGTAAATCTTTATAATGACTAAATAAGCCTCTCACCAGTCTCACAACTCAGGGATGATTCCTCAAGGACCTGGGAGCCACCTTCTTGAAATGCAGACATCAAAGGAGAGAGCACCTGTCTCTCAGTCCCCGTGAGAAGGTAAAAGCCTAACTTTGGTGGCCAATGGGGCACTTTGTTCCAATTTGCAAAAAGGTTTGTTTCATCTCCAGGTAAAACCAACACAGAGGGTCTCTCCAATTTTCATAATAAAATTAGGACAACTCTGTGTGACAAAAGATGCTGTCAAGCCCTCTTACTTGAGGACTACTTATTGTTTACCCTGAGAACATGTATGTAATGGGTGGCATCTCCTTTCTGTCTCTGCAATCATCGTGTGTGACATGTTTAATGCTGCACACACAGTATCTTATCTAATTTTACAGTAACTTTGCAGGCACTGATGCGCCCATTTCACAGAGAAGAAAACTGAAGCCCAGAGTGAAGAAGAAGCCAGAGCAGCACACAGGTGGGAGTTGGATCAAGAGTGACCCCAGCTCTGTCTGATCTCAAAGCCTGGGTGAGGATAGGGGGTGGGGGACAGAGCAGGGTGAAGGGGGTATAAGAGGAGCAGAGCCTGTGGGAAACCGCAGTTTGCTGAGTGTGCACCAAGGGTCTGGAAGGGAGGGCAGTGAGGCTGGGACGTTGTCTGGGAGGGGGCTCCCTGGGCCAAAAAGGGTCATGGAAACAAGGATGGGTTTATGGGACCTGGAGACTGGCTGGATAGGGAACGGGGTGAGGATGGCACCATCCTCCCTTTAGGACACCCTTCCTGAGCTGCATGGGGCACCTCTGCTCAGCTCCTGTGCCCAAGACATTGTCACACGTTGGCCTCTAGCAGCAAGTGAACCTGGGAATGTAGTACACATTCTGGCTGCTTTTTGCCCAGCCCAAAGTCAGGGCCTGGGTCCTTAGGAAAAAGGGGGAGTGGATGCCGGGGATGACTGGAAGCAGAGGCTCCTGCCAGCTGACTGACCCTGGGCAGGTTGAGTTCCCTCAGCATCCACAGCCACACCTGTAACTCAGGACACCAGCGGAGCCACCCTCCCAGGGACCATGCCCTGCAGGCGCTCAGGAGAGACCAGCTAGGGGCGCAAGTGGGGGCCTGAGAGCAGGTGAGTGGGGAGGTGAGCCAGGGAGGTGGCACAGGACAACCCGAAGAGCCACCAGCAAGGTGAGCGGGCTGAGATGCAGGTGTCCGGGCTGCAGAGCACTTACGGAGAGGGCAGTGGCCAAGCGGAGGGCTAGTGGCCCTGGGAGAACAGGTTTGGAAGGGCGGGGCGGGAGCCAGTGCTGCAGCAGGGAGTGGCAGCCACAGCAGGCCAGGTAGGAAGGGAGCCGGGAAGAGAGGGGGATTTCCTTTGGGGGGAAGAGTCAGACATGTTTGGGGGATGCCAAGGAAGAAGCTGGCAGGAAGGAGAGGTGCCTGAGGGAGAGAGGACCAAGGTGGCACCAGGTGACATATAGGTGGGGCTGCCTTGTGCTCCTACAGGGAAGGCACCTGCTCCTGCCTGGGCTGGTCTCTGTGAGGTGGGAGGGGTGGCCTGGCTGCTGGAGAAAGAGGGGAAGTCCCAGGGAGTCTCCAGGGCGGCAGAAGAGATCTGCTCCCCAAACCCGGGCACGGCAGGAGCCCCGTCACCAAGGCTTTGGCCGCTCCCAGGCAGGATGCATGAAATCCCAGCAGTGATCACACCCCCTCTTAAGAAATTATACAGAGCTTTATTAAATAAACCAAGTAGAAATTCTCCTATTTATATCCAGGTTGTCAGCTGAGCTCAGGTAACATGCAAGGCACAATTCTTCTTTTTCCAGCTTCAGAAAATCAATTGCATGGCCGGCCCCAGAGGCCCGAGGTGGATTCGCATGTGATCCTCAGAGTCCGACGGCGCTTTCCACAGACAGTGTCCGCGCGTGGACAGCCCTGGGGCCTGAGTCTCCGCATCTCCCTGAGGGGGGCGCAGCGCCTCAGCCTAGAGCAGAGGGGGCTGCGTTCCGAGAGTCTCGGGTCTGGAGCGAGGAGCTGGGGGGGTTCTCTGAGTGGTCTTCTCCTTCCCCAGCCCTCAGGGAGCCCCTTCGGGGTGGGCAGGCCCTGGACTGCCAGCGCCCTCTTCGCTGGCCCACGCTGGGCTCTGGGGCCGGCTGGGAAGCTGCCCGGGGGCCTGGCCTGCTGGGCTGGCCCTGGAGAGGCTGTCGCTGGCGCGGGCAGGCAGTGGCTCAGGTCTGCGGAGGTGCTGGAGCGGCGCACAGAAAGGAGGAACAAATAACACTGGGTCTCTGTGCGAGGCAGAATATAGCGGCTTCTCAAAACAAACACACGGAAAAGAAGATCCTGCCACCATCTCGAGGATGTTCTCCTAAGGAGGATTCTGCATGTCCCGGGGCTGATGGAGAGGACAGGACAGGGAGAGAGAGAGGGACCCCCACTCGGAACATCCCCGTGGGGACGAAGCCAAGTCCACCAGATGTTTCAACAGCTTATGCCACAACGAAACACAGAGGACTGAAGTCTATTCACAGTGGCCCAGGGAGGGGGGAGAGCAGCCCTGTGTAAGCTCACGCGGTTTCCCAGCATCTCGCCTGCCACAGGGCTCGGCTGTCAAGGCCCCAGGGCGCTGGTTCCTGAGGCTTCCCCTGCAGTGGAGGGGCAGGCACAGGACGCTCATGTCCATTTGCTCCCCAAATTTCCTAGCGGCCTCCAGGCTAGAGGAAAATTAAGCTTTCACAGGGGGAAAAAAAAACACCAAAAAAACTCCCCCAAAATAATTAGACAATCCTTTCCCCGAGACCATTATAGTAATATCATCTACAGACAACTAAAGAGAGCTCCTAACTGCTCAAAGTCTTGAGAAGGGAGGGATTTTAGTGATGATAGAAAGTAAAAACACAACAGTACGTTGTCCAGAAATCCTAGACAACCATGCAAAAAGGAATGAGCCAGAAAGACTTAGATTTGCAAGACTTGGAAGGAAAAAAAACCATACAAACTTAAAATGACTCCATTTAAGAATACGCTAATGAGCACAACCTCAACTGTAGCTCTATCAAAACAGAGGGGCAGCGATGTTGGCCTGGGGACAGGGGCTCAGGTCTGGAGGGGCCCATTCCTGCATGAACATGAATGTAGCAGGGGTGTCCCTGTCCCGGAGGAAAAAGGAAAAGGGTGAGAGTATTTCATTTTATGAAAAATTTCTTTTTTTTTAATTTCAGCATATAATGGGGGTACAAATGTTTAGGCTACATATATTGCCCTTGCCCCTCTCTCCCCCCTGAGTCAGAGCTTCAAGCGTGTCCATTCCCCAGACAGTGCGTATCGCACTCATTATGTATGTATACACCCGTCCCCTCCTCCCCCCTCCCATCTGCCTGAAGCCCAATGAATGTTATTCCTGTATGTGCACTTAGGTGTTGATTGGTTAAAACCAATTTGATGGTGAGTACACGTGGTGCTTATTTTTCCATTCTTGGGATACTTCACTTAGTAGAAGGGGTTCCAGCTCTATCCAGGATAACACAAGAGGTGCTATGTCACCATTGTTTCTTATAGCTGAGTAGTACTCCATGGTATACATATACCACATTTTATTAATCCACTCATGTATTGATTGGCACTTGGGTTGTTTCCACATCTTTGCGATTGTGAATTGTGCTGCTATAAACATTCGAGTGCAGATGTCTTTTTTATAGAATGTCTTTTGTTCTTTTGGGTAGATGCTCAGTAATGGGATTGCTGGATCAAATGGTAGGTCTACTTGTATCTGTTTAAGGTATCTCCATATTGCTTTCCACAGAGGTTGTACTAGTTTGCAGTCCCACCAGCAGTGTATGAGTGTTCCTGTTTCTCTGCATCCTCGCCAACATTTATTGTTTTGGGACTTTTTGATAAAGGCCGTTCTCACTGGAGATGAGTGATGTCTCATTGTGGTTTTGATTTGCATTTCCCTGATGATAAGAGATGTTGAGCCATTTTTCATATGTTTGTTGGCCATTATTCTGTCTTCTTTCGAAGTTTCTGTTCATGACCTTTGCCCACTTTGATAGGTTTGTTTGATTTTTTCTTGCTGATTTTCCTGAGTTCTAAATAGATTCTAGTTATTAGCCCTTTATTGGATGTGTAGCATTTTATTAAAAATTTCTAATTGGCCGCCTTAATTTTAAAGAGACGTGGCCCAGAACGCACACGCCATGTCCCCTCCTTTCCTCCTGGCCCTTCCCGCTGTCCCTGACTCATGCCTGATGGGAGGCACCTGGATTGCCACTCTCCTCCAAGTTCTCCAGAACCTTCAAGGCACCAAAGACTTTGACCTTGGAGCTGGTGTAGTGGTTGCTCAAAACGATTTCAGTCGGGTTGGTGTAGAGACCTGGGCTAAAGGGCACCCCAGCCCTGATATGTTCTGCGGAGAAGTGGCTGGTGGGAGAGAGGCAGTGACCACCAGCGCTATCTTCTTAATGCTTAGGTGCTTCAGCTGCATGTCTGTCAGCCTATGCATGGTGACCGAGGAGAGGTACTGGCCTACGGAGACAAGGGTGTCCCACTTTGTCACCTCTCCCACCCACACACTGGTGTTATTATTCCCTTTATATCTGGGGAACTCCTATGCATCCTCCAGAGCCCAGGTGAAAAGTCATCTCCTCCAGGGCCCCCCAGCCCAGCTAGGACACACTCTCTGTGACCAGCAGCCCCCCTCAGTGTCTCAGAATCCTCTAGTCATAAGATTCTCCTTTGAGTGGCACTTCCGTGAGAGGAAGTATGTCAGGGCCAGCTCTGCATCTCAGGACCCAGCCAGCCTAGCCCAGAATGAGGGAGAATAAATGGCAGATACCACAACCCAACACTGGGCTGCAGGTTGAGCCAGGGCTGACTCCAGAATGTCCTACGAACCCAGGTGCAGTAGGAGGTTCCAGGAAGGCAAGGACTATCACTATTTTGGTTCCTGTCCTGGCCTCCTTGGCCTGCAGTTGGATGAGCACTGTTGAGCAGGGCCTGGGGAGCCCCGCACACCTGGAAGCTGGGTGCCAGGGTGGAGTCCCTTCCATGGCCACACCAGCGCATCGGCGTCCTGGCTGGCCCTCGGTTTCTCTTGGTCCAGAGGGATAACATTTCACTCTTCCTGGGGCAGCATTAGGGACTAAATAGGGCAGTGGGACCACCAACTGAGGACCCACTTTGTGCCAGGCCCTGAGCGTAGGCCCAGCACTGAGTGTGCCCACAGGACACGTTTCCTGGACTCCGACAGCAGCCCATGGTGCGGCCTCAGCTCCACCGCACTGGTCTCCCGGCCATGCAGCAGTTATGCCCCTACCCACAGTACAGGCCTTGACTATTTACTAAGGACACTTTGGCTACCTCTCACTTGCTTCGTGTAGGCAGGGCAAGGCGAAATCATACCCATTTCACAGAGAGGAGGCTTAGAGGGGAACAGCCTCCACACCCACAGGCAGAAAGGCAGGAACAGCAGAGGAAGACTGCGATCCGGGGTTTTCTACTCTGAACTCTGTGTCCTTTCTGATATGTGTACGTGGTGCTAAGAACAGCCATGACCCAGCCAACCTCTCCTGGCGGCCACTTGGAGCCACAGAGGCCAGGGCCCTGATGTCAATCCCTGGGCTGGGCTCTTGACAACCTCTGCTACACTGAACAGATGGCCGTTGTGAGCTGAAGGCGCAGCAGACCTGAGATGTCCACAAGGCAAAGAGTCTCTGTAAGTCCACTGTCACGTTCAAGTCCTGGCAAACTTACCCAGAGCAGCATCAGAGCCTGGCTCAGCGGTGAAAACATCACGTGCTGGGAAATCGGAGAGGGCCTGCTGGAACTGCCACTGGCAGCTGAGAAGGGACTCTGGGTGCAAGGTCTTCATGACTTCCATCTGGGCCGGGAGCACTCACCTAGAGAGGGCGGATGGAGTGAGAGGGTGTGGCCAGGCCTGCAGGCCACCATGCCCAGGCCCAGGAGACCCAAAACCTCAGAATGAGAGCAGGCCCCATGAGGCTGCCTGGGCTGAGAACGTCACCTGTGTCCACGTGCCTTCCATGCAGGGCCCCAGGGCTGCCCAGAGCTTGGAGATGGAGCCATAGTTGATAAAAGCCAAGAATAAATTACACAGAGGAGGGGGTCATTCTGAATCAGGAGCAGTTTCTGATCAAAATTTCAGTGTTTGTTCTAGAGCACGCATCCAGGGGCACAGCAGACAGGCCAGGCCCACTAATGCGTGTCTCCTGTCCCTGTCAGCAGGGGCTGAAGGCACATTGACTCTGCACAGTAGGTGGGCACCAGTTCTCCACTAATACAGTGAGTGTCACTTCAGCAGCAGCAGAGTGCTGTCCCCTTGCTCTGAGGCAGGAAAGGGAGGTTCCCATGAAACAATAAAGCTGCGCAGTTCATCAGAACGAGAATAGTGGTATTGAATTCCACCAAGTAAGTGGTTTTTAAAAAACAGCCTGTATTGACTTATTTATTTCTGGCAGCTGCTGTCCAGGGCTGTCACAGGCTGGGGATGGGGTTGAAAGTGCTATGCACGACTTGGGAGAGGAATTATAAAAGTCAAAATCAGCAACTAGTCCTGCTAAGTCATTAGTTTCTGGGATTAATGATGATAAATTGTGGCTTTCTTTCCTCTGATGCCTGAGGGCTGAAATCCCATTTCCAGTTCAGAAACAGGCAATTTCAGGAGCTGGGCTCTTTTATGATGATTCCTTTCCCTGGCTGGGCTTGTGGAGGACTCAGATTCCTAAAAGTCTGAAAGGCGTGGAGGAGGTGGGTAAATGCTCTCTGGATTTGGTGTGAGTTTGAACTGGAAAAGCTGATAAAATCCCCTAAGAAGGGCCCAACAAGGCTGGGAGCACTGGCTGAACCTGTAGTCCCAGCACTTTGGGAGGCCAGGGTGGGAGGATCACTCGAGGCCAAGAGTTCACAATCAGAAGGGCACAAGAAGCCAGCTCCCTGCTCCCTGGAGCCACACAGAGTCCCTTAAAGACCAACAGAGCTTCTGTCTCCCACAGGGACAATCACTTTGGAGCCTGCGGCCTCCTGCTGGTCTGGACAGGGTGGATGTAACGGGTCATGATCCTCTGAGGGATGCCGACCGCCATCTGGGAAGGGAGCCGAGGCAGCTTGATTGAGCATCCACTGTGTGCTGGGACAGTGTTACCCATTTCACAGGTGACAACACTGAGGCTCAAAGCCTACATGCCTTGCTGGAACGTGGCAGAGCTGGGCTCGAGCCGAGGCTGGTCAGACTTCGCTGCCCGGTGTTCTCACACTGAACAAGCTGCTTCTCCCAACAGCAGATCAAGGAGCTGAACTCTTCCATCGAGCTGGGTGGGCTGCAGATTTTGTGGATTTTGGCTTCTGCGATAGCCATAATCTCTTCTTTGTTCATGAATTTGGTTAATTAATCTCTCAGCAAAGAGAGAAGGATCCATGTTCCTTTATTGTCATTTGATCAGAACGAGTCCACATGACCAAAACGTGAACTCACGCAGCCCAGGCAGTGAAGGCCCCAGAATCCAGACTGCCCAGGTTTCCCCCAGCAGGTCCCCGGCCACCCCCGAGCCTCCCCAGGCTGCAGGCCTGCCTGTGCTCCCTTCTGCGGGATCCCCCAGCCTCCTCTGCAGAGCCCAGAGCTGTACGCCCTTCAGGCCCAAGGCCACCTCCTCCAGCTGGAAGGCCACCACCCACTCAGCAGGCACCAGCACTCCCTGCCTCCCACAGCTCTGGTTTCTACCAGGATGTGATGTGAACTCCTGGAGAGCAGGGACGGGGTCTCACTCCTCCTGGAGCCCCAGCAGCTCCCAGGGCTGAGGCCGGTGCAGAGCCTTAGGTGACTGGGCTTCCATCATCTCCGAACCCACCCAGGGCTCTTGCTGCCAAAGCACCGCCTCCTGCCATGGGCTACCACCATCTGTCCCCAGGTCTGACCGGAGGCTGCACCCCACTGCCTTGCCCAGGCCTCCCCTGCCCTGGCTCTCGTGTCCCAGGGTCTCCTTTCTCCTCCTGCCAGCTGCAGTCTTCTCCCAGCTCCCTCCTCCCCACGGTCACCCTCTCCTGCCCTGCACAAGCCTGGGTGCACCCCCCGTCCCAGGCCTTCCCATCTCTGGGCTGGAGGCTCCTCCCCGTCTCCCACCCTGCCTCAAGCATGCCAAGGGGGCCTGCCAGCCTCACCTCTAACTCCCTGGGCCCAGACTCCTCACCTTCTTCTCCCCATGCCAGCCCCCATCTCTGTTATCCGCCCCCCCCAGCAAAGGTCCATCATCAACCTGGTCACCCAAGCCCTCCCTCCCCTCAAGCCCCACTTCCAGATGGTCACCCGCCCCATCCAGGAGTCCTAGCGCAGGCCCACTCTCAGTCTGGCGGCTGGCTCCCCTGCAGCTACTCCCTTTCTCTCCAGCTCCACCTGGTCCTGGGTAACCTTTCCAAACACACCCCTCATCTAGATCACATTTTGCTTAAAAATAGAATCCAGGAAGGAAGTCTAGCTTAGTCAGTTTCAACCTCTTTACCCTGGAATAGCAACAGTAGCAGATAATATCTATTGAGCATTTTGCTACGTGTGAAGTACCATTCTAAGTGCTTCACACATTAACTCATTTAATCTTTACTCTATTATCTCCATTTTACAGGCAAGGAAACAGAGGCAGAGAAAGGTTCAGTAATTTTCCCGAGGTCACACAGCCTCCCAGTGGCAGAGCTGGGATTTGACCCAGGCAGCCTGGCTCTAGAGTCCACACTCTTAACCTGCACTGGACTGCCCAGAATCCACTGCATTTCGTGATCTGATCATGAAGCCAGACCCCACTTTCCCCCCACACCCTCTGCTCTAGCCCTCCAGGCTCTGCCTTTTAACCCCACACACCTTAGCCCATGCCATCCTGTCCCTGACCACTCTCACAGGCTCTTTCCGGGACAGCACAGCTTTATTGTCACAGTCACAGGGAGCACCTTCTGCAAATAGCTGGCCCAACCCGCAGAGCCACAGCACTAAATGTGCCAACTGTTAGGTTCCACTGCCGGATTCTAGCAGTGACGGGCACTGAGCCCCTCCCCAGGGCCCCTGCAGTTGCAAGTGCCGATCACGCCACAGGTCTCCCTGGGTCAGGATCTCCCCACCTCCCAGGCTGACCAGAACAGTGGCCACTTGGTGGGGACATCCCCCACCAATAAGCCCCCAGACAGCCCTGGGGAGATGGCCTGCAGGCCTGGCAGTGGGACGAAGTCGAGAGGCCCAGGTGTGCCGTGTCCCACACTCGGAGCAGCGTCGGGCACGCGCCGACTGCGCGGGCAGCCCAGGTGCTGTTGGTGGGGCCCTTCCCGATGTGCACAGCCGTCTCCAGGCACAGGGAAGGAGGAGGGCTCTCAGTCTCCAGAAAGAACCCCCAACTCCAGAGAGGGACACGCAGTCTAGGGCCTCTGCTGAGCGAAGATTTCTGCCGGCTGAGGTCCCAGATGTGGCTCCGACTCGAGTTTACCGAGTGGCTGCCCCAGAGGACAGACCCCCCGGGCAGGCAGAGCAAGCCGGACCCCCTCGGTCGTCTGTCCTGACGGAGCCCACGGCGCTCGGCCAGGACCTGCCGGCATCATCGTCCCCACACTCCGGCACGGAGAGCCGGGGCCCGGGGGGCAACGTGGGCCACAGAAGCTTCTTGACCCTCTTCCCAGCAGAGAACCGGACACGCTAGGAGGGCGCAGGTCCCGCCGAGCTGTGTAACCGGGACAAGGAACGCGGCCTCCGCCCATTCCCCCCACGGTGCGCATGCCCGGCGCGCGGATGAGTGACGTCACAGGGGTGAAGCCCCTGGCGCGGCGCCCGGAGCGCGCACGTGCTCAGTCAGCGTTGGCTTCGGCCGCTTCGGTGCGGGAGCTCGGCCCGGGTGGGGGAGGCTGGGGTCTCTCCCTGCTTCCCTCACCTCCACGCCCTTCTGACCTGAGCCCCGACTGGGTTTCTCGGAGGCACTCCTGCCACAAGAGGGCAAAGGGACTGCTACGGTGGGCTGAGGGCCCCACGCTGACAGGGCCACTACTGCCAGTGCGAGCTCGGCAGATGCCAAAGGGCCTCACGACCACCCCGTCAGTTGAAGGCCCCGGGGACTAGGCCACATTCCCTACATGACAGGTGTGGAAACAGGCTTGGGAGTTGACCTGCCTTGCCCAAGCTCACAGCCCCACGAAGGGCAGAGCTGGGGCTAGCGGCAGGCCTGACTCCAAACCTGGGTTCTTCCCATAAGGCAATGCCCTAAACCTGTCCCTGGAACACGTCTGTCCCAGGGCCTGTGGAAAGCCCCGGTTGGAAGGGTCACCAACACCTGGACACAACCTTCTGGCCCTCGAGGGCACTCTGTGGAGCCCCAGCCCTCGCCCTACTCCTTCCTCCTGGGACCAATGCTGATGTGTCTTCTCTGAGCTGGGCTGCAGCCCCCTAGGGCAGTGGTGCTCCCCCTCTGTGGCCCTGCATGGCGTGGTCTCGTGTGGCAGGCCATCTTCCTTGGGTGGCACCAGCTTCTCTGTGCCACCTCCAGTCGCCTCTATCAATCAGATCTGGGTACCGCCCAGGTAGGCCTTTGCAGGAGAAATGTGCATCGCCCACACCCAACCTGTTAGTGGCAAAGTTGAGGACCGAAGTGTGAGACTGGAAGATGTCTCCAGAGCTGTTATGGAAGTGGACAGTGAAAGTTACAGTCATTGCCAAAGGCAGGGTCTCCACAGCCTCCTTGTTCTGGGTGTGCAGGACGGGGCTCGTGGAAACCCACAGGGCAGTCACAGGAGACACCTGGGGGACAAGGAGCAGGTGTTATGATGACTCAGCACTGAGGACTGGCTCCCAGGAAACCCACGTCCCAAGGAGGAGATCCCTGTCCCTGTAAGGTCCCCATCTCAGGAGCAGCTGGGGGCTGGACTGACCTAGGGCTCACGAGAAGAGGAAAGGCTCGTTCCCCAGAGTGGCCCAACGTAATGACAAGTTTCCCACCTCCCAACACAGTGGGCTGGCCTCACTGCAGGAAAACCCAGGAGAGATTTTGACCCAGGAGAGTCAAAATCCACCACCAAGAGATTGTTATTCAAATCACAAAAAAGGGCCTCTGGGCTGCAAATGTCCAGTTTCTACAGAGGACCTGCCTTTCAGGGCATTTAAAGAAGAATCGTTGCCCTCTTGGACTGCAAAGGCGGCATTAACAGGGCTGGCATGTGCACGCAGTGACCAGGGGATGGAGGAAAATGTGGTTTCTGGAGCCCAAAGGACCCAGGCTCCATATACAGCAGCCTTGGTTCTCTGATTCCAGGTAAAAAACTATGCTGGCCAAAAAGGTATCGCCTCAAAAGTACAAATTTCTTTAACAAAGTTAACTGGTCCAGTGTCTGGTATACAGCAAGCACTCCATGCATATGTGTTGAAATAGCATGGCTCATCAGTCACTTTCAGTCACTCAAAACTAGGGTGGGGGGAGGTCCCTGCCGGGCGCAGACCTTGAAACAAAAAGACATTAATGAATGAAATAGGCTTGTGCCCAGGCAAAGTCTAAAAATTTGAGCGGGCGTGCACTTTCTGTCATCTAGGGCTCAGAAAGTGGGGCCAGTGAGACATGGAGAGAAGATTCCACTCAGCATAAAACCCAGGACTTGACTAAGGGACACGCACAGGAAGGTCCCCTCCCTCAGGAGCACAGAATATAGAGGGGAGTGCCATGACGTGATGAAAGGACGCAAGCTGGAGCCAGGCAGACTCTGGCTCTCAACACCTGTGCGACCTGGAGCAGGTCAGTCCCACTCTGAGCCTCAGTTTCTTTGTCTGTAAAACGGGCCACCTCACTCTCAAAGCTGCACTGGATGTCACGCACTGGATGTCATGATTTGTGTGAGGCAAACGTGATAACCACTGCACTACGGAAACTCCTTGGATGTCATGATTTGTACAGCAGGTCCCGAGCACATCATTCGATGCTCTTCAGAACTGACCATGTTCCAGGCACTGAGCTGGCCCAGAGCAGGGGCCCACAATTGTGGTGATAATGTCAGATACAGCGGGTAGAGCACCAGCACACGGGTCAGGCCTGGCATGGCACTGCTAAGGGAAAGAGGGTTCTGGTGGTTGGTGATCCAGGTGAGGGAGACGGGCAACTGCAGGAGAAGCGAGGCCCCTGTGTCCACCGCCTCCCAGGAGGAGGAATGGCCCCAGGAAGCTTTTCTGCCTCCTACGTGTAGTGGAATGTGTGACCAAGTCTTCCCTAACCAGAGAAGGGCACAGCACAGATTTGGGAAGGTTTGGTGAAATACCAAACGATCAAACCAGAGACAGGGCTGTCCTCCCCAGCCTGTCCCTCCGCTGCAGTGGGCTGCACCTCCCCGTGGGTAAGGGACCCATTTCTGGAGGGACCCTCTGGAGCTCTAGGCCCCCTGTGGACTTCCCTAGTGCACAGCTCACACTGCCCCACAGTGCGAAGCACAGAAGCCTGGATCCCTTATGAATATAAAGCAGCCAAACCACCCCTGTGTGCGATCTCATGTGTGACAGAGAAATAAACTTCTTTATTGGTTAAGCCCCTGTCCTTTTAGGTTTTGTTCCCTGTAAGTTAACTTAACTGCTATCAATGCAGAAGGAAGAATAAAAGAAATGAGACCCACACTTATCTTTCCCTATAATTTGTCCAGTTCAGGAAGCCACCCTGCTAAGGGGGTACATGTCTACTTTTCTTCACCCTTGTATCCCAGCTCACAACGGTGAGCTCAAGCGTTGGCCTCCGCTGCTCCAGCCGAGCAGCCAGCAAGGGCCCTGAAGAACCCCCTCCCCAGGCTCCTGGTGAAATGCTCCATCTTTTGGAAGGTGTGGCAGGGTGTCTCCAAGAATGCCTGCTGTCCTCTTTGGGATTTCTGTCACCTCCACTCTACTCTCAGAACACTCACACCTGCTCCAGTGCTGTGCTGAGGGAGGGGATCACGACCTCCTCATTTTAAACTGTCACCCCCATCACCTTTCATGCTTTACTTTGTCCATGGCAAGCAGAGACAACACACATTGCTTATTTGCATGGTTTACAGCCTCTTTCTGTCTCTCTCTCTCTGTCTCTCTCCCTCTCTCTGCTTGAATGTCAGGTCGTGGGGACAAAGGTGTCTGTATTTTCTGCTCTGGAATATCTCCAGGCCTAGAGCAGGGACTGGCACAGGAAGGTGTTCACAGATAAGTGCTGCAGAACTGGATGGGTGAGCAGGAGGGGCAGGGCTGGGCCTCTGGTCACCAGCAGACACCTGCAGGGGTTGCTGTGTTTGCTCTGGAGGTCAGGAGGCCTTGGTGTCAGCCCTGGCTGGGTGACCCTGGGCACATTTCCTCACTCATTCATTCTAAACAAAACCCCCTTGGTTGGTATCTTCTCTGTGCCAGGCACTATGCCCAGGCCTAGAGGGGCAGACTTGGAAGATCCTAAGGGCACTGAGCTTGCTTCTAATGGGAGAGAGGGAGAAAAAACACTACAGACCACAGGGACCAGCACTATCTGCGAGGTTGGCTCTGAGTGGCAGGGAAATGCAAGGGCTGCCTGGCCCAGGCTGGGAGGATGGGGCTCCTCCAGGAGCAGGAACTCCCCACCAGCTCACCCTCTCTGGGCCTCTTGTGGACGAGGCAGGGTTCAAACCCAGTAAGTAACCAGTGCAGTCGCCAGCCTACTGTGTGGCAGTCGCCAGCCTACTGTGCGGCAGGCCTTGGGCGAAGCCTTCACAGCCACCCTCAGAGGAAGGCCCACTTCTCTTTATTCATGTTTTACTAAGTAACCCTTACTGAGCACTCACTCCTTCCTAGGCTGCTTTCTAACCCATTCCATTTATTAGCTCAGCTCATCCTCAGCACAACCCTACAGGGTAGGTGCTGGCTAGCCCCATTTTACAGGCAGGGAATGTAAGGCCAGACAAATTAAATGAGCAGAGTACAGGGGTACTGTGTGTAAGAGCTGGACTCAGCCTCGGGAGGCTGGAGTGGAAGCTGAAGCCATGTGCTCCGCATGCACACGCCTCGACTGCCTCCCTCCTCCGCTGGAAGAGGGATTCACAAATGTCAGGCAAGTGGCAGAATCCACCCCAGACCCAGGTCTTAGGAGGCCCCAGAATCTAACACAACAAAGGCCGCTGTCCCAATTCTGGGTAAGTGTGGGGACCCTGAAGGGTAACTCTGGAGTGGGCCAGAATTGCCCCTCTGTTCTGACCCCAGTTGGAAACATTTCAAAGCCTTTAGAGCCCACACTCCTGCCTTCGTAAGGAGAGTCTGGAAGGTCAGTGCCTTGCCAAGCCTGCCGAGCACTGTCTCGTGTAATCACATGGATGTCAGCAACTTCTGTCCCCTGTGGGGGAGGCTCTGCTCCTTCTACATCAATTCCTGCTTTCGGCCAGAAAATCACAGGGAGAGGGTTATGCCAAAAGCTATTCTGAACAATTGGGGTTTTTATTCAAATTTGTCAGAGCAAATGAATAATTTGCACCAGGGAAGGAGTGGGCAGGGTGGGCGATGAAGGGCAGGGCCCCTGACTCACCTTAAGGGGCAGGTGGGCAGAGATGGTGATCCTGGCACTCACGTGGTCGTGGCCGTGTTTGTAGCTCACCGGGAGTATGGTGGATCCCTGGGCCTCGGCTCTCACTCTGATGCTGCTGCAGTGTTTGGAGCTGCATGGCAGCCTCCTTGCACGAAGAGGACCACATGGTCATGTAAACTTGGCTCTGGTGGGAAAGGCACAACAGACTCAGGGCCCCTCTTTCATCTTGGGCTTGATCTGCAATCTGATGTTTTTAACTTAAAAATGTTTAAGTATAATTCACATGAATATACAATTTACAATAAGTTTTCCCACATATTGAACACACCCTGTATGCAGTACCCAGATCAAGAAACAAATTATCAGCACCCCCAATGTCTCCTGGAGACCCATCTGATGTCTAGCCCCTCCCCCAAGGAAACAACTATCCTGACTTGTACCAGCACAGCTCAATTTTGCTTGATGGTGTAGTTTCTATAAAGGGAATCACTGAGCATAAACTCTTCTGTATCTGGCTTCTTCAGCTCAATATTTTTCAAGATTCCTCATTTGTTGCAAATTGTACATCCTTTATCCACATTTCTGTATGTTAATACTATGCCATTGTGTGAATACAGAGCAATAGATTTACCCATGCTACTGTATACACTTTGGTTCCTTCCAGTTTGGGGCTGTGATCCACAGGGCTGCTAAGAACATATGTGCATCTTTCTTTTTGGGGACACACTTAGACATTTTTGTTGGGTGTATCCCTAAGAGGTAGACTCCTAGGCAATGGGGTGTGCATTGTTACTGCCAAATGTCTTTCTCAAAGTGGTTCCATCAATTGAAACTACTACTAACAGTTGCCCTACAGCCCTGCCTTTATTTTCCATCAATGTTTTAATTAAATTTCTAAAACTTTATTTATTTTGATTCTGATAAAATACACATAACAAAAAAACCTCCCAGCTTTGAACTTTTACATGCACAGTTCAGTGGCGTGAAGTACACTCACACTGTTGTGCAAGCATCACCGCCATTTATCTACACAACTCATCTCATAAACTGAAACTCTGTACCCCGTAAGCATTAAGTCCCTAATTCCCATGCCCCCTGGCAACCACCCTTCTACTTCCTGTCTCTGTGAATTTGACTACTCTAGGTACTTCATATAAGTGGAATTTGATCGTATTTACCTTTTGTGGCTGGCTTATTCACTCAGCACAATGTCTTCCAGGTTCATTCATGTGGTAGCATGCGGCACAATCTCCTTCATTTTTTAGGCTGAATAACAGTCCACTATATGGGTAGACCACATTTGGTGTATCCATTCATCACTGGTGAACACTTAGGTTCCTTCCAACTTTCGGCCATTGTGAATAACACTGCTATGAATGTGGGTGAATAAACACCTCTTTGAGATTGTGCTTTCAATCCTTTGGGTATATACCCAGGTGTGGGATTGCTGGATCACATGGTAATTCTGTTTAAGTTTTTGAGGAAGCACGATACTATTTTCAACAGTGGAGACATCATTTTACCTTCCTTCCACCAGTGCACTAGAGTTCCAATTTCTTCACATCTTCACCCACACTTACTGTTTTCTGTTGTTGTTTGGATAGTAGCCATCCTAAGGGCTGGAAAGTGGTTTTTCATCATGGTTTTGATTTGCCTTACTCTGATGATTAGTGATGCTGAGCATCTTTTCATAACATGAGCATGTTGGCCATTTGTATATCACTTTTGGAGAGATATCCTATGCAAGTCCTTTGCCCACTGTTTAATTGGGTTATTTATTTTATTGTTGTCAACATGTAGGAGTTCTGTATATATTCTAGTTGTGAACCCCTTATCAGGTATATGATTTGCAGGTATTTTCTCCCATTCCATAGGTTACCTTTGACTATGTTGTGTTCTTTGATACACAGAACTTTTAGATTTTTTTTTTTTTTTTTTTTTTTTTTGAGACGGAGTCTTGGTCTGTTGCCCCGGCTAGAGTGCCATGGCATCAGCCCAGCTCACAGCAACCTCCAACTCCTGGGCTCAAGTGATCCTCTTGCCTCAGCCTCCCAAGTAGCTGGGACTACAGGCACACACCACCATGCCTGGCTAATTTTTTCTACTTTTTGTAGAGACGGGGTCTCACTTTTGCTCAGGCTGGTCTCAAACTCCTGACCTCAAGCTATCCTCCTGCCTCAGCCTCCCAGAATGCTAGGATTACAGGTGTAAGCCACTGTGCCCAGCCAGAACTTAGATTTTGATGTAGTCCAGTTGACCTACTTTTAATTTGTAGACTGTGCTTTTCGTGTTATATCCAAAAAAATCAATGCCAAATCCATTGTCCTGAAGCTTTCCTCCTATGTTTTCTTCTAGGAATTTTATATTTTTAGCCCTTAGTGTTTATATCTTCAACTCGCTGTGAGTTAATTTTTGTGTATGGTGTTATGTCAGGGTCCAACTTCATTCTCTTGGATGTGGATGTCGAGTTGCCCCAGCACCATTTGCTGAAGAAACTGTCCTTTCCTCACTGGACAGTCTTGGCACCCTTGTCAAAAAGCATTTAACCATCCATGACAGGTTTATTTCTGGGCTCAGTCTTCTATTCCATCACTCTGTAAGTCTGTCCATGCCAGTGCCACCCTGTTTTGATGACTGGAGCTTGTAATGAATTTTGAAAACAGGAAGTGTAAAACCTCCAAGTTTGTTCTTTTCCAAGATTGTTTTGTTTATTTGGGTTCCCTTGAGAGCCCATATGCCTGATACTTTGCTAACTTTGCTTTAATTCTTACAGTTCTTGTGTGGAATCTAAAGTGTTTTCTACATATGAGATCAAGACATTTGCAAACAGATAACTTTACATCTTCCTTTTCAATTTCAGTGCCTTTTATTTCTTTCTCTTGCCTAATTGCTCTTTCAGTTATTGGTGTCACCAGATTACATATGTATGCACTGTGTGTCCAAAAACATGAACTAATAGGCTTTTTTGATACATTAGTCTCTTAAATCATGTACAAAATGAAAGTAGTACTAGCTTTTATAATTTTTTATGTATTTACCTTTACCAGAAGTCTTTATTTCTTCATAACTATTTGAGTTCCTGTCTAGTGTCCTTTCTTTTCAAGTGGAAGGACTCCCTTCATTGCAGGCAGGGCTGGTGGTACTCAGCTTTTGGTTATCTGGCAATGTCTTAATTTCTCCCTCATTTGTGAAGCACAGTTTGTTGGATATAGGTTTCTTGGTTGACAGACCTTTTTTTTTTTTTTTTTCCCTTCCATGACTTTTAATATTTCAACCCACAGACTTCTGGCCTCCACATTTTTTTGATGACAAATCTGATGATGACCATGTGGGGAAATTATGATGAAAATTATCTTTCTAACAGCTCTACAGATGTTAATAATGGACCTTATTTTGTATCACACACCACAGAACACATTTTGATAGCATCATGATATCAGCTATGTTGTAGCATCACTCTGACACCAATCAGAATTTAAAGAAAAAGAAATTGGATATTTCAAGTATACACATGATGAGGCCTTTAAAACCCTAAAGTTATGACAGATTTTCAAACTATAAATACAAAGGTCCCCAAAATGTTGTACAGGTTTAAATTTCTAATAACTAAATATTAATCTCTATAATCATGTAAATAAAAAAAACACTTGCCTTCTTTAGAGAGGAAAATGTTCTTATAACCGAAAAATGAAAAAGCCACTGTGGGTTATCCCCAGCCCTGATTGTCTCATTTCTTTTCTTCACCTCATAAAGAGCCACCGTTATCAAATTACTAAAACCTATATAAGCCCCTGGCTGGGCCTAGGTCTTTGGTCCTTATAGCCCAGAAAGCTGCTTTCTGGTGACCTGTAGAGTTTGACCCTAGTGAGAGTGAGACTGTTTTTTCCTTGTTAGTTAGCATTGTTAGTGTAGTTTGTTAGTAGTGTTAGCATAGTATAGTTGGTATTGTTTGTTAGTAGTGTTAGCATAGTTAGTATTATTTATCAGTATTGTTAGCCTAGTTCATATAATTAGTATTGTTAGTGTTATCAGAACACAGTATTGTTAGTATTCTTAGCCTAGTTACTATAGCTGGTATTGTTCAGTAGTTCCTTAGCATAGTTTGTGTAGGTAGGTAGTGTACAGTTAGCATAGTTAGAGGTGACCATGCAGCAGGGCTTGGCCTCCAGTTCCTCCCTTGAGGAACTTAGCAACTATAAGGTCCTCAAGACCACTGGCCGGGGCAGCTTCACCAAGGTGATGCTGGCCCAGCACCTTCTTACTGGGACCCACGTGGCTATCAAAATTATCTTGAAGCAGAGACTTTCCAGCCTTGAAAGTGTCTATAAGGAGGTTGAAGCAATGAAGGCCCTGAATCATCCAAACATCCTAAAGCTGTTGGATGTCATATACATTGAAGACACCATTTACTTAGTAACAGAGTATGCGAGTGGCAGAAACCTTTTTGAATATGTACTCTGATATGGCCACCTGGAGGAGGCGGCCCAGACCAAATTCCAACAGATCCTTTCTGCCATGTAGTACTGCCAGCATAAGACCATGCACCGGGACCTGAAGCCCCACAACATCCTACTCGATGCCAGTGATAATGTGAAAATAGCTGACTTTGGCTTGGTCATGACATTTGGTGAAGGGAAGAAGCTGGATACTTTCTGTGGGACTCTCCTGTATGCTGCCCCAGAAACGTTCCTGCACCAGGAGTATAATGGGCTGGAGGTGGACGTGTGGAGCCTCAGTGTTGTCCTCTACATCATGACAACCAGGACTCTTCCATTTGACGGAGAGGTTTCAGGGACCTTGGAAGTCAGGTTGTAAGTGGAAGGTATATGATACTTCTTTTCTTTTCAGATGAACTCAAACTTTTTCTGAAAAGTTCCTCACCCTCGACCCCAGGTAGAGGCCCACTCTCTTTGAGATTATGAGTGGCAACTGGATAAATTCTGGGCAGGAGACACTGAGGCCATACACAGAGCTGTCTGCAGATGAGGCCTTAGGGAACAGGACACAGGAGGAGACCAGGAAAGTCCTCCAGGTTGCACAGCCAGATAGGAAGACCTCAACTTCTCCCTCTGAAGAGGGCCAGGGCTGGCAGGGGCTCACAAGGAGGGTTCTCAACTTCATGCCGAGACTATGCTGATTCCTGCTGGCCCAAGGGAGCTGCTGAAAAACAAAGAAGATGGTGCCCATGAATACAAAGGACAGCTGAGGCAGAGAAAAAAGCAACAGTCAAGCCATGCTTCCTGCATTTTATTTTAATAATTATGGTTTTATTCATATTATTTTTAATTGACAAGTCATAGTTGTATACATGTATGGGGTCCAATGTGAAGTTTAGGTACATGTACACTAAGTGGAATGTGACTTAAAGCTAATTAACATATCAGTCTTAGTAGAAATGCTAATTAATGTATCAGTCTTAGTAGGACGTATGTTTTTAGGAATTTATCCATTTCTTCTATGTTATCCAGCTAGCTGGCATAAAATTTCTCTTAGTCTCTTATGATCCACTGCATTTCTGTGGCATCAATTGTAATGTCTCCTCTTTCATTTCATATTTATTTGAGTTGTCTCTCTTTTTTTTTGTCTACTTAATGTCTTATTGTGTTTATCTTTAAAAAAACCCAACTCTTCATCTTTTTTGTTGTCTTTCTTGTCTCTATTTATTTGCTCTGATTTTTGTTATTTCCTTCCTTCTATTAACTTTGGGCTTTGTTCTTATTTTTCTACTTCCTTGAGGTGTAACATTTGGTGGTTGACTTAAGACCTTGCTTCTTTTTTAATGTTGGTGTTTATTGTTATAAACTTTCCTCTCAGGAATGCTTTTGCTGTATCCCATAAGTTTTGGTATGTTGTGTTTACATTTTCATTTGTTTTAAAACATTTTTATTTCCTTTTTGATTTCTTTTTGATCCATTCATTATTCAGGAGTGTGTTATTTAATTTCCATACATTTGTGAATTTTCCAAACTTCCTCCTATTATTGATTTCTAGTTTCATACCATTATGTTTGGAGAAGATCCTTGGTATGACTTTGATCTTATTCAGTTTGTTAAGACTTTTTTGCGGTCTAAACCTAGTATGATCTATCCTGCAGAATGTTTCATGTGTGCTTAAGAAGAATGTGTATTTTGATGCTGTTGGATGAAATGTTCTGTATATGTCTGTTAGGTCTAGTTGGTTTAAAATGTAGTTCTAGTCTGTTGTTTCCTCACTGATTTTCTGCCTGTGTGATCTATCCATTATTGAGTCCCCTATTATTGTATTGCATTCTATTTCTCCCTTCAGATTTATTAGTATTTGCTTTATATATTTAGGTGCCCCCAATTTAGCTGTATATATATTTACAATTGTTATACCCTCTTAATGAATCAAATCCACTACCATTACAGTGCTCTTCTTTGTCTCTTCTTACAGTTTTTGAGGTGAGATCTATTTTGCCTGATACAAGTTTAGCTACCTCTGCTCTCTTTTGGTTTCTGTTTTCATGGAATACCATTTTCCATCTTTTCACTTTCCAGTCTACGTGTGCTCATAAAGCTGGAGTGAGCCTCATATAGGCAGTGGATAGTTGAGTCTCATTTTTGTTTTTCTTTTTAATCCATTTAGCCACCTTATGTCTTTTCATTGAAAAATTTAATCCATTTACATTCAAGATAATTATTGATAGGTAAGGACTAACTATTGCCATTTGTTAATTATTTTCTAGTTGTTTTGTAGATCCTTCTTTTCTCCTTCACTGTCTTTGTGGTTTCTTTGGATAGTGATACACTTTGATTCCTCTCTTTTTCCTTCTACTAGAAGTTTTTGCTTACCATGCGGCTTACAAAAAACACCTTATACTTATAACAGGTTATTTTAAGCTGATAGCAATTTAACTTTGACCACATGTAGAAACTCTACACTGTTACTCCTGCCCCCAATTATAGTTTGTACCTTTTTAACTTGTATGTCCCTTAAGAAATTATTGTAACTATAGCTATTTTTAACCATTTTGTCTTTTAACCTTTATACTAGAGATATAAGTGACTTTCATACCACCATTACAGTATCAGGGTCTGGATTTGACTACAGTAGTCTCCCCTTATCCATGATTTCCTTTCCCAAGTTTCAGTTATGCACAAATGAGATCTGGAAATATTACTTGGGAAAATAAATAGAAATAAACATCCTGTAAGTTCTAAATTGTGTCATTCTGAGTAGCATGATGAAATCTTGCACTGTCCCACC
The DNA here is from genome assembly GCF_020740605.2 of Lemur catta. Lineage (NCBI taxonomy): Eukaryota > Metazoa > Chordata > Mammalia > Primates > Lemuridae > Lemur > Lemur catta. Next base: position 143,450,904 of record NC_059128.1, read on the forward strand.
TGGAATGTGAATCATCCCTTTGTCCAACATCTCCATGCTGTCTATGCTACCTGTCTGTCAGTCTCTTAGTAGCCGTTTCAGTTATCAGATCAACTGTCATGGTATCTCAGTGCTTGTGTTTAGTAATCCTTATTTTACTTAGTAATGGCCCCAAAGCTCAAGAACAGTAATGCTGGCAATTCCAACATGCCAAGGAGAAGCCATATAGTGCATCCTTTAAGTGAAATGGTGAAAGTTCTAGTCTTAATAAGGAAAGAAAAAATCACATGCTGAGGTTGCTAAGACTCATGGTAAGAACAAATCTATCCATGAAATTGTAAAGAGGGAAAAAGAAATTTATGCTAGCTTTGCTGTGGCACCACAAACTGTAAAATTTATGGCCACAGTGCATGATAAGTGCTTAGTTAAGAATGAACAGGCATTAAATTTGTGGGTAGAAGACATGAACAGAAATGTGTTCTGGTTAATGGGAATCAGGTTTAGGACTACCCATGGTTTCAGTGATTTCCTGGAGGTCTTGGAATCCACTCCCTGGGGTTAAGGGGAACTACTGTACTGAGTGTGTCTGCAATTACAGAACTCTAAATCACATGAAGAATATGACAAAACAAAATGGACAAAATGACAAATCCACAATCATAGATTTTAAAAGTCCTTTCTTAATTATTTATAGAATAATCGGCCAAAAATTCAGTAAGGATAACAAAATGTTGAATGATACATTAACCAACATTACCTATTTGGTATTTATAAGACACTCCAGCCAACAACTGCCAAATGTACATTGTTTTTAAATGCACATTAAATATTCACCAAGATAGCCATAAGTTGGGCTATTAAACATTACCCATAGTATCAAAAAACTAAAATTAGGCCAGGCGTGGTGGCTCACGCCTGTAATTCTAGCACTCTGGGAGGCTGAGGCAGGTGGATCGTTTGAGCTCAGGGGTTCAAGACCAACCTGAGCAAGAGCAAGACCTCGTCTCTACTAAAAAAATAGAAAGAAATTAGCTGGACAACTAAAAATATAGAAAAAATTAGCCGAGCATGGTGGTGCATGCCTGTAGTCCCAGCTACTCAGGAGGCTGAGGCAGTAGGATCACTTGAGCCCAGGAGTTTGAGGTTGCTGTGAGCTAGGCTGATGCCACGGCACTCTAACCCGGGAAACAGAGTGAGACTCTGTCTCAAAAAAAAAAAACCAAAAAAACTAAAATTATCCGTATTACATCCATGAACTACACAGAATTAAAGAAGAAATATGTGATATCAAATGTCTGGAAAATGTTCAAATGCTAAAATATTAAGGGACACACTTCTAAATAACTGATTTTCAAAGAAAAAAAAAATCACAAAGGCAATTAGAAAACATTCCAAACTGAAGGAAATGTGAAAATGTGCAATGTAGCTACTCAGTTAACCTGTGGAAATTAAAATACTTCTAAGTGCTTGTATCAGAGAAAACAGTATAAAATAAGTAATCTATGCTTCCACATAAAAAAGAGAGAAAGATAAAAGAATATTGAATAAAAATATGTAGAAGAAATAAAGTAGAAGATTAAAATTGGAAACCAATAAAATAGAAAAGGAAAAAAGACAATAAAGGAAACTTGTAAGGCATTAAGATGGTTCTTGGAACAGATTAATGACATTGATAATCTTCTAGAAAAATGGGTCAAAAAATAAAGAGAAAGCACAAATGACCAATATGAAGACTAAGAGAGAAAATAGTATAGACACTGAAAAGGTAATAGGAACAATTTTATAAATAAATTTGATAATTTAGATGAAATGAACGAAATGCTTCAAAGATACTACAAGCTACACAACCTCCTTCAGAAAACAGAGGAGGAAGGGACACTTGCCAATTCTTGTCATGAGGCCTGGAAAATCTTGACACAAAACCTGACAATGATGTTACAAGTTAATTAGAAGTCTCTATCCCCATTAACTTAGAAGCAAAAATCATTAACAAAATATTAAAAACAGAATCAAGAATTACATAAAAAGGATAACAAATCGTAAATGGTATTTACTTCAGAAATGCAACTTGGGTTAACATTGGAAAATCCATAATTCACCAAAAACATAATAAACAAGAAAAACTATATGATCTTATCAAGAGATGCTTATGCAGTTAAAACAACTCAGTATCAATTTATGATTTTAAAAAATGACTCCCAACAGACCAGACTTAGATGGGAACTACCTTATCCCAATAATTAAACCATTAGCTAAAAGCATATTCAGTGGTGAAATATTGAAAGCTTACCTTCTTAGATTTAAAGAAAAATATCAAGGGTTTCAGCTCTCACCACTTTTATTCAATAATATACTGGTGGTCTAGTCCAGCACAAAGAGGAATTAAAAAGAAATAAATATTGGAGAACTGGTACTTTCCTTATTCATAGACAACATAATCATGTATGTAGAAAATATAAAGGGATATATTTCAAAAATAGTAAAAATAATGTATAAATTAAGTAAGGTTCCTAAATAATTGTGTTTACAATAATCAAATGTATTCCTATTTATAAGCAAGAAACAGTTGGGAAATGACATTTAAAAGAAATATGATACAGTACTTCATTAGAATCAGAGACATCAACATAAACTCAGATTTAATTTAATATATAGATATAGATGGACACATATAGAAATAATTACTAAAGGTTTATATATACAGGTAAGTATCGATACATAGATTTCCTTGTTCAGTCTGCTTAGTGCCTATAAGCAAAAACACACCAAAAGCAACAACGACACACAGAACCCAGATTTTGGTTTCTAACACCATCCACTAATAAAAGTGTCCTTGGAAAAATGGCTTATTCTAGCACCGGGGCAGGAAGTATACAAGATGAGCCTGGAACATGTAAGTCCAGAAAGTAACAAAGTGCTAAAAAAAAAAAACATAGTTAACAGCTTATGTTAAAGGGACAAAGGCACCAACTAAGAGTTCCCAATGGCCAAAGCTGTAACTATGCAGAAAAAGAGTTTGAGAAATTTATACTGGATTCCTTTGGGTCTTTCTTGAACATTAACATGTGCTTGCATAGTGTGAAAAGCGGAATCTTGCTTCCTGATTTCAAAGCTTACTACAAAGCTGCAACATTCAAAACAGTGTGGTACAGGAATAATAGTAGATATATAGACCAATGGAATAGAATTGAGAGTCCAAAAATAAAATCTACATATCTATGGCCAACTACAATAGTAAGACAAATTTTAAAATGGGAAAACTATTTAAAAATACATTACCCTAAAGGATATATACACATTGCCAATATGCATATGAAAAGATGAAAAAAATCATTAACTATTAAAGAAGTGAAAAGCAAAGCCACAATAAGACATCACTTCAAAATCACTAGGATGGCTATAATCAAGATAATGGAAAATAACAAGGGTTAAAAGGGACGTAGAGAAATTGGAAACCACATTCATTGCTGGAGGGAATGGAAAATGATACAACCACTGTGGTAAACAGTTAGGGATTCCTCCAAAACTTAAAGAATTACCAAATGACCCAGCAATCCATTCCTAGGTATACATTCAAGAGAATTTTAAACAATTGTTCTAATAAAAAAATTGTACACAAATGTCCTTAGCAACATTATTTATAACAGTCACAGAGTAGAAACAGTCCAAATGTCTTCCTACTGGTGAAGTGATAAATAAAATGTAGTATTAATAGTATATGCATACAATGAAATATCATTATACAGCCATAAAAAGGAATGAAGTACTGATTATGCTCCCACACAGATAGATGATCCTTGAAAACACTATGCTAAGGGAAAGAAGAAAGAAGGCCACGTAGTGTACAAATTCATTTGTATGAAATGTCCTGAATTAGGAAACTCATAAAGACAGATAGATTATTCATTGCCAGGGTATCGGTGGAGGGGTGAGGTGAGGTAGTGAAGACTGACAGATTTTAAGTATCAAGTTTTGTTTGGGGTAAAGGGAAATGTTCTGGAATTAGACAGTGGGAATGGTTGTGTAAAACAGGGAATATACTAAAAGTCACTAAATTATGCCTTTTTAAATGTTAATTTAAAATTTGAATTATATCTCAATAACAAAATGTAATGAGGTGAAATAGAGACATTTTTCAGACAAAGAAAGCTGAGGAAATCCAAAAGTAGCAGACCTTCATTAAAGGAAATTCTCAAGGAAGAGGGAAAATGATACAGATGGGAATTGGAATCTACAGAAAGATGGAAGAGAGCCAGAAATGGTAAATTATAAAAATAGAAAATATATATTATACTAAAATAGCATATAATTAACTAAATTATAAAATATAACTGACCGTTAAAACAAAAATAACAATAACTTTGTGTTTAAAGCATATGTAGAATTTAAAAATACAACAAAAATAGCACAAAAGGTAAGATGGGAAAACTGTAAGCATAGGTCTGTAAGATTCATACACTTCACACAAAATGGGCATTGTATTATTTGAAGGTAAACTACAATGAGTTGAAGATGTATCTTATAAATCCTAATGCAATCATTAAAAATATACAGCAAAGATTTTGGCTTATTACCAAGAACCCAATTATGGAGATAAAAATGAATTCTAAAATATACTCAAATAATCCAAAAGAAGGCAAGAAAAGTAAAGAAGCAAAAAACAAACAAACAAAAAATATACACAGAAAAAAATCCAGATGGGACATGTAAAAGATAAACAGCAAACTGTTAGACTGACACCCACTGATATCAACAATGTCAATGCAATGGTGTAAACACCACAATTAAAGAGCAAGAGTCAAGAAAAAAAAAAACATTACTTGGAATAAGCTGGGACATTTTATAATGATAAAAGAGTATGAGAAGACATTGCTAAGATTTCTATTTTATTTCACCTAATTCTTATAAATTCTAGTGTTTCATTATAAAGCAAAACATATAAAACAATATAAATTAAGGTAAATATGTATATACCATTTATAGTTACTTATAAACAATATAAAATATCTTCATTGTGGTATTCAGCAGATAGTATATAACCTCCCAATCCTCACCAATATTTGTTCTTTTTTTAATAGTTAATTTTATTATTTTTATTTATCTTTAATTGTAAATTAACAAATTATAGTTGTACATATTTATGAAGTACAAAGTGATGTTATGATTTATGAATATAATGTGAAATAATTAAACAAAGCTAATTAATATATCCATCATATCTCAAATACTTATTTTTTGTGATGAAAACATTTGAAATTTACTCTCAACAATTTTATTTTATTTTTTATTATTATTTTTTTAATTTTCATTTTGTTTATTGCCTTTCAGGTCACATATAGAAATACTTTAGGTTAAAAAGTGAAAATCATGGATGTACCATTTTGTATTTAAACCCAACAAAAACGCAGCTAAGCACTAATTTCAGGGAACACAACAGAAGCTGTGACTGAGTCCTTTAATTCAGTTCAAGGAGTATTGTCAAGAAAGCACCTAGTTGTACTAAGTTCAGCATTATTAAGTGTGATTATTTTCATTACTTAGAGTCATATATTTTTTTAATTTGTAAGAGTATGTGAGAATATTCATTTGGTAAAAAATGCTTATGTTATTAAGGAGAACTTACGGATATCTTTTGGAAAATTCAGATGTTGCCCTTAAATTATAGATACTGTTTTTATATTCTTGAAAAAAAGATTATTAAAAGCGAGCCTTAAGTACAGTTCTGGTGCCATCTGGTGTCTAATATTGAGTTCAGCGCTTTAAATAAGAAAAAAATACGCACAGCAGAGGTATATACAGGCAGAGGTAAGTAGCCAGGTGTTCCTGAAAATTTGGGGAGATGCAACTGGAGACGTAGGCTAGGGCCAGCTCCTGAAGAAGGCCTTTATCTCAGAGACACTGAAGGGTTTTGGGCAGCTACGTGACATGATCAGATGTGTGTTTTAGAATAATTCAGCAGTAGGCACATAGGCACGGACAGTGACACGGATCAGATGTCTAAGAGGTCTGTGTTTCATGCCTGTGTTTACTGCCTGGATTCTTGGGCCAAACCCTGGAACAAAAGCCTCCTCCAAGAATGTCAGCAGGAATTATTGGCTGATTTGTTCACGTCTATATCACCACTGCCTAGAACAGTATCTGGTACATAATACTTTTTATTTAAAAATAAAAGGAGGGGGCGAGCCTGGCCACTCTGGGAGGCCAAGGCAGGAGGATTGCCTGAGGCCAGGAGTTCGAGACCAGCCTGAGCAAGAGCGAGACCTCCATCTCCTCAAAAAATAGAAAAATTAGCCAGGTGTGGTGCAGGCCCAGCTACTCAGGAGGCTGAGGCAGGAGGATCTCTTGAGCCCAGGAGTTTGAGGTTGCTGTGAGCTATGAGGACGTCACTGCACTCTAGCAGGGGCAACAGAGCAAGACCTTGTTTAAGAAACAGTAGAAAAATAAATAAAAGGAGGGTATTTTTCCATATATAAGACTACGTGATAACACTGTCAAAATACAGATTTCCTCCCGCACCCCTCCCCAAAGCGTATTTTTTTTTTTTTTTTTTTTGGTAGTCTTGCCTTCACACTAGCCGGAGATGCAGGCATCACTTTCCTCATCTCCCAGACGAAAACGCAGGAACTCAGCGAAGCTGCCCGTGCCTAGCTCCCCGCTTTGGTTCCTGCACTGCCAGGCCCCAGGGCCCCCGCCCGTCCCGTGTAAACCTGCTGGGCTTCGGGACCCTTCTTAGGCTTCCCTCGCGCGGGCTGCCCCACGCCCTTACCGCTCCGCGCCTCCAGGCTACAGCGTCTACCACTGGCGGCGCCAGGACAATGCTCTGGGAATGAACATGGGGAACAACCACCCTTCCGAAAGCACAGTCTTCACGTTGACGGTCCCCAGGGCACCCTCCGCTCTCCGCCGTTATCTGAACTCGGAGGACCCCAGCGGAAGACGCGGCATCCGATCCCACCGGTACATGGAGACTCTACCCAGGAGCAGGAAGGCTCAAGAAAGGCTGCGCAGACCAGCGTCTTCTGCCTCCGTCCACTGCCCTGATTTCACAGCACTTCCAGCCCTGCCGCCCCTCCACCGACTCCCACCGCCTCGGGGAGGCCCGACCGCCCCGCCACCCGCTCGGCTCCCTCCGCGCCGCCGCTCGGGCGCACCCGGCCCTGCTCGGCCCCGCCCACGCTCCCCTCCTTTCTGTTCGGCTCCACTCGGCCCCTTTCGGCTGCAGCCCCTCCCTCGGCCCATCCACTCGGCCCGCTCGGCCCCCGCCCTCGCGTGGCGCGCTCGGCCCCTTGGCTCCTTCTCCTTCGGCAACTGGAACAACGCGGGTCACCTGTTCGCCCCGCAGGCGCTCATTGCTCGGTCTGGCTCAGTCCACTTCAGCCCTCGTCGGGTTCCCTCCGCCACAGCTCGGCTCCACCCTGCCTGCTTTCTTGCCTCTTTAGTCACCTAGGAAGCCCCCTCGTGCGCGTGTCTCCCCTCACTGTCCCAGCTGCTCCGGGGGAGTTCTTTTCGAAAAGACCCGGGAAGGGTCTCACGAAGTGCCTGTCATCTTGGACACCACAGGAGCTGAGGATCAACCTGCAGGTCTGCAGTTCTGGACTATAACGGGGCGGGGAGACCGGCACCAGGAGACACAACGGCTCTGGTTTCTGGGTCTGATCTGCCTGGCTGTCCCAGGGGCCAACCAGAGAGCCCAGGTAACACAGCCTCGAAGTTCAGGGAAGGTAATGTCCCACGGGGGAAATGTTGACCAAAGAGATAGAAGAGAAAGGGCTGGGGAATACATTGTTGCCTTTTGTTTCCACAGCTGACTGTTGTAAGAGGCAGTGGTTCCACCGGCCTTTTGCAGAGAGCCTGCATGACAGCTGCATTGTCCCCTGTGGCTGTGGCCAGCTCAGGAAGGCACCACTCTTTCCTTCTTTCCCTTCCTCACTTCTTCCTTCACTTTGTCCCCTTGAATTGCGCATTCCACTACTGCATTTGCGCACAGGCTTTGCCTGAGCCTGTTCCTGGGGAAGGAGCTTTGCTGGCCTTGATGGAAAAGGGGCCCTTCCCTGAGACCTAGTTTTAAAGCACATTTCTCCAGAAGGGACTTGCCTTTACTTCAGCCAGTGTTCTGGGGAACTTCCAAGCTGGGACAAGTTCAAGTTCATGTGTTTGCCTATGTCTTCGATTGGGTTTTTTGGCCACACAGGCTGTGTGAATTCTGGCCCCAGTACTCATGAACACAGGCTTGTGGCTGGGAGTTCTTGGGGAGACTTTTCTGTTTTTGTTCCCACGGGAGCCCATGCCAGTACAGGCATCGTCACACGATTTCCCGTCTGTGCGGGCTTGGGAGTGAGGGTGAGCTGCAGTTCTTAGCTTACCCATTAGGGGAGCTGCCCCTTGGGGTGCTGACTTTGTGTGGACTTCAGACAGAACTCCCACCCTTCCCAGCACAGCCCTCGCCTCCAGACCATGCAGGCACATGGCCCATGCAGGCCAGGCTCTGGTCTGAGGGACCACAGAGGGCCCAGGGCCAGCGTGGGCTCCAGCCTCCCCTTGCCCATCTGGATTTGCCTTCTGGCCCCTAAGGGTTTCCCCTCCCTTTCTGCCACATCAGCCACTTATTTAAAAAGGTATTTTTCTCAGTCAAAGTTGTGAGTGTGAAAATAAGAAAGATATTTAAAAAAAATAAAATTAAACATAGAAAGGTATTTTAAAAGAACTGTTCAGAATCGTAGGTGTTCTATACCAGGAAGGCCTCTAGACACTTGCTGCCTATATTACCTAAAAATTGCTGCCTTTCTCCCCTATTTTTTCTCTCTCCCTCTTTCTTTCTTTTCCACAGAAAAGATGTATCCACTGCCTCTTGCATCCCGCCCAGAATGGGACAAAGGCGTGTCTCTCCGAGGCTTCCAGACTCCATCTCTGGAATTCAGAGTTCTGGTCTGCTCCCAGCCCCACCTCAGTGCTTGTCATGGCACATCTGCCAGAGAATGTCATAGACCTACTGCAACTGGGTTGTTCTGGCCCGATTGCAGAACGGGGGATGAACACAGAAAGAAACACACAGACAAAGATGGTACAAGACTGCAGTGCCAACAGCACCAGTCATTTTTTTGTTTGTTTGTTTGTTTTTTGTTTTATTTTCTTTTCTTTTTGAGACAGAATCTCGCTCTGTTGCCCGGGCTAGAGTGAGTGCTGTGGTGTCAGCCTAGCTCACAGCAACCTCAAACTCTGGGCTTCAGCGATCCTACTGCCTCAGCCTCCCAGGTAGCTGGGACTACAGGCATGTGCCACCATGCCCGGCTAATTTTTTCTATATATATTTTAGTTGGCCAGATAATTTCTTTCTATTTTTTTAGTAGAGACGGGGTTTCGCTCTTGCTCAGGCTGGTCTCGAAATCCTGACCTTGAGCGATCCACCCGCCTCAGCCTCCCAGAGTGCTAGAATTACAGGCGTGAGCCACCGCGCCCGGCCCAGTCGTTTTATTTTTATACTTTCTGCCCCGAAGCTACTTCCTGGTACATGGCTTTCTTTGATGTCTGGAGGTAACCTGTTCCATTGGTTCTGGGCGATTGCTCAAGGGAGGTTGATGTTTGCATCTTAACCTCTTTTTTGTTTTTTTTTTTATTTCAGCTCATCATGGGGGTACAAAAGCTCGGGTTATATACATTGTCTGTGTCCTGCCCATCCCCCTGAGTCAGAGCCTCAAGCATGTCCATTCTCCAGACAGTGCACCTGGAACTCACCATGTAGTCATACCTCCATCCCCTCCCCCCATCCCCCACCTCCCCGAGTCAGCACCTTCAAGCATGACCATTCCCCAGACGGTGCACAATGCACTCATCATGTAGGCATACACCCATCACCTCCCCCCACCCCCCGTCTCAGTCTGATATCCAATTGGTATCCTTCCCTGATGTGCATTTAGGTGATGATCAGGGAAGACCCCTAAGGCAATCACAGCAACAACAAAAATAAACGAATGGGACCTGATTAAATTAAAAAGCTTCTGCACAGCCAAAGAAACAGTCATGAAAATAGACAGCCTACAGAATGGGAAAAAATTTTCTCATACTACACATCAGATAAAGGACTGATAACAAGAATCTATTTAGAACTCAGGAAAATCAGCAAGAAAAAATCAAACAACCCTATCAAAAAGTGGGCAAATGACATGAATAGAAATTTTTCAAAAGAAGATATAAGAATGGCTAACAAACATGAAAAAATGCTCAACATCCCTAATTATCAGGGAAATGCAAATCAAAACCACAATGAGATATCACTTAACTCCGGTGAGAATGGCCTTTATCAAAAAGTCCCGAAACAACCCATGTTGGCGTGGATGCAGAGAGACAGGAACACTCATACACTGCTGGTGGGACTGCAAACTAGTGCAACCCCTGTGGAAAGCATTATGGAGATACCTTAAACAGATTCAAGCAGACCTACCATTCGATCCAGCAATCCCATTATTGGACATCTACCCAAAGGAACAAAAGTCATTCTATGACAAAGACATCTTAACCTCTTGATCTCATCACCGTGTGCAGGACAATAAGACGCCTTGGCTTGCGTGCAAGACCCCAGGCCCTTGGCTATCTGTCATAGGGAACGATTTGTTTGTTCAACAGGCCATGTCCAGACCTATTGATCTCTGGCCTCAAGAAGCACGTCCAGCTTCGCTGACTCTGGGCAAAAACCAATTTCCTGTCCAGGGGCGGCCCTGGTCAGCAAACAGCGGGCAAGCGCACCAGCGGTGCAGAGCTGCAGAGGCTCTAGGTTAGGATAAAGTCACGCCCTGCCATTGTGCAGAGTGGGAAACCGAGACACATAAGTTAGGGCTCACACTGCAACCAGACAGAACCCGCTTTTCACACAGTGTGGGGAGAGTGAAAGAATGGCTAAAAAACAGGTTTAAAAATAGTTGTCAATGCCCGCTCTCAGTCAAGCCATGTACAGCTCTTATTCACTATGAAGAGAAAACACACACAACGTGCCATTCACTCAAAGTGAAACTCCAAATGAAGCCATCCATTTCAACCCAGTGTCAACTATTGTTCAGAGTCAATGGCTTTGAACAAACGGAGATTCAGGGAAAAAGCAGGTGCTAAAAAAGACGGAGAGGAATTAGCAGTTTCATGAAGCCTGTGTGTGCCAGCTGTCCACAGGAGGAGGTTTCTGAAGGTCTTTCTGTCTTTTCCTCCAGCACAGTGTCACCTGAGTGGGCGGGTACACCCTTGTGGCCTGGTCACCCACAGTGTGGGGTCTCCAAAGCCTACCTTTGGGACACAGGGCCCTGTACACACAAAGCTGAATTCAGGTAACTTTCAAGGTGATTCAAAGATGGCAGTTTTTCCCTCTGGGCCTCTAGTGATAAATCCAGACAGCACAGGATCAAGTCTTAGCCGCCTGTCCAGCTGCCTTACCCCTTGCCCAGAACATGAGTGGGCCCCAAGGACGTTCCCTAGGACACTGGGACACCTGCCGTGTGAACCTGGAGCTTAATGCTTCCCCCTGCCAGGCCCTCTGACCTCTCCACCCCGAGGCCCCTCCCCTGGTGGAGCTCTGCCTCCCTCGGTATCCTGCAGATTCCTTGTTTACTCTTGCACTTTATAACTTCCGCTGTCTTTGGCCAACTGGAGTCAACATTACCATCCCCTCTGCGTGTTTCTGTGTCAGCATGGAAACAGGCAGGTCTAGGAAAGCAGGACTCTGGGGCCTCCTCACTGGGTTTTAAAAGGTGCGTGAATTCACAGTGGGCCCCTGTAGGGCTCCCACTGAGACGAGGCCAGGGGGCGCTTGTGGATTGGTTAGTTGTTCTTGTCACTAGGTCCTCAGAGCATCCCTTTCAGTCTCCTCTCGAAGAAGCCCTTTGAGGCCAGGCACCTATTCCTCTGCGATCAGGGTGCTTGTCTCCCTCCACTCTTGCTCACACTCCGGCCTGTCAAGCTTGTCTCTGCCAGCCTGTCTGCCTATGCACCGCACACTCTTCTCACAGACTCGCGCCCCCGAGGAAGGGGGAAGGGGAGGGCGGGCACTCGGCATACTGTGTGGGGACACCGGAGCTCTGCCCCTCAGAGAAGGGAGGCAGTGTCTCCTGGGCTACTGGTTCACGGAGCTTGCCAGCCCTGGCAGCCCCTAGGCCCTGGTGGGTGGAACTGCTCCCTGCTCCTGCTCTCCCATGTGGCTGGAACCAACCCCAAGCTTAGGGTTCCGGGCCCCTGCCCATGCGCTCAGCGCCAGCACCCGCCACCCATCTGGCCTCGTGTTCTTCTCCCTTGGGCCCAGCTGGGGATCACCAAGACAAGCACAGTCCCTGTGAGATTCCAGGGTTCAGAGACTGAGCACCTGGAGAAGCACGGGGTCTCCAAAGAGCAGAGCAGAGCAGAGGCTGCCCAGTGCCTCTGAGAGGGAAGGTGACAGCAGGGATCATCTCCTGGAGAGTAGGAAGGTACACGGGCATGGGAACCAGCCAGGCCTGACTTCTAGTCCCCCTCGGGCTCTCAGTGCAGGGGTGACTTCCAGCAAGTGGCTTTCCTTCCCAAGCTGGTGTTCTGCTCCACAGCACGAGTGGGACAGTGGCTGCCTCTGGGGGCTGTGAAAGGGAGTGATGGCAGGCAGACAAGGTGCCCGACTCAGAGTGGATGACAGAAAGGGCAACTTCTCTCCTGGTTGTGCAGGCGTCAACGACAGATCCTTGCGAGAGTTTACCCTGTGGGCACAGGGACACGGCTGTAAAGAGACAGGCACAGTCCCTGCCCAGTGATACTCCAGCGTAGCGAAGAAGACGGACATTGATCACACACCCATACACCAGAGGAAAGAAATAATGGACCAAGAGAACTGACAAGGAGGGAGACCCGATGTAGCTCAGAGGGTCACCGGAGGGCTCGGCACAGAGCAGATCTGCCACCCGAGGAGGTGGCCTTGTAGAGAGGGAGAAAGGGAAGGGGACACAGCTGGAAAGAGCTTGGAGAGTCTGAGGAATGAAAGAGTCTGGTCCATAGTGGCTGGAGTGTAGTGTAATTTGAGTTTAAAACAAAGAATACTGTCAAAATTTTATAAATCCCAAGAATTTTAAAAGAAGAGTTATTCATACATAAAACATGCCGCTCCTCTGCTCCCTGTCAACAGGACACAGGGACTTTTCAGTTTTCCCATTTTGCAGAGAGGCAAGGCCTTAAATGTCACCTCCCCCAGCCCCCACCTTGCAACTGGTCACCTCCAGACACCTCAGCAGAGAGAGGGACAAGCAAGCCTGCCTTGTGGGACATCTCCGAGGGGGTTCTTCTTCCAGTATGTGTCATTGGCAAAATCACCAGGACCACAAGCTCTAGGTCGGTGCCGTGCAGTAGCAGTGGCATGTGAACCATGGACGAAATTTTAAATTTCCTAGTAGTGATTTAAAGAGTAAACAGAAATGGGTAAAATTAATTTTAATAAAATATTTTATTAAGCCCAATACATTCAAAAGCATGTAATGAACGTAAAAGTTATTAATGAGACATTTTACATTCTTTTTTTCACACTAAGTCTTTGAGACTCTGGCAAATATTTTACACTTACAAATCACATTTTGACAGAGAGGAGACACATTTCAAGTGGTCAATAGCCACATATGGCCCGTGACTACCTCATGGGACAGCGCAGCTCTAGACATCATAATATTGCAAACGCTACTCCCAGGAGAGACAATTCCCCCGGCACAGGCTTCAGGCACCTGCCAGGGGTGATTCAGGACAATAGTCAGGGAGGCAGCTAGCACTAACAGCAACTTTGTGTGGAATTGTGGGCTTGGCCACAAGGGTCATGGGCTTGGCCAGAAGGTTGGCCCAGACTGCAGCTCCCTCTCACAATACAGCCCAGCTCCAGCACTCTTTTTGTGGGTAAACTGTGACTTCGTCTGTTTTCTCATCTCTAGCTCAGGCTGAGAGAACCCAGCTTGCAGCCTCATGGGCTGAGGGTCAAATGAGTCCCCGACCATCGAGGGGGACCTGGTGATGCTTGCCCTAGGGCCCAAGCCTACGGCAGCAGTTCATATGATGACCACAAGGTGGAGCCCCAAGGCTTCCATTTAGGAATGTTTACGGGTCCAACCACTGGGCAGCTTCTGGGCTCAGCACGGCTGTGGGAAGGAGCGGAGACCAGCCACTCTGAGTCCACAGGCCGTGCAGGCATCTGCTCTAGGCTCAGTTCCAAGGCCAGACACTGCCTGTAGGTAAATTTCTGACCTGGGTGGGCCTCCCGGCAACCTACCAGCCGAGTGGCCTCAAGTTACTCCTCTAACTTCCTTGGGCCTCAGTTTCCTCACCTGCAAGGGAGAGTTGGAAATAACAATTCCCAGTGCCATGCTAGTGCTTTGTAAACCATGGTGTGAACTGCACGTGCACATCATAACTGTCCTTTCCATTGTTCCCATTTGGTGGGCTGTACCACACTGGATTCCCTAATATGAGAAAAGGAAGAAAAAACTTGCCTGTTGGCTGCCAGACTATAATGTTCCCACTTGAACATCAGCGATTATCAAACTGGACACACTGTGATCGTGTTTGGAAAAGGCTCAAACAAGATCACTCCAATCCACAAAATGACCAAACACGCCCCACCTCTGATTAACATGAGTGAGTGCTGCTTCTTCACCAAGTGATGACTCTAACCCACTTCAATCCTCCATTTCCCAGGTAAAACCCATCAAGACACCCTGTCACTGCATTGGTCCTGCTTCCTGACAGCGTCTGACCCAGTACCAGCCCTACTTCCTGAATCCTTCCTTAGTCACAAGCCCAAATCCTGCCAGGAGCTCCTTCCAACCCCTCTGTGGAGGTGTGCCCTGGTTCCTTTGGTGCGTGTCCTCCTGTGCTGCAACAAACTAAACAAACCTAACTTTTTAACAGTAGACCTTCCTAATGGTCTTCAGCCTGTGAACTTTGAGAAAGAATTCCACACTGATTAACTGACATCAAAGTTTGTGTCTTAGTCTGCTTGCGGTGTCGTAACAGAATACCACAGACTGGGTGGTTTAAGAGTAGAAGTTTATTTCTCATGGTGCTGGAAGCTGGAAGTCCAAGATCAAGGTGTCATGAGGTTTGGTTCTCTCCTGAGGCCTGTTTCCTTGGCTTGCAGATGGCCACACCTGGCTGTGTCCTCACACAGCCTTTCTCTGCACGCACAGCCCTTACAAAGGCAGCATTGTGTTGGATTAGGGCCCAAACTTATAACCTCATTGAATCCTCATTACTTCCTTGAAGACCCTATCTCCAAATACAGTCACATTGGGGGTTACGGCTGCAATATATGAATTTGGTGGTAGGGGGACACAATTCAGTCCGTAACACTGGGATTTTAATTTTTTTCTGAGCATAGTAAAAAGGCCATTCAGGAGAGAAGAGGAAGAAGATTGCCAGATAGTTTGAAATGGAAAAGGTCACTGTCACTCAGAAATCCTTGCTGAGGGAGTGAGGTGGATTGGGAACAGGTCTACAGGCAGTGAAGAGGGTCCTAAGGGGACAGCTGTGTGTCAGCAAAGCCCTGGAAAGCCCAGCAGAAGGGGGCTGCTCTGAGCCGGTCCCCATTGAAGGAGGCTCTTTCACCCGCTTGAGGCTTTGCACAACGAGGTCCCTCTCCTGGCATGTCCTCCCCAGCTGAATGCAGCCACCAAGACTCTTAGGGAAAGATCATGCCTTCCTGTGTGAATTCCCAGAATACAGATTTTAATCACCCTTGTTACCCTGTTTGGGGCACCATGCAAAGCACTTTACATGTGTCTGTGCTATTCCTCATACCAATCTTGCCATATGGGCTTTAGTACCCTGATTTTAGCAATAAGAAAACTCTGGCCCAGGGAAAGAGTTTTCCCGAAGCCACACTGCCTGAGTGTGGCAGAGTTTGAACCAGGAGAGTGGGACTTTCACTAATTGTGGATGTTTGTCACAAAATTGTAACCCAGAAGCCTGCCAGTTTTGCTATACACACTCTCCCTCCCGAGAAATGCAACTGCCACAGATGTTTTTGTCAGCATAGCCATGTGTTTTGGGTGACACCAAGGATCAGAGAGGAGTCCTGAAGCCAAAGGCCCTCCACTAGGTGGGGCTGTCTCCCAGTCAGCTGCTCAGTCTGCTGCTCCTGGCCTTGGGGTGCTGGGGACAGGCAGAGACCCTGGGAGTGGAAGGGAGAGCTCAGTGGCCAGAGGCTGTATCCTTCTGATAACTGCTTATTGCCTACAGTTCCCCAAGCTGTCTCTCCTTGTAACCTAGAAGAGGGCAGAGGTAGAGACCCTGCCCTATTTGTCTCTGTACCTCAGCAACCGGCCTGAGCAAGGTAGGACATGCAATAGGTGCTCCATAAATACCTGCTGAGTGAGTTAACTGAGTGAGTTCATGATGCACAGCAGCACACAGAAGTGCAATGCATAATAGCGGCAATTGCCAATAACTCTTAAGTAGTTAATGGTACAAATGATGGCTTGTTTTGGAATAAACGGGCACTTTTGTTTTGGTTTGCAATGTGCCTGTAAGATTACTTCCTCAATGTATTGAGGCTTAAAAATAATTCAACCCAAACTAGGTTCCCAGAGAAGAATGACATACAGGTTTTCACATATGAACCACACATGGTATCATTTACTTTAAAAAACCAAAACCACACTAGTCGTGTCTCTCTCTCTCTCTCTCTCTCTCTCTCTGTCACACACACACACATGAATTTTCAAATATGACAACATGTTATCTAATTTGCTTCCTAAATTTCTTCCATTGGAGAGATGTCACAACCCAGGAGGTATAGCCATGTTGCTGGATGTATGATTTCAACAAACACTGGCTTCTTTCTGGAACCCAGAAGTGCACTTAAGCTATAGGATATATACTGGCTTCAAGGAACTATGCCTTTTAGCCTCTTTGCAAGCAGGTAGAATTGATCTGACATTGTAGATTTACAAAATCTTGATCATTGATCTAAGACACTTTTGGAAGGGGAATTTTAATGGAATTTTCCATTTAAGCCATTCAAATTATTAAAAGATATGCCTCTGTGTGCCCAATGCAGTTTCAAGGGTATTGTAGATTTGTTGGAAGTCAATGTGCTGAAGGTACTAAAATAATCAGTCCATTTACAAGTAGATATCAGAAACTTTGGAGTAAGCACAGCATCTGCAGTGCTGTAGGTTCTAGCACCAAGAGTATGAACTGAGTGAAATGACTCAGCATTGCTCCCTGGACACGGAGTACTCCCTCCTGGCCAATTGGTCACTTGAGAACCCACCGCTTACTCTACCAACTACGTCTGCAGGACTGTAAACAGCCAGATAAATGTCCTCTATAGCCACATACAGCCCAGATCTTCATTACCTTCAGATGTGGATAAACATGTAATCGTGATTGACCCAGAACAGATTCTTTGGGCAGCTGGTTCGAGCAGAAATAAATATTGTTATTGTTTTAGAGTTGAGTAGATCATAAACTGGTTCTGAATAAAATATAGATTGTTCTAGCATTGCAAGTATTTTTTTTCAGTTTGGTTTTTTTTTTTTTGGTGCTATGAAAGAGAAGTCTATAAAGGTACCTAAGAAAAAGGCTTCTTGCTGTATGACAGGTTAACTGTCATGCAACACTTCCCAATCTGGTTTCACCTGCCTTTACTTGTACCCACAAACTGCCCAAGTTTTCATTGCCAACAGTAGCCAAATAACTGCTAATTTCACATATTCTGAATGCTCAGTAATTAGATGGTCAGATGTTTCTTTCACGGTCTTTACTATCTTTGCACCTTGTAATGTACTTTTGAAACAATGTCAGTCTGTTCAGGTGCATTATTGGCTCTGAAGGATTAAAAAGTATACCTCAGGTGTCTCAAATTCTTGGTTAAAGTTTGTCCAACTGTGGAAGTTTATCAGGAGCTAATTTGGCTTGCACTGGACCCCGAATCCCCCTTGCTTTGTGGTCCAATTATATTCTTAGATTGAACAGTACCCACTGCAGCCCCAAAGCACAATTTGACCCCATAATATCACCTCTTGTTCGTTTCTTAGGGTCAGTGGACCTGCTGCATTTGTGCCAACTGGTACAAGGCTCCCTCTGGATTCATCCCTCCACCTTTGTGTTACATCATAAGCCCCTGGACTTTTGTTGTTGCTGGAATGACAGTTTGAAATAAATAAAATGCTCTTGAAGCCAATACTTTGGGAAAATTAGCTGTCACTTCTATAGTCACTGATGCCACATATATAAGGCTATCCTATAGGTGCATTATATCCTCGGCAGCTAGCTGAACTGATAGCCTATTTTTCAATGTCTGCCCAATTGGTAGGGACCCATGAGTTCTGATATTTTGTTCCCCAGATATTATATTATCTGTACAATGACAACAGAAAAAGCTGCTTTCAGAACATTATGAGAACCAACTATTATTTTCTTCATTTCTTAAAACAGATCCTCCAGAATATCAGCAAGCAATGTAAAGAAATTTTAGCAATTAATCTGAAATTCCCTACATAATTCAAAGGGTTAAAATGGAAATATTTTTATAATTCAATTTATAGTTCATTCATTTTCCATTATTCTTCATTGGTAAGTTCTACTTTATTGAGAACACATACCATATTTGGGGAGGGGGCAGTTATTTTTTTAATATTGCAAAGCAAATAGTTGAATGATGCCTAAAAATATTTTATCCCCAATACTTCTGTAGTTCCTTGCCAGATCCTGTTACCTATTGTTCCAAAAGGGAAGCACTTTTTAATCACTGTTGAACAGAATCTTGCAACAGATGATGTGAAAACGTAAACATTAGGACAGAAGGAGGCAGTAAGTGGCACTTTCCTCCTTCCCAACTCTCCAATTTTCTGTCTGATTTTTTTCTCCTGTTAGGGGGAGAAGAGGAAAAAGAAACTTTTTTCTGCTTCTGAGATCTCCCAGCGTGTGTCTTTTGACTTGTTAATCAGCTTTGGATTCTCACTTGGCCCTCAGCACGTCTGGTCTTTTACAATTCTCTGAGTTCTCCTTTAGCAAATTCCCTCCTCTCTCTTCTGTTACCCTCTCCCGTGGCTGCCTTCTCACTGTTCCCTGCCTGTGTTTGGAATCAGGAAATTCCAAGCCTGACTTGAGACCGTTTTTCAGCTGTGTGGCCCAGGACTCACTCTTTTCACCACTTCATCATCTGAAATGGAAATAATAATGCATAACTGGAAGGTGAAGACCAAAAAGAGATACTATGGACAATGTGCCTGGCACAGGGCCGGGCACGGAGAAGCACTTGGTGTATATCACTTCCTTCCCCTTTACCCGGTAGCTTCCCTCATGTCCACCCACTGATTCATTTTTCTGACACTATCACTTTTGTCATGTTACTTTCTAAGCCCCAGGCTTTAGACATGAGAGGTCTGATTAAGAGCTTAGACAAGGGTTTCTCCACCTTTTTTTCGTTATCACCCCCCAACGAGTCTTTTTAGACATTATATTCCTAATCACCTCCCCCCACCATGCAATTTTAATTCCATAGACATGCCATCTGCATATGTACTGTATGTATATCTATGTTTTATGCATAAAGCACAAGAACCCTCCAAGAACCAATTTTCACCACCTCGGAAGCAATGTCAGCATCACTGAGAATGCATGGCATACCCCATGAAACCTCAGTGCTAAAGTAAAATCCTGGTCCTGCCACATAGCCACATATGAGCTGTGTGGCCTTGAGCAAGTTCCGTAACTTCTCCTTGCCTCAGTTTCCTCATGTGTAAAATGAGGACAATAATAGTACCTGCTCTGTGGGGTCGTTGGAAGGGACCACATGAATTCATGTGTGTAGAGGGCTTAGCGCATGGCCTAGGATAGGGCCAGTGCTGCACAACTGTCTGCTGTGGTCGTTCCCAAAGCTCCCCGGAGGCCACAGTATAATGTGGAAAAACCTGGGCCAGGTGTTCCAGGTGGATCACACCCTCACTTCCCTTTCCTATGTCTCCCTCGCTCCTGCAAAGATATACTCAAACCAAGTCCCAGTTCTTACCTGTCACGTGCGAGCCCATCACTAGCCAGGCTGTCCCGCCATCCACACAGCTCCTCTGCCTGGGCTCTTGCCTTTACGCCAGCTCACCACACCCTCGTTTCTCTGCCCAGCAGAAGCCAAGCCGTCATCTGCATTTACTGTCTCGGCTGGCAAGGAAACTAAGAGGTCCAAGAACTTGTGAACAAGGGACAGCTCTGACAGAGGATTAAGCCAAAGGGGCTGGGCAGAAAGAGGAATGAAGACAGGGTCTGAGGAATGAGGCTGCACTGGGTGAGAGCACTGGGCAGGGGTGAGCAGGGGTCCAGGGAGGAGAGAGTCCCCAGCAGAGCTAGAGATTCCTTGACAGAGGCTTATGGAAGGAACCAGGAGGCTGCTGAGGCTCTTCCCATCTCTATGAGTGTGTCAAGAATGCAAAGCCCCAATGCTCTTTGCTTGGTCTATTTCTCAGAGTTGAGTTTGCAGTGAGCAACCTTGAAGGATGAGGTGACATCTCCCTCGGGGCCAAAGAACAGGCTTGCTTACTGGTTGGTATAAAATGGCACGTTTCCCAAGCTCAGAGTTCCTCTTCTGTAACGCACCCTGCCTTGCATGTGCACATGTGTCCGTCTGGGCCCATAGCATCACCCTGCAAGGACTGGAGGGCAAGGGACACAGTACACTGTGCCCACACTTGCAGTGCATAAAGTCCTGTCTGCTGCTAGTGGCTGTGGGAAAATAAAGGCTTATTTATTTGTTAGCTTCAAAAGAGGGTAAAATCACGTCCCAGGCCCGACAGCCCTGTGAGGTGGGAAGGGAAGAGCAATGCCACGTGCACAGGCCAGGAGATGGCGTGCCGGGGGGAGTGGAAGCGGTTAGAGCACAGTAGGAAGTGAGAAGGCAGGTCATGCTAAGGCCATGCTTTCAGGACCACAGACTTAAATTAGGAATGAGGAGCACCCTTGGAGGCTTTTAATTTGGCAAATTTGGGCTCCAGAAAGAGCTCTCTGGTTTCTGGGTGGAGAGTGGCCAACGGGCTAAGTAGCGAGAGGAAAGACAAGAGAGGTGGAAGGTTGGGTAGATGGGGGAGTCACCCAGGCCCAGGCTGGAGGTGGAGACATGGGGTCATGACCACAGAAGAGCTCACTGACATGGAGTGGGTGAGATTGCCCTGGAAGAGCCAGAAGAGAGGGGAGTCTTGGCTGGATCCCAGAAAGGAGCCCTCGGAGGAGCAGGGGAGTCAGAGGCAGGGAAAGGGGCTGACGTGCTGGCCCTGCTGAGTGGGCCCTAAGAGATGTGTCATGGAGGGGGTGAGGAAGGCCAGTGTCAGAGGGAGCCCGACTCTGCATGCGTCCAGCAGCCCTCTGGCCAAGGGGAAGAGAAAAGTGTCTAAACAGGAAGGCCATAAGGAGACAAAGAAAGGAAACTGGCAGTGGATTTCCTCAACTGTGGCCAGGCCACCAAGCCTGAGCCTGTGGCCCCAGCGCCCCCCGCTCTGTGCTGGTCAGTGCTGCACCTGGGGCGGGGGAGGCAAGGAGGGGCACGGTGGGGGTGCACAGAGCACCTCGCCCTCAGGAGACCACAGTGACTGGAGCTAAGGGAGTGCGGGCATGGGCTGGGCTGTGGCAGCAAGGAGCCAGGGGAGGCTTCCAAGGAGTCACCCATCATCATCTAGTGAAGGTGTATGGAAGGCACATCTTGGGCCAGGCCCTGGCAAGGGACGGATCAGAATTAGTATTTGCAGTGAGGATGGGTCAGGCAGGCGATGAGTGATGGGAAGGCCAGATGGCCAAACTGGCCAGGCCAGGAAGCGGGCAAGGGCCTGAGAGTCAGGGTGGGGCAGGGCAGAGGAGCCTGGGCCAGGTCCTGGGGGAAAGCTGAGCCCTTAGGCAAGTGACTTGGGCTTGTCTGACTGGTATAGGGAGCCACTAAATGCTTAGGGGCAGGGAGGTGAGGAACAATATTTATTAAGTGTCTACCAAGTGTGAGGCACTCACTAGATGTTTGGGTACCGGTGCTTCTCAAACTCAGTGTGCCTACCAGCCCCCTCAGAATTACACTAGAATGCTGTTTCTAATTGACGAGGTGGAGGGTGGGGTGTGAGGTGTGAGATGCTGCATTTTGCATAGGCTCCCAGCTCCTGGACCACACTTGGAGGAAAGGCTGCACTCATTTAATCTGCACCCTGATGCTGTCCAGGGAGTACTCTGCGCTCCCTTTTACGAGGGCCTCATCCCATGAGGTTTCACAGCCTGCCTGAGGCTCCCTGCTGATGACAGGCCGGCTGTGCTGAGCTGACCACAGGGCCTGTCCCCTGCCCTCCACCCAGGTGGGGGTGAGGGCACAGCCCCCAGCACCTTACTCCCTAGTGCCCCAGTCTGCCCCTGGGCTCGGGTCTTCCTCCTGTGGGGCTGGGCTTCAGTCTCTGAGCTTGTCTGTGGCAGCATCTAAAGATAGTCTATCTCACAGGAAACCAGATACTATTGGCTAACTCTGCAAATAAAATGCCCTCAGCGGGAGGAAAAGGGAAATGCTCGCCTCTGGCAGAGTCTGCGTGGGACAGGGTGACTGACTGGCACGTGTGGAGGTCCCCTTCCCAGGTGCACCCCAGGTAGGCACAGAGGACTCATTGATCACCTGTTGCAGGGTGGGATGGGGCACAGTGGTCAAAGCAGGTTATGATGATGGTTTGCCTCGAATGAACAATGGAGAGCATTTTCCTGAGGACGTTGCAGCCTACAAGTGTCCAAGCGGGTGGAAGAGTGGGAGGCGGTGAGTGATTAGATGGTTTATAACACACCCAACATCATGGAGTGGGATTAGAAGCATTCGTAATTACATGTTAGGAGAAAACTAGTAATGACATGGAGAAGAGCTCATGATTTGACAATAACTGAAAAAAAAAGTAAGATCCATGATATAAAATTGCATCTGAATGAAATTGAGGAATTACTGCTAATTTTTAAAGATGAGAAATAGTACTGAAGTTTTTTTTTTTTAAAGAGTCCTTATCTTTTAGAGACCCACACTTAGATGTTTAAGTTAAATAATCCAGTAGGGACATGAAGTGGGAAACAGATGAAATATTGACCTTGAGTTGGTAACTGTTGGAGCCGGCCGATGGGGATAAGGGGGATCTCTCTGCTTTTATATATGTTTGAAAATGTAATAATAAAGAGTTTTGAAAATGGCATCTGCATTTTAATATAAATGTAAATGTACTTAATATAAACATAAAATATGTATAAGATTAGATGAAGAGAAGCTAAGATTGCTGTGGTTGATTTTAGGAAGTTGGATTATGGACAGTTTTGTGGGATTCTTTTTTTTTTTTCCTTTTCCTTCCATGCTTTTATGTGCCATCTACAACTTTTATAATGAGCATATATTGTGTTTATAATAAAAACAATTTCAATTAATAAATCTCTGGCACAAAGTCAATGTTCAATTTTGATACGTGCTGTTAAAACCCTTGTGAGGACCCTCAGGCCCAGAAAGCTTTGTGTCATTGGCAAACACGGTCCTTGGGAAGAAAGTGTGAGTGCCGGACAGGACACACATCCAGAGCCCCACGACGGGGGCTGCGGCTTGTTCCTCGGTGCTTGCCTTGTGGCCGGCAAGGGCAGCCTCACAGAGCCCGCAGTCCCTGCTTTGTGAGTTTATAGCTGAGTCCAGAGCAAGGCTAGAGAATTTTAGGATTCTCTCACACATCTCCCCCCGGCCACCAAAGTTTTTTTTTAATTTTTCAAATACTTGAAATAGAAAACTTGGGGTAGAAAAAGTTGAACCAAAAGGAAAGAAGATTGAACGGTGTGAAAGCAGGCAGAAAAAGTTCCCTGCTTCAGGGCAGTGATCCCACACCTCAAGGTTGCTTTGGAAGGACCTGGGGGCTTCCTGAGAGGAGGCGGGGTGGGAGGGCACCTGGGCTGCTGAGCCTTGGGGACCACTGTGGGTCAGGGGCAGTGACTGGGGATTGGGGACCCCGAAAAGAAAAATGGGCTCAGGAAGACCAGGGCGGACTCTGTCTTTCACCTTGCGCTCTGCTTGGCTTTATTTTCACAAGGGGATGGGGGGTAGGAAGTGGTCCCAGCCTCAGTCTCGGTTTGATCCCCCTTGGCCCTCGGGCTGACCTCAGACTAACCTGGCGCCTACCACACCCCAGGAAGAGAGATCCGCTATCGTCAGCCACATGCCCGGCTTCATAAACCCACCTCCCAGCCCTGCTCCACAACTGTCCCCACTTCACAGGCGGGCGGCGAAGGCAGCTTGGCTTTGGAACGAAGTCCCGGCTCTGCGCTCAGTAACTATGCACAGCACTTGCTAAGTCCCTTTCCTGCTTTCCAAATGGACACTGGCCATGAGTCCTTGAAGCCAGGTAAAGGATACGTGTTGACATTCTGTAAGGATTAGGGCATGATGTTAATATATAAAGTCCCAAGCACGCTGCCTGGACTATCTCTGGTGCTCAAGAAACAACACATATTGTTATCGTGGGGAAGCCAAGGCTCAGGCTTCAAGTTTGGGTACCTGAAGAACACTGACTGCTACTGAACGAGATTGTGAGGGATCCAGAGGTATGGGGCAGGAGAGAGCTGACTCAGTTCAGGACCAGCTTCTATCCCCTTCCCCACCGTAGCCCAGGGGCACCCCTCCCCCACCCTGAGCACCTGCGGCAAAGCAGCAATGTCAGGTACGGTCCTCCCAAACCAGAGACCTGCTCAAGGTCCAGGCGTCCAGCTGTTCCTCCAACCACTGACCCAGAGTCCTGAGCTCGAAGATGTTCAGAACCAGCACCTGTCACAGATGAGCTGCACAGGGAAGGGAACTCCTGCTGCTCCAAACCAGGTCACAGTCACAGGAGGCAGTGGAGCCAGGAGGACAGAGTCCAGATTGTGGCTGACTTTTCTGAGGACTGCTCTGATTCCTACCAGCGCAGTCCAAGAATTCCAAGAGGCTGCACTCACTCACTGTGCCCAGGAGAGCCAAGGGAAGGTTGAGGCTTCCAGCTGAATCTTGATCCCTGCCTGCCCTCGCTGGGTGCTCAGAATCTACTAGCTGCAGGTGGGATTCCCACGGCGCTCTGACCACCATGGGCACTTCAAGCACTTCATCTTCTTGTTTGCCCAAACTGCAGCCATTTTAGATTGTGAAGCTTGGCAGGGAAGAAAACCTGTATTCCATCTCTTTATTTTTTTTCTTTTAAATTATTATGGGTACGTAATAATTGTATATCTTTATAGGGTACATTTGATGTTTTGAAACAGGCATATAATGTGGCTTAATCAAATCAGGGTTATTGAAGTATCCACCACTTCAAGCATTATCATTCCTTTGTGTTAGAAACATTCCAATTCCACTCTTTGAGTTATTTTAAAGTATACCCTAACTTATTGTTGATTATAGTCACTTTGTTGTGCTATCAAATATTGTTCATTCTATCTAACTAGCTAACTATATTTTTGTGCCCATTAACTATCCTCTCTTTATCACCCCCCCCCATTGCTACCCTTCCTGGCCTCTGATAACCATCATTCTACTCTCTGTCTCCAGGATATCAATTGTTTTTAATACATAGTTCCCACATATGAGTGAGAACGTGTGAGATTTGTTTTTCTGTGCCTGGTTTATTTCACTTAACATAATGTTCTACAATTCCATCCATGTTGTTTCAAATGGCAGAATTTTATTCTTTTCTGTGGCTATATAATATTTCATTGTGTATAGGTACCACAATTGCTTTCCATTCACCTACTGATGGGCACTTAGGTTGATTCCATATCGTGGCTATTGTGAATAGTGCTGCAATAAACATGGGAGTGCAGATATCTGTTTGATATACTGAATTCTCCTCCTTTGGATATACACCAAGCAGTGGGATTGCCGGGTCATATGGTAGTTCTAGTTTTAGTTTTTGAGGAACCTCCACACTGTTCTCCATAGTGGCTGCACTAATTTACATTCCCACCAACAGTGTATGAGGGTTCCCCTTTCTCCACATTTTCGCCAGCATTCCAGCATTGACTATTGCCTGTCTTTTTGATAAAATCTGTTTTAACTGGGGTGAGATGATAGCTCATTGTAGTTTTGATTTGCATTTCTCTGATGACTAACAATGTTGAGCATTTTTTCATATACCTGTTGACCATTTGTACATCTTCTTTTGAGAAATGTTTATTCAGATTCTTTGCCCATTTTTACCCAGATTATTTAATTTTTTTCCTATTGTGTTGTTGGAGCTCCTTATATATTCTAGTTGTTAGTCCCTCATCAGGTGGGTAGTTTGCAAATATTTTCTCCCATTCTGTGGGTTGTCTCTTTTCTTTGTTGGTTGTTTCCTTTGCTGGGCAGAAGCTTTTTACTTTGATGTGATCCCATTTGTCCAACTTTGCTTTGGTTGCCTGTGCTTTTGGGGGTATTAATCAAGAAATCATTGCACAGACCCATGTCCTGAAGCATGTCCCCAATATTTTCTACATCTCCTTAAATACCTCTCCAGACCATCTTTGTTCTTTTCCTTAAACCTATGTTTATTGTGAAATACAACACACTGAAAAAGCAGCGTCCAGGTCAACAACATATTAGAATGGATCTCCCTCATTACCACCATCTGGGACAGAGGAGAGAACCTTGTCTATATCCCAAGAGCCTCCTTCCTGACTACAGCCTCTTCCTTTCCCACAAGTAATCACAAGCCTGACTTCCATGGTAATTGCTTCCTTGCTTTTCCTTATAGTTTGACCCAATCTAAATATGTACCCCTAAACAGTATTGTTTGTTTTTGTTTGTTTTGTTTGTTTTGTTGTTTTTTTTTTTTGAGACACAGTCTCACTCTGTTGCCCTGGCTAGAGTGCCGTGGCATCAACCTAGCTCACAGCAACTTCAAACTCCTGGGCTCAAGCGATCCTCCTGCCTCAGCCTCCCAAGTAGCTGAGACTACAGGTGTGAAACACCATGCCTGGGTAATTTTTTTCTTTTTGTAGAGATAGGGTCTTGTTATGTTGCCCAGGCTTGTCTTGAACTCTTGAGCTCAAGCAATCCTCCTGTCTCAGTCTCCCAAAGTGCTGGGATTACAGGTGTGAGCCACCATGCCCTGCCCGGGTCCACGTTTTGGTCTGATTTCTTTGGCTCAGCATTGAACTTTTAAAATGCATCCATGCTGTAGATGTACATGCACAAAAATTTTCATGACAACATAGATCAAACTAGCCCCAAACTGAAAGTACTCACACATGCATCAGCAGTAGAAATGACAATAAATTGTGGAATATTCACACAGTGGAATTCCATACAGCAGTAAGAATGAAGAGACTATAGCCACAGCAATAGAATGGGTGAGCTGCTTCCAGAAATGCTGAGATGAATTTACATATAAACACAAATTGGTCCATACCCATGAGGTGCTTAATCCAGTGCATCTCCATCAGACACAATTTGTAATTCCATGAACAACAATTATTAATATTTGCATTGCCATCAGTTTTCTACAATTTACAAATTAATAATGTAAATTGTCTCAGACAATGAAAGGGGCAGATAGCCCCAAAGGGTATGCTAGAAAGTGCTCCCAGTAATTTTTTGTGTGTGCCTATTTCAAAGTCTTTAGTAATTTTTCCTTATAGTTCCTTACTGTGGAATTTGAGGCCCCTCTATTTACCCCTCTCTTGCCTTCTCAGCCTTGGCGCTCTCTGTACCCTGGCCTGAGCCCTCCACTCAGACTAAACTGGCCTTTCCCAGATGCTGAGCCCTGGCCTTGAAGTTGACATTTCAAAGGGATGACGCCCCGGTCCTTGAGACTTTCCTAGGTAGAAAGCCAACAAAAGGCCTGTCAAGTTTCAAAAGGGTTTATACATATTCCAGAGAGGAGGAAGTACTTACAATTACAAGTTTTTTAAAGTAAATGCTCTAAAAAAAAAGGAGGTGAGGAGAATCTCTTCCCTTATTTTCAACAAGGAGAATTAAGCCTCTTATTTTTAATTTTTATTTGTCCTTACACTAGCATATGGTAAAAATGCCCAAAATATATTGACTTAATAATTGAACAATTAACAAGTCTCTTTCTCAATTATTAAAAAGAGTTATAAAGTGTTTCCTTTCAAAATTTCACAGCTTACTTTGACATAAATAAATAATTACCGTAAATTACTTTGAAGAGGAAAAGGAAGGGAGGGGTGTCAAACCCAAAATAATGGCAGGTTTCATAAAGGGGCAACCCACTAACCCAACAGATTGTCCTGTTGCTATTTTTCATCTTGGGTATGCATTTGGCCCATATAAAACCCTGGTGGGTGGCCATGCCATGCTGTTTTAAGTGGGCTCATTACTACAGGAATAGACAGTCACTCAATTTACTTACACAGGGGAAGGGGTACAAGTTGTAACATTTTTCCTTATAGCTCCTTAGCATGGAATTTAAGGTCCTTCCATCTGCCTTCAGCCTTAGCTCTCTCTGCATTTTAAGGGGTGTGTGTTATAAAAACAGCTGTCATCATAAATGGGAAATACATCAGAACCTGGTAAAACCTGGCTTTCCAAACAGCCAGGAGTGTGGGCATGGCGGCTGACTGACAACCTTCCTATCTACTACAAGGTAAACAAGACTTGCCGGGACTCCAAGTCAACTGATCCAGCTCTCTGTCTCCCAAGGGAACACTCACAGGCTGTGACCCAGAAGCATCATGTTCCTGGGCAGTGTGCTGGGCACACATTCTGTTGGCATTAGATCACACTTTTGCTGACCCAGGACTCATGCCGCTGTTTAAGACTGCTTCCTTGTGTTTGATTCTTACTGAAAAATCGAGCATGCCAGAGCCGGCAAGGCCCTTAGAGGTGGTCTGGTCCAATGCTTTCATTTCACACCTCAGGAAACTGAAGCAGACTTGTTCTCTCAGCCATTGGTGCATGGAATGTGTGCGCCCCTGTGAAGTATGTGGCCCTTAAAGGCACCATGATATATTTGCAGGCAGGTAACAGGCTAACCCTTCAGCCTTTTGTCTTTTCTTCTTCAGAGAAACTAATCCTGGTGTCTTCACTACCACTGATGAGAGCTAGATTCTTGGGGTCCAGCAGTGAGGACCACTTATTATGTCTAGCGGGAGTGGCAAAGTGTATCCCACCTTCCATTTTCCACTTGCCCTTCCCTGAGGGTCGGCCTGCTGGGGTTTGAGTCCAGAAGGGAGAAACATAAGCAATTCAGGGCTGCATCATAGACCAGTTTCTTTTCAGGTGGCCTGTGTCTACTATTTTCAGTTCTAGTGTTAGAGAAGTGGCCTGCGGTACCCTACAGATTCCCCTTCCCTTGCGCAGTGCAGGAACATGGACTTTGTGGAGAGAGGTCCTAGCTCTATTGCTTCTTTGGACGAGTTAACCAAATCTCTCTGAGTCTCTCTTGGGTAATTTGTACGGTGGGGATATGCATTTCTCATGTGGGGTTTTAAGTGGGATCTTGTGTATGGAGCGTAACACTTAGCAGGCACCCGGACTGACTGCCTCCTCTCCTCCTAAACTGGGGCTTTCTAGGCATAACTTCAGGTTCTGGAATGCAAACAGCACAGTGGCATGCCCACAGGGAAAGTGTGAATTGGGGCTCAAGCAATTCTCTACTTTCATTTTGTACAAAGAAAAAAATTAAGCCTCATAATTTTCTCGGCATTAGACTGAACTTCAAACCCAGTCTTCACTCAAGGGTTTACTAAAAAGCTATAAGCAGAGACCAAGGAAGATTCAAAAACTAAAAGAAGAAGGCCAGCCGTGGTAGCTCACGCCTGTAATCCTCGCACTTTGGGAGCTGAGGCAGGAGGATTGCTTGAGCTCCAGAGTTGGAGACCAGCCTGAGCCCTGAGCAAGAGTCAGACCCCGTCTCTACTAAAAGTAAAAGAAATTAGCCGGGCATGGTGGCGCATGCCTGTAGTCCTAGCTACTCGGGAGCCTGAGGTAGGAGGACTGCTTGAGCCCAGGAAATTGAGGTTGCTGTGGGCTGGGCTGATCTGATGCCATGGCACTCCACTCAGGGCAACAGAGTGAGACCCTGTCTCAAAAAAAAAAAAAAAAGAAGAAGAAGAAGAAGATAACACTGGATTTAGAAAACGGTAAACTGGATGTGAAGGCAAAGGAGAGGGGAAAGCGACATAAAAAGGATGTTGGATAGAAAAAGAAATGGATTGGGGCCACGTACAAGAGAAGGGAAGTATAGAAAAGGGAAGCTGATTGGAAACAATGGGTAACAATGACTCCCCCCAACCAAAAAAAGCGTTAAAAAATAAATAAGCAGGCATGAGAAAAGGAAGTGGGCCAGAGGAAGTAGACCAGGATGGGCAGTGGAGGAGAGGGGAATCTTACAAAGCAGAGCATACAAAATGCATTTCTACTTGGGTATGAAACATACGTACATCCAAAACTCTACTTCTAGGTTCAGCTCAACCTCCCAGCTCTATGACATTTACTATAACCTTGACTTAACTAAATAGAGGGTGAGGCACCTGAGCACGCCTAGAGAAGGTTTACATTCTTGCCAGCTACTGCCCTAAGTTGTAAAGTGCAGCCTCAGCGGATGGTACCTTCATTGTGCCACAGCCCAGCATGCCTGATTCTTCTTGCCACCCTTGTCCATAAGAAACTTCGCTGAGTAGATGCTGCAAAGGCTTATCTCATTGAATTCTTACACTTGGTTTCTGGTGTCCTCAGGGGCAAAGGAAAGCCATTGTCCAGCCCAAGGTGAAAGCTAATTAGATCCGAGGGCTGGTCACACTCCCATCTGCTGCCAGGAGGCCCTATCTTTAGGCTCATATCCCAAACCTTGAAAATCTCAGAGGATCCAGAAATAAAAGATCTACTTGGTTCAGGCCCAACATTCCTAAAAATGTACCTTGCTAAAGCTATCAAGGTCAATGTAATAACCCTCTGAAGAGTTATATCAGATGTCTGATATCAGTGGTGCCCTCACACGCTCAGGGGCTCTCGACTCCCAAGGGCAGATGTGAACTGGCTTGAGCATGCAGTCTACAAGTCCCTTTCCAAGCAGATAAAGCCCAGTGTCATCCAGGACGCACACTGTTTCTTAACATTTGCATAAAAGATGGAGCTGCGGTTACGCTGGTATCTGCTTCATGATCAGATATGCTCAACAGCCACACGTGAAAAGAGTGTGTTGAGATAACAGGTTTTAGTTTCGAGGGTTTTTTTGAGATGGTCTCACTCTGTTGCCCGGGCTAGAGTACAGTGGCATCATCATAGCTCACAGCAACCTCAAACTCCTGAGCTCAAGTGATCCTCCTGCCTCAGCCTCCCGAGTAGCTGGGACTACAGGATCTCGCCAGCATGCCCAAGTTGTAAAGTGCAGATTTTTGTATTTTTAGTAGAGACGGGACCTCGCTCTTACTCAGGCTGGTCTTGAACTCCTGAGCTCAAGCAATCCTCCCGCCTCAGCCTCCCAGAGTGCTAGGATTACAGGCGTGAGCCACTAAGCCCGGCCGAGATGAGAGGTTTTATCTTCCAAGTCATCTTCTGACTGTGGAGAGCTGATGGGCCCGTGCCCATCTCTTAGGGCTCCGCGTTGCAAGGCTGATCATCTCTTCTCTTGCTCCTCTAGGCCTTTTATCACTCATTCACTCAACACACCAGGCACCTACTAAGTTCTCAGAGCTCAAGGGTCCCCGGCTCATGATCAGAATGTAGCCCTGTGTGCCCTGTGAGCACCCATGGGCGCAGGGCAATAAGTAGGGTGCTGTTAGCACTACTCAGGTTGAACTCTCAGGAATGAGGGAGTAGGATACAATATTTACCATTCTACTAATATTCATATGGCATTCACTCTGTGCCAGGCCCGTCCTATTGGACACTGGCTTGCAGAGCTAAAGAGGACGTGGTTCTTTCCTTAGGAACTCCTAGTCTTGGGAGAGGGGAACAGGGGGAAGGGGAGGGCTATAATGCCAAGTTAAACAAAAATGCTGAGGCTGAACACCTCTGGGCACAAATTGCAGCCCTACCATACAACCTGTGTGGCCTTGAGCAAGTTACTCTCTCTGAGCACATCTACCTACCCATAAAGTAGAGATAATCCTTTTATGTGTCAGCTACCACTTATTGAGCAGGTATAGTGTGCTTGTTATTGACCTAGGTTATTTATTTATTTCAGTTTTTCATATAACTCATATTTTTGTCTATTTTTATTTTTAAAAGCCCAAATAAGTTAATTAACATCTTTTCCAAAATAGGTAATATGGGCACATGATAAAAAATTCCACATGAAAACTAAGTCTCCTCTCCGCATCCTCTAGTCTCCACAACCTCTGTCCTGGGATAGTTGCTGTCACCACCACTAGAGTGTCCCTTCAGAGATATTTAAACCTTATACAAAATACACACACATCATTCTTTTCTACAAATGACATCACACTGTATATACGATACCTCGCCTAGCTTTTTGCACTTGACAGTATATCTTAGAAATTGTTCCATAACAGAATATAACATATAGATCTGCCTGTTTTTGTTTTTACTCAGGTGCTTGGTATTCCATTAATTGGATTTACTGTACTTTGATCTGTCCATACTGACAGACATTGGGGTTGTTTCCCTTCATTTATATTTCAAGCTTGCTGCAGCGACTGTCAGTGTACACACTTCCTGTGTGTGCATGTGTATGTGCACGTCTCTAGTATCCTGTACTAGACACTGTACTAGATTTAGTAATATTAAATTGCTTATTGGGATAAGCAACACAGCAATAAGCAATTATCCCAATAAACAATTTAATGTTATTTTATTCTAATGTTCTCAACAAACCTATGAGGTTGTTTTCAAAAGGAGGAAGCTGAGACCATTGCTTTGCTGGCTTTTTACCACTGGGTTTTGGACTCTGTTTGATAGTCATCGTGTCCTTGTCTCTTCTCCCCTGCCAGGGTTTGGCCCTTGAGGCCAGAGCCTGGGTCTCCTTCCTCTTTGCAGGAGGAGGAGGGAGAGTGGGAAGAGCGCGGGCCTTGGCGTCAGCCCTGCTTGCCCCACTTGCAGCTGTGGGATGGGCCAGGTGCTTCCCCTTGCTGTGCTCCTGTGAGGCACAATGTGTGCAGAATGGAAATGTGACATGAAGAGCAATAATGTCTCTGGGTGACTAGTGCAGATCATCAGAATCACCTAGGGACTCCTTCAAAGTGACATCCCTCCTGTAACGTGGTACAGATTGGCTTGAGCAGGGTCACAACATGCTGGGTGAGCACCTCCCACATGCATGGCACTGTGCCCGTGCTCAGAAGACTCCTGTGGGAGCTGGGGCAGCTCTGGGGCCTTTGCTGCAGACGCCAAGCCAGCAGAGAGCCAGGGTGAGGGCTGCTGAGTGTTGCTGTCCCTTCACTGAGTGGACCCTCTGCCTGGTGGGGAGTGGTCCCAAGGCAGGCTGATACCTGCGACTAGCCACCTGGCTCTCAATAAGTGGTATCACCACCAGCCAGGCAAAGTCATCCTTCCCACCGTGTTATCTGAAATTGCATCCCATCTACAGAGGATAAATTGACTCACTTCCTCCATCCCGTCTTTATCGAAGTCTTAATCTGTGTGAATTTCCCCATTCAGACGACAAGCTCCTTCATGGCTAAGATTGTGCCTGACTCATCTTTCTGTGAGGCCCCTGCCATGCTGAGCCTGTGCCGTGGGTACTTCACACATGTTTGCTGAGTGACCGTTGAGTCCCTCCAACCAGGACCACCTTTGGCTTGTTTGTAGTCTTGGTGGACATTAGAGGTGTCCCTGTGTGTGTGGCAGCCTTGAGCCTGGGCACCCTGCAGGGCAAGGGGCTGGATTTGGGATGCCCCTGCCATTCAGTTGGGCAATCTGTTACTTACTTCTGTCTCTGCCTTCTCCCCCTCTTGTCCCAGTCTTCCTCTTGCTCTTGTCACGAATATCCCCTGAGCCATTCAGGAGGTCAGTGAATTAAAGCAGGACTTTGCTTTCAGAGTCACGGAGAGTATTACACAGATAAAGACGCATGTAGAGCAATGGGCCTGGCTTCCACGCTCGGAGCTTCCACGCTCACCCGTCACTCAGCCAGAGAGGGCAAATGCTGGATTCAATCTTGGGGGTGCTCAAGTCCATGGACGTTCCTGGCCTGAAGGACTGACCACAGGCATAGAGAGATGCACAACGAATTTCCCTGGCTTTGGCCTCCTCCTGAGGTCAGCTTTGCCAGCTGTTTTTACTTGGGGGGGGGGAAGAGGAGGAAGAGAGTGGCTAGTCCAGTGTCCCTAACACAGAATCACTAAGGACTTGACTATTTCTGCTCTTATACAGCAGCACATCTGGGAAGATTATGTTCTGGGACAAACTATACACACTAAGTAACAATTCCTGTTTCCCCATGTATCCGCTTGAGTCATACAAAACTGACATTTGTGTAGCTCAAAAATAGCGGCATGTCAGCAATTTTATACTGTTCAATTTAAATATGATTGATTAAGGTCACAGCCAGAGGTTCCCTGAAGCAAAGAAAGCATACACGTTCTCTGGGGCTGGGAACCCCATCACAGCCTGGTGGGAAAGCCCAGGTGGGAGAGCCAGGCCCCCTCCCCCCGGGAGAGTGTCGCAGAGCAGAGGCTGGGAAGAGAGGGGCCACGCCCTGGCCGGGGAGGTGCCTCCCCTTGGTGAGACACTGCCTGGGCAAAACCATCATGGAAAGGGTGCAGCGAGGCGTGGAAACTCCCTTGGTTAAAGCGTGAGCTTTGCTTCAAGTTGTGGTGAGGAGGGAGGCAATGTCAACCAGGAGGCTTGCTCTGAGCACACCCAGTGTCTGGGGGGCCTGTCTATGTCATCGTGAGGAAGAGGAGGAGGTGCTCAGAGGAGCAGTGCGAAAGGGCTGCCTCTCGCTTGGCTCTGGAGTAAATGGCCAGCAAATCCCGGCTCGTAAAAGCAGGGAGTGGGACAAGCTTTACTTCCCAACCTGTGTGGAAATGTCTTCGTTTTCAATTCCTGCCCAGAAGGATACAGGAGATGTAATAGTGGGGAAGGCCGGGCCAAAGTGAAGCACAGGGCCGGTGACCACTGGGGGAATTAGGCACTGGGGGCCCAGCCCAGCAGGCCACTTGAGCCCCGGCCTCCACGTGAGATCAAGCATCCCTTCTGACTGCAGAGCCCCGGATGATGGCAGCACCTCCTCTCCACTTAGGGCTGTAGGATGACCAGCGGTCCCAGTTTGCGTGGGACTGAGGGGTTCTGATGCAGGACTCCCAGGGCTAAAACCGGCGAAGTCCTGGATAAGCCAAAACAAATGAGTCACTCTATGTATGACCCTGACTGATCCCTGCTAAGGAAGAGAAGGACTTGTTGGTTCCAACAGGAAGAGGAAGAGAAATGGCTCTCAAAAAACAAAGGTGATGCTTGCCTGGCAGGGGAGATACCGTGATCACAAAGGTGGCTTTCCCAGGGAGAGGCTCATCCATTGCACCCCAGATGTGCTGACCCCTGCGTTTTCCCCAAATGCAGGAAACTTGTTTGCATAATTTGTGGTTAGTGGTGCTTTCCCCTATTTAAACAAACAAACAAAAAAAAAATGAGGGCTCTTAGGTGTTGGTCTGCTCTGAGAACTGCTCTCCAGGCCTAGCTTCGTGGAGGAGAAATGAGGGTCCAGAGGGTGGAGAAGGTGGAAATAATGGGAGAAGGTGGAGAGTCGCCTTGGGGCAGTTGGGACTGGGGGTTTGAATTATGGCCGCACTCAACCATCCCACCCACGCCTCCTGCCTGTGGTCCTCTCCCCACCATTCACACCTTGGTCAAGCTAGCAACCTTTTGGAGAGACTTTTGAAAGTCAAAGAAAAAGAGATCTGTCTCAACCTTTGAAAGGCCTAGAACCAAATGCTTGCGGAGCCGTTACTGTGTGGCTTTGGGTGTCATTAAACCTCTTGGGTACCTGGCTGCCTCTCCTGTCAAAGGAGTCTGTTGCAGCCTCCATCACAAGACTGTTAGGGGATTAGACAAGACGGCATGTGTGAAGTTGGGAAATAGCCAACACATATTTGTTTCTTCCTGCCTGCCTATGCGTGGGGCCAGACAGGATTCCACCTGTGTCCCTTGGAGAACTAACAATGTTACTTGTTTTACCTTCTGATCCAGGCCCTTACCATGCCCACCCTCTCTCCTGAATATCTGGAAAACTTTGAGTATGATGAGTCCGCTGAAGCCTGTGACATTGGGGAAGTTGCAGCCTTTGGGACTGTCTTCATGTCCATATTCTACTCCGTTGTCTTTGCCTTCGGCCTGGTGGGAAATTTGCTGGTGGTGTTCGCCCTCACCAACACCAAGAAGCGCAAGAGTATTACTGACATTTACCTGCTGAACCTGGCCTTGTCTGATCTGCTCTTTGTAGCCACCTTGCCCTTCTGGACTCACTATGTGCTAAGTGAACAAGGCTTCCACAATGCCGTGTGCAAACTCACTACCGCCTTCTTCTTCATCGGCTTTTTTGGAGGCATATTCTTCATCACCGTCATCAGCATTGATAGGTACCTAGCCATTGTCCTGGCTGCCAACTCTATGCACAACCGGACCGTGCAGCATGGCGTCACCATCAGCCTCGGCGTCTGGGCAGCAGCCATTCTGGTGGCGGCACCCCAGTTCATGTTCACAAAGCAAAAAGAAAACGAATGCCTTGGTGACTACCCTGAGGTCCTCCAGGAAATCTGGCCCGTGCTGCGCAACGTGGAAGCAAATTTTCTTGGCTTCCTGCTCCCTCTGCTCATTATGAGTTACTGCTACTTCAGAATCATCCAGACGCTGTTTTCCTGCAAGAACCACAAGAAAGCTAAAGCCATCAAACTGATCCTTCTGGTGGTCATCGTGTTTTTCCTCTTCTGGACACCCTACAATGTTATGATTTTCCTGGAGACACTCAAGCTCTACGACTTCTTTCCCAGTTGTGACATGATAAAGGATCTGAGGTTGGCCCTCAGTGTGACTGAGACAGTTGCATTTAGCCATTGTTGCCTCAATCCCCTCATCTATGCATTTGCTGGGGAGAAGTTCAGAAGATACCTTTACCACTTGTATGGGAAATGCCTGGCTGTCTTCTGTGGGCGTCCGGTCCATGTCGGTTTCTCCCCGTCTGAATCACAAAGGAGCAGGCAGGGAAGTATTCTGAGCAGCAGTTTTACTTACTACACGAGTGATGGAGATCCATCCTTCCTTCTCTGAATGGATCCTCAATGCCTTGTCTCTACAGAGAACCCAGAGTTCATGAATCTGACACTGAATAATGAGGACATTTTTTTCTTTGTTGTTTCTTACGTGCAAGAAATGATGGGCCCAATGCCCACAAAACAATCCTACTGTGTTTTTGAGAATTATGCTCAAAATTTGAATGATAAAAAGTGGACATATCTCTTAGAGCAAATGCCAGGAATTTTTGTTTACAAACAACAAAAATTCAAGCCAGACTAGTTTAGTTAAAAAGGGAGTGGTGAATATTGTTCACATTGTGACAGGAGCAAAGCAGTGGCTGAGCCCTCAAGGTTGAGTGGAAACCAGGGCTTGAACCTAGCTAGAATTTCCTCTCTCTGATCCTCAAATCTTGAGGAGTGACAGATCTCCCAGACTCACATAACACAGCTTTATCACCAGAGAGAGACTGCTACCCTTGCCTCTCTGGTCCCAAGGTCAAAATTCCCAGGGAAGGGTTCTGGTTGGGCAAGTTTGTAGGAGGTGCCCATTCCTGGACCAGATGGTGGTATCCATAGGGAAGGAATACATAAGAAGGCAGCTTCAGTCCAATCTCATGGTGAGAAGTGCAGGAAGACATATTTCCAAGAAGTCAGAGGGATAGGTATTGTTCTGATCAGGCAGGACAAGAGCTGCACACCATCCTTACCATGTTTCTGACCCAGCCTCTCCACTGATCACACCAGCCAGTATCTGCTCCCAGCATCCTCTTCATTAAACCCTCTTCTATCATGTCCCCAAACCTACAAGGGCTCCCCACTGCCCACTGCCCACTACATCAAGTCCAAACTCAAATGCCTGGCCTCTGAGACCCTCCATCATGTGGTTCCACCAACAGATTCCTCATTGCCTCCCCCTTCCCAAAGGACCCCACCCATCCTATCAGCCAGGTATCTTCCATATGACCTCATGTATCTCCACCTGCTCCCAGGACAGGGGGAGACAGAAAGAACCCTGCCCCCAAGTGAGGAGGGTTGGATTTCAACCCCAACTCTGTCACTTACCCACTGGGTAGCATGGGGCCACCCAAGCTTCAGTTTCTATATCCATAGAAGAGGAATAATGCTACCTTTTGCATAGGGAGCTTCCTTTCTAGCATGAGGAACCAGCCATCAACTCTTGCAGGTCCAAACAGTCTTGTCTGGTTCCCAGACTTCAGCTTTCCCCCAACCTGGCACCATTTTACTGTGCCTAAGTGGAGGTGCTGATGGAACTTGGAAGGGCCTGCAGATTCTGCTGCGTGATGCAGCCCAGACACGGAGGTCTTATGATGGCACCCGATGAGCACTCCTAAGTCTTTAGAGTGATAGTCTTCCCTAACCCAGGTCTCCTGGATTCCTGGAATGTTTCCTCCCAATCGCCTCATGGCAAGCCCCTTCTCATCTGGGAAAAAACCCCGTCACTCATGCTACTGCCAGCCAGAGGAGCCAGGGCCACTGGAGAAGCTCTCTTTTTTCAGAAACATTTGGGATAATCTAAAACTCTAGAAAAAAAATATAATAATGCTAAGGAAAATGTCATCCATAATCTAACCACATCATATCATCATTCCTGCATTCGTCCATACAGACCGTGTTCACACTTTCACATGTTTAGAGTTGCAATTATAATGTACAGTTTTGTAATCTGCCTTCTTCTCTCTTAACATTAGACCCCAAATAGCTCTCTGTTTCTATGTACTTTTATTATTATCATTTTATAAGACTCTATCAGATTGTATACTCATTGAAGGCAGATGTGCTATTTGATTCACTGCTGTATATCTGATACATTCCTGGCAGTCTATATGTTTGTTTAAGGAATAAGAGAATGAATCATGTTTCTTTAAGATCTGGAACCATAATTTACTCATCATTAATCTATTGATAAACACTTAACTTGTTTCCAATATTTAGCAAATACATATTTTACAGCACTTTCACCTGTGTGATTTCCTTTCTCCTGTTCATTTCTTTGGATAAATCCCTTGCCATGGGGATAATTGGGTCAAAGGGCATGGAAACTTTGTAGCTTTTGATACTTACATATGAAATCAGTATATTGCAAAATCTTAATTGAGCACATATTATATACAACCCGAGAACTCAGATCCAGAGCTAGTCCAAAGATGATCAGACCAGGGCTTTGCTCTCAACGATTTAACATTTAAATACAGAACAGAGAAGTGAACGAATGAGCATGCATTCTTAGCATTAAGTGGTAGCACAGGGACAGTGACTTCTGATCTGAGTCTTTAGGGGAAAGGAATTCTCCAGGAAAATAAGAAGGGCATTCTAGGCCAAGGGAACAGCATGTGGAAAGGAGGTGTGCAAGAACATGAGGCACTTAAGATATGAGAAAACTTTGTGTGAATACTGAAAGGCACCGGAAGCAGAGTGAGTGGTAAGAACCTTCTGGAGCTGGGGCTGTCAGCTGTGGGTGTGGGCTCAGACAACAAATGGAAGGGGTAGTTTTCCATAGGATGTTCACAAGGTTGCTCCATTTTTACCTGATCCTCATTCCAGCTGTTGAACCTTGAGACTTTTAAAAGTTTAACCTATTTCTGGATTTCCAAGGAGGAAATGATTCTTTCAGCTTGAGAAATAAAAGTAGGGGAACAAGCACTTTCATTTCTAGAAGAAAATTAAATTTGTGTCATAAGAAACCTATTATTCATTCATTCATTGATTCATTTTGATGAAGAGAGCAGAATAGGGAAAAAAAATAAGGACATTCATTGAAAAACTCAAAATCCAAGGATGCTGGTGTCTAAATAAAGGAAGACACATATGGAAAAGACAGTTGGCCCTCAGAGCACAACTGGATCAGACCCACTCTGCATCTGAGCTCTGGGCTCCCCAAAGCAGAGGGAGACGGTGGACTCCGGAAGCAGAGATCTGGGATGAGTCCCAGCATATTAACTCTGCGACCTTGGGCAAGTTACTTCACATCTCTCAGGCTAAGTCTCCTCATCAGAAAAATAAGGATAAAAGTAGTTCCACCTGCTACAGTTCTAGTAGAGGCTTTAGTAATATTTCTACCAAAAAGCTTATAGTGCAGACCTGGCAAAGCAAGCTCAAAAGATTGGTGGTGATTATTTTTATTGTTCTTCTCACTATTATTAGATCAAGCTTTTCCCAGCAAGGAAACTCATACTAGCTTATCCTGGCCTTTTTGCTTTTCTTCATCCCAGAACCACATACTTTGGGATGGTCAGAGACAAATGGGTCCAATCTCACACTTTGCAAGTAAGGAAAAGGAGGCCCAAGGTCCCCCATTGAATTATTGCAGGAGGTAGGTCCTTGACTCACAGTCTACCACCTCCTTCCTCATCCTGATGAGAATACAGACCAAACCGGCCTCTAAGAGCAGAGAACACAGGTGGGGCAACAAGAGAAAGCACAGAAAAACGTCTGCAGGCTTATGACTAGGCAAGGAGGAACGGCCCACGCAGCGGCTGCAGAGTTTAACAGAATCAATCTGCACATAGACATGCTGTGTGGCATAGAGTTTGGTGATAGCTGTTTGGAGATATCCCTGTCTCTAAAGACAGATGGTGTCAACAGACAGAAACTCATCAGCAAAGGCTACAGGATCCCCAGAGGCAGATGCCATCAGCAGCCTCCAGCAGGATGTGGGTGGGCCAACCCTTAGACAGATGGCTCATGTCAAAGGACGGCCATAGCCAGGGGCTGTCTAGGGCATGGGTGAAATGCCAAATCCCTTCCAAATAATTTTACTCACTTCAGGTTACTCTATGCTCATTAAATGTCATTCTAAGGAGCATCTCCTTTCCCAGGACCTTGCCAGGAAGAAGATGCAGACTATATGCTTTCAGTTACTAGGAAGAGCTATCAGCCCTTACAATCCCCTGCACCTGGCAAATGTGTAGGATCTAGTGGTTCTCCCATTCATCTCCCTCTGAGATGCTGTCCCTGGGTGTCTAGGGAGACAGTTCACCTCTGGCCCCAAAAGGCCACCAACTCCATCTGGGAACATGGCAACCTGACTATGAGAGGTCCGCCTTGGGTAGCACCTGTCCCATTAGTGCCTTCAAAATTGGGGCAGTCTGTCTTACCCAAAAGCCAATTTTCTTCTCCACCTGCACCCCCACTCACTGGCCCGTGGGGACCACTTCCGTTTCACCATGACTTGTAATATTGTTTGCTTAACTAGCTGAGTTGGCAACCCCATTGTGGGCTATCTAAGAGTAGAACAATCTGAGAGCAAGTGAGAGAAGTAGATCTTAGCACATTTAGAAATATCCGGCCTCTCTTCAAGACACTCTCCATCCACAGAGAGCCAAGATGTTTTTTGGAGGATATGTGGCATCACGTTTCTATTTCTGCTGCATGAGGGCATGTTGTTAGGCAACAGCAGGAGTTCCTCCAGACACACCCGAGACAGCGCTAGCAACCGCAAAACACGCTCAGCAGGAAAATTACTCCTTTACGCTGTATTTCCTCATTTATTTAGATAGAAACAAAAAATAAAATTTTAATTTGTATTCTTCAAATACTAGGTAATATTGTTCAGCTTTCAAGGTGTTTCTTGTAAATTCTTTTTATCTTTTTCTGATTCTAAAGGAAACACACATTCATTATAGAAAATATGAAAAATAAAAAATAAGGAATGTTAAAGTTAAAAACTTTAAATTATACAATAATCCACCTCCCAGAGATAACCATTGTTTAACACTGAGGTGATTTTCTACCGTGACTTTCTCTGCAGATATAATTAAAAAAAAAAAAAGATTTCGGAATAGACATTTCTCAAAAGAAGTCATACAAATGGCCAACAAGTATATGAAAAATGATCAACATGCTAATTATTAGGGAAATACAAATTAAAACTGCAATGAGGTATCATCTTACACTGGTAAGAATGATTTTTATCAAAAAGATAAAAGATAACAAGCCTTGGCAGGAATGTGGAGAAAAGGCTACCCTTGCACGCTATTGGCGGGAATGTAAATTAGTACAACCACTATGGAAAAGAGTTTGGAGTTTCCTCAAAAAACTAAAAAATAGAATCACTATATGATGTGGCAACCCCACCTCTGAGTATTTGCCCAAAAGCTTTTAAATCAGTTTGTCAAAGAGATACCTGCACTCCCATGTTCATTGCAGCACCAGTCACAGTAGCCAATTTATGGAATCAGCCTAAGTGTCCACCAGCAGAGGAGTAGATAAAGAAAATGTGGTACATATACACAGTGGAATACTATTTAGCCTTTAAAAAAGAAGGAAATTTTTGTCATTTGTGACAACATGGATGGAATTGAAGCACATTATGCTGAGTGAAATAAGTCAAGCACAGAAAGACAAATACTGTGTGTTCTCACTTATATGTGGAATCTAAAACAATCGGAACTCCGAGAAGCAGACAGTAGAATGGTGGTTACAGAGGCTGGGGTAGAGGAAGAGGGGAGATTATGGTCAAAAGGTACAAAATCTCAGACAGAAGGCATAGGTTGCTTTTTTCCTTTTGTGAGTTCCATTGCACAGTGTGGTACATATAGTTAATAACAGAGTATTGTAAATTTCAAATTTGTACATTGCAAAATTTGAGAGTAAATTTCAAATGTTCTCACCACAAAAAATGTTAAATATTTGAGGTGACAGATATGTTAATTAGTTTGATTTAATTATTCCACTTTGTATTCATAAAATTATAATATCACTTTGCACCCCATAATTCTATACAATTATAAATTGTCCATTTACAGTAAATAAAAAAAACTGAACACAACCAAAAAAAGCACTTGAATTCATCAATAGGGAAATGGTTCCATAAATTTTTATTCATCCATACCATACAGTATTACATATAATTTAAAAGTTATATGTAATATATATAATTTTAAAAATTAGTCAATTCTGTAAATATGAACCTGATAGGATGTCATATATCATTATGTCAAAAAGACAAATTACAGAGTTATGTATATAAAATAAATACATTTTTATTTAAAAAGATATGAGATCAGGGCCGGGCGCGATGGCTCACGCCTGTAATCCTAGCCCTCTGGGAGGCCGAGGTGGGTGGATCGCTCGAGGTCAGGAGTTCGAGACCAGCCTGAGCGAGACCTCGTCTCTACTAAAAATAGAAAGAAATTATCTGGCCAACGAAAAATATATACAGAAAAAATTAGCTGGGCATGGTGGCGCATGCCTGTAGTCCCAGCTACTCGGGAGGCTGAGGCAGTAGGATCGCTTAAGCCCAGGAGTTTGAGGTTGCTGTGAGCTAGGCTGACGCCACGGCACTCACTCTAGCCTGGGCAACATAGTGAGACTCTGTCTCAAAAAAAAAAAAAAAAAAAAAAAGATATGAGATCAGAACATATATACAGTTTTATGTCTTCTTT
This sequence comes from Lemur catta, assembly GCF_020740605.2. Classification (NCBI taxonomy): domain Eukaryota; kingdom Metazoa; phylum Chordata; class Mammalia; order Primates; family Lemuridae; genus Lemur; species Lemur catta. Next base: position 143,494,388 of record NC_059128.1, read on the forward strand.
TTCCAGTTAGTATTACAGCATGAACATTTTCTCATATATTAAACTCAAACATTGGTTTTTGAGACTTTATCTAACCAAACCCTACTGACAGGCATGGATGCTACTCCCAGTTTTTCTCTATTAGGAACAACACTGTGGTGAACATAAATCTTTGCACATATCTTTGATTGTACAAGAGGAATTACTGGATCAAGAAATTTAAGCATTTGTCAGTCCCTTGCTAGCTACTGCAAATTTACTTTCAGAAAGATGACACTGTGCTGCTGGCACGCTGAGAATCCCATTCCCTGACCTCAGTTCCCCCAGCCTCCCGGTCTTCTGGGTCAGGGTATTGTGGGCTTTGTTATTTGACAACATACTGGCTACTGACTTCAAGAGGCAGAAAGAAAGAAAAGACTTCTATTCTTGAAAGGAGGTGGTAAGGCTGCTTGTTAGCAGAGAAAAGAAAAGAGGGATGAGGGGATTTTTTAAAAGTGACCAATAACATCACAAAAGAGTTATTTTAAGGGAACAGAGACTACTTAGCTCCTGAGTTGGGGGGGACACAGGATAGGCCATCAGAGCCAATACAGAGTCGGGCAAGAGGAGGAGGCAGTGATGTTTGCTCTGGGGAAAGAGAGGTTTTCTAGAGGGAGAAGAAACAGAGGTGAGGAGAGCAACCTTGTGCAGTTTGAATGTTTAAAAAATCCACTTCTATGCAAAACATAAATAACCTGCAAAAGACAACAAAGAGGGAATTTATTCAAGACTTAGCACAGTTAATTGCAGGAATGTCAACTTTCAATGCATCCAGTATCCACCGTCCTTCTGGATACACTTGGATATAGCCATCTCAGCATAACGTAGAGCTCATGACCTGGAAAAGAAAAGAAAGAAAGAAATCAAGCACAACTTTATTTAAATATCTAATAATTTCTCCCTAGGTTTAATTTCAGCAGTTATTTATACTTTATATGGGAGTGGATTTATTAAAAGTCCAAACTACAATGATTTCTGGATACCCTATATCTTGGGCTTTGCTGGCAGAGATGATGCTCCAATTACCAGAGAAGCCTGTGGGTTCCAACTCTAAGAATTCCTTGGCATATCCGGGTAGCCCTGCTTTGGGACAGTAGGATACCCAGATGCCAGTCTTGAAAGCCTAGCATCAAAAGTCTCATTTACACATCCATTGCTAATGTACACATTCCCTTTCAAAGCACAATATTTCACTGAGAAAATAGAAAGAACCAGAGGCCGGGTACCGTGGCTCACGCCTGTAATCCTAGCACTCTGGGAGGCCGAGGTCGGCGGATCGGATCGTTTGAGCTCAGGAGTTCGAGACCAACCTAAGCAAGAGCGAGACCCCCATCTCTACTAAAAATAGAAAGAAATTAGCTGGACAACTAAAAATATATAGAAAAAATTAGCCGGGCATGGTGGCACATGCCTGTAGTCCCAGCTACTCGGGAGGCTGAGGCAGGAGGATCGCTTGAGCCCAGGAGTTTGAGGTTGCTGTGAGCTAGGCTGATGCCATGGCACTCTAGCCTGGGCAATAGAGTGAGACTCTGTCTCAAAAAAAAAAGAAAAAAAAGAACCAGAAAAAAACTTCCCCTCACCACACTTTCCCATCTACCTGCAGCTGTGTCCATGCACTCTTCCGTCTGTCCTCATACCGTGGAAGAATTGTCCCTGCTCTTACCTAAAGCCAAAGCTGCTATTTGAACACTGTAGCCCATCCCTTCCTGTCTTCCCAAGGCTGGTATTCCCACATTTGTTCCTTCTCTTCTGCATTATCAATCTCCTTCTCTGCTGGCTAATTCTCACTTAGTGCTCAAGCAGGCCAGAGTGCTTCCCATTTTTAGGAACCTCCTCTTGACTCCACATTTCCCCCAGCTCTTGTCCTATGTCTCTACTCCACTTAAAGGCACGCAAAAAAGTTACCTGCACTTCCTCATCTCCCTTGTCACCATTCCCCCAGACACACTCTCCTCACAGTCACCAGTGTTCTCCATGTTGCTAAATCCCATGGTCCATGATCAGGCCTCACCTTATGCAACCTATCAGCAGAATCTGACAAAGTGGAAAGCTCCCTCCTTCTTGAAGCACCTTTTCCACCCAGCGTCGAGGAGATCACTCTCTCTCTCAGTTCTCCACACTGGCTGCTGTTCCGCAGTCTCCTTGGCTAATTCCTTCCAGCCTTCCTGAACACTACACATCAAGGGCCCCAGGTTCAGTCCCCAGGCTCGGTCCCCAGACCTCTTCTCTTCTCTTCTCTGCTCTCACTCCCCTGGAGATCTCAGCTGGTGGCAAAGCTCTAGCTGCCATCTCTCTCCACTGAGAGTGACCAAACATTTGTCTCTATCTCAGACTTCTCTGAAGTCCAGGTGTGTATATTCAATTTCCTAACAACTTACCTTAGATATATAATTAGCATTAACAGGCGCACATTGAAAAACCTGCTCCCCTGCTGTCTTCCCTGTCTCAGTAAATGGCAATTTCATTCTTCCAATTGCTCAAAAAACTTGGAGTCATCCTGGATGGGCTTCTTTCCCTGGTACCCCATTTGGACACACCAAGTCCCAGCCAGCACTTTTTTCCAAACAGATCTTTTCTCACCACTTCCACCACAGTCCCCATCCCAGCCATCACCATCTCTCCCTCAGACAGCCCCACACTTGTCTCCCTGCTCCCACTGTGCTGTCCACTCACTGCACTGCCCCAGGGGTCCTCTTACCCTCCAGCCAGATCATGTCACCTCTCCCCTCGAACCTCCCAGCAGCTCCCACTCCCTCGCACTCTCCACCAGGATCTACAAGGCCCTACATCACCCAGTTCTTGCCTACCTCCCAGGCTCATATCCCAGACCTCCCTCCCGCACACCACATGCCACACTGGTTCACAGGCTGAGCTCTTTCCCACCACGGGCCATTTGCACTTGCTCTTTCTTCTGCTTGGGAGCCTCTTGCATCACATTTGCGCATGGCTCACCTCCTAACTACACCCAGTTTCTGTTTCAATGTCACCCCTGTCGAGAAGTCTTCACAAATCACCATCCAAAATATAGGACACCAGCACCACCCTCAGCTCCTATCTCTCTTCTTAGAATTATTGCTTTTCTCACCCCCTATCTCTACCTGACATTATATTATTTATTTGTCTGTTTCTTATTTATTTCCCAAATGAGGATGGCAGGGCCAGACCCACAGTGCCTCAAAATGGCACCTGACACATAGTAGGAACTCAACAAACATTTATTAAATGAATTCATTTATTTTGTGTGTGTGAATTTCCTCTCGCTGTCTTTTGCATCAAGAGGTGTGTCTGTTATTGGTGTGTTTGACATTTTAAAATTGATTTTTAAGAGCTCATTATAGAGGAAATATCATAACCTTTTTCTGTCATATATGTTACAAATTTTTTTCTGCTCTTTCATTTACTATTTTTCTATTTCATAAGGCAAAACCCACAGTAGTTTCTCTTTTAAAATAGCTCTACTATGTAGTAAATACAGATTCCTCTTTGATTCCAACAGGTTGTTTTCCTTCTTTCTTTCTTTTTTTTTGAGACAGAATCATACTCTGTCACCTGGGCTAGAGTGCCATGGTGTCAGCCTAGCTCACAGCAACCTCAAACTCCTGGGCTCAAGTGATCCTCCTGCCTCAGCCTCCCAAGTAGCTGGGACTACAGGCGTGTGCCACCATGCCCGGCTAATTTTTTCTACTTTCAGTAGAGACGGGGTCTTGCTCTTGCTCAGGCTGGTCTCAAAGTCCTGACCTCAAGCAATTCTTCCTCTTCTGCCTCCCAGAGTGCTAGGATTACAGGTGTGAGCCACCACCACGCCTGGCCCCGACAGGTTGTTTTCATCCTTAGTCTGTGGCATTATTGCATATTTTCATCTTTTCCTATGTATCCAATAGCATTTTAATGAAATATTGGAAGGGGCTGCCCAGAGGCTGCTAGCCACATGCTATTTAACCCTGAAAGTCAAGAAAATGCCTCTTAGCTACAACACGTTTATCACAGTCATTAATGTACATCGCTCAGAGGCAGCAGAGATGACACTGCATTAATTCTTCATTACTCCAAGCACGGGCAGACACATGTAGGCTGGAGAAAATTATAAGCAATTGATGCCAATACCGACTCTTTGGAGTATTCATTGTTCTCCGTTTGGCTATTTCTTAAAGGCATCCAAGTATTTTACCTAAAGATGCATGACACAGTACGACAGTACCAAAACCTTCTATGGGGAAGGATTTTTTAAAAATGCTCAGTCTAGGGATGGTGCTCTTGCAGCACTTGAGAGTTGAAAGTATCTCTGAAATCTCCTGTGCCTTTCCAGACAAAAGAGAACTGAAAACACTGTGTGCAGACTCTAAATACAATGTCAAAGCAACCTGAAGAGAAATAAAGAGCCCAAGTTATCAGCCTTAGCGTTTTGAGAAGTTCTGCTCCATTAGCCCTGACCACCTTTGGCCACTCTCAGGCTACGGGAACACCTGCCCCACAGACTGCTCTCCTCCAAGTATTACAGATGTGCCGTCCCTTGAGTCCAGCCTCTCTGACTTCACAGTGAGGCCAGCAGGACCCCAAGGCCATCTTGCTACTCTCTTGTCATGGAGGATCTGCCCTGCCCCTGTACCCCAGACCCCTGTCCTGATGCTGGCAAGTCTGGACTTGGGGGTTAGACATGCCTGCTCTGAGAGTGTTGATCTTTGTAATACTTAACCACCTCGGGCCTCAGTTTACTCGTCAGAAAAATGGGGTGGTGAAACCTACACTCAGCATTGAGGAGAAAATGAGACATTGCAGGGAGAGTGGGCAGCACAGTGTCTGGACCACAGCAGGGCTCAACTTCCCTTTTCTCTGTCTGTTGCCCCAGAGAGAACAGCCAGCTTCCCCAAAGTTAAGGGGCCCTCCCCGCAAGCCCCACTGCTCCCTCTGCCAGAGTTGATGGGACTAGTTTGGGTACATTTTTCCAGACACCCACAATGTCAGCCTTGCTCTGGGTGATTTCCCAGGAAGCTTTTCCTGCCCCATTGCCAGCCCTCCTACAGCCCCCTAACCCTACGTCCCTAGGCTCTCTCCCCGCTCCGGTTGAGTTCATGCTCCTCCAGTGTCTTTATCTCTCCTCACATGTGCATGAAACGAGCGTGGTGGCCTTAATTCCAGCGTCTAAGAACCTGCCCATGGGGTCCTGTCTTTGCTGCCTTCTTCAAAATAGAATGGGGTGAGGCCAGAGGTGATATTCAGCTCTGTGATTAACCTGAGTGGTCCCTGGGGATATATGACTTCCAGGTTTAGTGACATGTGGGGTAAATGCAGCCACTGCTATTAAGATACCACAAAATATTAATAAAGTACTAAAGGTTTATTGGGGTAAAATTAGCACAGCAAGAAAAATAGTGATTAAATTTCCACTGATCAAATCTTGACATTTGGCTGAGTAGGAGGCAGCTTGAAGTTGTAGGAGCAGCTATAGTTAGTGGCACATTGATTTTTGAGAGCTATATTTAAACACGTCAAAAGAAGGATACACTTCTTTGGTATTTATGACTCATACTTAGAGGATGAATCATTTGCATGAATTATATTTATTTCTTAAATCAAAAACCACAATTTGCCATTTTTTTCCTAATGAAAGAATGATGTCTTAGTTCGTGTGTGCTGCTATGACAGAATACCACAGACTGGGTAATATATGAAAAGCAGAAATTTATTTCTCACAGTTCTGGAGGCTGGCAAGTCCGCAATCTAGGTGCCAGCATTTGGTCCGCTGAGGGTTTCCTTACTGTGTCCTCACATGGCAGAAGGCCAAGAGACAAGCTAGCAGCCTAGCCAAACACTGTAGGAAGCCTCTTTTACAAGGACCTTAATCCCATTAACAGAGGAAGAGCTCTTAGAGCCTGTCACCTCTTAAAGGTCCCACCTCTTAATGCCATCGCATTGGCAACACCTGAATTTTGGAGGGGACACATTCAAACCATAGCAAATGGGACAAAAGGAAGGCCAAAGGTGCCTGGGTCTCGGGTGACAGTGTTACGGTGCTGCGACCACTTTGGGCTGCCCACCCGGGACTTCTAGCACAACACTCACACAGCCTCCTGCTTGTTCACGTCACCAACCATTGGGTTTTCTACTTGCAGCTCCATGCAGTCAGCTGGTAACTACCCTTCCCTGTAGCCCCTGCCCTCCATGCAAGTGCCCACGAGACAGCCACCTTCCCATCTACAGCTCAGCCATCAAGCCATGTAGGTGGCCTGGGCCCTGGCCCTGTCGGTCCTGGTCCTCAGGAGCAGCTCTCTGCCCAGGTCCCTGTGCCACACCCCAGGCCTCTCCATAACACTAGTCATGGCCATCTGCCCAGATCCATTCTCTCTCTGGGGTCTGCTCCTTCCCAGAACTCTGCGCAGGGGGCAGAGCACCGATTCCCGTTGCCACTGGACCTCCCAGATGATCATGGCACTACAGCTTCTGCAGACCTCTGCCCAGGACGCAGGAGGGCTTCGCTCTCTGACAGCCCCCCACCCCAGGCCCTACATGTTCATGGCCTCCCTGCCTACCTCCTGCCCCCTCCTGCCCAAGGAATCTTTTTAGAGTCTAGAAGGAAATGAAAGGGGTACCACACAGCCTAAAGAATTTAGAGTTTGAAAAGTAGAATCAGAAAAAATTTAGGTTAAAACTCCCCATGACTTTGCCTTCCCCATAGGGCCTGGTACAGATAGGTGTGGATGGGTTTGGAAAGAAGGAACAGAAGAAGAGAGGGCCAGTGTGCTTTGGGGCATGGCAGAGCCTCCGGGCCATCAGAAGTCAGGGAGGAAGGTTTTAGGTGGAAAAGTTAAGCGATGCCAGGGCTGCAACCTGAGGCTTAGAGACCAGGCAAGGCCAGGAGAATCCTACAGGTGTGCTGCGTCTGCTGGGGACAGGCGAGGAGGAGCAGTCACAGACGCACAGGTGACAGTGGACAAAGGTAGCCCCTGAAGTACTCTCTGTCCCCACCATCAGCCCACAGAGTCACCTCATCCTGTCGTCCTGCACCCAACCCTCTGACCATTATCCCTCCCTGCCCTCACCCCCCTCGGCACCATCCACCACCAGCACTAAGTCCACTGCCGCTGCCGGGACCAAGACGCCTCCCGACACTGCCTGCTGACCGCCTGCAAACCTGAATCTCCTGCGCTGGCTTCCCTTGGCCTGGACTTCGCAGCCTCGCCCTGACGGCCGCCCTCCCCAGGCCTTCCTGTCCAAGGCCACAGCCTGTGAGGGGAGGTGGGGGTCACCTCACCAGAGCTCCTTTCCCTCTTTGCCACCTCCTCAAAAGTGCTGGCGGCCTCCCCTCCACCGTCACCGGTGCTCCCTGTCACTGCTCCTGTGCTGGGGGCTGTTCCACCTGGAGTCCGTGGGGCAGAGAAGGAGTCCCTAGGTCCGTGCATGTGCACACACGCATGCGCACGCACACATCTTCCTAGGAGCAGGAGGAGGGCCGAGCTCTGTGGAGGGCAGTGGCAGTCGGGCTTAACAGCCTGGAAGTGTGGGTTTTCTGTCTGTGGAAGAATGAGAAGGAAGCCCTGTGAGAACCCAGGGAGCTGTTGGGAGAAGCCACAAGTTACTGGGTGGGTAAGACCAGGCTGAGAAGTTTGGTGACCAGTGATCCTGGGGGCTCAGAATGGTCCTGGCAAGGCCCCCCAGCTCTCAGGCAGATCCTTCCCCAAGCTGCCCCCACAGGCAGACAGGCCAAGCAAATGCCCTCCTGGCCCACTGGCACCTGCAGGACCTCTCTTGGAGATGCACTTTCTCTCCTGTCTCCTTATCTCTCCTTGTCCCAGAGCATCACTGTCCACATGTCCACTCACCATTTTGTATCCTGGTCTGCGATTTCCCTCCCTTCCAGGTTTTTCCTTCTCTGGTACAAGGAAGAGCAGGGCTTTTGTACACCGAGACAGACCCAGGCTTGAATCTCTTCCCTGCTGTGCAGGGTGTTCCGTCTGAGCCCTCCTGGAACCCAGACATCCGTGTTCCATGGTCAGCAGGACATAGCCTTCCTGGGGGTGATCGGCATGTAGCCAAGGGAGCCCCTTTTGTGCAAAGGTATCTGGGCCCCGGGGGTGTGAAAGGTGTGGAGAAACTGCAGGAAGAGGTATCTTGTCCCCGCCCTGCCCCAGATCTTGTCAGACCCTTGAAGAACTTCTCCCCATACCTGGCAAGGCTGAGGCAGTTTTGGAGTCTTGAGGACTCAGATCCCGCCAAGTGTACCACAGGCAGTTCTGCTGGAGAACCAGGAGCAGCCGCAGATACCAGGCAGGAGACGGCTGGTGTCTGACAGATGTGTGGGATGCCATTGGTGAGCATGGACTTGTCCCTGAACACCTGTGTGCTGCCCTATTCTCCAGAAAGATGTATGGAGATGTCATCCTCACCCAGTGGAGACCAGAGGCCCAACATGACGGAGGCTTGGTGTTCATTGGGCCTCATCTGTACCCTGGGGCATCTAGCCCACAATAGCCAAGTGATGGTTCATTCACTTCTGAACTTGTCTTAGACACAACTTCCCCACATGCAAAATGGTAACAAGAGCAGCATGGTGCTTAAGCATGTGTATTCATATCTCAGCTGCACCATGTGTGTACTGACTACAAAACTTGAAGCTATTCATTTAATCTCTCTGTGCCTTGATCTTCTCATCTGTAAAATAAACATAACAATGGTACCCAGTGTTACGGTTTCCACTATTATTATTTTGGGTACTCCGAGAAGCAGATGCCAAGATGGGAAGGAATTAGACATGTGAGAGGTGTGTTAGGGACACCTGTGAAGGAAGTGAGAGAGGCTGGGGAGAGGCTGGGGAAACAGGTCTGTGCCCTGTGTCCAGAGAGGGAAGGAAAGTTTTGGCAATGCCACTGGCATGTCATGGAACCAGAGTGACATCTCCCACGGATGGATCTGCTGTGCTCGGTCCCTGGAAGGGCAGCAACTTCAGAGCACAGTGGTCAATTTCTCTTCCCACAGTCAGAGCTCAGAGGGCAACTTCTCGTGTCTGCCATGTGGCTGTCATAAGAATTTCAAGAATTGCGTAATTCTGGCAGGAGTGCTTAGAATAGAGCCGGACTTATATATAGCCTCCATAATGTTCCTCCCAACTTCCAGCCCTCTGGGGCCATCTGCCTTCTCCCCACTCTCCAGAGTGACTGTCTACTTCAATAGTATTCCTATTTTTATTCTTTTTCCCCTCTTCTTCTTCCTTTTTCCTTTCTTTTATAAATCCATTTTCGGATCTGCCCTGCAGCCATAATCCACCCCCACCCCCACCCAGGAAGGGGACAGGCTGCAGAGCAGCAGGTCTGGGAGGAAAGGTGAGGCTTATGAGCCTAAATGTAAGCAAGGGGAGGCCTGGGACTGATGCCCCATGTGCCTCTTGCCTCCCCATGCTGGGCCTGCAGGCAGTGTGGGCCAAGCAGGAGACCCCTCCAGAATCTTGGCCACCTCCCCTCTTAGAGGACCCGTTCCTGGGCCTCTGGACTCCCTATTTCCCACCAGGGGAGGCCTTGCCCATCAGCATCCGGCCTTCACCGTCAGCCCTTCCACCGAGAAAGGAGAGACGTGAGGAGCCTTCAACACTCTCATCCCTCCCCCTGGCATGACAAAGATCTATTTTAATTCCCACTGCCTGCTAGTCACCAGTGTTGTGGAATGATGTTCAATCTCCATTGTCAGGGGGAAGCTGAGGAAACCAATACTTCTCCTTTGGGGTTTGAGTTGCAAATCTCTTCCTCAATCCCCAGCATTATAAATCCTGTTTTTACTTTCACAGCTATGTGCAAAATCCAAATAGCACCTTTCTAAAAATGGACAAAGGAAGCCATGACTTATCCTGAAATGAGTTCCCAAGGCCCTAGGATGAGAGGATTGACAGGAGCTCTTCCAGCGGGGACACCACTGTGTTTGATGAGATGACGGGGGGTGGAGGGGGGGAAGCACCATGCAGGATGAGCTGACTCCCTCCCTTATGTTCCTAATTCAAGGAACCTGGCCCAGGATGGGACAGACAGCCTAGGAAATTATGCATGCCCAAAAGGGTGGCATTGCCCAGGGAAATGTCAGCATCCTAGTGCAAACTGACTCAGAGAAAGGAACTGCCATTTATGCACCTGCTGCATAGAGGCACTGTGCTAAGACATCCTTAGCAAGGTTGTCTGCAGCCAGCTAGAGCCCTTGGTTTGATCCATACCCAACTACAGGGCAGTCCTGAAGGTCTGAGAAACTATTTGTAGCATCCTCTAAGTTAGGGTCACACCACTGTGGTGGCTGATCCCCATAAGAGATTAATAACGACGTTTTAGGGTATAAATGAGTCCAGGTTGACAAAGTCAAGTGATTGATTCTTCACTGAGCTCATTCCCTGTGAGTATCTGTGTGACTGGTTCCTGCCCCGGCCCCCCAGGCAGGAAGCCGGTCTGGCTGAGCTGCCCCAGTGCGCACTCCATGTGCTCTCTCCCCACTCTCGATGGAGGAGTGTGGCAGGGCACGGCAAGCAGGTGAATGAGCATAGGATTTTCATGAGGAAGAGTTTCAGGCACATATCCTCAAAGGAAAGGGCTGCTCTTCTGGAACTGGCTGGCCCACCCACCTGCCACCCAGAACTGAATGTCATAAAACTTTATTTTGTGTTTCATTCCTTATAAATTATCTCTCATTTTGTGGATTGGGGTTGGTTCCCCCAAAAGTTGTCCTTGAGATACCTCATCTGGAATAGCCTGATCATTAGGGTGACCACTACGGTTAGACTATGTGCATGCTCTGTTTGGGGGTGTTAAAGATTAATATGGCCATGGACCAGCACCTCCTCAAAACCCAACCACCAGCCAGTTTCCTATTTTTTCGTTTTTAACTGCAATCATGAATATAACAAAAAGAGCTCTTTTCTTTTTTTTCTTTTTGTTTTTATTAACAGAGAGGGTCTCACTTTGTCACCCAGTCTGGAGTGCAGTGGCACCATCATAGCTCACTGCAGCCTTGAACTCCTGAACTCAAGTGATCCTCCTGCCTCTGGCTCCCTGGTAGCTGGGACTACAGGTATGCAGAACCACACCCAGTTAATTTTTTTTACTTTTACTTTTTTGTAGAGACAGGGGTCTCACTATGTTGCCCAGGCTGGTCTTGAACTCCTGGCTTGAAGCGATCCTCTCACCTCAGCTTCCCAAAGTGCTGGGATTACAGGCGTGAGCCACCCTGCCTGGCACCCAGTTACCTTTTCCCATGAGTCTTCTTGAAAGCCCTATCTGATGGCATGGCTGTGAGGACTAACTGGGTGCATGCCAGATCCAGGCAGAAGTCTAATGATCTGAAAAATCATGAATCCATATTGACACTGATTTCAACTTAACAATAGAATGGCAATACCTCATTCTGTGTTTGTATCCCTCTTCCCTCATGGTGAAAACAACTTAAAATGCTGAATAAAATATGAAATACAAAACCCACCTTCCTAAAAGCACATAGAATCTGAAAAAGGAAGACTGTTCAGGCAGGGACTAATTTAATGTATATAAGTAGAACTCTGAAGCCAGCTTTAGCCTTAACAGCATTTATAAAACTTTTGTGAAATTGAGTATGACTTTTTCTACTTCAGGGAGTCAAAGAGATGAAGAGAAAGCTCATGGCTTGCCCAAGCAGAAAATCTAAGAGGATAACGCCCCCAAAGCTGGATGCCCAAAGGACTGCATCGCAGTGTAACAGTAAACTCGTAGGAACCTGCTATACCCCCAACCTGGGAAGTGAAAGTCTTGATCCTTAGTGCTGACCGGAGGCAGAAAACATCTCCCCTGACAACTATAACCATGAGCCTTATATGAATTTTAACCCTCAATTCACTCTTTCCCAGTGGTCAGAAAAACCTCAGCTAACAACGTAAAGTAATCCTGGTACACAGATAGTAACCTCGGTGCTCAGATAGAACCCCAAATCTCTGGAGGAAACTCCCCCATTCCAATTATGAAAGAATGTCCATAAATGCCCAAGGAAATGAAAATTTAAAGTAAATAAATAATACATACAAGGAAAAAAGGCACCGTGAGTAAAGGTTAGCAGAAAAAAAAAAAACCAACAGAAGAATCAGTCCTAGAGAAATTCAGATATTGGAAATAACAGAAAAAGATAATATGTATTTAATGTTTCCAGAAATAACAGAGAAACTTGAAAACATGAGTTAGAGGAAAATAACTTTAGAAAAAAAACAAATAGAACTAGAAAACAAATTACAATAAAACTAAAAACCCAAGACAGATTTAGCAGTAAAATAAATACAGTTAAATAGAGAATTATAAAATTGGAAGATTAGAGCATAAGAAAAGCAAAAAGACACAGACATCCAGGGTCAGAGCCAGGACCAATGGGGGAGGTTACCATGAATCAATCTCCAATCAATATTAGGAAAAACTTGCCATCTTCTGCATTGTATTTGTTATATAAGTAATAAAGTCTGGTTGAAGAAAATTTGGAACATTATGGAAAGCAATAAAAAAATTAGCCTTGATCCCACTTCCCAAAAATAAATATTTCATATAGATTTTTAATTAATTAATTAATTAATTTTTAAGACAGAGTCTTGCTCTATTGCCCTGGGTAGAGTGCAGTGGTATCATAGTAGCTCACAGCAGCCTCAAACTCCTGGGCTCAAGCAATCCTCTTGTCTCAGCCTCCCAAGTAGCTGGGATTACAGGCGTGTGCCATGACACCCAGCTAATTTTTCTATTTTTAGTAGAGACGGGGTCTTGATCTTACTCAGGCTGGTCTTGAACTCCTAAGATCAAGCAATCCTCCTGCCTCAGCCTCGTGGAGTGCTAGAATTACAGGCATGAGCCAACTCGCAGTGTTGTTATTTCATTCAGTTATTTAATAAATATTTACTGGACACACTCTATGTGTCAAGGAGTAACAGAAGACACCAAAGGTACAGTATTGAACAAAAACTTATTTCTGTCATCATAGAGCTGACAAGGTAAGAGGCAGAGAAGAGACATCGATGAGCATAGAGATCCTAAACACAGCCTTGGAAGGGAAAAAGATCAGTATAGTCTTCCTAGGGGAAGGGGCACTTAACCTGAAAATTTAGAGGTAAGGAAAAGCTAGCTCAGGTGAAGATGTGGAAGAAGAGGGTCCCAGGCAAAGGAAACAGTGTATATAAAGTTCTAGAGGGAAAAAAAGAAAAGAAAAGAAAAAAGAATATTCATGTGCCTGAAAAGCAGAAGACAGGGTGGGAGATTGGGAAGGTCAGGGGCAAGGGGTGAACCTAGACAGACTTGGAAGAAAAATCTTGGGATCCCAAGCTAGTTTTTGGAGGACTTTGTAAGTCACGGTAAAGGATTTGGACCTTATTGCACATGTATCCTTAGAAGATTATAAGCAAGGTGATTATTCAAGATTTAGAATGATAACTTTGGCTACTATGCAAAGATGGGGAACATGAGAGGAAAGGCATGTTTGGGGACAACGGTGATATTGTGGACTTTGTGGCTATTTCTCCAGCAATCATTCTTTCCCCATCTCATCTTACAGCAGCCATGAAGTTTGACCCCACCCAGCTCGTCAGGTGGGTTCTGATTGACTAAATGAAGCAGGATAATCTCTTTTTCCAATCAGTCTGTGGCATTTCCCTGTCTGTGGATGGCTTCAAGGCTGACCCAACCAGTGTGGGGATCAAGTGTTTTGTTTGGAATTCTGGGCAGTGTGGTGTGAATCCATGAAGTCTGAAGCTGCTACAGCCTCATTGTCACCAAGAGGGCAGCCAGACTACTAAGGAGGAAGTTGGACATGGGGAGAGAGGAAGAAAGAGGACATTTCAGAGAAATTGAACTACAGCTCTGATCAAACCATATCTGAAGCCAACATCCCTCTGGTCTTTATAGTTTAAGTTAATATTCAGAGTCAGATTTTCTGTTGCTTCTGAGAACATTCTACCCGCTGTAAATGAGGGGCTCCATTTTGCAAGCTGATTTTGAGGTACCCGTGAAATAGCTAAGTGGTGCTGCTAATTGCCCATTTTTCTAAGTCATAGGGTCAGTGTTTTTCTTATCAATCCATGTACCCTTTATATATAAAGACTATAATAAGACTGCTGACAAATATTTTTTCATCCAATTTTCTGTTTTCCCTTTTGTTTATGATGGATGTTGACAGCCAGATGCTTTTCATTTTCAGTTAGATAAATCTACTAATTGCTCTTTTGTGAATTCTTTTATGTCAGAAAGTCAGGAAGGACTTTGATATACTTACTCTAAGTTGTCCAGGGCTTGGATCGACCCCAGTGGGGAAGACATCATATTCCACACCTCTGACAGCAGAGGTCGATCATGGATAAGCACGTGTTCCAAGATGGCTCAGTGACCGTCCATCTCAGGACCTTTGTGGGAACTGTTGGGAAGTAGGTACATCCTCTCTCTCTCTCCACCCCCTGCCCCAGGGTTCCTCAGCTGGTGGGAGGAAAATCTAGACATGCTCGTCACTATCTTGCCACCATCAGAGAAGAATCTGCTGGAGAAGAAGATCAACCCAGGAAAAAGCAGAACCCAAAGATGGTGAAAGAGAGGCCGTCCTGATGACCTACACTGAGGATGTGGGTCCCATCACACCCAGCACTTTGGCCTTTTCATTACGTAAGCCAGTAAACTCCCTTTTTATTTACTTCAGTTTGATTTGGGTTTTCATCACTTGCACCCTAAGGCATTGGGCAATGAAGGGCATGGAACTTAATCTCACCCCTGAGATAGCTCTTTCAGAGACTAGGACTTTCCCAAGCATCTCTTCCTCAAAGTGCCTTTGTCTAAATTGCACATGCACCCCACCTGGAGCTCTGCCTGCCTGGTGTGCTCTCATTTCTAGTTCAGCTTGGCTCCCTGATGGTCTCCAATGACTGTTACTTGGAGGGAGATCAAGAAGGACAACATGCCATTGGAGGACAGGATGGAAGGATCCCAAACAGTTTAGGAGGCCCATTTCTCCTACTCACACCTCGGTCTCGTCTCAGCTTCTGACTCAACGTGCTGGCTCTCCATCCAGATATGCCTACCTTTAAGCACTTATTTTTCCTAACTTGGGCAAATTTTCTAATGTCACTCTGTCCCTTTAGCATTCTCAAAAGCAAATGCACAGTGGAGTCAACAATACCTACCTCCGAGAGAATGTTGTGAACATTAAATGAGATAAATTATATTATGTGAAACATGCTTTAGCTTGGAACCTGGATTAGTCAGAATTCTCCAGAGAACCAATAGGACATATATATTATGGGTGATATATATATATACACACACACACACACACACACATATATATAGGGTATACATATATGTGTATATAGAACATATGACATATATCCTGTTGGTGAGATAGATAGATGGATATGTGTAAACATAAACGAGAGAGAGGCCAAGTGCAGTGGTTCAGGCCTGTAATCCTATCACTTTGGGGGGCCAAAGTAGGAGGATCACTTGAGACCAGGTGTTTAAGACAGCCTGGGCAATAGTGAGACGCCATCCCTACAAAAAATTGAAAAATTAGTTAGGCATGGTTGCGTGCACCTGTAGTCCCAGCTACTCAGGAGGCTGAGGCAGGAGGATCCCTTGAGCCAAGGAGTCTGAGACCAGCAAGAACAAGACCACGTCTCTACTAAAAACAGAAAAATTAGTTGGGCACAGTGGCATGCACCTGTAGTCCCAGCTACTTGGGAGGCTGAGGCAGGAGGATCACTTGAACCCAGGAGTCTGAAGTTGCTGTGAGCTATGATGATGCCACTGCACTCTAGCCCAGACAATAGAGTGAGACTCTGTCTCAAAAAAATAATAATAATAATATACATATGTGTGTGTATGTATGAGAATATATGTGAGAGAGACATTCTAAGAGATTAGCTCATGACGTCATGGGGACTGCAAGTTCAGAATCCGCATAGCAGGCTGGCAGGCTGAAGACCCAGGAAAGAGTTGATGATGCAGTCTTGCGTCCAAAGGCATTTGGAGACAGAATTCCTTCTTCCTCAGGGGACCTCAGTCTTTTAAGACCTTCAACTGATTGGATAAGATCCAACCACATTATAAAGCATGATCTGCTTTACTCAAACTCTACTGATTTAAATGTTAATCACATCTTTAGAAAAACCTTGGCACCAACATCTACACTAGTGTTTGATCAAACAACTGGATACAAAGTTGAGGTGTTACTTTGAAGAAGTCTGGGAGAGTAGGGTATAGCAGGACTTATTAGCCTCATTTTACAGGTGAAAGACATGAGGTTTAGTTAGAGGCAAACCTGTGACCAATTTCTCCAGTCTCCTGTGGCAGGTGGTCTGGCAGGTGGGCAGAGGGGAGTACAGAAGAACCCCTGGTTCTTGCTTCTCTTGCTTTGGTTCTAGTAAAGAAGGTTGGGTGCTCAGTGTGCATTCAATTCCTTTTATTCCCTTTGACTTCTGGGCTTTTTGATTACCCCACATCTAATGAAACCTCCTTGATTAATGTTAGTTTTCCTGCTGGATGTGGAGTGTCTTCAGTCCTTTCCTCTGGGGGTCTTGGCCTGGCCCAGGCAGTTCCTAAAGCCCGGAAACCGAGACTCCCTGTCACCCTAAGGTCCCTTAGCTGTCTAGCTAGTTGCCAGAGCAGGGGTCACAGACCTGAATGCTGAGAAGAACAGGTATGTAACCCATCAGACTGAAGAGGCTGGCAGGGTCCCCCACAAACTGGAGCAGACACGTCCTATCCTAAGATGGCAGTGCAACTCACCCCCCAGGACACTGTGGCTTTGAGGGGCTCAGGATCTGTGTTTCCAAATCTCCCAACATCTGGAAATGGGGTTCAATTCTGTCCCCCGCAAAAGATATGTTCTAAGTTCTAATCCCCAGTACACATGAATGTGGCCTTATTTGAAAATAGGATCTTTGGAGATGCAATTAGCTTAAGATAAGGCCATATGGATTAGGGTGGGCACTAAATCCAGTAACCGGTGTCCTTATGCGAAGAGGACAGAGACACAGAGAGAAGGCTATGTGAAGAAGGAGGTGGGGATGGAGCAACTACAGCTACAAGCCAAGAGATGCCAACGATTGTCGGCAGCCATCAGAAACTAGGAAGAGGAAAGGAATAATTATTGCCTACAGTCTTCAGAGGGAGTGTGGCCCTGCTGACACCTTGGTTTCAGACTTCTAGGCTTCTCAGAGTTCCTGATGCACATCTGGGTTTAGGAACCCCTGTTATGAGGTTTCTTCTGAGCTCAGTAAGTTTTTCTGAGTCAAGCTGGATACTCATGGTACAGGGATCCTTGGGATCTGTTTCTGCCCTCCAGGAGCACAGGGCCCCGTGGGAACAACAGGCAGGTAAACAAATGACAACAATATGGGACGACAGTTGTTTTGATAGATGTATGTGTGAGATACAATGGAAATATAGGAAAGGATGTGATTAAATCTATTTTAGGGTGGGCTTTGAGAAGGAGGGGGACAGTCAAGATGGGTTTTTGACAGGTGAAGCTAAGTGAACAAGGGAGGGTCGATGGCATTCCAGCGGAAGGGTGGGCACAGGCAAAGGCACAAAGGTGTTGTATCAATTTCCTAAGACCCTTGTTACAAAGCACCACAAACTGGATGGGTTAAAACAGCAGAAATTGATTCTCTCCCAGTTCTAGTTCCGTTCCCAGCACTGAAAGTAGTGCCCAAGGCAAAGCTGGTACTCTGTTAATATTTGCTGAATAAATTACTAAATATATGAGGGGGGAGGCAAGGGAGAAGAATAAGGGAGTTGAGAGAGGAGAGGCTTTGGGAGCCTTGAAGAAGGAGCCCAAGAAGGCTGCCCTCTATGACAAGCAGGTGGGTAAGCCTGCAAAAGGCCACCAGGGGTGTTATTGCGGTGTCTGGGTACTCGGTTACCTTCTGCAGAGCATCAGAGCTCCACTGGGGAAGGTTCTACTGTCATCCACACCCAGGGACTGCCAGCTGTTCCCTCCACCAGCCTCCACAACGACTTCACTTCATCAGTGTCACCCTTACAAATCACCCAGCAGCACTGATACTCAGCAGAGCCCCAGGGCTTCACTCGGTGCTGGTGCAAGTTTACACCATGTGGACATCCCACACCACAGCACCTTAGGACAGCCATGAGCCCAAGCACAGAGAAGTGGAGCCCTGAAAAGTGTCTTATCAGGGCCCCTAGAATTAGAGTCTGAGATGAGGGTTCAGGTACAGGTGATCTGGGTTGGGGGGTGCTCTTACGTGAACCTCGAGTGGGGAGAGGGGACCAGGGTGGAGCCAGGGAAGCGGCTGAGCTCAGATGGAGGTAAGCTGAAGTCTAGGCTCGGCCTGATGGCTCAGAGGGCGCTGGGGTATAAAGAGCACCCAGTCAACCCACAACATGCCTGAGCTGGGAGACCCCTGAGCTGGGACAGTGGGCAGTGATGGGAAGTGTGGGGGAGGCTGCCCATGGCTGTTGGGACTTCATACTTCTATGTCACTTGGTAGGGTCTCTCTGGGCTTCCTAATATCATTTCCACCAGCCTCTCTGTAACAGGGGGAATGGTCTGAAAAGGGGTAAAAATGTTTTCTGTGTCTCTAAAACCTCCACCACTCCTTTTGGGAATTAAAACCTGCATCCCTGCCCCAGGCCAGTGGTGGGGAGGGGCAGGGGAGTGTCCTTTGTTCTTTGTACCACAGGAGATGGCTCAAGGGAATTGTTCAGGTGAAGGTTATGAGACTGTCTTAGCAGAAGATGGGATGAATCAGAATCATCAACTACTGTGGAACAGCAATAGCCTGAAGCTGAAAACTTCCCCTTTAAAAACTCTGTATTCCTGCTTATAAATAGGACATTGGTACTTTAAGACAGGGGTCTGACAACCTCCTCATTTGCTAGCAAATTAATAAACTTCTCTTTCCTTCTCCTCAAACCACTTGTCCTTGTTCTTCTGATGCGGCCTTGAGGACAAGTGCCGAGCTTTGGCTAACATCTCCGAGGCTGAAACCGTCCATGTTGCTGAGGAGGAAGGCATTAAACTTACATCAGGATTTCTCTCAGGCTATGCCCAGCCACCTCAGAGAGAAGTAGTGGAGACAAACAAGGCTCTTTTCCTGGATGAAGGAGACAAACAATGAAAAGGTGACACACTTACTGAGTACCAACTACCTGCTCAAATGTTCACACACAGAGTCTGTGACAGGATGACCAAGAAACTGGTTTTAAACAGTGCCTCTGGTGAGAGAGCAGGGGGGCTGGGGACAGGGAAGGGAAGAAGACTTATTTTTAGCCTGGATTCTTTACAAAAGCATTTTTTTTTTTATTGAGAATATGTTTTCCTTTTCTTTTCTTCTTTTCTTTCTTCCTTTTTTTTTTTTTTTTTTTTTTTAGAGAAAAGGTCTCACTCACTCCATCACCCAGGCTGGAGTGCAGTGGCATAGTGGCATGATCATAGCTCACTCATAGCTCACAGCAGCTTCAAACTCCTGGCCTCACCTCAAGTGATCCTCCCGCCTCAGCTTCCCAAAGTGCTGGGATTACAGGTGTGAGCCACCATACCTGGCTCCTTTTCAATAAAGACACAAATTAAGCAAATCATCTATTTATTTGAAATGTGTTTTTAAAAATTTCCTATAACCATAAGACTCTAAATGTTAGTTTTTTTTCTAGATTGAATATTATTCCAATGATTTATTAGCAAACATTGAATCAAAATAACATACTTACATATTTTGGTAAATAGTAAACAAAATAATAAAACTTAATGGAATGCACCTCACTGAAATGGAAGTTGTCATTTTTTTTCTTAATTAGTTCATGTTTCCATAGGTGAAAATAACTTATTGCCAGAATAAGACAGAATTTGGCATCAATTTTATTCCTATTTTTAAAATTATTTATTTAAATAAATAGATAAAAATAGGAAGAGTTTTTTTTAATAGCAATGACACTCCATTTTTTTGAACCCTTTCCAAGTGAAATACTAAAAATCATATGATAATTTATCATCATCAAAGTGTATTTTAATTTTTCAGCTGCTAATTCTATTTGCTCCTTCTTCACCCTTCCTAAAAACACAAAAAAGACACTTCTTAGCTGGTTTCCCTCTAGAGGCAGGAAACAATTACATAAGATCCCCTCATGCTCTTCTTTAACGCCTGAAGATAGTTAAGGATTTTCCATACGGTCCCTTACCTTTCCTCCCAGGATCTGTGAACATTTCAGCAACTTCCCAAGGCCTGCCCCACTTTCTCCACTGACTGCCACATTCCTAATATCAGATGTATTAATTCCATCACCATTTGGTGTCCACTATGACCCCAGCTCTCTCTTCTTACCAGTTCTTTTTTGTTTTTTAAAATAAAATTTAATTAAACAGAAGGTAAACTCTAGACATCTGTCACCTTTCAAGCCTGAAAATGAGCAAAAACTGTTGAAACAAGGCACAGTTTTTTCCCCCATTCTTGTTGTTCCCAGTTCTTAATTTCTTCTCTGGGGTAAGTTTTAATGCCCTGAAGTCGTCTATCAAGATCATCCTTAAATGTCAACTTTCTCTAATTTATCAGTCATTGTCGGTGCCTTTTTTCCCTAAGTTGTGGAACCTCACCCTGGAAGCCACATCTATAATCATTACCTGAGCAGCAGCTCAGAGACTTTGCATCCAGAGCAAGGACGCCTCACCCAGCTCCCCACGCTGACTCAAGAGGGGAGGGGGGAGCATCAGCTCTCTGGAGCACACTCCACCATGGGTGTGTTCTTCTCACCTCTCAGCTGAAGAAAACACCTACTTGTTGCTGGGGTCTCAGTAGGTCTGCAGCCCTTGGCAGGAAATAGAACCACTCCCTCCCCCAGCTCCTTTTCAAAGAAATGCAAACCCAGACACTTCAGGACAGAAGACATTGCCTTGCAAGGTCACTGAGTCATCTCTCAGTACCCTCTAAAAGTTGACCATTTTTCCATTTATTTTTGCTCATTTTCTCCAGCATGTGTTCTGTGGTCCTCACACTCCCCGCTCCCCAACCCTGCCATCAGTGCCCTGCTGTGGATTGCAGTTCCTGTCTAGAGAGAGGGGAAACTCTGAGAACACAGGTGTCCCACCTTCCTCCCCTCAGCAATCCCCTCCTTGCAGAGAGTGCTCAGTCCCTTCTCCAAATCCTAGGCCAGAGTTCCCTGCTCAATCTGGGATCCCTTCGGACTTAGGCCTGTGGGATGGGGTGGAATAAGCATTTGTTTTACATCATCATTCACTTAGATCCCAGTTTGAAGCCAGGAGGAAGAGCTAGTGAAAGACTACCTTTAGGGAGTTCACCATCATTGAGGGAAACAGACATGAAAAATGAGCCTTAGATCTAGTGTGGCACGTGTCCCATCAGAGTAAGCACCACACGGGGAGGAGGCCTCTAGCCCCAGCCGGAGGAAGGCCTTGGTGCAGGAGGAGCAGGGGTGTCTGTGTTTAGGAGCTGATCCAAGAGCTAAATCGCAAAGGCTAAGTAGCAGTTGAAAAGGAAATTAAAAGGGGAATTCTTAGCCTTTCCGGTTAGTGGGTTAGGGGGAACTCCAGAATTGGGAAGTGGTTCCTGCATGCAGCAACACCAAGGGAAATTAATAAGGGATTTGTAAGGTAAATCAAGATGGGCACAGAATACAAAACCTTTTAGTATAAGCTCTAAAAATTATACCAGTACTAGCCAAGGGGATTAGCAACCATGTATGAATCTTGTTGAGAAGTAGTGGCAGAAGACCAAATTCAAGTAAAACAGTCCAAATTTTAAAGATAAAAGGGCAGACTGCAGAAAAAGAAAACCTTCCTTCCCTCCTCCACACTCTGCAAAGCCTCTTCCCACTCCACATGGCCTAGAGAGAGGAAGGGGGAAGGAGCCTGGGCAAATGGCTGTGCCAATTTTCAAAGCTGGAAGAGGAGGCTGAAGGCTTGCAATTTCTGGGAAAAGAGTCATGACCCAGGAAAAGAGGGAATCTGAATAGTTGAGGGAGAGGATTTAAAAGAACAAAACCATGGAAGACGGAGAGGAGGTGGTCAAGTGAAGAAAGGAGGGGTGGTCTGGGCCATCTGCACCCGTGAACGGACCATCCACATTGTAACGCATGAACCTATGAGGAGTGAGGATCAGGAGCAATTAAACCAGGAGCACAGTTCCCACTCTGTGTGGTTTCCATTCTATCTTCCGAAATACGAAATCAAAAATGAACGGAAGCCCTTGATGCTGTGCATGTTCTCTTGGCAGGGGCAGGAAAGCAGCCTGTCCACACACACCTCGCCAGCCCTTGGCTCAAGCCCACAGCCCACAGTCCAACTCAGAGTCCGTGTCTTTGCCCTCAAAGTCCATGCTCTTTCCACTGTACCTGCCTCACCACCTTCGAGAGGTGAGCAACTTTTTCAGTAGCCATCCATTAAAAGACAATTTTAAAGCACCTCCTCTGCGTCGGGCATGGTGCAAAGTGCTAAGGCTACAAAGATGACAGATGCAGTTCCTGTCCCCCGGGGAGCTTACTTTCTAATGGGGGAGACATTAGAAAGCTGGAAGAAGTTTACTGCAGTACAGAGAGAATGACCAGTATAAATAACGGAAGGTTGATTAGGTCTAGGGAGGGGCAGAGTGCTCTAGCAGAGCTGCACAGAAGAGGAGGTCTTCTTTCTGTTTCTGGAACATGACAAACTGAATTCAAACTGTCAGTTTCCCCAAGTATTTACCTGGTTCACTCCTTTGTTTCATGCAGGTCTGTGATCAAAGTTATCTGCTCTGAGAAACCACCTGTGTAAAATATCTTCCACCACCACTCTATCCTTTTTCCTTCTCTTATTCTTTGTCACTGAACTCATTTAACTGCATTTGTGCGTACGTTCTCTGTCTTCACACCCATTACTAGATGAACTGTCCATTCTCCTATTTGTGGCTAACCCCGTGCACGTGATATTATCCCTCTCGCCTCCTCCTCAAGGACATCTGGCCAGCAATTCTTTGCCTACATCATTAATGTTCCTCCTACTGTTCCCATCAGCATGCAAACATGCTAGTATTATTTCACATCTCAAAAAGATTTTTTGAAAACTCCCCTGAGAGTCTTCCATTACCAAGAAGACGGAATAGAAGTACATTTTTCTATTCATTCTGCTAAGTACAACTAAAAATCCTGGACATTATATATAAAACACACATAAGAAATTCTGGAAAGTGGGGAGGGTAAGGCAGACTATCTAGAAATCTTAGGACCCAAGGAAGGACATGGTAGTGAGTCCACTGAATTTTCTTTTTGCCCCATATATCCTGACTTGGAGCTAAAAAAGCTGAAAACACTCATGGGCACAGACAAAAAAAAAAAAAAAAATCCAGGAAAAGACAGCTGTTTCACTGTCACTAGTCAAAGGACCAGGAAAGGGGCAGCCTCGCAAGAGAAAAACTTTTAGACAATACCTGTCCTACTCCAGATAGACAGCACAGAAAACTCTGTGGCCCCACCGCCATTCATGCCAGCAAATGCAGAGTGGGGACCCTAGACTTTGACCTTCCTGAGGCTGTAACAAACCCTTCCCTCCAACCCCCACCTCCACCATGTGGTGTTAGTAGAGACCACTAAGGCCCTGGACTTTCACTGCTGCCGGACAGTGAGGAGGCACCCCTCCCCTTCCCAACTGGAGTGGGGTCAGAGGAGGCCTACTGGAGAGTCAGGACTTTTACCACTTCCCGATGATAATGAGGCCACCCATCCCCCATGGTGTCAGTGAAGGTCACATTGGGAGCAATAATGAGGCACCCCTACCCCTTCCAGGCAAGGAGGCAGTGGATACCTAGTGGGAGCCAGAACCCCCACACCCACCCAACAGTAGTAAGGAGCTTCCCTCCTCAGATGTCAACAAAGCCAAGGCGGGAGCCTGGACTTCTTTCTTCGCCTGCAGCAATGAAGCAGCACTACCCCTTCCCCTACTGGAGTAGTGTCAAAGAAAACCAGCTGAAATAGAAAGTTTAAATGAGATCAGAGTCTCATAACACAGTACCCAAAGTATATGGGTTTCAATAGAAAGTCATTCATCATAACAAGAACTAGGAAAATATCAAACTAAATTTTAAAAGATCGTCAATGGGTGACAACACTGAGATGTCAAAAATGTTAGAATTATCTGACAAAGATTTTAGAGCAACCGTCATAAAGATGCTTCCACAAGCAATTACAAACGTGCTCAAAACAGATGAAAAAATAGGTCTCAGCAAGGAAATACAAATTCTCATCAAATAAATATAATAAAAGATATAAGGAAGAAATAAATGGAAATTTTTGAACTGAAAAATACAATAACCAAAACTTTAAAACTCGGTGAATGGGCTCAACAGCAGAATGGAGGGGCAAAGGAAAGAATCAGTGAACTTGAAGATAGAATAACAGAAATAAAATAGACTGAAGAAAAAAACACAAATAGAGTCTCAGGAACACACAAGACTATAAAAAGAGAGCTAGTGTTCATGTCATTGGAGCCCTGGAAGGAAAGAAGAAAGAAGGCAAGACTCAAAGAAATAATAGTTGAAAGCTTCTCAAATTTGGCAAAAGACATAAACCTTTAGATTTGAGAAGCTAAGTAAACCCCAGTGGAAAACGCTAAGAAAACTCACACCAGAATATATAACATAATAGTCAAACTTCTTAAAACTAAAGACAAAGAAAATCTCAAAAGCAGCAAAAGAGACATGGCAACTTACATATGAGTGAAAACAATTCAAATGATAGCAGATTTCTCATCAGAAACTATGAAGGCCAGAAAGATCACTTTTCTTTCAAGTGCTGAAAGAAAGGAACTCTTAACCCAGGATCCTATGTCCACTGAAAGCATCCTTCAGAAATGAAGGGGAAATCAACATATTCTCAAATAAAGGTAACCTAAAAGAGTATGTTGTCTGTAGTCCAATCCTAAAGAATGGCTAAAGGAAGTTCTCTAAACAGAAAAGAAACAATAAAAGAAGGAACTTTGGAGCATCAGGATGGAAGAAAGAACATAGTAAGCAAAAATATGAGTAAATATAATACTTTTCCTTATCCTCTTGAGTTTTCTAAATTATGTTTGAAAACTGAAACAAAAATTATAACACTGTCTCATGTGATTCTAAATTTATGTAAAAGAAATACTTAACACAATTAAATTATAAATAAGGGAGGGTAAAGGGAGGCAAGGTTTCTATTTTTTCATAACTGAGAAAATGTCAACATCAGTAGATTGTTATGTTAGGTATATATAGGGTAACACCTAAAGCAATCACTTGAAAAAACTATACAAAAAAACCCTCAAAAACATTAGAGATAAATAAAAATTGATTTCTAAAAAATGTTCAAATAACCCACAGGAGACAATGGTAAGAAAATGGAAACATAAAAGGAGAAAAACAAAAAATAAAAGGTAAAACAGCAGATTTAAGCCCTGATATATCAATAGTTATATTACATGTAAATGGTCTAAATACATGAAGTAAAATATAGATATTAGCAGGAGTTAAAAAACGTAACCAAACTATATGCCCTCTACAAGAAACTCACTTTATTTTTTTTAATTTTAATTTAATTTAATTTTGTTTTCATAGAAATGAGGTCTTGCTATGTTCCCCAGGCTGGTCTTGAGCTCCTGGCCTCAAGGGATCCTCCAGCTCCAGCCTACCAAAGTGCTGGGATTACAAGCATGAGCCACCACACCTAGCCAAGAAACTCACTTTACATATAACTGAAATTTCACACTTTATACAAAAATCAACTTAAAACAGATCACAAACTTAAATGTAAAACATAAAACTATAAGACTTTTAGAAAAAAAATTAGTAAAAATAAATAAATAAGAAAGAGGGAGAAAAGCCCAATACCTTCAAGACTAGAGTGATGCAAAGAGTTCTCAGACTTCATGCCAAAATTGCAATTCATAAAATTAAAAATTGATCAATAAATTTTTGACATCATCAAAGTTAAAAAAAACTTTTGCCCTGCAAAAGACTCAGTTAAGAGGATAAAAAGACAAGCTACAGAGTGGGAGAAGATATTTGCAAATCACATATCAACAAATGACTAATATCAAGAATATATTTTTTTAAAACTCTCAAAACTTAACAGTAAAAAAAGCAAACAGTTCAATTAAAAAATGAGCAAAAGACATGAAGAAACATTTCACCAAAGAAATATACAGAAGACAAATAAGCACACGAAGAGATGGTCTACATTGTAGCCATTGGGAAAATACAAATTAAAACCATAACGAGATACTACTATACAGTACATCCATCAAGGATTAAAAATAAAAGAGTCACACCACAAAATACTGGCAAGGATACGGAAAAATTGGATCAACTGATACATTGCTGAAGATGCAGACGCCCTGGAAAACAGTTCGCAGTTTCTTTTAAAACTAAACATGCATCTACCCCATGGAATTAAATTCTCAGGAATTTGTCCCAGAGAAATGAAAGCTTATGTTCACACACACAAAAAACTGTACACAAATGTTTATGCAGCTTTATTAATAATAGCCCCAAAGCGAAAGTGACTCAGATACTCTTCAACAGATAAATGGTTAAACAAACTGTTAAGTTATCGGTACCAAGGAATACTGCTCATGAGTCAAAAGAAATGAATTATTGATACATGCAACAATCTGGATGAATCCCCAGAGAATTACGCTGAGTTTTTTAAAAAAGCCCATCCCAAATGTTACATACTCTATGATGACAAAATTATAAAAATGGGTAAGAGATTAGTGGTTGCCTGGGGTTACAGAGGTGACGTGTCTCTTAAAGGGCAACATGAGGGATCCTTGTGGTGATGAAAATGTTTTGTATCTTGACTCTATCAATGTTGATATCCTGTTTGTGATATTGTACCATAGCTTGCAAGGTGTCACCATTTAGGGAAACTGGATTTTAAAAAAAAACAAAACCACAGGCTCTCTCTGTATTATTTCTCCCAATTGTTAATATATTACTAATATTACCTCCAGATAAAAACTTTAATTAAAAATTTTTTTAATAACCAAAAAGAAAACTGTCAGAAAAAATTATTAATTTAAAACATTAATTTTAAAAACACCCCCTGAAACCACTTCTCCTCTACACCACAACGCAATTTCTCTGTTATCCTTTTCAGAACTTTAAAAAAAAAAGTTTTCTTCTTTGCTTACTGACTCCAATTCCTCTCTTTCCATTCTCTGTTAAATGCATTCCAATCAAACTTTTGCCCACACGGATTCACCAAAATAGCTCTAGCCAAGGTCACCTCTGGCCAAGATCATTTCCAACATTGCTAGCCCCTATATTCAATCCCAGTTTTCATCTTGCTTAACCCATAAACGGTATTTTACATATTTGACACAATTGATCAACTCCCTCTTCCTGGACAAACTCTTTTGCTGTGCTCCCAGAACTCCTCACTCTTGCTTTTCCTCTTACCTCTTGTGATGCTCTTTCTCAGTCCTCCTTTCTGACTCCTCATCTCCCACCTCAATGCTTTAGCATCCCAAGGCTCAGTCCTTCATCCTTCCAATGTTCTGCCATATTCACTCCCTAGGTGCCCATCTTGCTCATGGATTTAAATATAATCCATTTGCTGATGACTCTGAATTTTATACTCTCCACTTGGACATCTCCCTGAACTTCAGATTGCGTGACTAATTGTTTCACTAATATCTCCCTCCATTTGTACCGTTGGTTGATTTGTTTGTTTTGGAGACAGAGTCTCGCGCTGTCGCCAGTGGCATCATCATAGCTCACAGCAACCTCAAACTCCTTGGCTCAAGCGATCTTCTTGCCTCAGCCTCCTGAGTAGCTGGGACTACAGGTACATGCCACAATGCCCACTAATTTTCCTATCTTTTGTAGAGACATGGTCTTGCTCAGGCTGGTCTCAAACTCCCGAGCTCAAGCAATCCTCCCGCCTCTTGCATTCATGGAGCTTATGTTCTAATGGGGGAGACTGATAGTAAATATAAAAAGAAACTGATATGATATAAGCAGAGCTGATATTTGTCAAGTATGGACTAGTCTGCCAGACCAGTTGAAGTATTTCTCTCCCTCTGCCCTAAGGCCTCAGTAGTACATCCTAGCTTTCCTGGCCCTTCCCAGCAACACCACCACCCATCTCTAATGCTCAGCCCAGCAGGGATCTCTAGGATCTATACCTTGTTCCATACCCTGTAGTTCTCTACCTTGTAGTATGGACTGTTAAATATTTTGATTATCACCCCTGCTAAGAAGATGATGAACGGTACGGAAAAGAAAAATGGTGCAAGGTGATGGGGTAAGAAGTGCAGTTTTAAGTAGAATGGTCAGAGTCACTTTGCTGAGAAAGTGGCATTTGAATAGAGACCTGAAGGAGGGAAGGGGGTGAGCCATGCAGATATATGGGAGAAAAGGAAGCAAGAGCACAGGAGTGGGAGGTGAGAGCAGAGAGGTGGTGAGGGGGGTTCCTGACCCTACTGGGGATCATTATAAGGACTTTGAAATTTACTCTTCTGCGTGAAATGGGAGCCCTTGGAGGGTGCTCAGTAGAGGCAGGGACATGATCTGATTTGTATAAAAATAGATATAAATAACTTTAATAAGATATAATTTATACATCATACAATTCTCTCATTTAAATTATACAACCCAATGCTTTATTATACAGTCCAAGAACTGTGCAACTGTCACCACAGCCAATTTTTAAACATTTTCATCACCTCAGAAAGAAACATGCTACTCTTAGCTATCACTTCCCGATCTTCCCATCACCCTCTTCCCCCCGCCAGCTCTAAGTAACGACTAATCTACTTTCTGTGTGTTTCTATATATTTGCCTGTTCCAGACATTTGCTATAAATGGGGTCATATAATATGTGGCCTTTTGTGACTTGTCTTCTTTCACTCAGCATGTTGCTTTCAAGGTTCATCTACATTGTAGCATGTATCAATACTTCATTCCTTTTTATGGACAAATAATATTCCATTGTATGGATAGACCACAGTTTGTTTATCCATTCATCAGTTAATAGACCTTTGAGGCTGTTATAAATGATGCTGTTATGAACATTCATGCACAAATCTTTGAGTGGACATGTGTTTTCATTTCTCCTGGATATGTACCTGCGAGTGGAACTGCTGGGTCCAAGTGGAACTGTTTGACTTTTTGTGGAACTGTCAGACTGCTTTTCTGATGTGGCTACCCCATTTTATTATACATGCCAACCAGCCATGTATGAGAGTTCTCTCTTCACATCCTTGCTAACACCGTTATCTGATTTTTTAACTTCTCATCATCACAGTGGATGTAAAGTGGTATCTCACTGTGGTTTTGATTTGCATTTCTCAGATAACTACTGATGTTCAGCATCTTTTCATATGCTTAGTGGCCATTTGTAGATCTATTCAAATCCTTTGCCCATTTTTTAATTAGATTGTTTGCCTTTTTTATTATTGAGTTGTAAGTGGTCTTTATGTATTTTAGATTTGCAAATATTCTCTCCCATTCTATCAGTTGCCTTTTCACTTTCTTGATAGTGTCCTTTGAAGCACAAAAGTTTTTAATTTGGATGAGGTCCAAATTATCTCTATTTTTCTTTCATTGTTTGTGCTTTTGATGTCATATCTAAGAATCCATTACTAAATCCAAGGTCATGAAATTTCATGCCTGTATTTTCTTTTTAAAGTTTATGGTTTTGGTTCTTACATTAGGTCCTTTGATTTAATCTTTTTACATAGTGTGAGTAAGAGTTCAACTTCATCCTTTTGTGTGTGAGTATCCAGTTACCCCACCACCATTTGTTAAAAAGACTCCTATGCTTTGCCCATTGAAAAGTCTTGGGACCCTTGTCAAAAATCAATTAACCATAGATAAATGGATTTATTTCTGAATTCTCAATTCTGTTCTATTGATCTATATGTCTATCCTTCTGTCAGTACCACATTGTCTTGATTATTGTTACTTTGTAGTTGTGTTGAAATTGGAAAGTATGAATCCTCCAAACTTTTCTTACTTTTCAAATTGTTTTGGCTATTCTGGGTCTCTTGAATTTCCATATAAATTTTAGGATCAGCTTGTCAATTTCTACAAAGAAGCCAGCTGGGATTCTGATAGGGATTGTATTGAATGTATAGATCAATTTGGGGAGTACTGGTATCTTAATAATATTAAGTCTTATTATGAACATGGGATATTTTTCCATTTATTTAAATCTTCTTAATTTCTTTCAACAATGTTTTACAGTTTTCAAAGTGTCAGCCAGGCATGGTGGTACATGCCCATAGTCCCAGCTACTCAGGAGGCTGAGGCAGGAGGATGGCTTAAGGCCAGGAGTTCAAGGTCACAGTGAGCTATGATAACAATACTGCACTCCAGCCTGGGCGACAGAGTGAGATCCTCTCTCTAAAAAGAAAAAAAAATAGGCTGGGCACGGTGGCTCACACCTGTAATCCTAGCACTCTGGGAGGCCGAGGCGGGCAGATCGTTTGAGCTCAGGAGTTCAAGACCAGCCAGAGCAAGGGCGAGATCCTGTCTCTACTAAAAATAGAAAGAAATTAGCTGGACAACTAAAAACATATAGAAAAAATTAGCCGGGCATGGTGGCGCATGCCTGTAGTCCCAGCTACTCAGGAGGCTGAGTCAGTAGGATTGCTTAAGCCCAGGAGTTTGAGGTTGCTGTGAGCTAGGCTGATGCCACGGCACTCTAGCCCAGGCAACAGAGTGAGACTCTGTGTCAAAAAAAAAAAAAGATATAAGTTTTGCACTTCGTTTGTTAACTTTATCTCTAAGTGTTTTATTCTTGTTGATTTTATTATAAATAAAATTGTTTTCTTAATTTCATTTCTGGATTGTTCATTGCAAGTATATAGAGATACAATTGATTTTTGTATATTGACCATGTATCCTACAAACTTGCTGAACCTATTAATTAGTTCTAATCATTTTTAGTGTATGTTTTAGAATTTTTAATATACAAGATCATGCCATCTATCTGTAGAGACAGATAACTTTACTTCTTCCTTTCCAATCTGAATGCCTTTTATGTCACTGTTATTTTCTTGCCTAATTTATATTTTAGCAAATGCCTCTGGCTGCCTTATGAGAAGACACCATACCAAGATGTGAGTGGAGCAGTTGTCCAGGTAAGGAAGGGTTGTGCCTTGGGCTAGCATGGAACCAGAAGGGTGACAAAGTGGTTTAGATATTTCTTTTTTGTTCTTCTCGCCTTTATTTCTTCTATGTTTTACTGACCACTTTGGTGATTTTGTTTTACCTCAACCAACAACAACAAAGCCAGCACTAACTTTCTTAAAATCTTCCTGTGGTAAAATTCTTAGTAAGCAGTTCTGCATGAAGGAAGCAGACACCAGACTGGAGGCTAGAGAAGGCCAAACCCTACATGTCCTGTCTCTGCAAGACCAGATCCTATAAGACAGGTCTCGTTGGAGGGAAGGTCTATTTTTATGAGAGAGAAAAAGAGAAGTGTCCATCAACAGAGCTCAGAAATGCTGCAACTCTAAGCAACCAGCTAAAGATAACCCAAGCAAAGAACTCTGAGCCCGACTTGAGGGGCCCTCAATGCTCTGTATACACAAGATAATTTAAGCCTCTCTATGAGCAACCATCCCAGGCCTCCAGATCCTACACCTTGGGAAAACTAACTTAACCAGCCTTCCTTAGGGACTTACTTCCCCCTGAAGGTAGCAATACAGGAAAACTCCCCATAAGTCCCCCTCACCCAAACCCTTCAAGCCAGACGTGTTCTCTCCCTCCTGGGAAGCAGGACCCTGGAGTTCCAATCTGGGCCGGGCCTAGGGTGAGGCAGGGGAAGCATCTAGGGTGCTTGGACGACCTTCAGAGTGAGGGTCTCCTTAAATTTCACATCTTAGGTGCCTTGTTTGCCTCACCTTATGGCCAGCCCTGCTTCTAATCCTAGCTCTGCTGTGATAGGCCATTTAGATGGGGCCAAGTCCCTTGTCCTTTCTGTGCCTCAGTTTACTCATCTGAGAAATGGAAGTGCTGGATTTAGATCAATGTTTCCCAATAACTGGTCCATGGACCCAAAGTGATCCTTAATTTCTGGATTCACAAAATCTTTACCAAATGTCCTCACTTCTTAAAACCTACAAACCAATAAAAACTGCTCTATGAGAAATTAATGTGTGACTACCGAATGCAGATGTCGTTGAGACAGTTGGTGAAATCTGAATACAGTCTTTGCGTCAGATGTTAAGGTTATACCAGTGCTGATTTCTGATTTCCTGGTTTAGAGAGTTGTATGCTGGTTATATAGAAGAGTGTCCTTGGTTTGGGAAGATTCACACTGAAGATTTTGGGAATTTGTTGTATCATGTTGCAAATGTATATATTTATTCATATTTTTATTTTGAATAATATATAAGTATATTATATGTCTGTTTTATTTATTTATCATTAGCATTTCCAGAGAATCTATAATTTTATTGTTCAGTCCTACCATTGGTTTTTTTCAATTTAACAAATATTTCTAATTTCCTAGAATTCTTTCTTGCAACTTCTTCCATAGTCATCTGTTTTTGTTTTACAAACAGTCTATGTTGTTGATTCTCCCTTCAGTTCTGGACATTGACAATTGAACATTCCACAGGTACCGCACTCTTGGCCTGCTTAGAATTGAACTCTCCGTCTTTCCTACAAGTCCATAGATGCTATATTCATGTGGGTCCCTACGAGCAACAGCTTTCCTTCTGAGTAGAGTAGGCAGCCATTGAAGGGTTTTGAACAGAGGAGTGACATGGTAAAAACTGCTTTTTAAAAGAATTTCTTAGTTGCATTGAGAATAGACTGTAAGAAAACAATGGAAGAAAAAAAGTTAGAAGTAGGATGACCAACCGTCCTGGTTTGCCCAGGGGCGAGGGGTTTCCTGCAACTAGACTTCCAGTGCAAACACGGGAAAGTACCAGGCAAACTGGGCAAGCTGATCACTCTAGTCAGGAGGCTATTTCAGAAGGTCTAGGTATGAAATGATTATAGCTTGGACCAGCTATATATATAAAAGAAGATGACTATGAGATGTCAGATTCTGGATATATAATGGATATACTATATAATATACAATGCACGTGTTGTGTCACGTAAAGAAAAGAAGATTTCCATGTTCTCAGACTAAGTACCAGGACACCTGAATTACCATTTACTGAGTGACAACAAGGAGTATGAAGGAAGCCATTTCGGAGGGGAGGCACAGGTCAGGAACTCAACTTTGGACTTGTTAAGCATGAGGTGTGTATCAAACATCTAAAAGGAGATGTTAAATAGGTTAAATAGGTGTGAAATACATGACTCCTGACATCAAAGGATAGAAGTTAAGACTAGATATTGTATACAGATGGACTATAAAAAGAAAGTCATGAAGTGTAGATAAAGAAGAGAAGAAATTCGAGAACTGAGTCCTGGAGATTCCGATGCACAGCTGAGTGGGAACCAGCAACAGAGAGCGAGAAGGGGCCGCCAGTGAGGTCGGAGGGGAACCAGGAGCTCGCAGGGCACCAGAAGCCAAGTGAAGACAGTGCTTCAAGGAGGGTGGAGTGAATCCCACGGCATCCAGTGGAATCTGAGGCCTGAGGATTGACGTTTGGATTTAGTTATAAGGAGGTCATTGCCGTTATTGATAAGATTTGTTTTGGCAGAATGCAGGGGGCAAATCTTGTTTAAGAGAGAATGGGAGAGGAGGAATTGGAGGCAACAGATATAAACAAATATTTCAAGAAGCTGACCTGCAAAAGAAACAGGAGAGAAAGGCAGTAGCTGGAGGGGGAAGCCAAGGGGTTTTTGTTGTTTTTTAAGATGTGAAAAATAACAGTATGTTTACATGGAGCTGGGAGTGATACAGCAGAGGCAGGGAATGGGGACTCAGGAGAGAAGGCAGAGAGTGGTGAAGCCATGTCCATAAGGTGGAGAGAGGGCGTAGGATCTAGGGCATCGGGATGGTCCTGGCCTCAGCTAAGAGTAGAGACAATTACTCCACAGCAGTAAGACGGGTACTGGGTAGGATCTGCTGGTGGGAGCCCATGACGATTCTCTTTTGACTCTTCTAATTCTCAGGGAAGTAGAAAACAAGGTAATCAGCTGAGGGTGAGGATAAGGGAGGCTGCGCTGGAGGTCTGAAAAGAGGTGGGATATAATAAAAGCATTGTCTAGGGGAGGAGGGGAGTGAATGGAATGGGGAAAAGAGGACGATTGCTGAGCAGAACTCTGAGCCCCTGGACGTTTTAGAGATCGTGGATTTAGAGAGAAACCAGTCAGCACTTTAAAACTTTCTGTTCCCTGAATTCTGTCTGGGTTTATTGTTTTTTTCTGTTTGTTCATCTTGGTCCCTCTCAACTTTGCTGTTGATTTTGCAGAAATGTCTGGTGGTCCTTGGGGACTCATTCATATTTGAAGTGCAGGGCTGGGCGGTAAATTCCTGTAGGTGACTGAAGACACAATCTTCAGATGGAAAGTCCCTGCCCCACGTGCTGAATAGACTGAATGAAAAAAAGACCCACAACTAGACACTTCACGGTTTAGTTTCAGAACACCAAGAATGAAGAGGCAATCTTAAAAGCTTTGGACACAAAAAAATAAATGATAACAGCAGTAAAAGTTGTCACCTGCATAGGAAAAAGTATCAGAATGTCACCAGCAACCCTGGGGGCTAGAAGACAAAAAGCAAAGCTTCAAAGTTCTAGAATTTAGACCCAGCTCAATTACCAGTACAGCGTGATGTTAGAATAAGCATACCTTTCGTAGTATTTATGATGCATTCCAACAAAACAAGGAAATAAATGAAGAAAGACAAGGGCAGGAAAGAATGAATTTATCTCAGGAGAGCAATGACAGGGAAGTCCAGAACGGAGGCTTACTTTTAACTGCTCTTAAAGGCACACCTTTCCTAAGGTTTGAGTGACTTTATTTACCTTATGCAACTGTCACTTTCACAACCACTGTTGTTTAAACAACTCTCTACTGTTTACCTCTCGAATCATCAAAATTCTGAACACTAACTTCTCCCCCTTTCTCTTCACATATGGCCTGAAGTGTTGGGAAAAGACATATGCTGAATTCCTCACTAATTTTTCACATTAAACCTCTTTCTTTTTCATATGGTCAAAAGTATTTAGATTTAACTATTTATAACTGGTTGCATTGTCTATCATTGCTCCTTACATAAAACGCCTCTTTACTACAAACACTCTCTTCATTTTATTTTTCACTTGGCTGAATCCTTGCAGCCATATTATGCTTTCCAGAAAGAATTCATGGGTGATACACTTTGCAAATCCTCGTGTGTCCACAAATGTCTTTCTGTGACTTGCACACAATTATAATATATGAAATAGGTATAATTTCTAGGGTTACACATTTTCTCCTTCCAACCTTTAAAACAATGCTCAGTTGCCTAATATTATTGGATTGAAAGAGGGTGTATATCCCTGGCTGTTTAGTAGAATCCATGCAAATGCACACACCAGAAACTAAACATGACTCCCAATACCAAATTCCACAAGTTACACGTTCAGTACGAACACACTCTTAAATAACTGTAAACGTCCTTTATATATATAAACACTGAACACTAAACACTAAAGCCTGAATGCTGGCTGCACCCTAACTCTAAGCCTAGACCAAACAAAACACTAAAACTCACCCTAATCCCCAACTCCTTGCTCTAATCTCAATATTAACCTAAACCTTAATCCTGATGCTACGATTTTAAAGCATGAGCATTTGGTCTATGCGTAAAGTGGTTTATCAAGGCAGAGTAAAGAAAGCATCTCCTTCCACTTCCCTTGCCCACTGTGCCCCAGCCCCACAGCCTCACGGCCGATACCCTTACCTTCTTCAGGTCTTTACTCAGATGTCACGTTCCACGAAGAGTTTAGGCCAACAGTACAATTAAAGAGAACAGTCCCCACAAGAGACCACCCTCACTTTGACACCAACTGCAATTCAAGGGGCCTCCCAGAACCACCCCCAGGTTAGATAATTTGCTGGAAGGACTCACAGAACTTACTGAAAGCTATTATGCACATGGTTATGGTTTATTACAGGGAAAGGACACAGATTAAAATAAGCCCAGGGTCTATGGCCATACCACACTGAACTCACCCGATCCTGTCTAAGATAAGCCCAGGGAAGGGATGAAACTCAACCAAGCAGAGTCCATGAGGGTCCAAACATGAAGCTTCCAGTTGTCCTCTCCCCGTGAAGTCACAGATGCCATTTGGCACCATCAGGCATAAAATCCACTTTACCTACTTGTTTATTGTCTCTCTCTCCCATAGGAACATAAGCTCCATGAGGGCAGGGAATTTTATTCACTGCTGTGTCACCCGCTTCTAGAGCTCCACCATCCAATACCGTAGCCGCTGGTGGGAAGAGAGCACTTACATAGTGGCTAGCCCACTTGGAGATACATCATAAGTGTAAAATAAACACTGAATTTTAAAGGCTTAGCATTTTTAATGGAAAATATCTCATTGATAATTTATTTTGCTGAATATATGTTAAAAATGATATTTGGGACATATTGGGTTATATAAACTATATTAATAAAATGTATTTCACTTGTTTGTCTTTTATAAACTTGTTTAATGTGGCTTCTAGAAAATTTAGAATTCATATGTGGCTTGAATTTGAGACCAGCTCTCTCTCTATATATAAGTATGAAATCAGACAACACTGCTCTAGAAGAAATGTCAGTAAACTTTTTCTGTAAAGATCAAATAGTAAATATTTTAGGCTTTGTGGGCCATATGGCTTCAACTCTGCTGCGGTAGCATGAAAGCGGCCATACAAAATATTTAAACAAGTAGGTGTGGCTGTGTTCCAAAAAACATCATTTATGAAATAGACATTCACACAATTTAGCCTGTGGGCCACTGTTTGTGAAGCCCCAATCCAGAACATTGTTTAGTCCATAGTAAATATTCAATAAATGTTTGCTGAATGAATGACTGGAGAGAAGGCTCGTATGGCTGCATTGTGCAAGGCAGGAGGAACATGGTAAGACAATGTTGGGGGTAACTGGTGGCCAGAAAATATAGGGCCTATTTCCTATGAATTTTATTTTCAGCCATTGGAGGAATTTAAGCAAGATCATGATAAAATCTAATATAGCTTTTACAAAAGATCACTGTGATGCTATAGTTTGGCACCCAGATCTGTCCCCCACCCCCACCCCTTTCAAAACGCATTCTGAATCTTGGTAACCAAAAGCTCTCAGGTGAGTCCCTCTCTAAGAGTTGCTCATGACTGAAGAGAGTCGCCTTGTCCAAGGTTGCACCCTTTTTTTGGAGCCAACCCACATCCAGTGACTCACCAGTGTAGGAGCATAAAGGCCTGGCCTTGTGGCCCCATGTGCAGACAACTCGGAGGGGCTATCCAGCTCCAGAGCTGCCCACGGGACTGGCAGCTGTGACTCTGGTTGTGGCTGCATTGCATTTCCACTGTCTGCCCCACTCCTCACAGGAGTCCATCTGCTTCCATCCTCTCCCACAGCTTTTGGTCTCATGGGTACTCCCCAAAAGACTGCCTGCGTGCAAATCTGCATCTCACAGTCAGAGTCCCAGGGAGCCTGACCTGCAGCAGCTGACAGCACAAGTGGTTGGAGAAAGCAAACTCTTAAAATGGAATTTTGAAGCTGATTACCTGCCAGTTGGCCATGAGAACACCATTGCTGGCTGTAGGTGAGGAACAAATAGCCCCTGGCAAACTGAAGCAGTACCATGGTCAAAACTGTCCCTGGTGGTGAAGTGGACTGGTACACAGAGAGAGGGGATGCTCTGGTGAGTGCCATGTACCAGGTCTTTGGGGAACATAGAGAGATAGTGTAATAATTATAAAGACAACGGAAATGGATAGCTGTTGTTGGGAGCTATTAAAGCACTGGGAAAAGACAGTGCCAAGGGTGAACGCCAGAGGGCCTCCTTGGCAGCATATAAAGAGATTCATATCCTACATTCAGGGGACAGAAATGGCTGAGGGGCCAGGGCAGACAAGGAGACCAGCAACAGCCCAGGCCAGGGACAGAGCTGGCTTGGTCCAGGATGCTAGTGGCAGAACTGAAGAGAAGTGGTCAGAGCCTGGCTATATTTTGAAGATAAAGCCAGCATAATTTGCTGTAGTATTTGGATTAATACTAGTTTCCTATTGCTGCTGTAACAAATCACCACAAATTTGCTGGTTTAAAACAAGACAAATTTATCCTCTTAGAGTTTTGGAGGTCAGAAATCTGGAAAGTCTTATGGGGCTAAAATCAAGGTGTCAGTAGAACTGGTTTCCCTCTGGGAACTCTGAGGGGACAATTCCCTGGTCTTTTCTAGCTTCTATAGGCCACCCAACTCCTTGGCTGGTGGCCCACTTCCACCGTCTTCAAAGCACATCACTCCAACCTCTGCTTCAATCCTCACATCTCCTTTTTCTGAGTCTGATCCTCCTGCCTCCCTTGTGGTTATAATGGGTCCACCTAGATAATCCATCCCTATCTCAAAATCCTTAATTTAATGATGTCTGCAAAGTCCCTTTGGCCATGTATAAGAACACTCATATTCACAGGTTCCAAGGATTTGGATGTAGACAGATTTGGGGGTGGGAGGCACATTATTCAGCCTATTACAGGGTTGGATACAGAGTGCAAGAAAGGGAAGAGTCAACAATGACCCCAATGCTTTGGGGCCTGAGCAACTGGAAGGAGGGGTGGCCATGAGCCTTGATGGGAAAGACACAGGGCTCAGAGATTCAGCCCATTCTTCTTTGGAAGCAAAGTCCTGTAGCTTCCTCCCAGAGGCTTCCCTGTGTTAAAAGA
This sequence comes from Lemur catta, assembly GCF_020740605.2. Lineage (NCBI taxonomy): Eukaryota > Metazoa > Chordata > Mammalia > Primates > Lemuridae > Lemur > Lemur catta. The sequence continues at coordinate 143,533,156 of NC_059128.1, forward strand.
TAATTTTCAGAAAAAGGTAAATTCATGACTCTCATACAGATGTAAAAATGAACACATGCTAAACACATTTTCTCCTTATATGATAGGAGAAAAGCAGGCAGATGTTAAAACCAGTTTAGAGGAAAACTCTATACAGCACACATTTAGATGGAGTAAAGGAATATTAAGATAAATTGCAAATGAGGACAAAACCAAGTTTTCCACAGTGGGGAGAAAGTCAATTTAAATCACTACCAAGTACGGCAGCATTTATATATCAGTTACTTACAACTTACAAAGGGTTGCAAATAGCTCAAAGACAATGAACAGGTCTAGGATCTGATAACCCAGAAAGGTGTACTACAGATAGTGCATAGTTTTCTATTGAAACACAAAGTTTTTTTTTCCTACACTTGATTTTTCTAATGGAAGTACTCAACATGTAAGTCTCAGGGAGGGAAGACCGAATTTCTGGCAGGAGGAGAATGAGAAGGTGCATCCGATGTCTGCAGGCAAGATCCAAGAAAGGACAGGCAGAAAGAAAAACAAAAATAACACATTTTAACATGAATATTTTGCATTATATTCATTGTAATACTTTTTAACTGGTTAGTCTTTATTTATAGAGAAGCTGTTACGGCCTCAAAGTTTGTATCCCCTCAAAACTCACATGTTGAAGCCCTGACCCCCAAAGTGATGGTATTAGGAGATGGGGCCCTTGGGAGGTAATTAGGCTTAGATAAGGTCACAAAGATGGAGACCCCATGATGGGATTAGTGTTCTCATAAGAAGAGGACCCTTCTAAGTTCTGGGCTGGGACACCCTGTAACAAAAGATAGACTTACAAGAGAAAAACAAAGAGAAGTTCATTAATATGTATATTTCATACATGCACGGGAGAAAACTCAGGGAAAGAGTAACTCTCAAAGAAGTGGCTTAGAATTCCAACTACGTAGCATCTCCAACAACAAATTTTTAGGGAAGTATCAAAACAAAAGAAAAAGACCTTGAGTCTCCAGGGACAGCAAATTGTGGGAAGGCAAATGTGTGGGAAATTTATGGTAGACAAAAGCTAGTTAGTAAAGTTTGTTATGCAGATTCCTATAGTGCCATCTCTGGGCTGATGAGGGTCCAAAGTTGTCTTCAGCCTTTGTCCGTCCTGATAGAGAAGGGAGAAGGGACACCTTTGTAAAGTTATGTACCAATAGGGGAAGGGCAGAGAGCTTTTCTTATATCTGTGTCTTCTCAGTTACCCCCAACTCAAATTATTAATAATCCTTATGCCAAAGTACCTATTTTAGGGTAGCATATTCTGCTACCTTTCAGTAGAAAATTTAGTAGTACAGTCTCCTATATGGCCTCTTTTTCCCCATCTCTTCTTCCAATCCAATTAACATGCATGAGAGAGAGCAAGAGACTGCTGTGCAGGAGCACTGGCAGAGCAGGAAGACGATATTCAGAACCACATAGAAAATCTTGGACAGTCATCTGTACTCTTGTTGGCAAGAGAAAGGTGTGTTGGGAGGAAAAACTTTTCCTCTATGTTTCTAGGTTCAGGGTCTACAAATTAACAGCATATTAACAGGAAAAAAAGATGAAGTTCCTTTATTTGACAGAAGCTTCAGATGAATCAGCTCCCCAAACAGCCAAAAATACGGGTTTATATACCCACTTATTAAGGGAGAAAGGGCTGCTATGGAAGGACAAATGGAAGGCATGGTAGTTTCAGATAAAGTTTGTTTAAGCAGTTACTCACTGTGGTGATACTGGCTAGTCTCTTCTGGCTATAGACCTCCTGGAGAGGGGATTTATGGTGGCAGTATTTTTCAGGGGGGTTTGCTTAAGTAAGCAAAGGAAGTTTAGGTAAGTTTTTTTTGTGTGCATGTGTGTTTGTGTGTGTGTGTGTGTGTGTGTGTGTGTGTGTGTGTGTTTCCTACAGCTGCTGTTTGTTTAGATGTTTTTAGCTTAAAATAATCTTTATGTCATTGAAGTGCATTTTGGATCCCCACAGCTGCAAAATCATTCTTCATGTAACATGACTTTTCAGGGAGCCTTTTCTGTCTGCGATTTTGGTCAAAGGTCCAGAGGTAAGAAACATGCATCCAAATGCCCCACACTCTGGAGTGAAGTGCAGACTTGTGGAGAGGTGACAAATGAATTGGTTCTTGACTGTTAGCCCGTCACCTGCCACCAGGCTGTATGTGGGAGAAGCATGGGACTAGGAGTGAAGCTAGAAAGAGCATTTCTTAAAGCAAAGAGTTGTTCCTCCCCTTCCCTCAAGTGTGACAGGGGGCCTCCAAAAGAGCCACTGGGAGGGCTTGGCCTGAGTCCCCTGGTGCTGACTGGGGTGCAAGAGTAAAGAGAGATGCTAAGGTCTCCTGAGAGCCCAGTCAGGTGGATGCCCGCAGGCAGCCTGTGCAGGTGGGGACCCGTTGTAAGCAGTTGGCTTGAGGCCATGTCACCCTTGTCAGGGAATGGTGTACCCGTGGGGTGGTGACTCCAGTGCACCCACCGGTGCACCTCAGAGAAAGAGCCAGCATTTGGGCACCTGACCCACCCAGAGAGCATCAGCCATGCTTGTCTGCTCCTTTACTGCTCCTCCCTCTCCTTACCACGCCTAGGTGAGTCCGGAGTGGCACTGTGAGTAGGTAGAGAGGAATGAAGAGTAGGAAGAAGAAACAGTGAGGAAGCCAGCTGCCCTCCCCTTCCCCTCTGAGTTTCCAAGTCAGCCAGGGCAGCCTTCCACATCTCCACCTTGTCCCTCTGCCCTGCCTGCTCAGCTTGCACTCCAAGTTTTCTGACCCCTCCAGGGTCAAAGCACAGGGGATGGGGTGGGGAGGCAGATAAGGGCAGGAAAGAGATTGAATGCCAGGGACTTCCCTAATGCGTCGCTCCCAGAGTTGGCAGATGTTCAAGGCTGACTCTATCACGAGTGTTTTGAAGGATTTTTGGGGACTTTTACGTCCCAAACCCCCTGCAGTTACTGACACAGGTGATGCACTTTCCAGTCTGCTCCTGACAATCTCGTTCAATGATTGGTCCTGGGAGATCACCTCCACAAATCTTTTAAGCTCCTGTTGGCCCTCCCAGCAGCCCCTTGGGAAAGTCTTTTTAAGATGTCTCTCTCCATCTCAAGGTACCTGGGACTCTAGTATTCACCACTCAAACTTCCCAGCTCACTTCCAGGACCTGTGTGGGTTTCTTTTCTAGGTCCATGCACCCAAGGGCAGACTGTTCTACCAAGGCATACACCTTTAGGCCTGGGGGTGGCCAAAGAGAGGGGAGTTTATGGATGCAGCTTGGACCTGCAGTCTGGGGTGTCCACACGTACGCACAGTCCCATCATGGTGCAGGACAGAACCAGGGACAAGAAGAAAAGAGGAATGGGGCCAGAATCTATTTATTCTCTTGCGTCTGTATGTAAATGTTACAGGCAGGTGGGGTAGAAGAGGGGCCTGAGATGTCCCCAGTAGCTCAGCAGAAGGAACAGCAGGTGCTAAGACCCTGAAGTGGGAGAGAGCATTGTGCATTCTGGGGATAAGAAAGTGAGGGGAGGAGAGAGTGCTCTGCGACTGGGTTGAGGACAAAGGTAGGGCAGGTGAGGCCATTGCACAGAGCTCTGTGAGCCTCAGCAAAGACTCTGATCTTATAGCAGAGGAATGGAAAGCCTTGAAGTGCTTTAAGCAGATGGACAGTGTGAACACACTGGCATCCTAGAGAGACTGCTCTTGCTGTTCTGTGCCTGGGGGTGGCAGGGAGGCCACCAAGAGCAGAAGCTGGAGGAAGTGTTGGGGTGCTGATGAGATAGTGAGAGATAAGAAATGGTGACCCAGTGAAGGGGCTGAGGCAAGGCCTTTTGAGATGGTATGATGGCCTGTCAGTCACCCCAGTGCTGCCCCTGGGCCCCTCCCAACTTCCTGCGTGTCCTTAATAGCCATTATCCCATTGGAGCCTCACAATGGCTCTGAGGAAAGGGAGGCTATTAGTATATGCAATATATTTAATATTAATACTTGGAGAAAAAGCCAAAAAGGCAAAGTGCCCGGAGCCTGGGAACCTCCTCACAGCTTCAAGTTTAGCTTAGCCAGTGAATTAGTGCACTTTGATTACAGTGTATTTTCCCAGCTGGACAATCAACTCCATGATAGCACATACAGTGTCTGTGCTGTTCATCCCACAGCCCCAGCTCCTAGCCAAGAGCCCAGCACAGAGTAGGCCCCCGTAAATATTAATTTAATGAATTATCTCTCTCTATTACTGCATAACAAACCACCCCAAAATTCAAATGGCTTCAAATAATGAGAAGCATTTATTTTGCTCACAGTTCAGCAATCAGGGACAACTCTTCTCTGCTCAATGTGGTATCAGCTGGGACAGCTCAGCTTGAGACTGGAGTATGTTTCCAAGACGGTTCACTGTCATGGCTAGCAAGTTGATGCTAGCTGTTGGCTGGGAGCTCAGCCAACACTGTGGGCTGGGGCCTTTGGTTCATCTCCACATAATCTCTCCACAGGCTGCTTGGGCTTCCTCATAGCATGGTGGCTGCATTCCAATGTCTCCAGAAGTGGAAACCATATTGCCTTTTAGACCCAGCCTCAGAAGTCACAAAGTGTCCTTCCACTGTAGTCACAAGCCTGCCTGGATTTAAGGGGATGGCACTTAGACCCCTTTCTCTCAATTGGAAAAATGTCAAACACATTATAAGGATAGCATATGGGATGGGAGATATCAGAGTGGCCATCTTTGGAAAATACATCTAATCTGTCTCATGGATGAGCAAATACTCTCACTTCCTGGTGGGCCCAGTGTTTGAACTCAAGTTCTGTTCGGTACATTTTGTTCAAGGATGAAGGGTTGTATGTCACACATTCTAGAAAGACTCCTTTCTAACCTGGAGAGGATAAAGAATTGGAGTTCGGAGAGTTAATTGACAGTTATGAGGATAATTCACTTATTGGAAAGAAAAAAGAAAAAATTATAAAAAAGAACAAAACAAAAAAGATAATTCACTTATGTATGTTAACTATCTGCCTCTTCAACTAAAATGTAGGCTCCATGAGGAGGTTTTATTTTATATATTTTTATATACAAAACTGCATATAATTTATATGTAAGATTTTATATTTATACACATATATGCATACATATATAATCTCCAGTGCTTAGCCCAGAGTCCAGCACACAGCAACTGTGCAAAGAATTCTTGTAGAATGAAATAAATCACACGCCTGCTTGGTCCAGCTACACAGTGTCACTTGATGAAGTGCTGCCACCTTCTGGGCCTGGGGCATGGCCAGCCATTTCAAACTCGCCATGTCCCCTCTTTGGTGATATGCACCCCTCTCTTGTCTCAGCCACTCCCATTTACCCTCTCCTAATGGCTGGTTTCTTTGTTTTGTAAACAGCAATCCTGCCTCTGCCTTGATTCCCACTTGAGTAACGAGAACTCTGAGAACCAGAGGAGCTATTGAACAGAGCATCTCTCCCTGGTGTCTACATGCTCAGTCCTCAGCTGTGCGTTCTGCCTCACTGTGGCGCCGCCACCCAGCCTCCTTGGGGCGTCCTTGTTGGACCCGGCAGCCCCTCCTACCTGCTTATCTTACAGCAACTCCTTGCAGCACTGGACACCCTTGGTCTCTTCCCCCCTCAAAATATCTTCTTCCCTCCACATCTTCCATGACTGATCGTCCTCCAGGTGTCCTCCCTCCCTCTCTGGCTGCTGCTTCTCTAAAGCTGGCCTTCTCCCAGGTCTGGGCCTAAGTCCGATTCTCTCCACGGCGCCTGGAGAGCGGCTCCCCTCTCAGTCTCGGGTCCCATCTGCACACAAACGCCAGCCCAGCCTTCTGAGCTCCAGATCCGATGACCCGGCCCCCTGAAGGCCGGCCCGCCTGGGACACCCCAGCACCTCGCACTCATTTTGTGCAAAGCCAGCCGGTCTCCGTCTCCGCCAGCCACCCCGCCCCTTCTCCCACTCCCACTGCCCAGCTCACCTCCCCAAGCCAGACAGCCGGGTCTCACCCAGAGTCTTCCCTCTCCTCACCTCCAAGTTCACTAAAATAGTATTCAGCGGCTACATCAACAGGTGCACCAGGCACTTTGGCATATTTTAGCTCTTGTAGGTTTTGCCTACCTCCTTGGCAGCCCTCAGCCCCTCCTCCTCACCGGAAGCTGGACTGCTGGGACAGACCCTCCTCCTCCGCCTCCTCCCCGTGGCCTAACTCTAATTATTCTATGCTCCAACTTCCCCCTGATTAAACCCTTCAGGATGGGGCCCAAACTCCTAGCCTGGCATTCAGTTTTCACAACTTGGCCCTGGCCTGTCACCCAAGAGCACACTCCACCCTCTCTGTCTATCCCCCTGCCCTCAAATCACACTGCTCAGGTCATGCCATCCATGTCTCTCTGTGCCTTTGTCCACTCTCTTCCCTCTCTCTGGAACTCTCTTCCCTCATCTGCTTATGTCCAAAGCTTCCCATCCTCATTGTACAAATGAAGAGACTGAGGGTCAGAGAGCCAACACAACTTGTCCAAGGTTGTAGAACTGGGAAGTAGTGGAGCCAGGGATCCAAAGGAAGACTGTCTGAAACCAGCTCCTTTCACTGCTCTGCTCTATTCCAAGCCTCAGCTTCCCCATGTATGAAAAGGGGAATGAGGCTGGGCACACTGGCTCATGCCTGTAATCCTAGCACTCTGGGAGGCCGAGGCAGGAGGATCTCTTGAGCTCAGGAGTTCGAGACCAGCCTGAGCAAGAGTGAGACCCCGTCTTTTTTTAAATATATATATATATATATATATATATATATATATATATATATATATATATATATATATATAAATAAAGAAAAAAAAGGCGGGGTGGGAAATGAAAGACTGTGGACTCTTCTAGCTCTGACTTTCCCTAACCAAAATTTCTTGATTCTGAGATGCTCTGAGGCTCTCTAGTGGTGACCTGGGGTACTGAACACAGCCGTCCAGGCCCCCTCGCCAGCCACTTGGTGGAGAATACTGAGGCCAAGTCATCTGTGGCCTCTAGGGCTGCCTGCATGACCTGTGCACACAGGTTGAGAACACAGTTACCAGTAGGTGGCATGGGCTCCTGCCTGCCTTTGACTTCTCCAGTTTCCATTGTGTTGGTTTTCTATTGCTGCCCAGCAAAATTCCACAAACTTATCAGCTTAAAAGCTTATATGCTTATTAGCTTGCAGTTCTGTAGCTCCAAGATTCTGCAGACGTCGCTGGGTTTGATGCTCAGGGTCTCACAAGGCTGAAACTAGGCTGAGTCCTCATCTGGACACTAAAGAGAAATCCTCTTCCTTTTTTTTTTTTTTTTAATTCAGGATATTACGGGGAACAAACATTTTGATTACATGAAATGCATTTGCCTCACTCAAGCCAGGGCTACAAGCATGTCCTTCCCCCATACAGTGTGCCCTGTTTCCATTACCTGTGAGTTTACGCCCCTACCCCCTCTACCCTCCATTCCCCACCCCCCACCATGTGACCAGCACCCAGTGGGTTTACTACCATGTGAGCACCTTAGTGTTGATCAATTAGTACATTTGATGGTGAGTACATGTGGTGCATGTTTTTCCATCCTTGTGATACCTCACTTCGAAGAATGGGCTCAGTCTCTATCCGGGATAATATAAGAGGTGCTAGATCACCATTGTTTATTGTAGTTGAGTAGTATTCCATGATATACATATACCACATTTTATTAATCCACTCATGTATTGATGGGCATTTGGATTGTTTCCACATCTTTGCAATTATAAATTGTGCTGCTATAAACATTCAAGTGCAGATGTCTTTATTATAGAATGTCTTTTTTTCCTTTGGATAGATGCCTAGTCGTGGGATTGCTGGATCAAATGGTATTTCTATTTTTAGCTCTTTGAGGTATCTCCAAATTACTTTCCACAGGGGTTGTACTAATTTAAAAAAAAAAAGAAAAAGAAAATGAATGAAACAGGAAATGAGAAAATATAAAATAAGTTAGTGCATTAAAATATAAATATAAAAACAATCAAGTAAAATACAAAATAACGAAACTCTCTAGTTAAAGATGGATATGTTTTTTTAAAAAAAAAAAGGAAGAAAGAAAGGAATCCTCTTCCAAGCTCCTTCAGGTTGGGGATGGGATTCAATTCCTCTCCTCAAGGCTGTAGGACTGAGGTCCCTGCTTCTGTGCTGGCTGTCAGCCTCTCTCGGCTCCTTGTGGCCATTCACAGTCCTTCTCATGTGACCCCCTCCATCTTCGAGTCAGTGATGGTGTGGCAAATTCCCCTCGTGCTTTGAACCTCTCTAATTGTCTCTTCTGCCACTAGCTTGAGAAAACTTTTTACTGTTAAGGGGCTCACCTGATTAGTTCAGGCCCACTCAGATAATATCTATATTTTAAGATCAGCTTAATTGCAACTTTAATTACACAATGTAAAGTCCCTTCATAGTGGCACCTAGATTAGTGTTTGATTGAATAACCAAGTGACAGGAATCTTGGAGGGCCGTCTCTAGAAGTCTGTCTGTCATTCATCAGACATTTGCTAAGACCTGCTCCACACCTAATCTGTACTCAGTAGTGCCGGGGAAGCAGAAATGAACAAAACTGTCCCTGTGGCCTCTGGGACTCCTGTCTCAATACCCTTCTACCTTGTGCTCAGCCAGATTTTCCCACCTCCCTGTCTATACTTAGGCCATGCCTTCAACCTAGACGCTGTTCCCACTGTATTCATTGGCCAATGCGGCCATAACAAAATACCACAAACTAGGTGGCTTTTAAACAAGAGACATTATTTTCTCACAGTTCTGCAGGCTGAAAGTCCAAGATCAAGGTAGTTTCTAGTGAGGCCTCTCTCCCTGGCTTGCAGACTTCTTACTGTGTTCCAACATGGCCTTTTCTGTGTGCACATACATCCCTGGTGTCTCTTCCTCTTCTTATAAAAACACCAGTCCTGTCGGATTAGGACCCCACTCTTATGACCTCATTTAACCTTGGTTACCTCATTAAAGGGCCCATCTCCAAATATAGTCACATTCTAAGGTACTGGGGCTTCAATATATGAGTCTGGTGGGGACACAATTCAGTCCACAATATGTACCGTCTCCGTCCATCAAGTATCTTATTTGGAGGACTCAGTTCACAGGCTGCCTCTTGCATAAAACCACCCTGGATGCCACCAATTGGATTTATGTCTTCCTCACTTGGGCTCCCCAACACCAAGCTGGCACCTCTGTCCCTGCCAGGTCAGTTTCCCACTAGAGTGTGAGCCTCTGGGGAGGAGGAGGGGTCCACAGCTGACAAGCTGGTGTGTCCCGAGAATTGTCCAGCACAGGGCCTGGCTTCCAGTGGGGCATCAGTAAGTGTTGGGGATGGATGGAGGAGCAGGGGATGCTAAGCAGGTCAAAGGGCAGGGCCCCTAATGCAGGTGAAATGATCAGGGGTGCCAGCTCCACACCTTCCTAGACACAAATGTTCCGGGCCCCCAGACTGTGTGCTATAGGACCGACCACATTTCTCCAAGCCCAAGGACTACGGGACAGCCATCTCCCAGCTTTCTGCAGCCCCTACCCAGGCAGAGTTGGGACATCTTGATGACGGCCATGTCCTTGGAGAGACTCAGGTCTGGCTCGTCCCCCATCAATCCCTCCTCACAAGGTACGCCCTGGGGCTAGAAGTATACCCACCACCCTGATCTAGGGGTCAGAAAACCTGAATTCTAGTCCTTGCTATACCTCTGTCTCACTATGTCACTTTAACATGTCAACCTAACTTCTCTGAGCCTTTGTTTCCTTACCTGTAAAATGGGCACACAAATGTCGTTCTCACGAGGCTTCTGTGAGGATAAGATCAAACACATGTAGTAGGAGCTCAGAACATTGGGGCTATGTATTAATTAAAGCAGGGGGAGGGATCTGAACATTGACAGAGCTGGAAAAGGTGTTCGAAGCAAAGAAAAGTAACCTAGATGTTAGCACCTTTCCGTTCCCTTTGGCTGTTGACCATGGCTAAACTGGTTTCCTTTGCTGAGTCTCAGTTTTTTCTGTTTGAAAATGGGAACTTGGACTTGGTCTCTCCCTGTCAGTGAGATTTTATGCCTGGAGAGGCCTTTAGATACCACTGAATGTTACCTTACACATCTCAGGGATGGGGAAGGAAGCACAGAAAGTGGAGTAGTCAAGCAGAGCTGGGCCTAGGACCAAGGACCCCGACCCCCAGGCCAGCCTTTGCCCCTGAACCTTTCTGCCTCTGTCAGTGAGCAGAGTCTCAGCCACAGCTCCTAAGAGCCAACTGCTTATCCTAAACACCTCACCTGGGTTAACTCTCTAAATCTGTGCTGTCCAATAAAGCTGCCACTAGCCACATATGGCTACTGAGCACTTCAAATGTGACGCTTACAACAAAATGCAAAATGCACAAACTGCTTTTTTGGTTTTATTGAATTTAATTCATTCAAATTTAAAAAGTGACACTCAATTCAGTTACTAAAAAGCTTGTGTGTTTGAACAACTTGAGAATCTACTTTTTCAACTGTAAATTTTATTAACTATAGATCAAGTATTTCTGATGAAAATTTAGTGTCTGGATTGAGATGTATTAACATAATAAATATAAAATATATACTGAATGTTGAAGACTTAATTCAGAATATCTCATTAATATTTTTTATATTGATTCATGTACAAATGATAATATTTTGGACATATGGGTCAAATAAAATAGTATTAAAACTCATTTTACCTCTTTCTTTTTATTTTCTCTAACATGGCTACTAGAAAATTTTAAATGATTTATATGGTTCTCATTAGCATTATTTGGCTTGCTTTATTTAGATGGATTGCATTATTTTTCTGCCCAGTAGCACTGGTCTAAATCTTCAAGGCAACCCCATGACGTAGGCTCATTATTATTACCCTCTTCTCACAGATGGGGGGACTAATGTAGCATGTGCTTCCTGCGCCCCACCCCACATGCCCTCACCCTCCCCAGGGTCACGTGGAGCTCCAGTGGACAGTCCTGTGCACACTCCTACCAAAACACTCGCATCTTTCTGCCTGAGGGGCAGGCAGGAAGGAGGAAGGAGTTGGCACTTCCAGGAACAACACTCACCAATGGGGGTTGAGGATGGTGGATAAGTATCCCACTGGTCTTAGTCCATTTTCTCTTGCTTATAACAAAATATCTGAAACTGGATAATTTATAAAGGAGAGGAATTTATTTCTTATAGTTATGAAGGCTGAGAAGTCCAAGGTCAAGGGGCCACATCTGGTGAGGGCCTTCTTGCTGGTGGGGACTCTCTTCAGAGTCCAGGTGGCACAGGGCATCACATGGCAAAGAGACTTAGTGTGCAAGCTCAGGTCTCTCTTCCTCTTCTTATAAAGCCACCAGTCCCACTCCCGTGATAACCCATTAACCCGCTGACCCATTAATCCATTAATCCATAAAAGAATTAATCCATTCGTGAGGGCAGAGCCCTCATGACCCAACCACCTCTTAAAGGCCCTACTCCTCAATACTGTCACATTAGGGATTAACTTCTAGCATGAGTTCTGGAGAGGACAGCTATTCAAACCATAGAACCTACCTTTCTCACCCCGGATGAGGCCTGTGTTACCCCATCTCTCAGACGGTCTCCAGTGAGATTAAGCCCAGTTTTATGAAGTGGGATTTGTCCCTGGGATGCAAGGATGGTTCAACATACAAAAATTAATTAATGTCATAACCACATTAACATAATAAAGGACAAAATCACATTATCATCTCAATAGATTAAAAAAAGGCACTTGATGAAATTTAACACCCTTTTATGATAAAAATTCTCAATAAACTAAGAATAGAAGGAATCAACAGAATAACAGGCATATATGAAAAACCCATAGTTAACATCATACTCAGGGGTGAAAAACTGAAAACTTTTCCTCCAAAACCAGGAACAAGGCAAGGATGCCCACTCTTGCCACTTCTAGGTGGAACAGACATAGCATTGGAAGTCCCTAGCCAGAGCAATTAGGCAAGAAAAAGAAATAAAAGGCATTTGAATCAGAAAAGGAAAATTGTCCCTGTTTGCAGATTCTTACACAGAGAAAACCCTAAAGACGCCATTAAAAAAAACCTGTTAGAATTAATTTAAAAATTTGGTAATGTTGCAGAATACAAAATCAACATACAAAAATCAGTTGCATTCCTATACACTGATGATGATCTACCTGGAAAGGAAATTAGGAGATTAAGCCCCAGTTGTTTACAGGGGTAACCGCTTTCCTCTCTTCCCTTACTCATTCCTCCTCTCCCTCACTGCGTTCCTGGGATCCTCTCCCAGTTAAATCACTTGCACTCAAATGCTTGACTCAGATTTTGCTCTTGGAAGATCCCAAACTCAGACATTAAGGTACAGAGAGCTGAAAGACTCTCAGAGGTCACATAAACAGTCAGAGACACACTGGCAATTTGATCCCAGGCCATCTGACACCAGATCCCACTCTCTCAAAAACCACGCTCTGTGGCTTCTCACACAGCAGCCGCGGTATTTCCGTGGCAGGCAGGCGGAGGCTTTCCCTTCAAATCTGCCCCCCTTTGAGCTGATCGCAGAGCAGAAAATCCCTTCTCTGGCTTCAGATGATTCTTCTCTGGTACCAATAGGCTGAGCAGACCTGTCCCCTGCAGGCCTGGAACAGCTCCAACCTGGCCTGCCCAAGCTGTCCCCCTGGCACCAGTGTCTACTTCCCAGTCAGAGGGAAGTCAGGGCTGCCAGCCAGTGCCTTGAAGGGCATTCGCCTTTGGACCAAGAGGACACACTGAGATCTGGTACCTGGAAGGGCTGGGGAGTTGGGGTCCGGGGAAAATCTTACTGAGTTTACTCATTTATTAAGCTTCCTGCATGTCAGGCACTGTTCTGAATGCCATAGTAAAGATATATGTACACACACACACACACACACACACACACATATATACATATATTCCTCACAGTAACCCTTTGAGGTACATGTAATTATATCACCATTTTATAGATGAGGAACAGAGGGGTTAAGAAACTTGCCAAGGTCACACAGCTAGTGTCACAGGTAGGATTCACACTCAGGCAGTCTGGCTCCTAGTCATTCCTGAATCCTATCTTTCCTGAAACTTCAGGTGAATCAGCTGCCAGCTCACTCTGAGCTCCTTCTTCCAGAGAAGGGAGATTATGCATGAATTTCTGACCAACCCCAAATTTGATAGAGTCCCATTTGGAGGGAGGGGCTGGCAGGGAAGATGCCCTGGAGACTGGGCAGCAGTGGCCTCCAGAAGGGGGCTGTAACATCTAGAAAACAGCCACCCTTCCCCTACACCCCTTCCCCACGCGCCTCTCTGCCTTCTGACAGATCAGCGGTTCAACCTCAGTGTATTTACTTATTCCCAGCCTCATTCCCGGAACGAGTTGAGGGAGTTTTTTAAAAAAAAGTAGATACTCAGTATCTCCACTATTAAAGTGAATTAGAACAGAGACCAGGCCTGAGGAATCTCTGAGCAGACAAAGCCAGTTAGGCCTCATAAGTGACCTTAACCTTCCTTGATTTGCAGACATGAGCAGAACTTCACATAAGGTATTTCTTGTAAATGCCTATATTAAAGAAAAACAAAACTTAAGCTCAACTAATCAGAAGCAGCCAACAAAATAATTATATAACTAGAGACTTTCCAATGGGATAGACCAAATAAGGCAACAGTATAACTATAACCAATCAAATATTTTCTTTACTTTACTTCTGTGTCCATCCTTAAAAACGTGCTCCTTGTGTCCCCTCAGTAGAGCTCCCAAACCACTTCAGGTTTGGAGCTGCCTGATTCATGAATCGTTGTTTGAACAAATAAACTCTTTAAAAATTTGATTGTGCCTTAGTTTACTTTTTTAACACTACCAAAGATACTTTGATAAATAATGCCTAGTTTACTGCCTTAACAGCCTCATGATTGATACCATGATGATGTGATAACTGTTAGATTATTACACACAAAGCGACCAACTTCTCCTGTTTTTATTAGAACTTTCCCAGTTTTAAAACTGAAAGTCCCTTGTCTTGGGAAATTCCTCAGAGACAGACAACTGAAACAATTGATCACCATCATTATTCAGGACTCAGGACATAAAGTCTACTTGCTAAAGGAAGACTAAAATTTAGCTCTAAGCTTCCTGGCAGCCAAGGCAAAGAGGGAAACACCACATGTTATGAAATTTTTAGTGTCTGTTATAGCATCATCCGGTAGAACTTTCTGCAATGATAGAAATGTTCTGCACTATCCAATATAATAGTTGCTAGTAACATGTCTCTATGGGGCACTTAAAATGTGACTAGTGTAGCGAAGGAAGTGAATTTTTCATTTTATTTCATTTTAATGTATTAAAATTTAAATAACCCCATTTGGCTAGTGGCAACTGTATTGGACAGCACAGCTATATTAGATAAAAACTAACTAGGTGCTCAGGAAGAGCATCTTTCTTAATATTGAGGCCTGAGTAATTTCTCCCGTGAGTTGTCACATCTGAGGTGAATACAAAAGTGAATCCCGCCTAGCTGCTTTTCTTTTCTTGTATATACAGCATAATAGCAAGCACTGCTATAGTATATGCTATGTGCTGAGCACTCTCATAAACGCTTTTCATACATTAATTCGTCCAATTCTCAAAACCACCCTAGAAAGTAGGCACTTTCAGTATCCACAGGGAGAAAGCCCCTCCTGGGAGACCCCAAGAGGCCTATGGCTGCTCCTTCCCTGGCCTAAAAGGGTGGTACCTTGGTCTCCCTGCCCTTCCTAGGGAGGGCTGGAAGAAGAGAAAAGAGGGAGGGAGACCAGGGAGAAGGGGTTCCCAAATGTCGTCCCCATGACAGCTGACACTGCAGGACTGACAATGACTCCATGGAAAAGATGAGCAATGTCTGGTATCACCCCTTGGCACCAAGGCATTGGGGCCATCAGAAGGAGGATCCTGTGGGCTAGGTAACAGAACACACCTGCAAACCCACAGACGTGGAGTGCGGGCCAGGCCTCCCACCTGGGACAAAATGCCTCTTTGGGGTTTGCTGTGGATGGTCCCCTGAAGTCCCTCACCACACTGGTTTGAATGCTAGGGCTCTGGGCAGCAAAGCAGGAAGCAAGTGTGACACCCCCCGCCAACTCCGTCTGTGACTGTGAAGCCGATGACTCCAGGGTCAGAAATAACCCCACAGTCAGCTCCCTGCGTGCCGCCCTTCCCCTCCTCTCCATTCCCAGAAAGTCTGGGCCCTGAGTCACAGGGAAGAGTCCAAAAGCAAACAAGGACCCAGATAATCCGGTATGAAAACCACAGAACCATTCCATGGAATTCTGTGATAAATCGGGGACCTAATGAAGAGCTGGGGCCTGGCCATTCTGATGTCTTTTCCCTAAATCCGGCTCCACTCAGCTGTGCTGACCTGTGCTGGGGGGCAGGAGGAGGAATGGAGAAGAAAGAGGGAAATCTTTAGTGCAGAAGGGAATGGGGGAGAAGGAGAGCTGGTGCTCACTCCCAGAGGAGCCCAGGCTAGAACAGAAGAGGAAGGGCTTGCCCTGTCCTCCGGGGACCTCCAGTCTCCAGGCCCGGTGGGCACACGTCAGGAAGACTCAGAGGCCAGTCCGGAGAAGAGAGATGGGGGCCACAGGATGAGGGGGCAGGGCTGTCCAGGTGTCAGATGCCCCGTCTTATTCACTCCTTCAAAATAGTCGGGGACACCCCCACCCCACCCCACGGCTGAGTCAGTGACCCCAATCCTCAGGTTGACTTTGGATGAATGGAGTTTCCTCCCCCATTTTCCCCTCCCCAGCCCAAAGGACATGTAACTGATTCCCCAGGATGGAAGAGTGACTTCCACAAGCCCTAAAAATAACCGAACCACTTAATACTCTGAACTTAGCCTCTGCTGCCCGCCCCCACCACGGCCCACCCCCTCGCCAGCAAGATAAAGGCAGCTGCTGGGGCTGGCAGGGGACAGAGACCCGGAGCCAGAGCAGCAAGGTGTCTGCTAGAGCAAGCGGAACAGAACCAACTCCAGACAAGGAACTCGAGAGAGACGACAAACTCCTAAGCTACACCTGCTATAGACCCCAAGTGCCCCATCAGCCAAGAGGGACCCTCGGTGAGTAACCTGCCCCTCTGGCCTTCCACGGCAGGGCTGGCTCTCCAGGCTGGGATCCCCTCAGGGTGCGCTGGAATGGGCGTGTTAGGGGTGGCTCTGAGCAGTGGAAGGAGACTGAGGGCCATGCATGGGTGTGGGTGAGTGGAAGAGTGTCTCATACAAGAATTCACGACGAAGGTAAAGAGAGTTAGTGTGAGCCCCATGGGAGCTCTCCGAGTGGCCGCCACAGGCCTGAGGCCAGCAGTAGCGACGGGCTCTTGCCAGCCTGTCGTGATCCAGAAAGGCATCCAGGAGGTGGTCTGGAGCTGTGATTTTTAAAAATGCACATATGGAGCTCCTCAGGCTTCAGAGCTTCCTCCCGAGTGTCTGGAAGACAGAGGGACAGAGGGACAGAAGAGATGTGGGAGGGCATGGGGGGCAGGGGACAGTAAGTAGGCCCAAGTGTGCACTGCTAGCAGGCCCAAGCCCTGTGCCCAGCTGTCGTGGGTGAAAGTCTTGGCATATCTGGCCCCAGGGATACCTCCCAGGGCTGGCCTGAGCCCAGCGCCCATGTCATGGCCTAGAATCAGGGGTGGGATACAGGCTCTGCCCCAGTCCCTCGTCCTGCCCGGTGGGAAAGCCCCAGGGCAGATATGGGGGGATCAGGGCAGGGAGACCAGATCTGAGTTTGCCCAGATGCAAAGACCTGTGGAGCCAGCTGGGCCAAGGAGGTGACCTGAGGCCAGCAGTGGGGTCATCCTGAGAGGCTGGCCCAGCTCTGGGAGGCCAAGCTCTGGGACGGTTCTTGGGGGTTACCTCACCCCAAATCTGGTCCCAGTCCGGAGTCCTGTCCCCACCCTGCCCTTCCCCCAGGAGTCTCAGGCCAGGCAAGGATGGCCGCAGGAAGGCCAGGAGTCAGGAAATCTGCTTTAGGCTTTGCTGCAGCCTTACTGAGCCTCCTTAGAAAGTTCCTTTCCCCTCTTTGGGCCTCAGTTTCCCCATCTGAACAATAAGGGGATTAGATTCAGTGACCTCTGAAGGTCTTTAGATCTGATATCCCTGGATTCTGTGATAATAAGAATCTGTGACCCTTGCAGGGATTCTGGAAATTCCTGAAGGTGGGGTTGGGCTGAAGTTGGTGGCCTGCCCGTGCCATCTGCTCAGGCCACCCTGGTGGTGACAGGATGGAGTGGAGGTGGGGACAGGCATGGCTTGCCTTTGGCGGGGGATCCTCATTAGAGCTCAGAGATGAAAGGAAACCACCCAGAGTGTTTGATGAGACTCTGGCTGTAGGTTTCAGAGCTCACATGCCTCAGGGGCTCTGGTGTCTTTGGTGGGCATGCCAGGGTGAGGGTGGGGTAAGTAGGTCTCAGTCCCCTCTCTTCCTTCTGAGGTAGCCATAAGGAGAAAGTCCTGACCTCAACTGCAGCCAGTGTCCCTACATCCACCCACCCACAGGGCCCTTGTCCAGGAGAGGTGTCCTGGCTCTAGTACCCAGCTGGCCCGCAGGCCAGGGGCCTGACACCAGTGCAGGAGGCAGGACCAGGGAGCCCAGCGTAGCAAAGGAGACAAGGTGGGCTAAGGGCACCGAGGGTCCCTGCTGGCTAGCCTGAGCCTCCCTCAAAGCACAAAGCTGCTGTTGTGAGGCCAGGATCTCGGCTATTTTTAGCACCGAGTGTGGCTCAGAGCACTGGGTCGGGGCAGCGGGAGGGGGGACATGTTTCTCATTCTTTCCCTACGGGCCCTTGGGTACTGTTAGCAACCTGTCACAAGACAGATAAGACATACATTGGACAGAGACCAGAGATGGGCTTGAGGGGTGGGAGGCCACTGAAGGGCTGGGTGTGGGAACCCAGGAGGCCTTCGCGGTAGGTCTTAGCCTGAGGCCCTGCAGCCAGGGCTGTGCTCGCTTGCACAGGATCAGAGAGAGGCTCCGTGAACAAGGGGAAGGCTGTCTCTGCAGAAAGGCCCCTGGTCCCACTGCCCTGCCCTCCATGGGTGTCCCCCTCACATCCTCCCAGGGGCACCTGCTGGGGAACAGAGGGGCACCAAGGTCAATAAGAAAGCTTTCCACCCCCACCCTCTTATTTCTTGGGGGCCAGGCCCTACATGGGGTCTAGGGACCCCCAAGCTGGCACTGCCTGCCACTCATTCACCAACTCTGGGCCTCAGTTTCCTCATCTTTAATTATAAAGGGTTGGGCTGTAAGACCTTTAAAATACCCCTAGCTCAGACCTTCTGCGTCTCGGAGTATAACACAGAAAACCCTGACCTGGGATTCAGAATTTGGCTCTGCCTGACCACGAGATAGCAGGTGAGCAGTCTCTTTCCCTGAGTCTCGACTGCTTCTGCTTGGCAGGGGGCCGCTGACCCCTGCAGAGCCCCCGGGCCTAGGAAAGGCTGGAGTGCTTTGAGAGCCAGGAGGTGAAGTCTGGGCTCTGGGTCAAAGGGGCAAGCATGCCCTCTGCTGTCCTGCAAAGGGATCTCACCTCGAGGGAGATCACAAGTCTCCAGCTTAGGGCTGCACCTCTCCCCGGCTGGGACTCTGTAAGTCATGATCGCCCCAGGCCACCCCCCTGGGAGTCTACCAGGAAAAAACTGATTTTAACAGAGGAAGGCGAGGACGGGGCAAGTCCAGTCTGCCCACTGAAGGTTTGGGCAATCCCTTGTGGAGCTGGAGGAAAGAGCTTCATGACCAGCAGTGTCCAGCTTGCTCCCTGGCCACCCAGGTGACGCTGAGGAGTGAGGGACCCACTGTGATGGTCCACATGTCCTAAGTTCAAGACTTGTTGCACGCCAACCATGCAGGTGGTTAAATGAGGCCCTGGCCAAGCCTACCTGGTGGGGCTTGGGGGGGGTGTGGGTCTCTGAGCACAGTTATGCAGAGCTACTCTGCCCTTAGTTCCCGTTCCCTGTATTTCTCCCAGCAACCAGCCCTCATCCCATCTCAGGCCCCCAACTCCATCCTCATCTCTTCCCCTTCTCCTCAGAAGGTGGCTGACGCCCAGACACAGGTGGCTCCCACACCAACCATCCGGATGGCGACTGCAGAGGACCTGCCCCTCCCTCCACCCCCAGCCCTGGAAGATCTGCCGCTGCCACCACCCAAGGAGTCCTTCTCCAAGTTCCACCAGCAGCGGCAAGCCAGTGAGCTCCGCCGCCTCTACAGGCACATCCACCCTGAGCTCCGCAAGAATCTGGCTGAGGCCGTGGCCGAGGATCTGGCTGAGGTCCTGGGCTCTGAGGAGCCCACTGAGGGTGATGTCCAGTGTATGCGCTGGATCTTTGAGAACTGGCGACTGGACGCCATTGGAGATCACGAGAAGCCAGCTGCCAAGGAGCCGGTGTCAGGTGGCGACGTCCAGGGCACCTCCCGCAAGTTTGAGGAAGGCTCCTTTGCCAGCAGCACAGACCAGGAGCCAGCTGGGCCCCAGCCATGCGGAGGGGACGTTCGGGCAGCCCGCTGGCTGTTTGAGACAAAGCCACTGGATGAGTTGACAGGGGAGGCCAAGGCACTGGAGGCTACTGTGAGGGAGCCTGCTGCCAGCGGGGATGTGCAGGGCACCAGGATGCTCTTTGAGACGCGGCCACTGGACCGCCTGGGCTCCCGCCCCTCCGTCCAGGAGCAGAGCCCCTTGGAGCTGCGCTCAGAGATCCAGGAGCTGAAAGGTGATGTGAAGAAGACGGTGAAGCTGTTCCAAACAGAGCCACTGTGTGCCATCCAGGATGCACAGGGTGCCATCCATGAGGTCAAGGCCGCCTGCCGGGAGGAGATCCAAAGCAACGCAGTAAGATCCGGCCGCTGGCTCTTTGAGACCCAACCTCTGGATGCCATCAATCAGGACCCAAGCCAGGTGCGGGTGATCCGGGGGATCTCCCTGGAGGAGGGGGACCGGCCTGATGTCAGCGCAACTCGCTGGATCTTTGAGACACAGCCCCTAGATGCCATCAGGGAGATCTTGGTGGATGAGAAGGACTTCCAGCCGTCCCCAGACCTTATGCCACCTGGTCCAGATGTTCAGCAGCAGCGGCATCTGTTTGAGACCCGAGCACTGGACACTCTAAAGGGGGAAGAGGAGGTTGGAACAGAGGCCCCACCCAAGGAGGAAGTGGTCCCTGGTGATGTTCGCTCTACCCTGTGGCTATTTGAGACAAAGCCCCTGGACGCTCTCAGAGACCATGTCCAAGTGGGCCACCTGCAGCGGGTGGATCCCCAGGAGGATGAGGAGCTCACGCATGAGCGTCTATCCAGTGGCAGCTCCTCAGCACTGCCCCTCTCTCAGAGCACCCCCCAGAGGGATGGGCTGAAGGGAGATGTGAAGACTTTTAAGAATCTTTTTGAGACCCTTCCCTTGGACAGCATCGGGCAGGGTGAGCCCTCAGCCCATGGGAGTGTGAGCAGAGAAGGAACTGATTGTGCTGGGCATTCCCAGAACATAGGGTCCCCAGTGTATGCTATGCAGGACAGCAAGGGCCACCTCCATGCTCTGACCTCGGTTAGCAGAGAGCAGGTAGTTGGAGGCGATGTGAAGGGTTACAGGTGGATGTTTGAGACACAGCCCCTAGACCGACTGGGCCAAAGCCCCAGTACCATAGATGTGGTGCGGGGCATCACCCGGCAGGAAGTGGTGGCAGGGGATGTTGGCACTGCTCGGTGGCTCTTTGAGACCCAGCCCTTGGAGGTGATCCACCAGCGGGAGCAACAGGAACGACAGGAAGAAGAGAGGAAGAGTCAGGGAGGCTTCCAGCCTGAGACACCTCCAAAGGGCGATGTGCAGACCATCCGGTGGTTGTTCGAGACATGCCCAATGAGTGAGTTGGCTGAAAAGCAGGGGTCAGGGCTCGCAGATCCCACTACCAAGGCCGAGGCACAGTCCTGCACCTGGATGTTCAAGCCCCAAGCCCTGGACAGGCCAGAGGGCTCCAGGGAGCAGCACCTGCAGGTTAGCCAGGTCCAGGCTGGGGAAAGACAGACAGACAGACATGTCTTTGAGATTGAGCCTCTTCAGGCCGCAGGCCAGCCCTGCGGAAGAGGGCCTGTGCGGTACTGCAGCCGGGTGGAGATCCCATCGGGGCAGGTGTCTCGTCAGAAGGAGGTTTTCCAGGCCCTGCAGGCAGGCAAGAGAGAAGAGCAGGGGTCCCGAGTAAGCCCTGGGCCCATCCCTGCAGGTTCTGTGCACAAGTTCACCTGGCTCTTTGAGAATTGCCCCATGGGCTCCCTGGCAGCTGAGAGCGTCCGAGGTGGCAACCTCCAGGAAGAGCAGCCTGTGAGCTCCTCAGGCAACGAGGCGCCACAGAGGCAGGAGACCGCAGCTGAGGAGACGCTGAGGACTCTGCACACCACACCTGGCATCCTGCACCACGGAGGCGTCCTCATGGAGGCCCGAGGGCCGGGAGAGCTCTGCCTTGCCAAGTACGTGCTCCCAGACGCAGGGCAAGGGCGCCCCTACATACGGAAGGAGGAACTGGTGTCTGGAGAACTTCCCAGGATTGTCCGCCAAGTGCTGCACCGGCCAGACGTGGACCAGCAGGGGCTGCTGGTGCAGGAGGATCCAGCTGGTCGGCTCCAGCTCAAGCCGCTGAGGCTGCCAGCGCCCGGTAGCAGTGGGGGTATTGAAGACATGGATCCCGAGCTCCAGCAGCTGTTGGCTTGTGGCCTTGGGACCTCCGTGGCAAGGACAGGGCTGGTGATGCAGGAGACAGAGCAGGGCCTGGTCGCATTGACCGCCTACTCCTTACAGCCCCGGCTAACTAGCAGGGCTCCGGAGAGGAGCAGTGTGCAGCTGCTGGCCAGCTGCATAGACAAGGG
Organism: Lemur catta; assembly: GCF_020740605.2. NCBI lineage: Eukaryota > Metazoa > Chordata > Mammalia > Primates > Lemuridae > Lemur > Lemur catta. The sequence continues at coordinate 143,555,051 of NC_059128.1, forward strand.
AGACCTGAGTGGCCTGCAAAGTCTGCGGTGGGAGCCACCAGCTGACCCAAGTCCAGTGCCAGCCAGCGAGGGGGCCCAGGGGCTGCCCCCAACTGAGAGCATCATCCATGTTCCACCGCTGGACCCCAGCATGGGGATGGGGCATCCGAGAGGCCCAGGGGCCATTGGAAAGGCAGGGTCTCTGGCTGGGAAAGCTGCAGCCCCAGCCCAACAGCAGGACACAGAAAAGCAGGAAGACAGCCACACTGGGCAGAAAGGGAAGGCAGCCTTGGGAAAGTCAGAAGGAGCCAGAGCTACCCCTCCAGGACCTCGGGCCCCAGACCTCCTGGACGCCATGCAGAGTCTGCGGATGGCAACAGCTGAGGCCCAAAACCTGCACCAGCAGGTTCTGAACAAGCACAAGCAGGGCTCCGCCCCTGCAGCCACTTCCCCGCCCATCCAGGATGGTCTTCATCGAATTCCGGCTAAGGCCACTGGGGCTACCCAGAGCAACACCAGGCCTGTGGGTGGAGGTGACCCCAGGATCCAAGCAGCCCCCAGAAAGGTCAGTGGGGAAGAAAAAGCACTACCCAGAGGGCTGCCTGGGGGGTGGGTAACAATTCAGGATGGCATCTACACTGCTCACCCCGTGAGGACCTTTGATCCACCTGGGGGTGTCCAGCCTTCTGAAAGAAAATCGCAGCCCAGGGGCAGGGAGGAGACCGCCCTCTCGGCCCAGGCTCCCAGCCCACTCCAGGGAGGCCCAAGTCAGAGTATTGGGCCAGGGCGGGAGGAGCCTGGGGACCACACACAAAGGGCTGGGGAGCCTCCAGGGAAGGTGATGGCAGAACTCTGTCCAGGGGGCCTCCAAGCTACAGAGACCACTCTGAAGACTGCCCATCTATCGCACCACACTCTGGCCTCTGGGCCCCATGCTGCAGGTGCCAGCCTGCACTCCCATAATGCCTCTGTTCCTCCCCCTCCTGATCTCCCAGCTGCTGTGACAGGACCTGACTTCCCAGCCCGAGCCTGCCACGATGAGGACTCCATCCAGCAGGCCTCCGAGCCCCTGCAGAACTCCCTTCACTCCCACAGCAGCCCTGCTGGCCAGAGAACCCCTGGGGAGTCACAAACAAAGACAGCAAAACTGGAGTCCACCATGCCCCCAAGAAAGAAGCCCCAGCTGCCCCCTAAACCTGCACATCTAACCCAGATCCACCCTCCTCAGAGGCTGCCCAAGCCCTCAGCTCTATCTCCCAGCGTTTCCTCGGAGAGGGGGCAAGGAGAACATAAACGAGGTAAGACGGATGCAGCCATTCCTCAGCCAGCCAAGGTTCCCACCACTACAGACCGGGGCCACATAACTCGGACTGGATGCCCCAGTGGACAGAGCCAGCTCAGCCCCCAGCAGGGCCTCAGCACCGTGGTCCCCAGGCCCATCAACAGTCAGACTGCGGACAGCAGTGCCCAGAGCTCTGAGCCCCCCGAGTTCCATGCTCTCAAAGGCCACCCCACCTCACCACAGTGGGGTCCCAGCCCCCCAGGAGAGCAGCCCATGGAAGGTTCCAAGCAGGGGTCCCCTGAGAGCCCTGAGGTTCTACAGGGAAGCCGGGAAGAGCTCCAGGGCCTCCTAAGCCAGGTTCAAGCTCTGGAGAAGGAAGCTGCAAGCAGTGTGGATGTGCGGGCCCTGCGGAGGCTCTTTGAGACTGTGCCCCAACTGGGAGGGGTTGCTCCTCAGACTCCTGCTGCCCCCCAAAAGCCCGAGGCCTCAGTGGAGCAGGCCTTTGGGGAGCTGACACGGGTCAGCGCAGAGGTTGCCCAGCTGAAAGAACAGACCCTGGCCAGGCTGCTGGATATTGAAGAGGCTGTGCACAAGGCCCTCAGCTCCATGTCTAGCCTGCAACCTGAGGCTAATGCCAGAGGCCATTCCCAGGGACCCCCAAAGGACCACAGTGCCCACAAGGTCAGTGTCACAGTCAGCAGTAGTGCCAGGCCCAGCTGCTCAGGCCAGGAGGCCAGAGGTCAAAGTACAGTCAAGAGTCAAGCCAAGGCTGGATGCCACACTGAGGTCCAGAGTCAAGCCGAGGCCAGAAATCTCACAGAGGTCAGAGGTCAAGCAGCCTCAACTGCTCCTCCCACCAGGAGCCCGGAGACATCAAGAGAAGATTTGGGCCTCCCTCGAGTCTTGCCTTCCAATAGAGATTCCCCCTCCTCCCCAACATTCATCTCTATCCAGTCAGCCACAAGGAAGCTTCCAGAGGCTCCTAGCCCTACGGCCAACCCCAATGTCTCGGTGAAAAGTACACACCTGGCTCAGGACACGGGCCAGGCCCTGCTCCACCAGAAAGGCACTGAGACCAAGGCTGGGAAGAAGGAGGTCTCCCAGTGCTGTGGACAGCCCGAGCCTGCCCCTGCTTCAGCTAGCCCCCTGCCCAAAGGGCGGCAAAAGAGTGTTTTGGAGCTGCAGACTGGGCCAGGTGGCTCCCAGCACTATGGAGCCACAAGAACCGTGACCGAGCAGTATGAAGAGGTGGACCAGTTCGGGAACACAGTCCTCATGTCCTCCACCACAGTCACTGAACAGGCAGATCCGCCCAGGGGCCCGGGCCCCCACCTCGGGTTCCATACTTCTCCCTTGCTGAGGCAGTTCCTGCACAGCCCAGCTGGGTTCAGCAGTGGCCTGGCAGAAGCTGAGATGGCACAGGTGCCCTACAGCCACTCCCAGCCAGCTACCCAGTGAGCCCCTCCACTTCCCACCACAGCCTCCCACCCATCATTGGGGTACCTCCCTTTACAGCCCCAGGACTGAGGTGGGTGCCTACCTCCTGCATACGTAAGGCAAGGACCAAGAAGAAAGGGCATCTTCAGAGAACTGTTACGGGACATTCCCCTTTTGTTGGTTCCATCAATAGGCCCAGTTCTTCCAAAAGGGGGAAGAAATGTCAGGAAGAGGCCCACCAAGTAGCACTGGCATGGGGGTGGGGTGGGGGCTCCCATCAGCTGGTGGAGGATGTAATGCCCACAGACACACACATGCTCCTCACACAGGCCTGGCCCATGCATGGACACGTGTGAATCTTCACACCAATGCCTGAGTTGAGATGCCCCCTGCCCGTCTTCCTCCACCCTCAGCCTTTATTTCTTTTATTAGTCTGAATGTTCTCAGCCATCTGCTCCTTAATCCTTGGAGAGGAATAGGCCCAACTGGACACAGCACTGGTCTCTATTTGGGACTGGTCTGAGGGCTCCAGAAGGGCCTGGCTGCCAGCCTCCTCACCACCATCTCCACCGTTCAGCTGGTCATCCTGGTGACCCAGAGGTCACACACACACAGTCAGCAATCAGCAATGCCCGTAGAAGCCAAATGCACTACCTCTCTCTGTCCCCACCCCACTGCCCTCCACTGTGCACCCCAAATGGGAAGGACACAGTCCGAATAAACTCAAGTTTTATGCTCTGCTCTGTGTGTGTCTGAGTGCGTGTACATCTGTTCCAAAGCATGTGTTCCCACTGTGGGGGGAAAAACAGCCACAGCCTCCAGGTGCCTCATTTTCCTAGCAACAGCAGTGTTGGAAAGCTCTGAAAAGCCACCCTTTCTCCACCATCCTGGCTGGGAACCAGAAAGGCCCTGCCCACTCCCTTATACTCCTTGTCCCCACCCTCCTGCCTCCCTCATACATACACACACACACACACACACACACACACACACACACACACGCCCCACTGCTCCCTCCACCTCTGGTTTCCCCTCCTGGATGTTCTTGAACATCATCCTTGCGGGTAGCGGGTTCTTGAAATCCTGCCCCAGAGTGGGAAAGCAGCCCAGCCAGGCCTGGGAGGGCAAGAGGACCTCATGCCAGGAGAATCCCGGTGCCCAAGATGGCTGGGCCACTTCTCCCTGTTCAGGCCAGGTACTGTGTGCCAAGCAGGGATTCCAGGGAAGGGAAGTGCATGGATCCTGGACTAGAAAGCCAGAATGATTTGGTGAAGGGCCCTTTTCACTCTGTCTCTCAAAAAGCATTGGGCACCTTCTGTATGCCAGGCCTATTCTAGGCAGTAGGGACACAGAGGTGAGATCCAATGGGGTCCTACTCTCAGGGAACTGACTTTTTAGAATGAGGAAACATAGAGGCAATAAATAAAAAGAAAAATCAGATCAGGAATAGGGTGATGCCCCTGACTAGGCCACTGTCTCACTCTGGGGTAAGAGTCTTAAAACATAATAATGTGACAATGACAGATGATTGCCTTAGAGAGGGTGGGCAAGGCAGATCTCTCAAAGGAAAAACATCTCATATGAGATCTGAATGGCAAAGAGCCAGCTATGTGAAAATCAAAAGGAAAAACATGGTGGCAGAGGGAACAGCACTTGCAAAGACCCAGGAGTGTAACAAGTTTGGTTCCTGGGTTTCCCAGATACCCAGCCTTTAGCAACTAGGTTTACCCCCAGCAAGTTTATGGGGGAACTTGTCCACACTCTGCTTCAGTTGAACAGCAGGCTCCTACCCTACCCCCAGCCCAGCACTCAACCCTGTATACCTTTACAGGCCTCTCATTTCCTGCAGCCCATATAGGTGGGTTAGCCTGAGACAACATCACTCTAATCTGGAAGGACCTCGTATCTTGTGGAAGACCGTGGTGTGCAGAGAACAATTAAGTACCAAATCTGCTGGGTGCCGTGGCTTACACCTGTAAACCCAGCACTTTGGGAGGCCGAGGCAGGAGGATCACTTGAGCCCAGGAGTTTGAGACAATATAGCTAGACCCTGTCACTACAAAAAATAAAAAAATTAGCCAGGTGTAGTGGCAAGTACCTGTAGTCCTAACTACTTAGGAGGCTGAGGTGGGAGAATCACTTGAACCCAGCAGACTGAGGTTGTAGCGAGCTATGATGATGCCACTGTACTCTAGCCCAGGCAACAGGAGGACCCCATCTCAAAAAAAAGAAAGAAAGAAAGAGAGAGAGAGAGAGAGAGAGAGAGAGAAAGAAAGAAAGAAAGAAAGAGAAAGAAAGAAAGGAAAGAAAGAAAGAAAAAGAAAGAAGGAAAGAAAGAAAGAAAGAGAGAGAGAGAGAAAGGAAGGAAGGAAGGAAGGAAGGAAGGAAGGAAGGAAGGAAGGAAGGAAGGAAGGAAGGAAGGAAGGAAGGAAGAAGGAGAAGGAAAGAAAAGAAAGAAAAGAAAGGAACCAAATCTGCCTACCTGGGCCTGGTACTCCCACATTGCTGAGCCCCTCACCAGAGGTCCTTCTCTGCCCTCCACAGGATCTTACGTGATCACAGAACCCAGCAGCTTATAGCATGACTATTCTCCTCTAAGTTCTCATCTGTAAAGTGTGCATGATTATAGTGCTTACTATTGTGAAGACTATTATGAGTGAAGTGTTTGAACCTATGCCTGGCATCTGGAACTCAAAGACATTTGCTTTTTGTATTATTGTAATTATTTTTTAAATATATCTTCTTTCTCATCAGGGGGTGGGAGGGTGGTCCCTGTCTTCTTCATTACGTTATCTCTAGCGCTTTTACCACAAGTGCCTAGAAGGCATTCCATAAATGTCAAATAAATGAGTGCACAAATGAATGAAATGATTGAGTGAATCTGCCAATTCATCTAACACGTATTGAGCACCTCGCTCCTGCCAGGTTCTGTTCACGGCGCTGAACAAGAGATGAACAAGGCAGAATTTGTCCCTGATCTTATGGAACTTAGGTTTAAAGAGGGAAAATAATATAAGCAGATAAGATAATTCCAGAGGGGAGACATACTGTGGAGGAAACAAAAAACAAGGTCAGTGCACTAGGGGAGAGTTGAGAGTTAACTCCAGCTTGGGTGCTCTAGGAAGGCCTCTCTACCGAGGTGACCTGAATGACAGAGGACCCGGTCTGATTGGAGGCGGCGGCGGCCTAGGGGGCAGAGTGGGAAGGTAGGTGGGCGGGCGGCGAGCGAGATGGCAGCAGCGTGCACCAGGGGGAGCAGCGCTCACTCGGTGAGGCTGGGCCCAGTCCCCTGCACACCTGCCCGGACACGTGCGGCCCAGGCCGAGGCTCCGCCTCTCCTCCAGTAGGGGGCGGAGCTGAGAGCCGGCCCGGCCAGAGGCGGAGCGCGCCGCGCCCAGGCCCCGCCCCCGGAGCCTGTGGGCGTGTTTCCACCGGCCGTCGCCAAGGTTACGATGAGACCAAGGGGCCGCCAAGTTCGGAACATTTGGGCGGCGGCGGCCGTTGCTGGGAAACGCCCGGCAGGCTCGCAGCCAGGGCCTGGCTCCGCACTGCAGACGCCCGACGCCAGAACGCGCCGTCCTGGCCAGCTCTTGCTCGGAGCCTCCCTCCCGGATTCCAGACGGATGCCGGGTTCCGGTCCTCACCCACGTCTCGGCCTCGCCCGGGACCGACCTGCCGGGCAGGGCGCCTCCTCCCTCTTTGGTACTCTCCGCTACTGCCTTTGTGTCCGGAATTTGTCCACCAGTCCCATCTTCCCGCCATCCCTCTGCCTCAGGCAACCATTCAAACCCCCTTTCCTGGGGCATGAGGCACTGCCATAGCCTCCTCTCTTTGCCTGGTCTATCCTTACCTTCTGTCCTCCATCGGGCAGCCAGAACTCTTTTTTTTTTTTTTTTTTTTTTTTTGAGACAGAGTCTCACGCTGTCCGCCAGGCTACCGTGCAGTGACGTCATCATAGCTCACTGCAACCTCAAATTCCTGGGCTAAAGCGATCCTTCTGCTTCAGGCTCCTGAGTAGCTGGGACTACAGGCACACACCAGCATGCCCAGCTAATTTTTCTATTTTTTGTAGAGAAGGGGAATCTCACTATGTTGCTCAGGCTGGTCTCGAACTCTTGACCTCAAGAGATGCTCCCGCCTCAGCCTCCCAAATTTGGGAGGCCTGAACCACCACATCCAGCCTAGCCAGAGCTCTTATCAAGAGTTTACCAGATCAAGTCACTCCTGTGTAATACCCTCCATCAGCTTCCCAGCTCACTCAGTCTGAAATCTAAATTCCTCTCGGTGACCAGTAAGAACAGGATGCCTTGCCTCTCTGCCTTCCTCTCCAACTTCAGTGTTCCCACTCTCTCCTCACCCACGTCCCTCTAGTCACACTGGCTTTCTTGCTCTTCACAGAACGTACCAAGTTAATTCCTGCCTCAGGGCCTTTGTATTTGCTGTACCCTCTTCCTGGAAGTCTCTTCTCCCAGATCTTTAGTGGTTCAGCTCCTTCTCATTCAAGTCTCATTTCAAATGTCTCTCCAGAAAGGCCTTTCCTGATCCATCCCTATCTAAAGAGACGGTTCTCCAAGCTTCCATGTGCTTTTATGTTTTCCCTAGGACCTATCACAATATATTATCTTGCTCACTTATTTGCTTATTTATTGTTAGTGTTCTAGATATTACTCCTGCATGGCAAACCACCCCAAACTTAGTGGTTTAATCAAGAACCATTTTATGATGCTTATAAATTCTGTGGGTCAGGATTTTGGACAGAACCCAGTGGAGATGGCTTGTCTCTATGCCATAATGTCTGGGACCACAGCTGAGATGTCAGCCAGAACATACACATATGGCCTCTCCCTGTAACCTGGGGTTCCTCACAGCATGGTAGTCTCAGGGTAGTTGGACTTTGTGGTTCAGGGCTCCAAAAACATGTGTCCCAACTAACAAGGCAGAAGCTACATCACCTTTTTATGACCTAACCTCAGAAGCCATGCAAATCATATCTGCTGCAATCTGTTGGTTTACAACTGAGTCATAAGTCTGCCCAGATTGAAGGGAAGAGATATTAGACATCACCTTTTGGAGCGGAAGAGGCAAAATTCTAGAAGAACATGCATCTACCTTTGGAGAGTGACATCTCCACAGTCAGTCTTTCCCCACTGAAATATCATCTCCATGAAGAACCATTTCTCATTTGTTTTTTGTTGCATCCCCAGTGCCTGGAATGGTGCCAAAGCACATAGTAGGTGTTCAATTCATGTTTTAGAGTGAATAAAGGATTATCTTTCAAGGAGTCATTCAAGCCCAGCTCTTCTCCTGGTAAGAGTATTTCCTGCCCCAGCCCTTGATTTTGGCCTGGTCTTTTCTGAGACAGTTTTCTACTGTAAGGGGTGTTGAAAACTCAATATGCTTGTTAGAAGCAGTTGCAGAGATCTGGGCAAGAGGTGGCCCTGAAAGCTGCCCACAAGCCTAAGTTACTTAAGGTCTCCCTGTTTTGTTATTTGTGAAGGACCTCCCACTTGATCGTCCCAAAGTTCTGGAGTGCATACAGGTTCTCCAACTGTCTTCCCCTTTTCCAAGAGCATCTGCCATTCACACAAGCCAGAGAAGACAGCCCGGCCTTCTCCCTGCACTGCCCCCTCACATCAGTGGCTGCCAGGTTCAGCTTCAGCTTCCCAAATCTCTTTCCCTTGCCCCTCCCCTCCGTCTCTACTGTTGCTCCCTGAGCTCCAATGTTAGACTATACTGTGGCAACAGCCTGCTCACTGCTCTCCCCACCACCAGTGCTACCCCCAAACCATCGTTCCTCCAGTCCAGCCCTGCAGCAGCCCCTCACCACCTCCATCTTAAAATCCACGCTCCTTAGGTCATTCAGGGGCCTTCCTGTGCAGCTGCTACTGTGTTTATTGCCTCCCCCATATGAGTCGTATGTTCTAGGTCCTTTCGTGTTCTATCCAGGCTGTGTCACACCACCCTGGTTTCACCCAGGGCCAACTTACCCATTAGGCACAGTAGACACAGTGCGTAGGGCCTACTATACTTTTAGGGGCCCATGAAAATGTTTTAACTTATTTTACAATCAGAAGGGGGAGGAACCTTCAGGTTGAAGAAAATGTTTTAATATGTAACATGAACATATTTGTCTTTATACCACCACAGTCATAAAAAATACTTTTAAATATTTTTTATGGGGAAGGAGCTATGACGGCAAAAATGCCTAGGGCCCACAAAGTATAATGGCGCCCCAGTTTTGCTTATGCTGTGCCTCCCACCACCATCGTCCATCCTGCCATTTCTAGAAAGCTTGGTCTTGAAGACTCAGCCCTGAGGTAACCTCTTTGAGGAAACAAAAGCCATCGGGAGTGTCCTCCTTTGGCCCCTGTCCCTTCCTCTTTAATTCCCCCCACCCCCACCTTATGCAGTCTTGCAGTTTGGAAAATCCGGTTGTAAGTTTTTGATTTTGTGCGCATCCACCTCACTAGATTGTTAGTACCTCCAAGTCGGTACCAAGTTGTCTCCACCTTGGCACCTGCTCCCACCTGTGGCAGAACTGCCCCGTTAGATGCCCGGCTAACTTCAGAAGAAAACTAGCAGAGGCTCGGCCTGGGGGCCCTGAGCAGCCTCCCCCTGATCCCAAACCAGGAGTGATGGGGCTGGGGTCTGCGCCCCGGCCCCCCGCGTCCCGGGGGAGGGGTGCGCGGGTGCGCGCCTGCGGGCAGAGGGGCGGGTACTCGGTCTCGCGGCTGCGGCTCGGCCACGGGCCCTCCCAGCTCCACCCGGCTTAATCGGAAGAAGGAAGCTGGCCCTGCGCGCTGCTCTCTCTTCTTCCCCAAGGCTCCGCCCCTCCCCCATCTCCCCTCCGCTGTTGAGTTTTCTTACGAAAAAGTGCTGCTGAGAATTCCCAGAAGGTCCCGGATGTGAAGTCACCGGCGTGAGGTCACTGAGTCTGGTTCCAGGAATCAGAAGCTTGTGGGGGAGAAAGGAAAACGCAGAAAACCAGGGAGCAGCGAGTGAAGCCGTGGGTGCTGTCGGGGGCGGGGGGCCGGCTAGCTGGGCGGGGTTCCAGGCTCGTCTCTAACCTGGTCTCGCCTGGTCTGACCCCAGGAAAGGTTCCCAAGGAAACTGCGTCAATTGAACACAGAGTTACCGATCCTTATTAACCAAGATCAAAAAGTCTGATACTACGTGGTGTTGGAGCAGATGGGACAACAGCAGTATTTATCCACTGTTGTCAGGGAGAGAGAACTGGCTGGGTCTGCCAGTTTGGAGAACAACTTGGAAATATGATCAGAATTTTAAATGAACATACCGTTTGCCCTAAAAATCACACATCTAGGGATTTATACTACTGACAAAAATATAAGGATAAATGCATAAGGTGGTTTTTGGCAGCATTGTTTGAAATATCAAAGATTAGATAACCCACGTAGATGTCCATCATAGGAAACGAGTTAACAAAATGACGTGGTACCTCCGTACTCTGGGATACTATGTGCTGTGAAAAAGAATGAGGCAGATGATTATGGGACAAATCTGTGCCCCATTATGATTTTTTTTTTTTAAGAGACAAAGTCTCGCTCTGTTGCCCAAGTGGAGTGCAGTGGCACAATCATAGCTCACCTCAACTTCAAACTCAAGCAATCCTCCTGCCTCAGCCTCCAGCAGCTGGGACTACAAGAATGTACCACCACATCTGACCCCCTAATTATGGTCATTTTTTTAAAGGTACATATTCATTCAACAAAAATATCAAGCACCTACAAAGTGCATGGCACATTGCACACACAGAAATACAGCAGTGAACAAAACAGACGAAGGCTGTGATTTGTGCAGCTTATGGGAGGTGGGGTAAACAAATAAAATGCACCCGGTGGTGCTAAGTGCTGTTGTGGAGCAGAGTCAGGCAGAGCCAGGGGTGTAGGAAATGTCAGGGTCGTGCTGTGTTAGATCTGACCGTCAGGGAAGGCTTCTTGGACAAGTTGACATTGGAGAAGAGATCAGAATGAGGGGAGAGAAATTCATGTGTCTGCGTGGTAGAGGGCATAGCCAGTGCAAAGGCAGGATTTTACGTGGCACGTGAAGCCCAGCGTGGAGGCCAGTGTGGCTAAAGCAGAGCGGGCAGGGCAGAGCGGTAGGAGGAAGTGGGGGGCGAGGGGGGAGAAGGGGGGTCAGGTAGGACCTTGTTGGGGCTTGTGGGGTTTTGGCTTTTATAGTCAGATGAGAAGCCTTTGGAGGGTCTTGAACAAACAAGTGACAGGATCTGACTTAGGTTTAGAAAGATCCCTCTGGCTGCTGAGTGGAGACACTACAGAGGGGCAAGCCTGCCGCAGCAACCCATGTGAAAGACAGCGGTGGCTGGGCCACGGTGGTAGGACATATAACACAGTGATCTGCTTCTGGGTGTATTTTGATAGTGAAGCTGATAGAATTTGCTGATAGACCAGATGTGGCTGTGAAAGAAAGAGTCAGGGAGGGACTGCGTAACTGTGAGCATGGCGTTATCTTTTATCAGGAGAGAGCAGACAGTGGGAGCAGAAGATTTTTAGGGGCTGGGGTGAAGAATCAGTAGTCTGAGCTGCTCACATGGGTCAGGAGTTCAGGGGTAATAGAAACCTGAGAGCTGTTTGGAATTTGTAGCTGAGAGGGTCCCAGGGAGAGACAGCTGGCACACTGGAATTGAGAAATTTGAGGAGGGTTTAATGAAAGGAGTCTTTACAAAAGAGTAACAGGGTGTAGAAAAACCTTGAGGACAGCATAGGCCCCGAGGGCTAGAAACATGGGGACTTAGCCATCTGTAGCTCTGAAGGTGTGAGAAGAGGGAGTTGCTGGAACCTGGGGACCGAGAGAGCTGAGAGGAGCAGACAACATCTAAACTTGTGTGATTTCATCCAAGGAAAAGAATTTATTTTTTTGATATGTAAGTTTGTATGTGGCCAACCGACAGGAGCTGAGCCGTTTGGAGGAAGAATGCAGTCAGTCCATGGCAACCCTACAGGGAGAACATGTACCCTGACCTTGTCCTCCTCTCTTCTTCCAAAGTGGGAAGCTGGAAGAAAGGGAGCCCATTGATGGAGCCCATATGGGTCAGTCCCCTGCCCACCGCAGGGAGAAGGGTGGTGAGCAGGTCTGGAGCTATGCATGGAGGCCACCTGGCACAGGGGCAGTGAAGGTGACAGGCAAAGCCATAGACTGGAGCAGGGATCTCTTAGGCAGTGAAGCAGATAGAATAGGGGACCCGGTCGCTGCCCTGAGGCCCTCCAATATTTAGAGATTGAGAGATAAAATGGAACCAAGAAAGGATATGCCAAAGGAGCAGTCAGTGAGACAGGAGAACAAAGAGAGCCATGCCTGAGGCCAAGTGAAGCAAATGTGTCTAGGAGAGAGGGACGGAGGAAGGGCTGGGACAGACTCCAGACAGGTCTAGTAGGATGAGGGGTGCGTGTGTGTATATAATGTACATATTAATGGACTATTTCTGGGAAGTAACATACAAAAACTATTAATAGTGCCTCCAGCAGAGATACCCAGGGGTAAAAAGAAGGAAGGAGACTCAACTTTTCATTTTCTTCCATTTTGGATGTTTTTAAATCATATACATGTATAAATTTTGTCAAAGGGAAGAAAATATAGTTTTTTAAAAAGGTTCTCCCATGGCAAGAGAGAGATAATGTTATAGAAAAAGCAGACCCACAGTTTTCTTTAATTGCCTGGAAGACAGCTAGGGTAGCCTTGGGGGTTGAGGAAGAGAGCTGATGGGGTCTGGGAGGGGCAGGGTGGAGAAGGCTGTTGCTGGAAGGATCTCCTCCCTGTGTTGGTCCAGCCAATGGCTTTAAGAGCAGAGACCTCTGAAGTCTGGTTTAAACTATGTCCTGCTATGTGTGTAATCACCCTTCATTACTTGCCCCCCACTCTGCCCAACCCAAGATTTTAAGAAAGCTTAATTCTTCACATTGCTGTACCTTTTACAAAATTTTACATGTCATGCTTTAAGTGTTTTCAATCTTGTACATCAAAAATAAATCCCCCTCCTTAGATGAAATCACACAAGTTGGGATGATGTCATCTTGGAAAAGAGAGATTCCTCATAATTGTCTTTCTGATGAAGCTGTGCCTTAGACAAGGTATTTCTTCCCCGCAGAGCACAGAAATTTTTGGATGGAAAGGTTTTTTGTTTTTTGGGTTCCCCCCACCCCAGTTAAGAATCAGCTCCAAATCTGAAGAAATTATTTGGGGATTGTGCTCTGATTCTTATCTCTATTGCAGGTTCCAAGGATAGGGTCCCAGTTAAAGTTTCTAGTAGAATCAGCCTCCCAGGAGCCTCAGGCCAACTTCAGGAGGCCTCTCACCCACAGATGGAGGGGTGAGAATGGGGAAAGGTAGTGGGGGAGGTAGCTTCAGAAACCTATGTGCCCTCCTCTCCGGGGGCTGCTTCCTTGGGCTAGAAGGGGGACTCCCAATCTAAGAGACTTGAGACTTTTCTGACACAGGGGTTTCCCAAAAGGGAAGGGCCAGAAGACAGAAGGGAGCCACCAGCCCAGGCCATCTCCCTTCTTGGGGCCTGACTGTGGCATGCTAAGGTCAGTGTGAGCTCCACTTCCCTCTCTATCGCCCACTCCCAGAATAACTCCAACTTCTCAATTTAACCTGTGCCTTTGAGTCACCCTGCCTCTGTTACAATAAAAAGAAAACTCCATGAGAGCAGCTTGTCTGTATTTTTTCTGTTAATGATCAATGACTAGAATAATGTCTGGCACTGAGTTTAGTAAATAGGATGAATGAATGCCCGAAATGACTTTTCCACAGCTCAAACTGTATTTCAAAGGAGACTCCCCTGAGCAGCCCTCACCACCCATACCATCTCCGTCATCTCCTCAGAACTCTTCCAACCATCTATTTTTAGAAGACTGTACATTTGGGTCCTAGGGTTGGCAGCCTCCATTCAGTGATATACTAGAACCTTGGAGAGCCGATTGTGCACATCTCCTCCCAATTTCGCTTTCCATACCAGTAGCTTGCAGTCAGCCATGGTGGGAGGATTTACACCATGGAAATTGGAACGCACTATGAACCATGGCTTCCCCACCACTACCAGAGAACTAGTTGTTAAATGTTTACCAGCACAGTGCTGCCTCCAGTCCTGTTTCTGCCACTTACAAGCTCTATGTTCAGTCAGGTCACTCAATTGCTCTGAGCTTCGGTTCTCCGTAAGGTGGAGATCCCATAATATCTACCTAATAAGATTATATACGTAATCTAAACATTTGCACCCCAGTAATATGCTGAAATAAAAAAATTTTTAAAAAAGATTCTTTGGAGGATTAAATATTATTAGAATCCTGTAACATGTTTAGCTCCTAGTAAACACTCAGTATGGTTCCAGTTATCTATTGATGCATAATAAACCAACCCCCAAATTTAGTGGCTTAATACAGAATTTATTTTGCTCATGAATCTATAATTCACGCAGAACTTGGCAAGGATAGCCCATAAATGGAAAGACACAAGGATTGAAGTGGGAATCATCTGAAAGCATGTTCACTCACGCATCTGGCAATTGAGGCTGGCTGTCAGCTGGGGCTGTTGACCAGAACACCTACACATGGCTTCTCCATGTGGTCTGGGCCTCCTTACAATATGGTGTCTGGGTTTCAAGGGTGAGTATCCCAAGAAAAAGTTAGGTAGAAGCTGTATCATCATTTCAAAGTTAGCCTCAGAAATCATATACTATCACTTCGTTCGTATTTCTGCCTATTAGAAGCAAGTCACTAAGGCTGGCCCGTTTTCAAAGGGAGGGAAATTAGATCCCCACTTTGATAAGAAGAGCATGAAAGAATGGCTAGGCACGTTTTTAAACCATCACAGTTATTATCGTTGTTGCTGTTAGTATACTCTATTTGCTAACAAGTGAATTATCCCACTTGCTAGCCTATGAGCTTCCTGCAGGAGGGCAGGGATCCGTTGGATTCATTGAGGTCCATCTCCCGAATCAGGTCCCCAGGTGAGCCTAGGGCCCTGCCTACTGCAGAATTCAGTAAATGTTATAGAAATGAATTTCCTCACACCGGAGTTGGCCTTGGACTTTCATGCTCCAGTTCCCTTGAATGACATCCAGTTGGCCCCATAAAAACTGAGGTGGAGGGACCTGGGCAGGACACAGCCAAGAGGGCAGGTGGCTTTACCAGCAGGGCCATGACTCCAACAGGCCCTGCTCATCTTGGGGTGGTGGGTGATTGTGAGTTTGTGGTTTAAACAAACTCCCTCCAAAGCCTGCTCTGAAGTTGGGATGGCAAGATCACTGTCTGGGAGTCAGTGGTTCATGATATAACTTCTTTCTTGGCCTTAGGTTTCCCAGTCTTTCAAATAGAAATAAGAAAATGTCCATGTATTGGACATTTGGAACAGATCATTATATTATTTAGAAAGCTGGGTCAGAAGCCAATTGCTTCTTCTTGAAATGGTTGACAGGGTCAAAAGCTTCTCTCATAGGAAACAGGAAAAGCTAAAGTAGAAAGAAACCTGCTTTCTTCTATGGGACATGAATCCATCTCATAGTTTCTTTGAGATCTGCAGACCTAGGGCCTAATCCCAGAGAGAAGCATGCATGTGTATACCGATGGTCCCTGACTTACGATTGTTCTACTTACGCTTTTTCTACTTTGTGATGGTGCAAAGGCAATACACATTCTGTAGAATGTATACTTTGTATACCCGTACAACCATTCTCTTTTTCACTTTCAGTGCAGTATTCAATAAATTACGTGAGATATTCAACACATTATTATAAAATAGGCTTTGTGTTAGAAATGATTTTTGCCCAGCTATAGGCTAATGTAGTTTAGATGTATTAAATTTATTTTTGACGTATGATATTTTCAACTTATGATGAACATAGTAACCCCATTGTACGTGGAAGAGCATCCGTATATGGGATGTTTGGGTGGGGACTTCTTTAGAAGTGACCCAGAAAGGAAAGACCCTGAAAACGCTTCATTTCACTGGTGGGGAGAGGGAGCAGTAGTACCACACAAGAGCTGGCAGTGCAAGCAGGGGGCCCAGGGGACAGAGGGGGTACACAGTGGTCAGGCCAGCCCCTCAACTGGCCAGAGACCCCTTCCAGCCTTAGCTGCCCCTTCTTATTCCCCTCCTGCCCCAGCTTATGCCAGCAGGTTCCTGTGGGTCTTCCAGGTAAGTCTTAGAGGGGAGGCCCCTGCATACATGCCTAGGTCGGGGAGTTCTGCTCAGACCCTCCAAGGCAGCTGCCAAGGAGCATCAGGACCTTGGCCTATGCTGGCTCCATCACAGGGAATGCCAAGGCCAACTGCCTCTGACCACAGAGTAACCCCAGGCACATCGGGGACCCCAGTCTGGGCCACAGTCTGTTCATTTGTGAAATAAGCAGAGTTGTCTAGAGCAGTGTTTCCTTAAGTGAAATCTCATGGCCAGGAGGGATCTTTCGGAGGAAAAACTGCCTTGAGAAGCAACCCCAGAGACAAAGATTTGAGTGCAAGTGTTTCCTGGGTGATGCAAGTGTTTCCCGGGTGATCCCAGGAAGCACTCATGGAGAGAAAAGAAGGTGGATGGGGGAGGGAAGGACATTAGCACAGGGTGTGTTGATGATGACTACGGTGGGCAACTGTGGCTTAATTGTACTGACCTCTGGATACTGTCTGGAACATGCTTCAGTGTCCACCCTAGCCCGTTACAGGCTAAGGGCTGCATTTAGAGGCACTTCTAGCCTGCCCTGTGTGCCCATGGAGCGTGGTCCTGTGGCCAGAGACAGCCTCCAGGCTGAGTTGCCTGTGTTTGCCGTGAGAAGCCTCATGTGAGAATTATGAGTGCAAAGGGGATATGAGCAGGGCATAGGCAAGCGTTGCTACACAGACAAGCAATTTTGTT
Organism: Lemur catta; assembly: GCF_020740605.2. Taxonomy (NCBI): domain Eukaryota; kingdom Metazoa; phylum Chordata; class Mammalia; order Primates; family Lemuridae; genus Lemur; species Lemur catta. The sequence continues at coordinate 143,571,633 of NC_059128.1, forward strand.
CACATACATTTCATAAATGTGAGATCAATGATAATTTCCAGAGAAATCCCATTACCTTTGTAATAATTATGATGGTTTTGTGGTGTGCACCTGTGCCACCAGATCTGAGTTGGCCAGTTCAGCTCAGCTCATATTTAGCAAAGTGAATGTCATTAACTGTAGCTCAACTTGCTAAAATGATTTTCACACCATTTTAATATTAACTGTTTACATTTGTTATATTTCCATTTTATCATTACTATTATTATATTATGTTATAATATCATAATGACAGTATGGCCTCATATCATAAAGATGGATCTATAGTTCAAAAGAGGTTCATTAAAGAATAAGAATGGTATTGAAGATAGTAACAACAATACTGCAGTATAAAACTTGACTATATATACTAAGGTAGATGAGTATGTAGAATGAGATGATTTTATACAAACGGGAAAAAAATGTGAATCAGAAAGACATGGTATGGGAACGAATAGCCAAAAATGGGATTTTGATAACTGATAATGCGTTTCGTTTAGTCCCCAAGGCATCATCTACCGTGAAACTTTGTCAAATAGTGGCATTGAGGCCCATTTGCATCATAGTCACATCAGACCCTATAATCATGTTCACATCAAACCCTATAATCAAGTTTTTCTAAATTATGGGTAAAATAAAGTCCAGTGTAATATGGATGCATTTTCTCACTAAAGACAGAGAATAGATCAAAACCTCTGATCTTTGAATTTAATGGTTTTGAAACAAAATCATTAAACTTATCTAACTTATAGTGCAAACCAACACAATTCACTCTATGACTTATAAATCAAGCCATAGGCTACTGAGGAATATGATGATCAGAGGAAAAGCAAGGCAAGCTCTTGGCAAAATTACTTGATCAAATGACACTTTGGGATGTCACATAAAATCAATGGCACACAGTGTGAAAGAGCAATTGCTGTCCTGAATGAATGCTAACAGACAATTGGCTTTATTGTTGAATAAAACCACTTGTGGCAAGCCTCATTCATTGTTGATCAAGAATTCATTTCATCCTTTCCTTCTTGATAACAGATCCCTGATGTTGCCAGATGCACCAAAGCTTCCAGTCTCGGGCAATTCATTACAAGGGGTCTAAATCAAGCATGATCATCCCATTTCCCACTTTTCCAGTCTCCCTTGCTGCTGCAGGAGACCATGAAACACCCAGTTCTGGCCAATGAAATATTATGCGAACTCTGTGAGGGTACTTGTTGAAAATTTTCATTTTCTTAATAAAATGGGTGCATGTGGTAGCACTCCTCCCCTGCTTTCCCCTAACTTGGCAGCCATCTTGCAAATGTGAATCAACCAGCACCAGATAAAGGCTGAGAGAATTCTAGAGACACCAGCACTGACATTACTGAGCCACTGAATGAATGTCAGTGGCTGCTTACTTCAAGACGTCAGGTTACAGTACAGAAGCCAACTCCTCTATGTTTAAAGCCACTGTAACTTTTTCTTTATTCCTGGTAGTTGAAAGTATTTCTAATGGGTGCACCACTGGTGTGTGGAGTATGAGTCTGCTCTCCACATATTTTCAAAAGATGCATGTGGGAAACATGCTTGATGGCTTTTTGTTTTGTTTATCACTGGAGTTCTTTGCAAAATTAGATGAATGAGTTTCTAGCTTCCAGTTGGGTTCAGCAATGGGGATCCCCAGCAGGAAATGGAGAAGGAAGAGAGTGAGATCAGGGCACTTAATCCCCTGGTTTCCTGCCTGTGAGTCACCATGGGCTGGATGCATCCTTCAGGGGGAAGCCACTGGTCCTCCCAAGGCTGCCCACTCTGCTAGTTCTCTCTCTTTTAATGACCCCTTCCCCACTCTCTCTCCTTTTTTCTTCAGGCTTACTGGTGGTAGCAGCTTTGCTACTGCTTACCCAGGTTATTGCACCATCCCTGGGAGTGCTTCTACATCCACACATCTGTGAATAGTCCCTCCGTAAAGGAGCCTTCCTAAAATCATCCTGTTTTTGAGTGTGCCATTATTTTTTGGTATGCTGACTGATCAACCAGCAGCAATTCACAGATTTAAAACTAAAACCAAAAAAACTTGCATGTGAATGTTAACCACATACCACTGTCTTCACAAAGACCAGCTGTCAGGCAACAATCTGGCTCCCAATCTTGATGTGTACAGAAACAAACAGCAGGAAGAGTCAACGCTTTCAATTCACGACATCTCCTCCTACGTCTTCTCAGAATACTCTGTGTAGAAATGGACAGCAAGTCAAAGACGCTGGAACAAATGCTGGCTGCTGAGGGAAAGATATTCACATGGAGTTTTGAAAGAAGAGATGAGATACACATGACTTTGTGGCACTGATAGCTCTTTGAAGTAGGTGGCTGGCTCAAGCAGCATCCCGGTGGCACATCCAGTACCTGGATTACCCTGAACCTTTGGCTTCAGGACAAGGCTATCATCATCTTTCATGCTGAGGAAAAGACACCAAGATTGTGAAGACAGAACTGTGGTGCCAAAGCTAAGCCTTTGAGAATATAACTCTTTCTCTACATTTGAAGATATTTTTCTCTTGGCAGAGAAAGAAATTGATATAAATGCAACTACTAGAAAAATTAAAAACAGACTATAACTCTTTTAAAACATCAGACAAAAATACAAACATATGTGCACACACATATACATACCAAAGAAAACAAAAAATACACATATTAATAATAAAATATAGAAAACAGAGGAAGCATTAAGGGAGAAAACATAGCATAAGATGACAGAATTAAGACTAATATATCAGGAATATCAATAACACAAATGGGATAAATCTACTCTTATAATTGAAAAAAGATTCTCACATTGGATGATAAAACAGTGTCCTATTGTATGTTGTGTGCAAGAGACATATCTTTGCCAAAATAACTTAGAAAGGTTAAAAATAAAATACAGCCTGGGCGTGGTGGCTCACGCTTATAATCCTATCACTTTGGGAGGCCAAAGCAGGAGGATTGCTTGAGGCCAGGAGTTTGAGACCACCCTGTGCAAGAATGAGACCCTGTCTCTACAAAAAAAATAGAAAAATTAGCCAGACATGGTGGCGTGCGCCTCTGGCCTCAGCTACTCAGAAGCCTGAGGCAAGAGGATGAGGCAGGAGGATTGCTTGAGCCCGAGAGTCTGACATTGCTGTGAACTATGATGACGCCACTGCATTCCAGCCCAGGCAACAGAGTGAGACCCCCTCTCAAAAAAATTATATATATAAAAATTATATATATTTTATATATATATATAATGTATAATATAAAAATTATATACACACACACACACATGTACCAAAGTATAGCAGAATATACTAAGCTGAGGCTGCAATGTTACCATCAGCCAAGGTTAAATTAGAAATAAAAATGTTAAGTGGGACAAAAGGAGGTCAGGAGAGAATTCAGTATTCACATTAAGAATCTAGTTATGAGAAATCTCTCTGCACCAAATAAGATACATAGCTTCAAAATCAAGAATAAGATATGATAGTTAAGAACAATAATATACAGCAAATGCAAGTAGAAATTGGATGAAACTCAAGAGTAGTTTTTAATAGATCCCATTAGCTCATGACATATCAAGAAAACAAAAGAGGCCAGGTGTGGTGGCTCACACTTATAATCCTAGTACTCTGGGAGGCCAAGGTGGGAGGATTGCTTGAGCTCAGGAGTTTGAGACCAGCCTGAGCAAGAGTGAGACCTCGTCTCTACCAAAAATAGAAAAAATTAGCCAGGCATGGTGGCGCAAGCCTGTAGTCCAGGCTACTCGGGAGGCTGAGGCAGGAGGATCACTTGAGCCCAGGAGTTTGAAGTTGCTGTGAGCTAGGTTGATGCCACGGCACTTTAGCCTGGGTGACAGAGCGAGATTGCCTCCAAAAAAAATAAAATCTCACATTTGTTCCTGCTTAAAACAAATAAAACCATAACAGAATAGGGTTTAGGGGTAGACTGGCTGTTCCTTAACATGGTTTTATACCTACATATGGGGGGGGGAGGTATATACATGTTTCAAAGAAAAAAACCAGCATGATGCTTAAGAGTGAAAGAAAAGGCCGGCGCGGTGGCTCACGCCTGTAATCCCAGCACTCTGGGAGGCCGAGGTGGGAGGATCGCTCAAGGTCAGGAGTTCGAGACCAGCCTGAGCAAGAGTGAGACCCCGTCTCTACTAAAAATAGAAAGAAATTATATGGCCAACTAAAAATATATATAGAAAAAATTAGCCGGGCATGGTGGCATATACCTGTAGTCCCAGCTACTAGGGAGGCTGAGGCAGTAGGATCCCTTAAGCCCAGGAGTTTGAGGTTGCTATGAGCTAGGCTAACGGCACGGCACTCACTCTAGCCTGGGCAACAAAGTGAGACTCTGTCTCCAAAAAAAAAAGAGTGAAAGAAGAAATACATCCGTATCAAAGTCAAGAGCAAGGTGAGAGTGACCACCATCATCATTGTCATTTAATATGGCTCTGGCAGTTCAAACCAATGTAATGAGACCAAAAAAAGAAATCAGAGATGTAAACATTGGAAAGAGGAAGCAAAATTATGTGTAGAAAAGATTATGTGCTTGAAAAATGCACAACTATTAAAGACAATAAGAGAATTTGGGATAATGGCTGTCTGCAAGGTTAATATACAAAGCTCAGTATCCCTCCTTTACATTAAAAAAATATATATATAAAATCTATCAAAAATACAATAGAAAGAAATTGCAGTTACAATGGCAATCAAAAAGATAAAATATTTAGAAAAATATTTAAAAGACATTTAGGGGCCTTTACAAAGATAATGTTAAAATTATACAAAGAACATTCTATTCTGTCCTTTTGGAATAGAAAGAGTCAATATTATAAAAATGTCAGTGCTTTATCAATTAATTTATTAATTCACTGTGATTCAAATTAACATACCCATAGGATTTGTTTGTTTGTTTAGCTGGTGGGGAACTTGCCAAAAAATGATATGAAATTCCAAATGGAAAAATAAATAAGAGCCAAGAAAGCCCTGAAAAAGAAAAGCAACAAGATGGGACTAGACCTATCAGATGATAAAACATATTATGAAATTATAATTTGTAAAGCAATTTGGTATCCAAAGATGAAATAGATAACTCAGTAGACCTGAATAGAAAACCGGAAATAGACCCAATACAAATGAGGATTTAGTTTATGTTTAAGGCAACATTTTAAATTAGTAGAGAAAGTGGTAATAAATTAGCTAACCATTGGGGGGCGGAAATAAAGTGGGAACAATACTCCATTCCCTAAATCAAAATAAGTTCCAGATGGACAAAAGATATATTATATTAAAAATAAGACCATGAAACTGTAGACAAAAGGATAGGTGAATTTATTTAAAATATTATGATAGAGAATGCAGCATATAAAACCCAGGCGCCCTAAAGTAAATATTTAAGAAATTGAACTATATAAAAATTTAAAACTTCTGTATGGTAAAACATTCTATAAACCAAGGTGCAAGACAAACCAGGAATAAACGCTACTGTGTAACACAGAAGAGCTCATTTCCTTCACAAAGGCTGAAAGCAACTCGATACAAAATGAGTAAAGAATATAAACTAGCAGTTTAGAGAGAAATACAAATGGTGTATAAAATTCTCAACTTCACTCGTAATAAGAGAAATGCCAATATGAAAAGTAGGATTTCTTTGTTTCTCCTATCAGATTGGCAGAAATCCATAGTTTGATAACACCTAGTGCCAGAGAGGGTGTTGGGAAACAGTCACCCCCAGACACTATTGGTTGAGAGTGAAATTGGTGCAATTTGGGGGATTTGGCAATATCTGTCAAAATCCTTTGACCCAGAACTCAACTGCTCAGATTTTTAATCCACAGATCTACACACAAAAGTCTTCTGATTTAGGTAAGTGAGAATGTTCAGTCTCCTTTCCTGGTTTTTGCTTTCCTGTGCCTTAGCTCAGTGGCTCTCAAACTTTGATGTGCACCAGAATCAACTGGAGGGCTTGTTAAAACACAGGTTGCTGGGGTCCCCACTTGCAGAATTTCTGATCCGGGAGGTCTAGGGAGCACCCAAGAATCTGTATTTCTGACAAGTTCTCAGGTGATGGCTGATGCTGCAGGTCAGGAGCTAGGACCCGAGAACCACTGCCTTAGCCCATTGAGAGAACTGGGGAGAAGTCTGTCCCCTCTCGATCTCACATCCACCCAGGATGGAGGCTGAGAGCAGATATGGAGCAAAGGAGGCAAGGTGGAGAGAGGATTGGGCAGGTGAGGAGGTAGTTGGGGTGGGGCTGTCCAGAGAGGAATGTTTGAGCCTCCTAAAGAGACAGGACCTTAATCCCTGTTCCCAGCCTCACCAGAGTCCTTCCTTCTCTCCCTACAACCAAGGTGGCTCAGAAACAGCAGGGCCCACCATATACTCTCAGTGAATCCACAGGTTTGGATAAGGGGCACACTAGCCACCAGCAGACAGCATGGACTGGCAATCAGAGAGCCATGCCATCCTAGACAGGGGAAGGCAGCCCCATTCCTCTGATAAGCCTTGGAGGGCATGGGGCTGAGATGGCACATGGGAGAGCATCCTTGCTGACTGAGGTGGAAGTTCTCCTTCAAACTCAGCTGCTTTGATCTGATTTTGAAGAAAGGGGAAAAAACAACTTCTTTTCAACAAATAGTGTTGGGAAAATTGGATATCCACACGCAAAAGAACGTAGTTGGATCCTTAACTTGTACCATACGAAACTTAGCTATAAAGGGACCAAAGACCTAAACATTAAGAACTAAAACTATGAAACTCTTAGGTAAAAAATAATATGAAGCTCCTTGCACCTGAGAGCCATAATAGAATAAAATTCTTACCTATTTATAGCAGAATAAGAAATATATTCTTTTTTGCCTCCTGTTCTTTGCTCAGAGTTCCTAAAAGCTTTGAAATTCCCTGAGTGACAGGAGTATCTTTTATTATTCATAAGGAGCCCCTTTGGATCACACCAAATTTATGATAATAAGGTGACTTCAGGTGGGGTCCTTAGATAGCCTCAGAATGGGGCTGGTCACCAGAAAGACTAAGTGATTAGAGGGTTGGAACTTTCAACCCTACCCACTGACCTCCAGGAAGGGAAAGAGGGCTAGAGATTGAGCTCTATAAAAACTCTTGAACAAGATTGGATGAGCTTCCAGACCGGTGAACACATCCACATCCACAACCACATACCAAGAGGGGGGCACACCCCAACTCCATTGAGACAGAAACTTCTGTGCTCAGGACACTTCCAAACCTTGCCCTATGTACCTGCTATAGTTTGGATGTCGTCCCTTCCAAATTCCATGTTGAAATTTGATCCCCAGTGTTGGAGGTGGGAGATGTTTGGATCATGGGGGCAGATCCCTTATGAATGCCTTGGTGCTGTCTTCAAGGTAATGAACGAATTCTTGCTGTCTTAGTTCCCACTAGAACTGGTTGTTAAAAAGAGCCTGGCACCTCCCCGCTTTCTCTAGCCTCCTCTCTCATCATGTGATCTCTGCACAGCTGGCTCCCCAATGCCTTCTGCCATGAGTGGAAGCAGCTGGAAGCCTTCACCAGAAGCCAAGTAGTATTGGCGCCATGCTTCTTGCACAGCCTGCAGAACCATGAGCCAAATAACCTTCTTTTCTTTATAAATCAATTACCCAGCCTCAGGTATTCATCTATTAGCAACACAAATGGACCATGACAGTACCTCTTTATCTGGCTGTTCCTTTGTATCCTTTGTAATAAAAAGATAAGTAAAGTGTCTTCCTGAGTCCAGTAACCGTTCTAGCAAATTATTGAATCTTAGGAGGGGCTTGTGGGAACCCCGATTTATAGCTTGTCAGAAGTACTAGAGGCCTGGACTTGTGATTGGTGTCAGTTTGCGAGGGTCAGTCTTGTAGGACTGAGCCCTAAGCTGTGGGGTCTGCACTAACTCCAGGTAGTTAGTGTTAGAGTTGAATTGAATTGTTGTGTCCAAGAATCAGAGAATTGGTTGTGGGTACTGGAAAACTCTCCAGACCATCATCACACTAATTCAGATGGAGAGAAACCTAAACAGCTGAACCTGACCAGTGGACCCCAGATGTCCCTCACTGGTCCAGATGTAGGCTTGTTAGTGGAAGGCTGAAAACACTGGCTTCATTTTCACAATTATGGCACTATAATTATCATTCCCCCTCCCTCTTTTTCTTTTTTTTAATCAGGATAAAACTTACAGTAAAGTGAACAAAACTTAACTTGAATGTTTATATGTATATACATACCTACCTGCCCAACCACTACCCAGATCAAGACAGAACCTCTCCAGCAACCCAGAAGGCTCTTAGGCCCCTTCCTCATCAACACCCTAAAGGCAACATTATCTATTACTGTGCTTTAGTTCACCTGTTCTTAAACTTCATATAAATAAATGGAATTATAGTTATTCTTCTTTTGTGCCTGGCTTCTTTTACTCAATACAATGTTTTTAAGATTTTAAAGATGTTTTAAGATGTATGTATTAGTCCATTCTTTTTCTGCTATAATAGAATATCATAGACTGGGTAATTTACAAAAAAAGAGATTTATTTGGCTCACAGTTCTGGAGGCTGGGAAGTCCAAGAGCAGGTACAAACATCTAGTGAGGGTCAGTCCATGGTGGTAGGCATTACATGGCAGGCAGGTGCATGAGACAGAGAGAAATGGGTGTGCAACTTATCCTTTTATCAAGGGCCCACTCCCAGGACAACTAACCTACTCTCCAGATAACTGCATTAATCCATTCATGAGGGCAGAGCCCTTATAACCTAATCACCTGTTAAGGGTCCCACCTTCCAACACTGTCACATGGCAATTAAATTTCAACATGAGTTTTGGGATATTCGAACCATAACATTATATGAGGCAATAGTTTGTCCTTTTTCATTGCTATATAATATCCTATTATATGATAAATCACAGTTAATTTCCTCTCACCTATTAGTGGACATTTGGGTTGTTTTCAGTTTGGGGCTATTATACATGAAACTACTATAACATTCTTGTAAATGTCTTTTGGTGGATATAAGTACCCTGTTTCTCGGCTAAACATTGAGGGGTGGAATTACAAGATCATAGTTTACTTATGTTTAGCCTTAGTAGGTACTGCCAAATTATTTTCCAAACTTATTGTGTTAATTCACCCTTCCATCAACAGTGCATGACAGATCTGCTTAATTCTCAATCTTGTCACATTTGGTATTGTTAATCCTTTTGACTTTAGCCTTACTGATGGGAATATATCATTAGTTTTTAACTTTCAAAATTTTTATTTAAAACTTGTGATAATTTTTATTTACCAAAGATGGGTGGTCCATGGAAGCTGAATATTTGAGAAACTTGTAGGACTCTTCCAAGTATTCAGAAATTCCCTGAAGATGTGTGGGTGTGTTTCTGCTTATATATGTGCCATAGTCACAGATGGATGCTGCTCCAGATCCCACCCTCATTGCCTTGGAACAGACCCTTCATTTCCCCATGAACAGGAAGACCTCAGTTGGGATCCCAGAGGGAGATGTTTCCTATCACCAGCAACATCTGGGGGACATCTGGTGAACCCATCCCAGGACAAAGAGATGCTTTTCTGGAGAAAACACATTGCTTATTTGATTCTCCTATATTTTCCCTTATTCTCTCCTCTTCCTCCCTAAACTTCATCACTCATTGGGGTCCCTGCTCTAAGCCGACACCCCAGCCCTTGCCAACTCCCTGCCCTGATTTCTTTCTCATCTAGTTTTCTCAATACACAGCCCAGCAGGATGCAAACCTAGGCAGCCTGAGTAGTGCCCAACCCTGCCTGGTTCCCTGACCAGCAGGCAGCATCTTCTAGAAACTGAATCAAGGAATGCTGAAGCTGGTGGAGTTCCCTGGTCTAATGCCCCCATTTTACAGATTGGAAAGCTGAAACTGAGAGAGAGAGAGAGAGAGGGAGGCAGTCAGGGACAGGAATCTAACTAGAACTGCACTTCTAGGTATCATAGAAACACCCTTTCTGTTGAAGACTTGGCCTGGGGATTAGAGGCAAGCAGGAAGGCCGGCAGTGGAAAGATTCTTTGGGACAATTGAGGTCTGCAGCCCACAGCGCAGCCCAGTGCAGCGGCAAGGAGAGGGTGGCTGAGTGCCTAAGGGTAGTTGTGGTGGGTGGGTGGCCTGGGGGGCTGCCCCTTAAAGCTCTGAGAGCTGAGTCACCTCTAGCAACTGACACCCCGCTGTGTAGCCTTTAAACCCCTTCTTGAGCAGTCCCAGCTACACCATAACTTCAAGGTGCTGTGTGTTGAGGATCCCTCCACTGCCATCTCTAGCCATGCCATCACCTTAAGCCCTAGCAATTTTTACCCATTTACTAGATACGTTTAATTTATTCCAGAAGTTCTTACCAAGGACAGGGACAGAGGAGTGATCAAGTCCAACACAGACAACATACCAGGAAACCACACAACTAAGTGGGTGCAAGGCAGGTGCAGGTAGATAACAGCATCCCTGAGAGTTTGAACCAGGACACACCCTGAGAACAGATCGCTGGCAAACAGGGCTGCAGTTATCAAGGGTGTGAGGTGGGAGTGTAGAGGTGAGCCTGGAACAGATAATACCTTGTGTGTAAAATAAACTAAGTGCAGCAGGACTAATGTTAAAAGCACACAAATGAACAAAAAGACATATATACACACTAATGACATTGAAATGGAGGGGCAGAGAAGGGAGTGGGGAATGGCGTTATGAAAAGAGAGGTGAGACTGCAAAGGTGGGCGCGGGCCAGATTTATCTGGCTTTGTAAGCCCCACAGAGTTGAGACTTCATCCGGAGGGCACTGGGAAGTCCCTGGAAGCTTGGCTCCAGCTGCCCAGACACCCCCGCTGCAGGCCCCCAGGTACACACACTCAACGCATCAGGAGGGACTGGGGCTTTATCTTCTCCCAATCTGCTTTCCTCCTATTGTTCTTCCATGGAAGGTGGGCAGACCCCTGCCTGGCCCCTCCACATACACACCTGTGACTGAAGAGGGGCCCTTGCCATCACCTCCACCCCAGATGCCATCCAGGACAGGAGGTCCCCCCATCCCCCACCTGGAGGAAGGTAGGATGGAATTCCGAGGGCTGGGCTAGTCGCTGACAGTATTCATCTAGGACAGGCAGAAGAACCCAGAATGCAGCGGGAGCGGGACTGGGAGGGGGAGGGTCAGGCTCCCTCGAAGGCTCCCTGGAGGAGGCAGTGCAAGCTGAGCCCTTAAAGGCGTTGGGATTCTGGTAAGCGGAGAGGGCAACGAGGCGTTCCAAGCTGCAGCAAAGGTGTGCGGGTGGAAACGCTCAAGGTGACGGGTGGAATCGGACCTGGGTTGGGAAGTGGGGCCGAGGGTGGACTCTGGGCCAGGACTTGGCTGCCTGGGCATGCAGTACAGGGAGCGTTGGCCCCGAGTCAGGAAAGGCCTTGGCTGGAGCAAAGAAGGCAGTGGGCCATTTTAAGTGGCCAGGGTCTGGCCCGGAAGACACTAGATTTTTTTTTTTTTTTAAAGAAGGGATGGGATGGGAGTGGGGAAGCTGGTTCCTAGAACTCCCAGTTCAGAACTAATGCAGGGTAAGGATCTGTGGTCCATGGGCAGGTCCTGTGGTCAGGCCCACGGATGACATCTTTTCCTCTCCCCCTTCCCCGCTCCCCACACACCCCAGGTTCATCTCCAGTCAGAGTTTACTTTTCCGGCGGATCTTGGAGTGGGTGGTGCGGTGGGGGCGGAGGAGGGAACGTTTAGATTGGATTGTAATAACCTGCCTCCGCCGGGGTGGGGGTGGGAGCGTGTAGGGGACCTCAGCTCTGCCTCTGTTTAGCCCGGTGGCCTAGCGGAGTTCCGCGCTGCTCCCGGCCTCAGTCTACCCATCTGTACATGGGGGCGGCGGGGCGAGGTGGGGATCTCTACGACCCGGCTCTGCGGGTTTGGATGTCAGAGCCCGTAGGAAGCGCGCGGGAGGCGGGGCGGGGGAGGGCGACGGCGGGCGAGAGCGGGAGGGTGCGGGGGGCGGAGAGCGCCCGAGGCGCCGCCGCGGGGTCAGAGTCCGCAGCTAGGCCCCGCGGCCGCGGCGCCCGGCTCGGGGCGGGGGAGGAGGCGGCGCCTCCGGGGCGGGGCTGCGGGGCGGCCTGGCAGGAGGCCCGGCGTGCGTCAGCGCCGTGAGCCCCGGAGTTTTCCACTGACGAGGAGGGCGGAGCGGCGGGCGGGGCCGGGGCAGCCAGTCTCCCGCTGCCGCCGCCGCTGCCGGACGCGCGGAGTGAGGGGCTGCTGGACCGACGGCTCCCCGGCCGAGCGCACACACTGCCGCGGCGCGGGGGCCGTCCCCGGCTGGGACGCGGATCGCGTCGGTGTCCTTGGCGAGCGCCCGGGTCGCAGGTGAGCGCCGAGGGGCTCGGAGCCCAGCTGGACGGGACTTTGGGGAGGGATTGTCCGGCGCGAGCGGCACCGCTGCTCCAGCCCCTGCCGTTCGTTCCCCCGCACCCTGAGCGGACGTCGGGGCTGGGACTGTCCAGTTCAGCCGCAGACTGCGCGCCGCGGCCGGAGTTCGGGGCCGGGAGCCTGGGAGGCGGGAGTCGCAGGTTTTTCGCTCCCCTCCCCCGCCCTGCCGCGGTTACCCTAAGAAGTCACGGCGCCCCGAGTTCAGTGCGGGTGGCGGCCGAGCTAGGGTTGCGCGCAGGTGGCCAGGTGACGGGGTGCGCACGTCCGCGGGTGAGTTTCCTTTTGACCTAGTTGCCTAAGAACTTTTCAGAAGTTACTCGCGTGGCCAGAGCAGGTGACATTTGTCGCCTTCCTTCTCGGGCACCCCCCCCGGGGGGGGTGCCCGGGCCGTGGCGTGTGCCGGCCGGCGGGGGTCAGGGAGGTAGTGGAGGCATGAGCTAGGAGTGTGGCTCGGTGAGTCACGAACCCCGGGAGGGAGGGAGGGGAGGGATTGTGTCGTACGCTCACCTGTTTGTCAGTCACCGTCACACGCAGAGGCCACCGCTGTGAGTCACGGGCGCTGCTACACCGGCCACCCGCGGGCACACGTAGGCTCTCTCCCACGCACTCCACTCCCTTCCCCAGCATGTACTCCTCGTCTTCCTCAGTTTCCCCTCCCGGGGGGCCCTTTCACAGGCACGCAGTGTTGAGATGCCCACATCACAGCAACAGTCACACACTTAGTCACTCCCGCTCCCCGGCACAATGACACAGCTATAGCCCACACTTCTGACACTAGAGGGTCCCTCCCCGGCTCCCCATGCCCACCCAACACCTCCACTCTGAGTCTCACAGTCCTTTGGAGAGTAACTCATCACCTCACCCGCCCCCAAATCTTGACAGCCCTGCTCTCTTCTTTCTCCAATTGCCTTGGTCTCCAAGTCCACTGTCTTTCTCCTGTGCCCTTGACCTGTCAACTCACCTGGGCTGGCAGCACCTCCAACGGCCACACCCCCTCCAGTCCCTGTGCTGAGCCATCTTTTGAAAATGCAAATCTGGTATTGTCACTCCCTACTTAAACCTTTCTGTGGCATCGCGTGCCCTCAGGCTAAAGCCTATCCTGGCACTGAAGCTCTGGGGCTGCCCCTCCCCCACTGGCTACTCTGGCTCTTCCTCCTTAGGTCCTGCCCCTGTGCTGAGCCCCTATCTGGAACCCTCTCCCAACATTGCTTTCTCTGAGAGACCTGCCTTCACCCCCACCTGCACCCCTCCTTCCTCACCCCTCTGAGCCTCCATCCTAGCACCCTACACTGGTTGTTCTCCTCCCTGCTCAACTCACAGCTTCTAGAGGGCAGGCAGCATTTGTGTAGGTCTCGCTTCCTGTATGTGGAGTGCCTGCCACGGTGCTTGGCACATCGTGGGGGCTTGATAAATATTTGTTGAATGAATGAATGAGCGAGCAAAGGAGGCCCTGCTTAGGTGGAGGCAGTCATTGCCAGGTGCAATTTCTCTTCTGCAGGAGCAAGTACCTCATGTAGCCAGCAAACATTTGGCACCTACCCAGTGCCAGGTGCTGGAGGCCAAGGCTGAGGAACTGTCCCCTCCCCTGAGATCACTTTCTGAGGAATGGGTGGGGGAGGGGTACCAAAGCTTTCTGTCTGCCTTCTCTGGGCTGCCCAGGCTGGTTTTTCTGTGGGGGCCAGAGGTGATTAGAAGTGCCCTGCCTTTCTCCCAGGAAGTAGTTCCTGAGGGCCTGGGGTCATGTGACCCCAGGTGTTTTTTGGGGGGGACTGGCCAAGGCCTGCGTCTCTGAGGTTAAAGGACACATTCTTCAGATTCCTGGAGGGGGATGGAGGCAGCTAAAGGTGACCCCTCCCTAAGACCAGCTCCTGCTGGGGGTTGGGGCTTTGGTGGGACTGCTGAGGTGGGCACCAGAGCTGGTGTGACTTTTCAGAGGCCTAGAGATGCCCCCTCCTCCCCTAAATAGCCCTTGGTTGCTTGGAGGATGGTGGAGGCGGGGTGAGGTGACCTTCCCTGGATTCTCATAGTGAGGCCTGAGTGTGTAGGTTGCTGTGGCCTGGAGACTGAGGGCGGGTCCCCCCTCCCCCCATGCCTGTGTGTGGTGGCAGGAGGGCCTCCTGATTCTCAGGGCTCAGTCAGATCCGGAAGAAGCCTGGTTCTCTTTGATTCAGGGCCTGTCTCTGGGGCTCCTCGGGGGTGTGGTATTTCTGTCTGAGCCAGCTCCTGGGAATTGCCTTTCCTTCCTCCAGGACCCTAGGAGGGGGCTGTGCTCACCCTGGGAACAGTGCCATGGTCAGGATCTTGATTCCTGGGTAGCTGCGGAGGGCCCCTCCCCCACCCTCTGACTCACTGTCTGACACTTTTCTTGGACTCTTTCACTATCTTTCATTCCTTTTTCTAACTTGGCCTCTCCTTGTCTCTGGCTCAGTCTTTTTGTCTCATCTCCAGCCTCTGCCTCTCTCTCAGCCTCCGGATTCCCAGGTGGGACAGAGGGAACCTGAGATCCAGGGGCACTTCCCCCCTCTTGCCTCCCTGAAGGAGTATCCAGGAGGAGATAATTTATCATTTCATTCCAGGCCTGCAGATCCTGCAAGGGGTTCTTCACTAGAACCTGCAGCTTGGCCGTAGCTTCCCTGTGCCTCTGCTTCCCTGTCTGCAGCCTTGGTGGTCTAAGCCCCTCACCTTAATTTCTCCTGTGGACATCCTGGGGCAGGGCCATGGTGTCTGGTTTGAGCCTGCGTCCTTGGCTTCCCTCTCCATCTGTTTGCTCTTGGGGAACAGGGGGTCTCCTGAGATGCCTACGTGGGCACCTGTCTGCAGCCTGAGCTTCCCCCTCCTGCCCTCAGAGCCACCCTTTTTGAACACCATTCTTGCTTAAACCCTCTGGCACAGGCTGGGGGATGGGTATATGACCCCCTTCTTAAATTAACTGTGACAAGAGCAGGAGGAGGTCACACTGTCTTCACCCCACACATGAGGTTGCCCCGAGTGACCTCATGTGCATAAAGATTGTTTCTGCGTTTATACCTGATGTGTGGGGCCAGCCTGCCTACCTCTGACATTGTCAGGTGCCCTTTCTGTACCAGACTCTGTCCTAGGCCTGGGCACAGTGATGGCCAGGCAGAGATGGCCTCAGCCTGCTGTGAGGCAGATGAGCAATGAGGCCGTTGCAGTATGGTCAGATAAGGCCTGTGATGGGGAAATTCCAGGGCCCATGGGAGCTGTCTTAATTCAGGCTACTCTAACAAAAAAACCATTGACTGGGTAGCTTAAATAAAAGAAATTTACTTTTCATACTTCTGGAGGTTGGGAAGTCCAAGATCAAGGTGCCAGCCAGCCTGGTAAGGGCCCTCCTGGTTTTTAGGTGGACACCTTGCTGTGTCCTCACATGGTGGAGAGAGAGAGATCATCTCTCTTGTGTCTCTTCTTATGGTACTAATCTCATTCATGACCTAATTAATACCTCTCAAAGGCCCCACCCCCAATACCATCACATTGGAAATTCCTCCTCAACATATGAATTTTGGTAGGATACAAATCTCAGTCCATAGCAGGAGCCAGAGAGGCAGGGGGAAGGAGTGGGGGATTCAGAAGGCCCCTTTGGGGATGACGTCTGAAAGGGAATGAGGCTGGGGGGATCTATCTTGTGCAAAGGTCAGGAGGTGAGCAGGGACATGGCCGCTGGGGGAACTGCATGTTCAGCTGGAGTATAGAGAGGGGTTAGGGAGAGTCCTGCATGATGAGGCTGAGGGGGAGCCAGGGCCAGGCCTGCTTCAGCCTCTGGAATTCTGGACTTGATCCTGAGGGCAGGCGTCCCTGAGGAGAGCTATGGAGTGCTTCTGAGCATGCAGTGGTGGGTAAATGTGCGGTTTAAGAAGATCATTCTGGTTGCAGGGTAAAGAATGGCTGGGGGAGAAGGCAGGAGCAGTGGCAGGGGGTGTGGGTAGCAGTAGTGGGGTCAAAGATGTGATAAGGGCAATAAACTTTTTAAATTGATAGGGACCCACATAAAATGCATACAGTACACAAACCTTATGTGTAGAGCTAGATGAATTTTTTATAATTTTAGACACTCATGTAACCAGGTCAACATAGAACATATCCAGAACCCCCCAGAAAATTCCCTCGTGATTCTCGTCGGTGTATGCCCCTCCCGCTGGAACCACTCTTCTGACTTGTAGCGTCACAGATTGGTTTTGCCTTTTCTTGAGCTTCACTCGCATGTATTTTGTGTCTGGCTTCTTTCACTTAACATGATGTCTCTGAGATTCATCTGTGTTGTGTGTAGCCAGGAGCTCACTCTTTTCTTTTTTGCAGTGTAGAATAACACATTCACTGAGCACTTATCACTGTTCTAAAAACTTGACATGTATTGATTCCTGTAAACCTCCCAACTCCATGAGGTTTTAAGATAAAGAATTGGAGACACAGAAAGGTTAGGGAGCTTGCCCAGGATTACCCAGCCAGCTGATAGCCGAGCCAGGGTTCAAGTGCAGGCAGTCGGGTTCTGGAGCCGAAGTTCATAACACCACACCAGGCAGCCTCCTTGATGCCTACCCGGCCTGTGCCTGGCCTGGTGTGGATTAAAGGGATTTATGTGAACTTCCAGGCTTGTGTGCCTGGGTGTAGATGGAGTGGGGGGAAGCAGTTGAGGATGATGCAGGTTTCTGGCTTGAGTAACTGGGTGGGTGGCGGTGCTGTTACTAAGATAGGGAACACAGGAAGAGGAACAGATGGCACGGGGTGGGGGGTGGGGAACAGACAAGGGGTTCAGTTTGGGGCCTGTGGAATTTTATGTTTCTAAGGGATGGCCAGGCAGAGATATCAAGGGGGCCATTGGCCCTGGGGGGTCTTAGGTTTGGGAGTGTGATGAAGGAGGCATTCGGGACCCTGTAGACAACATCTGGAATTTGGGAAAGGATGGGGTCTCCCTGCAGAACTGTGATGGGGACAGGGTATGTGGGTGTTTGTTCATGTGTGTTTCTGTGTGCTCCGTGCATGTGTTCATATGTGTGCATGCCCACCTCTGGGTCATGAGTCCCCCATCTCCTGGGAGGGCCTGCAGGTCAGCTGGGAGCTGGGTTGTTTTTGTTTGTGGTTTGACCCTGGGAGGAGGGTGCCAAGCCTGAGAAACTACCCGCTGAGAAGCCCCCGGAAACATCTGTGAGTCCTCTTCCCCCAGGCCCAGGGTGGGGGATTGGCCAGGGAGGGAGATTTTCTTGTTTCTCTCATGCCTGCCTGGGGGAGGCTGCCCCTGGGATGAATTTTATCCAGTTAGGAGGTTGACAGCCCGCCCTCCAGGATTCAGGGACACAATGAGAGGCTTGGGAGAAAGGGAAGGGGTGTTAAGAAGGGACACCTGAGAAGAGGAGACCAAGACAGCCTTCTGGTTGGTTTTTCCTGTTCTCATTTCCTGTGATGGCAGTGGGGGAGGGTTCCCCAGCACTGGGGCCTCGGCTTGGCTTCATTTCCCTTCCTTCTGGTGACCTCCTGGGGGCCAGCCCTGAGTGCAGCAGGACGGAGCAACAGAGACAAGGTAGCTGTGCTCAGCCCTTAGGATTGAGTCCGCTGGGGATCCCAGGCCTTGGAAGGGGCTATTCTTAGCTGAAGGAAGCATGCAGGAGCAGGAGTCCAAGCCCCCTCCCCTCGGCCAGCTTGGCTGTGGGAGTCTCTGGTTACACTCAGCTGAGGGCAGAGACCCTCAAAGGGGAGACACCCTGATGTGCCCTGGGGTGCTCCACATGGCAAAGCCATAGACAGGAAAGACTGGACATTAAAATCCACTGAGCGGCTGTGGTCACACAGGCCTAGAGACAGGGACTTCTCTTCTGCAGAGCGGGGGTTTCTGAGGGAAAGTCTGAGAAGCTCCATCACAAGGAGGGGAGGGGCTCGGGAAAGTACTCCGTGTGGGAATGGGGACCAGCGCCACAGCCAGCATGTTCCCCAGAGTGCCTGGTCAGCCTGGCCCTAGAGCAAGGGCTTGCGGCCTCGGCCTCATCTTTGTGCAGAGTGGCGAGTCTGTGTGGGTGTGCTGGAGGAGGAGGAGGAGGAGGAGGAGGAAGCAGAGCCACCGTACCAGGGCTGTGTAGGCAGTCGGGTGTGCAGATGGGGACACACATACACACACACAAAGGCACACAGATGCGAGCCGTGTGAATCACCCAGCCAGTGAGTCAGCCCCCAGGATTCCTGTCGGGGAATGAGTGAAACCGGGCTGAGGTCTGTCAGCCCATCTGTAGGCCTGTCTGCCTCCTGCCCTTGCTGGTGTGGATGCGCGTGTGTAGGTGGGTTGTAGAGGGTGGTGGGGAAGGTGCTTGGTGGTTTCCTGGGATGGCTTTGGGCAGAGGTCGTGGGAGTTTGAAAGCACCAGGCTATGGATTTGCACATTATTAGTTTGGAGGGAGGGAGGCGCTGTGTCTTGTGCAGAGAAGATTCCTGGAGACCGTGTCCCCTGCACACAAGAGCACCTCAGGCAGGGCTGGAGGGCTGAGCGAGGGTATGGGACGCCTCAGAGGGTAGGTGGGAGGGGTGGAGTCCTGGCTGGTGGCCCGCCTGCTGCTGTCAGCCTGCCACTTAGCGCCTTCTCATTCCCATTGCAGGCTGTCTGCCCCAGACTCTGGAGCACCCCTGCGCCACCATGACTGGGCTGCTGAAGAGGAAATTTGACCAGCTGGATGAGGACGACTCCTCGTTCTGCTCTTCCTCTTCCTCTTCCACCTGCCACTCTCGCTCCTGCTCCCCGAGCTCTTCCGTCTCCCCTGCCTGGGACTCAGACGAGGAGGGCCTCAGGGATCAGACCCCCCTGCCTGACCATGACTTCTGTGGCCCCCGTAGTTTCACCCGTGAGTCCTCCCTCCCCTGGGCACCCCACCACACTCCTTCCTTCCTGAAAAATGAGATTTAGCGGCCCCTGACAACCCTTTTGGCCTCTGGAGGTTGTCCCCATGGCTGTATCTCCCTTACTTGCCTCCCCACTGTGTCCACTTCCCACGACAGAGTGGCCGGTCAGTGCCCACTGCCCAGAGGCACCTGAGCCCAGATTGACTCACCTTTGACCTTGGGAGTAATGATGTCCAGGATGCACCTCCTCAGAGTGGCCTTGGGGCCTTCCCGCTCCGGCCCCTCCCTTCTGTTCCAGTTTCGTTTCTCCAGCACGCACCCTGCCCTCCTACAAACGGAACTGCTGGGGTTCCACGCCCCGCACTGCTCTGCCACAGGGCCTGTCAAGCCGGTCCCTCTCCTGTCAAAATGTTGTTTGGCTTTGCCCGAACATACTGAAAAGGGTTTTTTCCCCCTAATTTTGCAACCTTGTATAATTCTGATTGCAAACTGACAAGGATGGCCCTAGAGCAGTTTTTCAACCTTACTTTTCATTATTACTCCCCTCAACCCCAAGGTCATTTTCTTCTGATCACCCCCTCCATGAAATTTTAATACCACAGACGTGCTCTTTACCTTTTTATGTGCTATATGTGTATCTGCGCATTATACATAAAAACTGATTTTTAGCATACAGAATCTAACAATACAAAAAGAAAACCTTTTAAAAGAGAATTCCGTCGAGCATCTGGGTACAGAATTAAAATATTAAGTGAAAATGTGGAATAGCCTGTATTCAACCATTTTATGGTAATTTCTTTTGGTTCAACCGGATGTAAAGACCAATACGTGGCTTGCTAATCAATATACAATCAATAACTTGTAAAGGGAAGGCCTTTCTAAGCCTATTGCAAGATATAGACGCTCTAAAGGAAGAGATTATAATACTTTTGATTACATAGACCTTAAAAATTATTTGGTATAATGCCATAAACAAAAATGTAAGACTAAAGTATCCCCTTAGGTAGGCTAGACAGATAATTATTGTTGCTAATATCATATGTAAAGAGGTCCTACAAATCAATTTTTAAAACTAGAAAATTGTACAAGGATGGGAAAGATGTTTAATTTTATAAATACTGTCATTTGGCCTGGTAAATAACAATAAGCCATTGTGGACATGGGTGTGGTGTTCAGTTTTAGCAGCTCCAGTCTCAGCCGGGCTGGCTCCTAATTTCAGATCCATTTCTTTATTTGAGGTGGGCGGAGCGGGGACGGATGCGGGAGATGGCCGGGCAGGATCTTCCAGGAGGTTATGCTGTGCCTCACAGAGAGCTAACCCCCGGGCCTTCCCTGCCTGCTTTCCAGCCCTGTCCATCTTGAAGCGGGCTCCCCGGGAGCGCCCAGGCCGAGTAGCCTTTGATGGCATCACCGTCTTCTACTTCCCCCGGTGCCAGGGCTTCACCAGCGTGCCCAGCCGTGGTGGCTGCACTCTGGGCATGGCCCCTCGCCACAGTGCTCGTCGCCACTTCTCCTTGGCCGAATTTACGCAGGAGCAAGCCCGGGCACGACGCGAGAAGCTCCGCCAGCGCTTGAAGGAGGAGAAGCTGGAGATGCTGCAATGGAAGGTAGGGAGACCCCTCTCTGTGGCCCACACCCTCAGGTAGCTCCTGGGGTCCTAACCCTGAGGGGCAGGCACACCAGGCTTGGTGCTGACTTGCTCACTATGTATATGGGGAAACGGGCCCATGAGCCCAGTGACTGGCTCAGCTGGAGTCTGTTGCCTACATTCTCTGCAGACGGGGAGGCACGTGGGGGCGCCTGTCTAGTTGTACCAGGGGCTGCGGGCATGGTGCCTGAATCTGTCTGACCTTGTTGGGGAGGGGATGTGCAGTTGATGTGACATTGGCAGTGTATATCTGGCTGGCTGGGGAGGAAGTATGTCCGTGATCTGGGAAATGGCATGAATAGGACATCACTGTGCAAATGCCCTGAGGGCAGTGCTCTTCACTGTCCTGTTCACTGTCATATCCACAGTGCCCAGCGCAGAGTGAGCACTTGGGGAGTGTTTGTTGTGTGACTGGGGCTAAGTCTGTGCCCTGTCTGTGCTTCTCACATCCCTTTCTCCCATGGATGCAGCTGTCGGCCGCCGGGGTAGCCAAGGCGGAGGCAGGCCCACCTCTTGAGGTGGATGCCATTGATGATGCCTCTGTGGAAGAGGACTTGGCAGTGGCCGTGGCAGGAGGCCGGTTGGAGGAAGTCAACTTCCTACAGCCCTACCCAGCCCGGCGACGACGGGCTCTACTGCGGGCTGCGGGCATTCGAAGGATCGATCGGGAGGAGAAGCGGGAGCTGCAGGCACTGCGCCAATCCCGGGAGGACTGTGGCTGTCACTGCGATAGGGTCTGTGACCCTGAGACCTGCAGCTGCAGCCTGGCGGGCATCAAGTGCCAGGTGCGGTGGTTGGACCCAGCTGGGTGGGGAGCTGAACCTGGGGGCTTCTTTGTGCTCCATGAAATCCTCACTCGTGCTGCCTCTACTTTCTCTGCAGATGGACCACACAGCATTCCCCTGTGGCTGCTGCAAGGAGGGCTGTGAGAACCCCAAGGGCCGTGTGGAATTTAATCAGGCACGAGTTCAGACCCATTTCATCCATACACTCACCCGCCTGCAGCTGGAGCAGGGGGCCGAGAGCCTTGGGGAGCTGGAGAGCCCCACCCAGGGCAACCCACCAAGCCCTGGGGAGCAGACCTCGGTCCCCACTTTCCCACTGGCCAAGCCCCCTGTGAACAGTGAGTTGGGAGACAACAGCTGCAGCAGCTACATGACCGATTCCTCCACAGCATCTTCCTCAGCATCGGGCACTAGCGAGGCCCCCGACTGCCCCACTCACCCAGGCCTGCCTGGTCCTGGTTTCCAGCCTGGTATGGATGATGACAGCCTGGCGCGGATCCTGAGTTTCAGTGACTCTGACCTCGGCGGGGAAGAGGAGGAGAAGGAGGAAGTGGGTATGGCAAACCTGGACAACTTTGGCTGCTTCCACCCAGCTGACATCTTTGGTACTGGTGACCCTGGTGGCCTGACCAGCTGGACCCACAGCTATTCTGGCTCTAGCCTCACGTCAGGGATCCTGGATGAAAACGCCAACCTGGATGCCAGCTGCTTCCTAAACGGTAGCCGTGAAGGGTCGAGAGAAGGCAGCCTTCCTGGCACCTCAGTGCCGCTCAGTGTGGACGCTGGCCAGAGCAGCTCAGCGGATCTCAGCTTGTCTTCCTGTGACTCCTTTGAGTTGCTCCAGGCTCTGCCAGATTATAGTCTGGGGCCTCACTACACCTCCCAGAAGGTGTCTGACAGCCTGGACAACTTCGAGTCACCCCACTTCCCTTTGCCCGGCCTCTCTCCACCTGGGGACGTCAGCACTTGCTTCCTGGAGACCCTCATGGGCTTAGCTGAGCCAGCTGCTGAAGCCCTGGCTCCCTTTATCGACAGCCAGTTTGAGGACCCTGCTCCAGCATCTCTCATGGAGCCTATGCTGGTCTGAGGACTAGAATGCCTTTTCCCAGCCCCAAAAGCCCTGTTGCTGCTTTTTTGTAATTCTGGGGCTCCCCAAAGTCTGTATGTAACAGTCTCCCATTGGCTGGCTCACCCATGGGTGCCATGTGCACACTCCAGGTTTTCATGCAACACTCTGGATTTATTTATTTATTTTTTTTAACTTTTCTGTGCTAAAGAGAGGGTGGGGAGGGGGGTTCCCCTTTCAGCTGCCCAGCCCCCCATGCCCTTCATTGATCTTCCACCTCCACAACACGAGCCAGGACGAGGAGAAAACGTGGCTCCCCTGGAGCTCGGCAGACCACTTTTTGGTCATTGTATGATGTTCCTTAGCCAAAGATGGTGAGACAGGGCTGAAATCAGGTGGCTTCTCCTGCCACCTTGAGCCCTAGACCCATGGGTGGCTAAATCCTCTGGACTGTGAAGACTTAATTTATTTCCATAATTTATTTGGAGACTGAGGCGGCTTTGGCTACTCCTCTGTGGCTGGTGGGCAGTGCTGGGGGTGGTGTGGGCACAGACCCTTGTGAATCCCCTTTGCCTTGTCCTGCCCCCTGCCCTGCCTGAGCTTTGGTGGAGACCAGGTCTGGATTTGAGCCCTGTGATCTACTGTGTCAACTACCTGGCTCCTGGATGGCTGAGCAGGTGGGGGCTAGTCAAGAACACCGTCTGGGCAAGGGGAGGGGCTGGGCTGACCAGCTGTGACCAAAACTCCCTTCTGTCCCACCAGCCCCCTCTACTTCCTGCCTCTGCCCATCTTCTCCTCCCCAGGGGCCACAGCCTTTATTCCAGGCCCATTTATGTAGGAGGGGGAAGGGAGAAGTTGAAGGCCCAGAGAGGGCAAGGGGTTTACCTCGGAGCACAAAGCATGCCCCAGACTACTTATCTCAGGGCTTTCTGGGCACTGCACTCCAGTCTGGCACACCTGCCCGTGCCCTGAGGCCAGTTGGTGAGGGGTGGCTCCTTAGGGCTTTTGTTTGCTGATACTGAATTTTGCATCATAATTTCTATATTGTCCCTAAGTGTCAGAACTATAATTTATTCATTTTTCCCTGTGTCTGTGCCAAGAAACCCAGGCTCTAGACATGCCCCCTTGCCTAGGAGGCCTTGCCAGCCTGCATGCTTGTGGGAACACCTTGTACCTGAGCTTACAGGTACCAATAAAGAGGCTCTATTTTTAATAGTGTGGTCTGCGTTTGTGGGATGGGGTGTCAGGGTACACTCTCAGGAGGCAGTGGGGAGGGAGGGGGAGACAGGCCCTACAGGGCAGTGTGGACACTGAGGCTGTGTTGGGGGGTGGGAGTGGGGGTACACAGCACATTTGGCCTCCTTCCAGGTGAGCCAATCAGCTTGGAGGCAGGAGCCAGCTGAGAGGCAGATGGAGCAGTTTTTCCTTTGGATTAACTCATTCTTCTCTGGCGGTTGCCTCGGGTGGTAGTGGGGAACAGCAGTAAGGTCTTCTGACTTGAGGGTTCCCTCCTTCCCATGCACGCACACTGAGCTGAGGCCTGGCCCTGAGGGTGAAGTCACCCACTTGGGTGGGGACAGGGCAAGGAGATGTGGCTGATGGAGGCCATGGGCTCAGCAGCTGTTGTCCCTGGGGACTTGGGCACCGGAAGCTGCAGAACCTCATCTCTCTGCACCAGCCAGACCTGTCTGACCTGTCTGGGCTGCAGGCCAGAGGAGCAGGCCGCACCCTGCTCTGGGGAGCCTCAGTCTGGGGGCCAGAGGAAGGTCGACCTCCCCCTTAGGAATGACAATGATTTCTCCAACAGAAACCACTGACGGAGATAAGATTTGGGTCTCCTTTTCTTGCTCTGATTCTCTGCCTCTGTTGGTATGTGCTGGGTTGAGTCATCTCTGGCTTACTGGTGAGAGCACAGACAACACTGGGCTCAAGTGGTAGCTCTTCTACCTAGTGAAGTGACATGCAAATTACTAACCCCTCAGTGCCTGGGTGTCCTCAATACTGTGCAAATAACAACACTGTTCTGCTCATAGGCTTGTTTAGCTCATACATACAAAGCATTTAGAAGAGTGCCTAGAACATGCAAGCCCTGAGTTTGCAACTTCCACTCTATTTTCATGTTTCTGCCACTCTTTTTCTATGTTTAATCCTTTCATTTTTGCCTGTCCTTTAATTATCTGTCTCTTGACTCTGGACATGCATGGACATGGCCACATGGCCGTATCAGTGGCCATTAGAGGACTCATGGCTTGGAGTCTGGCCTGTGGTGGGGCAGTATGTCCCTATAACCAGCTTAGCTAGGGATAGCTAGGCCTTAGGCTTCTCAGGGTAGAGTACCCTGGTATGTTCAGTTGTCCCGTCTCTTCCTCCTTCCCTAGTGCCTGGAGACCCTTTGGTAGAGACTGCTTCAGCATGCATGATCCAAAACTTGGGCCTCTCCAAGGGCTCTGAGGGTCTGCTCTGACAGGTCTGGGGGTCCAGGTGGCAGCCCTCAGCAGCTCCAGTGCCATGGCAGGAAGCCTCCACAGGCTTCTACTCCACGGATTCAGCCCATGGCTGGACTGAGTCCTGCCTGCTCCCATCTAGGGCCACAGGATCAATTCTTGACCTTTTTTTTTTTTTTTTAGGTAAATGAAGACAACTTAGGTTTTACAACAACAAAAACATGATTAATGTACAATCCCTTTACAGCATCATTCTCCATACAGACAGACCTGCCTCTCAATAAACCTGTCCCAACAAAACTGGGTTGTAAAGCACATCACAGGAAAGGGGACTGGGTTTTCCCACAGGAAAGATGGAGTAACTTGGGGAAAGCATTCCAGATCGCCGGCTCATACCGAGAGGCCATGCACGTGACCAGGAGTATGTTATAAAAACAAGGCTCCACAGCCATCAAGGATGGTGCATGCTGCTCTAAAGGGATCCTTATCTGTTCACTGTTCCTAAACCTCAGTCACTGGACTTCTCTTGAAAACTGCCCGTATCTGCATTCTACCCATTCTAAGTATTTTTCTTTGTTCTTTTCTTTGTTTTAAGAGACAGGGTTTTGCTCTGTTGCCCAAGCTGGAGTGGAGTGGCACAATCATAGCTCACTGCAGCATCATACGCCTGGGCTCAAGCAATCCTCTCAAAATGCTCTCTCAGCCTCCCAAAGTGCTGGGATTACAGGTGTGAGCTACTGCACCTGGACCTAAGTATTTTCCTTTAAATCAATTGTATCAATATGTTTAAAAGTTAGACCCATCCTATCCATCCTTTGGAAAAGCACCCATGAATTCCTGAGTTTGTTGTGCTAGTTTTTCTCTATTACATAAAAATGATGTATAGACACATAGTTATTAAACTTTAAATAAAATGTTTGCTGTATATCACTGGCAGAGAGTTGTACCATGATTTGGGAAACAAATCTAATTTCCTGCTACAGATAGGGACACTGACACCCAGAGAGGGGAAGGGATTTGAGAAGGTCACATGGGGAGATCCAAAGGCCTCCTGACTCCCAGTTCAGAGTTCCTTCCCCTGAGGCCAGACTGGCCCATTATTGCCATCCTGAAAACCAGGAAGAGCAGTATTGGGAGCACAGCAAAGGTGACCTCTGTCACCCTCTTGCTAGTTGCAATTAACATTATTTATCTAAATAGGGACCACTGCATTTGCCACCTTAGGCATTGCAGGAGGTGATGGAGGATGAATTAGTTGGCCAATATCTTTTACAAAAGCTAAGTGGAGACTATTTTTTCTTGGGATGTATTTTTCTGTGCCAGGCAAGGGTAAACAGGTTTGTCCTGAACTGTTAAAGGCCAGCAGAAGCCAGCTGAAGACTTGGAGAGTGGGTAAGGGGAGACAGACGTAGGAACAGTGCAGGACAATGGCCCCTGCAACCTGCCCTCTCACACAGGGCCTCCGCTGTGAGGGCCTCCTGCAGCTGGTCCTCCTGCCTGGGCCCACTGCCAGGCAGACTTGGTGGGTAGCATGGCAGGGGGGAACAGTTGCTCCAGGATGCTGGGAACCAGGCAAGAGATGGAAGGCAACAATTTAAAAATAGCTGTAGGGTATTTTTCTAACCACCATTCTACTGGGAGCTCCATCTTTGTCCCCGCTGCCCTCTCCCAGAGTCTGGGATAAAAGTCAGGTCTATTAGAAAGTATCCAATGAGCCCAGCGATGTTAAGCCAGTTGATATCTTTCCCTCCAGAGCAAAATTACTTCCTGTACCTTAAAAACATAAAGCTTTGGGATGTCTCTTAGGCCAGGTGAGACATGAATCAAAATAAACCACAAACAGCATAGAAACAGGGAAGAATATGTCATTTTCTGAGTCCCTTCTCTACTGACCCTCTTCTTGCCCCTCCATACAACTTCAGTAGATTGATGGCTTCGCTGCTTTGGGCCTCTCGAACCACAGCTACGGCCTCAGGGACCCCTGGGCCTTTTCCAAAATTTCCTCTCTTATCTTGGGATAGTTGGGGTGTTCTGAGAGGACCTAGAATAGAGACAGAATGGATGTGCAGCATCAGACAGAGGTCCCCGCCACTATACCAGGCCCTCTCCCTGCCAGTGTGGGTGGCTTACGCTGTGGCAGACTTCGATGGCCTCCACAAATTTCTTGTCCTTCAAGTAGTTGAAAGCGAGTCTGAAACCTGTCCAGGGACGTGGAGAACACAAATGGTAGCACCTTGATGATCTGAGAACCCCTCTGCTTCCCACAACAGGGTACAGGCCTCGAGTTTTGGGGTCAGGTTGGGGGTCCTCCAGCCCACCTCCCTTCCACATCCCACCCATGTGCACCTTGGCTGGCTGCCTTACCAATGGCAGGGTTGGCATGATGACTATACTTCCAGGCCAGCTCATAGTTGGTGGCTGCGTCCTTGTAGGACTGCTCCTTCTCCATGATGAAGCCCATGTATTCATAGGCCTTGCAGCAGGACTGCAGGGAAAGGCGGTCAGAGCCTCTGTGGAGCGCTAGCCACAGGGGCCAGGTGGTACCGGGACCAGGAGAGGGCAAGGAACGGCGGTAAGCCGCATTAAACCAAACCACAAAGGGGCCCCAGGGGCACCCCTACCCTTGCGAGGGACGACGAACTGTGTGCCCCTGGCCCGGCTACCCCGATGCCGGCATAACCCCTTTCCGTGCAGCCCTTCTGTCCCGCGGTTCGCGGCACGCTCTCACCTGCAAATGCCCTTCCTGGCCAGACCCCACGAACCGGTCCCATCTCTCTCCGCCATCGTGTTCCCTCCTCTGGCCAGGGCCACACCCCTGCACGCCTGAGCTTGCAGTTCCTGTCCTCATCTATCCCCCACGTGCCCTTCTCGTCCCACTTCTTCCCGTCTGGTCCCTGTTTCGTGTCTCCTCTGTCCCCGAAGCTTGCGCGCCCTTCCTGGAGCTCTGCAACCACCCTCCCATGCCCCCAACCTCCGCCCCCACCCCCACGCGGTCGCCCCGCCGCCACCGCGCCCGCTCGCCTTGTTGTACTGCACGCAGCGCCGCAGCAGCTCCGAGGCCAGGTCGAACTTGCCGCCCTGGCAGTAGATGTCGGCCAGCAGGAGCCAGCTCTGCTCCAGGTCCTCGGCCTCGGCCAGCACCCACGGGGCCTTGGCCAGGCGCTTCAACTGCGTGCGTGCCTTGGGGATCTGCTTCAGAAGAATGTAGGCCTGCGCCAAGGCCAGCAGGGCGGGGACGCTGTCCTGCACAGCGGGTGGGAAGCAGGTGCTGCCACGTCATGGCGGTGGGTCGGCCTCTGCCTTGCCTCCCGCCGGTCCCCGACCCCGCTCACCTCGGCCTGCGCCATCTCGATGAAGTTGCCCAGCGCCACCTCCACGTTAGCCTTCTCCCTGGTGGCCAGCAGGCACAGGCCCTGCAGCAGCCGCAGCTGGGTCTGGCCGAAGGCCGAGTGCGGGTAGAACTCACGCAGCAGCTTCTCGGCTGTGCGCACGCCGTGCTGCTCGGTCTCCTTTCTGTTGCTGGAGCTGTGGGCATCGGACGTTGGCAGGCAGCCTGGCCGCATGGCCCTCCCCTGGTCTCCACCCAGAGGCTGCAGGCTCTCCCTGACTTACCCAGGGTTCCACCCCTGCCCCCCTGGTCCTTACTTGCTCTCAACCACCAGGGTCTCAAAAGCTTCTCCGCCCACAATCTCGTTGTCTGGGTTCAGACAGATCTGCACCATGTAGTAGGTGGCTCTCTGGCCCCAAGTGCTGTCCTTACGCGCTTTGTTTAAGAACTTCAAGGCTTCGTTGGGCTGCCCTATGTGCCTGTAGTGGAGAAAACACCAAGAATTAGTTAGGGAAACTGAGGCTCAGAGAGTGCAGGGATATACGGTAGTCACTCTGTGAATTTGTGCAAAGCAGGGCTGGATCGCTGGTCTCCTGGCTCCCTGTCCTGGAGACTGACTTTCTGCCCTCCGGTGCTGAGCCTCCTGCACACAGCTGCCCTGCAGCACACCCAGCTCACCAGCGGTAGATGCCTCTGCAGTAGTTGAACCCGGGCTCCAGAGGCACCCGGCTGGACACCTTCTTGGCCAATTCAAAGAAGGCAGGAGCATCTTCAAGTTTGCCACTTCTTCGTAGCAGATCGATTAATTTCCTCAATACCGAAAAATTATCTAAAATAAGAGAGCAGAAATCTCCAGGCTGTGATAGCCAATAGCTGTGTCAAGCAGGGGTGCAGTGGCCTGGCAGAGAGAGAAGCAGGGGGTGCTGGGCCCTTAGGAGGAGCCAGGAGACACTGCCCCTCTCGGTTGAGCAGAGACATTCCAACAACTCCAGTGTCTCCTCTGGTCTCCAGGGCTGAGTGAAGAATAATGCTTAAAAAGAGCAATAATAGCAACTAATACTTACATAGTATCGTACCTGGCACTAAGTTTTTACCTATATATTAACTACTATCATCCCTGTTTTACAGGTGGGACAGTGAGACACAGAGAAGTAAAGTAATTTGCCTAAGGTCACACAGTTAGTAAGTGGCAGACCAGGGCCCAGGCAGCCTGGCCCCAGGATGTACACTCCTAACCACTGCAACCTGCTGAGCCCATGGGCAGACTCTGAAGGGGAAGTTTTATGCTGCAGTGAATAGGAATGGAGCTAACACATCAGGGGAGAATTTCTAGTCCTCTCCAGGTGGCTGTGACCTCAGAAGGGGACTGTGTTGGGCTGTGATTTGGGGACAGACAGGCTGTCCTGGGTCCAGTGCCAAGTGCCTGAGACCAGGAACTGGCCCCTTGGACTCGGGAAGGGCCGGCACGTTCCATTGGGTCTTTATCAGTTTCCTGCCTCTCTGGGAACAATCAGAGAGGAAGGGGCTTCCTCTGCCCACTCAGGAAGGAGGGGAGAGGGCCCACCCTTCTCCGGGAGAGCAGCCCTTGCTCAGTGGGAACTGATGTATACAGTCTCAATGGGCAGAATTACCTGGCGCTTTCTCCAGGACTTGGCGGTAGAGATTGACGGCTGCTTCATAATTCTGTTTTCTAAACAGCAGGTCAGCCATCATCTATCAGAAAACACATAAGGCTCTGGAATTCCTGACAGCAGCTTGCATGAATGTGGGGGGAGACAGGGTGTGTGTGGGGAGGTAGCGGGTGGTGGTATAAGGAAGGAAGGTAGAAAAGAACTTTCAAAACACCTCCCTAGACCCTGGGAGAAGATAACAGAAAGTGGAGACTGCCTGAGCAGGAGTTCAAGCAGAGCTGGGTTGAGGATGGAAGGGTAAGGCCAGGGGTAGAGGCCAGTGGAGCCTTTTGATGGCCTACAGAGCCAGACCTTCCACCCAGGTCTGAGCACTGCCAACTCCAGACAACAGAGGGAGAGATGGGGACTCCCTTCTCTGCTCTGCAGGGGCTTAGCCTCTGCTCCTGGGGCAGCCCTGGAGGAGGTTTGGGTGATAGGGAGGAGAGAGGGAGGATGGGGAGGGAGGGCTTTTCCACATACTTCCTGAAGCCCCAGGAACCTGTCCCACCCTTGCCTTCACCTACAGTAGATGCAGTTTCCCCTGGAATGAATCAGCCTCACCCCTCCCCTTAGACTGGCCCAGGAAGATGATGCCAGCCAGCCCACCCCTCCTGGCTGAAGAGTGAGCAGGTGCAGCAAGGAGTCTTGTTTGCCTGACAGCCCCTCAGAGGTGTGTCAGTGAGGCACCTGAGGGTATGCGGCTAGCAAGCAGCCTGCATGTGGTCACAGGGACCCTGGGGAGGAGGCGAAGCGGGTCCTGTGGCCTCCTACCACAGAGGCGGTCTCGTGGTTCTTCTCAGTCTGCAGGAGGATGGCACAGTGCTGCTCACACAGGTCCAGGTGCCCCTGGAGCAGGTAGAGTTGCGCCAGCTCCAACACCACCTGGGACAAGGCCAGACATAATAAACTAAGTAATGAACACTGTGGGAAAACCCGGAGATTGTCCTTGCCAGTCTTTCCCTCATACCCACTTCCATTAGCTCTGCCTTCAAAATATGTCTCAGATTCCCTGGGATGATATGTCTGGCCCTCGCCTTTTCCCCCCCAGATCTCTAGTCATACCACATGTCGTACCAACGAACCTCTGAAAGTTGAGCTTGGCTACCCAGTCTTATCTTTCAGCTTCAGCTCTGGCCTCTCTCCTCTGGGAGCCCTTTGTGCCCCAGACTCTGGGGCAGGTGCCCTTCCTCTGAGTTCCCATGGTGCCCTGTACCCACACACAGAGCTGTATCATACAGCATCAGAACTGCCCATGCTCTCATCTGTACCCGCTGGGCAGGGACCACATCTTGCCCCACTGTCTCTAGGGCCCGGCACAGTACCTGGCACATATTAGGTATCTCTTAAATGAGTGAATATTAAATGAATGAATGGATCTGTCACTAAGCTTTCCAGCTACGTTCGGTGTGAATATCACCATTCCCTCATCTGGAGCCACACCTCCCTCACAGCTCTAACCCCCTTGGAAACTCAGCTTTGGTTTCATGCCCAAAGAGCCCTGTAGCCACAACCCTCATCATCTCCCCACCTCCAAGGGAGAGCTGAAAATGTCAGACTAACATCACTTTCAGCAATGTCTTCTCCACTCCACCCCCCACAAATGGCTGTCCAAAGTGAGCCTTCCCAGCCTCGCTCCAAGGGCTGCAGCAGGTGAGGGCCTAGGGTCAGCAGGAGCAGGTATGTCACCTCAGGGGCCACTGCTGGCTGGCCTCCCATGCTATCATATCTGCAGCTCCTTAGGGAGGGATGGAAAAGGAACTTGACCCTATACCTGGTCAGGGAGCTTAGCAAGGCATTGTGTCCCCAAGAGAGAAAGCAGAGTCTTGCTTTGAGGGCCACCCACCTTATTGTCAATGGGCGAGTAGGAGAGGGCATCCTTATAAGCCTTCACTGCTTTGGCATACTCCTTCTCTGCCAGGTAGTGCTCTCCAAACTGGATACAGATACAGGCAGCCAGTTGCTTCTGGGACGAGAGCATTTCTGGTTGCTCTAGTGGAACCCGCTTCAGTATCCGAGACTGGAGGTCCAAGGCCTTGGGAAACCAATAAAACCAGGATCAGAACCCCAGAGCCTTACATGTCAGTTCACAGAAAGTCCCAAACTCTTATTTCAAAGCCAGCAGTATTAGAAAGGACATCTTAACTGCCCTTGAGCAAATCTGAGTCACTCTAGACAGGCAAAGCCACTGGCTGAGTATACAGGAGGCAAGCTGGCACTGCCTCTGGGGGCAGGAGGAGAAGCAAAGGCATACAAACAAAACATTGTACTTACCTGTTTACTTGCTTCCATCACACCTTGAGGCACTATGTCTAATTTGTTTTGGCTGCTCTAACAAGCACACAGTAGGTGCCCAATGCAGGCTGTGTTTTGTTCTGAATATATTGCCTTGTTGGGAATTTGAGGAAGTATCCACAAATATTCCCAACATAGAATGATCAGGTGAGCAACCAGAGAGCATGGGGGCCAGGAAATGATGATGCCAGGGTTAAGTTGTAGGTAGTAGGCACGAATCAGCACTTGGTTCCCAAGGGACAAACAAAGGAATGGAAATCCAGTGGTAAACAAGGGAATAAAGCATCTCAAGCAGTCTTCCTCTATAACCACAGAGTGTGACCCCGGAACAAGTGAGAGGCCACACCCCTGGTAGAAAAAGTGAGAGAGACATGACAGGAATGGCCAGGGGCTCTCAGATCAGCCCAGCGTGGAAGGAGCATGGGTTGGGACAGGCCAGACCTGGTCAAGATCTCAGCTCTACTGCTTGCTAGTACAGCCATGCACCATCACGACTTTTCAGTCAACCACGGACTGCATATACAATGGTGTTCCCATGAGATTATAATACCGTATTTTTACTATATCTTTTCTATGTTCAGATATGTTTCGGTACACAAATACTCGCCATTGTGTTAGAATTGCCTACAGTATTCAGTACAGTAACATGCTGTATGGGTTTGTAGCCTAGGAGTAGTATGGTGTAGTAGACTATACCATATAGTTTACGTGTGTAGTAGGCCACACCATCTAGGTTTGTATAAGGACACTGTGATGTTCACACAAGGATGAAATCATATCCCTGTCATTAAGCAATGCATGACTCTTGCTATGGTTTGGATGTGTCCCCCAGATTTCATGTGTTGGAAACTCAGTCTCCAATGTGGCAGTATTGAAAGGTGAGGCCTTTAAGAAGTGATTGGATCATGAGAGCAGAGCCCTCATTAATCCATCATTGCTTAATCTACTCATGGATTAATGGGTTATCATGGGAGTGGAACTGGTGGCTTTATAGGAAGAATAAGAAGAAGAGAGAATTAGGTCGCATGTTAGCATGCTCAGCCCCCTCACTATGTGATGCCCTGTACCACCTTGGGTGCCACCTTAGGACTCTTCAAAAAGTGCCCACCAACAAGAAGGCACTCACCAGATGGGCCCCCTAAACCTTGGACTTCCTAGTCTCCATAACCATAAGATGTAAGTTCCTTTTCTTTATAAATTACTCAGTTTCAGGTATTCTGTTATAAACCAAGAGAAAACAGACTAATACAACTGTGGGCACATTTCTTTTGGGCACATTTCTTTTTCTTTTTAATTTTTTAAAATTTGGTCAAGTGAAGCAGTACGAGTGTAGAAAGAACAAAGGAATCTGCAACTGGTTGTTATCAATTAGTTGTAAACACCACTCTACTCGGACCAGCTTGGCACACTTTTTAACCTCCTAAAGCCTTAACTTAGGTGGAAATGTCACAGTGCATATCTCAAAGGGCTACTGTGAGAATTAAATAAGAAAGCAAAAAGCCTATTACAGAACCTAGCACAGAGCATTCAATGCATGGGAGCTCCTGTCATTGCCATCATCTTTAGGACAAAGGCGTTGTCTTACTTCCTGTCTTCCCCAGCCCAGTGCAGCCCAGCCCAGAGCATTTCAGTACACCATCACTGAATGAACAAGGACAGGGGGAGGTCAGAGGTGTAACCTAGGTCCTCTTTTAAGGAAGAGGTCTGGGGCCCCTCCAGGCCTGGAGCCCTACCCTTCCTTCTCCTTCAGCTCCCATCAGCAGAGGCAAGATGAAGAGTTTGAGTCTATTTGTCAATTACCTTGTTCAAAGTCTCTATCACCTCTTCTTTTTTCTGGCTCTCGTAAACTTTTGCCAGCAAAAGTAAGCACTTAACATCATTCATCATGGATGGGATGTCTTTGGCTGCCAAATGGAAACTTGTATTAGCGTTCTTTGGCTCCTGGGAAGCTGGGTTGGTGGGGAGGGCTGGGTTCAGGAGGGCTGGGTTCAGGAGGGCTGGGTTCGGGAGGGCTGGGTTCAGGAGGGCTGGGTTCAGGACTCTGGCTAAGGGGGGCAGAGATGGGTGGGCAGTATGCCTGCTCCAAATGCTAGAAGTGAGTTAAAATGCTGCCTTACCAAATTCATGTTCCAGTGCCTGCTTCAAAACTTTTTCTGCTTTGTTGAACTTCTTTAATTTGAGGAGCAGTTCAGCCAGGTTGCAGCACAGAAAGTCCTGTCCGCTAATCTTCTGGGCAGCCTCATAATAATTAATTGCCTTAGTGCAAACAAGAAACACTGGCCTCTGGTCTGGTTCTGCACTGAAGTGCCTGACACCACATTCCACTCAGTGGCCACCACATCAGTGGCCACCTCCAGAACACAGACGCCTGGTGAAAAGGCGAAAAGGCCCTCCCAGGGCTCAAGCCTCAGTGTAAGCAGGGATGGGTGGTGGGGAGCTGCTGAGTTCTCCCTCTGGCACCCCACTGAGCAGGGAGCTGGGGTGGAAACTCAACTACTCCCCTCTCACCCAGACCCCCCCACCTCATGCACTCTCTTCCACAGTTCCTGCTGGGCTGGACCTCCCCACCCCTTCCCACCCCAGCCCAGCCTGACCTTGCTGTACTGGTGGGTCTTCACATAAGCTTGCCCGATCCTGCTGACCAGAAAGGCGTCATGCGGGTTCTTCCTATAGGCCTCATCATAGACCTCCAGGGCCTTCTCGGGCTGCAGGGAAAAGTGTCCAGGGCTCCTTCTCTTCTCTCCCACTGGACAACTGAGAATGGGGGGGCATTTGGCAAGGCTATGAGACCCCTTACTCACCTCCTGAATGTTCATGAAAGCATCGCCCAGTAGGAGGCTAGTGTGGGGGCCAGGCAGATGTTCACAAAGCTCACTGCAAGAGTAACCAAAAGCGTGTCTCAGGCCTGCGCAGCCCCCATACTCCTGAAGCCATCTCCTTCTCTTCTTTCCCACTGATCCTGACTGACATTCACTCATTCATCAACCAAAGCTTATAGAAAGCCCCCCTACATGCGGCCCTGTGCTAGCTACCTTAGATAGGCTCTCCTCATCTGTCATCTGGCCATGGCCAGGGCCTCTGCCTGTTCCTCTTGGTCCACCCCCAGCCTTCCAGACCCCTTCCCTATGGCAGCCGCACTGCTCTTTCTAAAACTCCAAGCTGACCCTGCCTCCCTACCATGCCATCCCTCTGCTGGATGGCCTCCGCTACTCCCCCAGCACCCCCGACCCCCACCTGAAATTGCCTAGATGGAGTTCTGCCTGAAGAAAGGAGTAGGAAGATACCCTCAAGGTCCCAATGCCAAATCATACAGAGACAGCAGCTTGGTGCTTCAGATCCCTGCTCTCCATCCTCAGCCAACCCCACCTTGGCCACATCCAAGTCACTGGACATTACCCAAGGACAGGCAGAACTAGGTGCCAGGGCAGAAGTGTGCTTCCACGGTTCCTTTGGCGTCTGCTCCTGGAGCCAGGCCCACAATCTCCCACCAGAATGTGAGCCATGCAAGGGGTGCAGGGGAGTAGGGGAGGCAAACAGCACTCAGGGCTGATTCCGTTCTGTGTCCTCAGGACTCATCCCTCAGCCAGAGCTTACTGACCTGTCTGTCATGCTCAGATTCTAACCCATGGGAAATTCCATACCTTTATCAAACACACCCTGAGGATACAGTCCAGAGACCTAGGCTGAAGAACTACAATCTGAAGGAAACACTCCCTAAGATACCACTGGAGAAGCAGCTGCCCCTGTGCGGCCTGTGGGGCTTACCGGTAGCATCCGATGTAGAGGCGGATGTCTTTGCGGGTCTGCAGGTAGATGCTGGCCATCTTCTCCCTGGCTTCCACGTAGCAGGGCTGCTTGGGTGTGATGTTCCTCAGCACACTCAGAGCCATGTCTACATTGCCCTTGCTCAGGGCCAAGTCCACGTTGGCGATGGTGATGTGGTCCTCCTCTGGTGTGCCGCTGAACTCGTTGATGGCATCCTGCAACACCTTGGTGGCCTCATGCTGAAACATGGGACCGAACAGAGCCTCCATTTGGTGCACAAGTATATATTAGGCCATCAAAGAGCCTGGCTCCCGGGCCTACCCTGGCCCTCCAACGTGCCCCAGTCCCCAGGGAAGAGAGCACAGCATTTCTTACCAGCTCCCCATTCAGCCGGAGGGCATCGACAAGTTCCAGTAAGATGGACACCCGCTCACTGGGCTGCACAGAGGGCCTGCGGGACTTCTTGCCTTCTTCCATCCTCAGAGTTGGCAATTTCATGATCATTTTCAGTGTCTTTATTGCCTCTGGATAGTCTCCAGCCTTGTTAAGGGCCCTGGCCTTGATGAAATGGTAGAGGGGGTGGTCTCGAACCTAGGAGGAGCACAGCAGGCTGTGTGGGGCTGCAGTTCACCGCTGCTGCTGCTGCTGCTCACAGCAGCCAGGTCCAAGAATGCCCTGGGAGCTCACTGAGCCTGCCCCTGCCTTTGGGCCAGCAGAAGAGTCTGAGGGACACAGGTAGCCAAATGGGGGCTCAGCTAGCTGGACTTTGGGATGCTGAGTGTGTGACAGGGCACAGAGGATCCCCACCTGGAAATTGTGGCTGACACCCAGCTCTAAGCTGTGGGAGCACATGGCAAAGTTGCCCTGGGCCAGGTAGATCTGGGCCATGAGGAGGTGGGCGTCCGCGGAGGTGGGGTCCAGCTCCAGGCAACGCTGCAGGGTGCTCTGGGCATTCTCTGGCTCTCCTAGAAATAACACACACACCTCTACATGCAGGGATCCTCGGGGACTCCTGAGACTCAATATGTAAAGGCAGAATGAATTTTATGTGTCCTGTTACCCAGTTGGATATTTTACCCAGTTCTATTCTGCTTCACTCAGAGGTCCCTTTCTGAAGTTAAAACTGCAAAGTTTTTGCCTTGATCCAGGCAAAAGTCATGAAACCCAAACCTCAGTGTAACCTCCTTGTCTCACAACCCAGAGGGAGACAGCTAAGTCACTTCACTGCTCCATCTGGAGGCTCAGGGGAACACAGAAGTCTCAATTCCCACATCTAAGAGCAGAACGAAACCTAATAATAACAGCAACTATAGCAGCCACAATTTATGAAGCATCTACTCTGTTTAACACTCGCAAAGCACTTTAGAAAGTCTGCCCAGCTCTGTAAGGCTGGTATTATTACTGGCTTTTAAATATAGGACCTAGAGCTCCAGTGACGTAAGCCACTCAGCTTGGAAGGGACCAAGTTGGCATTTAAATGTAGGCCCCTTGGGCTCCTGAGCCTCAGCTCGGAAGCCCCTGGCACTAGGGGGCTGAGGGGCCTCCCTGCAGCCCGGCTGACCCTTACAGGGTGGTAGTGGCAGGCTGAGGGGGTGTGTGTGGTCAGTTGGTAGGGAAGCCCTCCTCCCTCTGTTGCCAGGTCCCTCAACGGCTCCTCTTGGGGTCCATAACCTGGTGGGTGGGAGCACCTGCTTCTGGATCCCAAGCTCCCTTCTCGTTCCCTGTGTGTTGTGGAAACGTGGAGAGGTCACTATGGCAACCTAAGCAGCTGGAGACCTTGCTTTGGCCTCAAACCTGTTGGCAGCTGCCAGTACCCTGGGGAGAGCCCTCCCATCCTGGCCTTGTACCAAGGAGACATTGAAGCTGTGGGTTAACCTAGCACCCAGATAAACACAGGGAGGACCAAGGATGAAGACAGCAACTCTCAGCAGAGTGCGACCAACACAGTGTAGTGGCTAGAGGACAGATACAGAGCCATAGTATTCTGGATCCTTTGGATGCCCCGGGACACCAGAGATAGGCCTGGTTTTTAGGCAGACAGGATGGGATGAAAGCTGAAGGGAGAGAGTACTTCAGGGGAAGGCTCTGTGCCAGAAAGGACAACAGGGCACCCATGAGTGTTCTTCCTCTCTTTCCTTCTTTCTCCAGGGTCTGGGCCTTGGGAGGCAGAAGGGCCCCCAGAGGTTCTGAAAGCCTAATGGTACCAGGCATCACCTCTCCAGGAGATCTTTCCTAACACCTTTTAAAACTACAGCCCGCTATCCTGCACACCCTTCCCTGCTTTAGCTTATTGCTTGTCAATTTCCCCTTACTCTTTTTGAGTGTCCCAGAAGAAGTTCTGTATCCCAGAAGTTCAATGACTGTTACCTGCACAGATCAAGTGAGTAATCTGAAAAAGGCTGAGTGGGAGAGACCCCTGCTGGTGAGGGGGTCAGGAAGGTTACTGGCAGGTTGGAGGCTGAAGGAGTACACAGGCCTGGTGAAGGGCATGTCTACATGTGTGCATGTGAGTGCATACATGTGTGCGTGTGCATGTGTAAAGTATCCCAGGCAGAGAGCCTGTGGACACAAAGCCAGGGGCAGAAGCCCCATCAGGTGACTGAGCAGATGAACAGATGTGAGAAGAGGCAAGGCCCCACCTGGCCTCCAGGACCCAATGGCTCACCTGAGAGATACTTGACCTGAGCCATTACATACAGGGGGTCAACCAGAGCTGGTGCTGCTTTGACTACAGGACTCAAGATCACTGCAACTTGTTTAAGAAGTGGAGACACGATCTGGCCTGGTGACCGGGGCTGTAGGAATAAGAGGGGATGGTTATATGGTTTGCTCTACTCTAAGAGAGACTCCCATTGAAGGGATTTTACTTTATTCCACACTTATTTATTATCCACTGTGTACCTTCTAGTCCTAGAGCATGAGCTCCAGGAAATGGGGATTTTGTTTTGTTCACTGTTGTGTCCTCAGTACCTAGAATGGTGTCTGGCACATAGTAATGTACTTAAATATTTGTTGAATGACTTATTACAAGGTACTGGGAGGATATTAAGACATGTAAAAATATGATCCTTGCCCACAAGGAATCTTGGCTGGCTGGGAAAGCAGGACAAACAAGTAAAGACTAACATGTTTCTTAGAAGGCTTCTGGGGAAAAGGGAGCCCAGTTCTTGCCTAGGATAAAGGCACAGGCAGGGGCTGGTGCTCTGCTCCTCCAAGTGTGGTCCCTGGACTAAAAGCATCAGCATCACTTGGGAGCTTGTTGGAGACGCAGGGCCTTGGGCTCCACCTACACAGTCAGAATCTGCACCGGAACAACCTCCCAGGTGATTCACGTGCTGCACATTAAAGTTTGAAAAGCGCTGGGCTCCCCAACCACCCAAGACTCAGAGCAACCTGGCAACTGACCAAGTGAGGTCTCTGCCTCTGTCCTTTGAGTGGGCACCATTCAATCCTATACTCCAGACCCCCGCCATGAAGATGGGCTTTCCCCTAACCTGCTTGGGGCAAAAGAGCAAGTACTCCTTGGCAATGTAGACCAGGAAGTGGGGGTCCAGCTTTTCAAAGTACTCAGATCCCAGGGGGAGGCCCTGCATGCTGGAGAAGTGAAGCTCCACTGTCTCTTTCAGGAGCGCCGTGGTTGCCTGTTCCCCCTTGTGCTTCTTGGATGCCAGAAGGGCTTGAAGGAAAATCAGCACCTGTGGAAAAGAGGCCCAAGTCTCAGAGCCAATGCCAGCCTGGGTAGAGTTGGTAGGTGAGGGCAAGTGGAGGTCCAGGCCATCTTGGCTGCTTTCTATTGGAATTTGGCAGTGGGAGGAGGGCTGGAGACACAGTCTTGGAGCAATCCGTGTCTCCAGGGAGCTCTGACCTCTGACTTCCCAAGGGACTGCTGCACTTCCTTCAGGAATTCCAGCTGGTTCTCAGCCTCTTCCAGTTGGCCTTCTAAGATCTGGCACCAGATCATTCCTGTAAGTGGGATAAAACAAGGATGAGCAGCCAGCTCCAAAGCAGAGTCAGCAGTTCACCAAGTCGAGAAGCATGGATGAGACGGGGGAAGGAAGGTGTTCCAGAGCAGGGGATCTGTTCTAACATCCTCACAGACTTAAAGCGCAATACATATTTATGGAAAAGAATTCAAATCATAAGGCAATATAGAAAAACATCCCTAAGCCCATTCTTCCAAGTATCACAAGAATGGAAAAACAAGTACCACATGTACTCACCATTAAATTGGTACTAATTGATCAACACTTATGTACCCATATGGAAGTAACATTCATAGGGCATCGGGCAGGTGGGAGGGGGGAGGAGGGGATGGGTAAATTCACACCTAATGGGTGCGGGGCATGATGTCTGAGGTTTGGCCATGCTTGCAACTCTGACTTGGGTGGTGCAAAGACAATGTACGTAACCAAAGTGTTTGTACTCCCATAATATTCTGAAATTTAAATAAGTAAATTTTAAAAAATAAATAAATAAAAAAATAGAAAAACATCCTTAGTTCATTCTCTGGCTTTAACAATGTCTGTCTCTAGAAATAATCACTATTAAGAATTTGGAGTACTTTCCTTCAAACATTTTTCCAAGTATGTGTTATATATTATTAATGTATACACACATACAACACAATTGAAACATATATATTTATATGTACACATGTGAGCATACCAAGGGGTTTAAATCACACACACACACAAAGGGAATCAAATTCCATATATACCATTCTACAACTTGTTTTTTTCCTCTTTATATGTGATAGATATATTTCCCCATCACTTTATGCGAATCTACCCTATTCTCTTTGATGACAACGTAATATTCCATTGTGGATGTAATCATTTATTTGACTACTGCCCTATTGAAGGACAAGCTCATTTCACATTTACTTTGTTTTCAATGCTTAGATATTACAATGCTATGATGAATATTTTCTCATGTTCAAATTCCTGAAGGAGAGCTGATGGGTCATAGGACATGCATTTTTAAAATGTTGATAGGGGCCAGCTGAGGCTCACGCCTGTCATCCTAGCACTTTGGGAGGCTGAGGGGGGAGGATTGCTTGAGGTCAGGAGTTTGAGACCAGCCTGAGCAAGAGTGAGACCCCGTCTCTATAAAAAATAGAAAAATTAGCCAGGCATGGTGGCACATGCCTGTAGTCCCAACTACTTGGGAGGCTGAGGCAGGAAGATCGCTTGAGCTATGATGACGCCACTGCACTCTAGGCTGGGCAACAGAGGGAAACTTTGTCTATCCCCCTCAAAAAAGAAATGTTGATAGGTAGGGCCAACTTGCCCTCCAAAGATATTTGAATTTCTTACTGTCAAGAATTTAAAAGCATCCTTTCCCTACAACCTCACAGCCATGCTTTAATCTTTGTCAGTCTAAAAAGTGAAAAGCAACTAGTTTTAATTTACATTTTTTTTATTATTAGGGAGAATGAACATCTTTTCATGTATTAAATAGCCTTTTCTTTCTGGTTTATTGGGTAGTGATATTTTTGTTTTTATATATTAACATTATTAATTCTTTGTTGTAAAAGTTTTTGATTTGTTTTCCATTTATCTTTTAACTATTTTTATAGCATCTTTTGCCATCTAATAATTTTAAATTTTTATGCAGTCAAACAGGTAAAATATTTTCAGCTTCTGAGTTTGCAGTTGGGCTTAGAATCCCCAGAGAAACCCAAGTCCTATTTAATTTTTATGTTTAAATACTTAAGTCACTTGGAATTTATTTTTGAGTATGGTAGAGATGGGGACTTGCCTTTATTTTTTTCATAATGGATAACCAGGTGTCTAACGAGTAGTTATTGAACAGCCTATCAGTTTGTAATAAGGCCTATTTGTTTATTCCAGCCAGCACTGGCCTCAAGCTGACTTAATTACTGTGGTTTTATGATGTTTTGATGTTGGGAAGGGAAAAAATCTCTGCCCTTACTATTCTTTTACAGATATTTCTTGGCTAAGAATTTATTCCTGATTGCCTTCCTAATCACCAGCTTAGTTTTTAATTCTATCCATCCCACTGTTTGACCCATCTATGGAATTTTTACCTTACAATAATGTTTTAAATTTTCGCCAACCTCTTCTTTGTTCTCTGTACCTTTTTCATGATAGCATGTTATTCACTCATTGACATAACAGTCTCTCCAAACACTGAAGGCATTTCAGG
Source organism: Lemur catta (assembly GCF_020740605.2). Lineage (NCBI taxonomy): Eukaryota > Metazoa > Chordata > Mammalia > Primates > Lemuridae > Lemur > Lemur catta. The sequence goes on from NC_059128.1 coordinate 143,614,089, forward strand.
GGGCAAACTCTTTTCTGTATCCAGCCTTAACTCTGCTCCTCAGAGGGCCACTGCTTTGCATGTTCAACTCAGCCACCCTTTCAGACTGCTAGCAGATTTACAAAGGACTAGACTGATGAGTATTAGCAGCCGGGCAGATTTCCCACATTGTTAAGGTCACTGATCTTCCCAGCAGGCCAGATAATATGGTGACTCCAGGACATACATGAGTAAGACAGGCATTCTGACCAGGGGACTTCCCTCTGGCTGACTGCTGGGGCTCTCCCTTGAAGGAGGAAATGGGGAAGGACTCAGCCTGGTGGAGGAATGTTTTAGGAGGTTTTGCCTCTGTGCCAAGCATCCCAGTCTTTTTGTCCTTCAAGTCCCTGGTGATGGTGGGAAGTCATCTGGGACTCAGCTCCTCTCCCTCCTGCCCCAGTGCCCAATAACACCCTCCTGGATTCCAGGCTCTGGTTTGGGCAAGGTTCCAATAATCCTCCTATATCTTGCCCACTGCCTCATGGCATGCATACTTCTTCACTTCGCCTCTGGTGACCCTGAGCTTAGGTTTTTCAATTTTTGTTTTTCCTGAAGCTCTTTGGGAAAAGCTGGTCTACTCATTTCTTTCACTGACCCATCTCTGCCTACATTTGCTTATGGGTTTCTAGCTGCTTGGAATTTCCATGTATTTGATACCATCTGCCTTACATCTTCTAGAAATGTGAAATTCTTCAAAGTTTCTGGTCCACTGAAGGCACTTTTCCCTGTTTCTAGTGCTGTAATGGACTCATTGCCTTTTGAAAATGTCTTTCATCATTTTCATGGGATTTCGGTATGGTGGAGGAGAGGCATGGATTGGAGGAGGTCAGCCTGACATGCTGAACCAGAAGTCAAGATCAACTACTCTGACAACTGCGCTGTACAGATGAGGAGCCTGGAGTTTAGAAAAGAGAAGTGACCTGTCCCCAAACACACAGCTCCTCAGAGCCAGGGCAAGAATCAGCTTACCCTGAGCACTGGACCACACCAATTCCTCAACCCAAACTAAACACTGCCTCTTCGGTATTCACCAGAGACCGTGGAGTTGGGAGCTTTGAAAAAAATGTGTGCAATGAAAATGGAGCTCTAGAAAATTCATTTGACATTTATAGAAAGGATAAAAAAAGAGCATCTGGACAGATAGGGAACTAAAACTCTCAAAATTACTCTTTCTGGTGGCTTTCTGCTCAGGGACCTACAGTAGGAGGGTCGACAGAGGGGAGTCTAGAGGCCGTGTGTGCGTGGAGGTGGTGAGCAGAACCATTTCCAACATTCTCCTGTGGGGACTGAGGAGAGGCAGGGCCTCTGAGTATAAAGTTCAGGCTGTGAGTCTTCCAGTGAAATCACAGTGTAGACATCACAGGTCTGACAGAGATCGGAGTGGCTTTTTTTTTTTCTTTTTTGAAACATGAAACAGGGTCTCGCTCTGTTGCCCAGGCTAGAGTGCATCATTATAGCTCACTGCAACTTCAAATTCCTGGACTCAAGTGATCCTCCTGCCTCAGCACCACCATGCCCAGCTAATTCTTCTATTTTTTTGTAGAGATGGGGTCTAGCTGTGTTCCGTAGGCTGGTCTCAAACTCCTGGCCTCAAGTGATCCTTCCACCTCAGCCTCCCAAAGTACTAGGATTGCAGGTGTGAGTCTCTGTGCCTGGCCCAGAGTGGCTTTGATCACACCTCTGAGCATTCCTGTGCCTCTTACATCTATTCTTGTGGATTTCCAGAAAAGCACCCCATCATACACTGCACCCCTAAACTCACACTCCCTTCAGGGAGAGTGCTTCCCATCGCCTCTCTTCTGGACCCACGAAAGCCACCCAGCTTGGCTACCAACACCCACCCTCCACCCCTGCCTGCCCAGCCTGCATAGACCTGTCATAGCAGCCGTTCCGTTCAGTTTCATGCCCTCCGAGTACCACAGGGAGGCCTCCTTTACTTGGTTCCGCAGGACGTAGAGATAGCCCAGCTCTGTGGCTGCACCGGCATGGAAGGGTGTGGCCAAGAAGATGCGCTCGATGAAGTTACACACTTGCTGTAGAATTGCCTGGTGCCTGCCACACTGTAAGAGACAGGCGTACGGGAATGGGAGGAGAACAGTCAGTGCAACCTGTCTGAGCAAGGCCTTGTCAGGAACAGGGGACAATTTGGGCGTGGCAGGCTCAGGAGAGCCCAGGAGGCACCCTGTGTCTAGGCAGCTGGGTCTGTGGAGCTGTCCTAACTCTCAAAGAACTTCCCACTGGCCACATCTGAGGATTCTGCCTCCAGCCACAGGGTCCTCTGAGGGACCTATGCCCTGTCTGGCCACAGTAAGTGGTCCAAGGAGTCACGGAGAGGTTTTTCAAAATTTGAAGCAAGAGGTTTTTCAAAGTGAGAGAAGTTCTTTGTGTCCACTGATGAGAAGTGGCCCTGCGGGCTGCCATCAGCCGCGATCCCTGCTATGTGTGAGAACAAGGCAGAGAGAATCAGACGCACAAGGAGGGCGAGACTGTGTCTTGGTGGCATGCAACTCCACAGTTCTGGTCCCTGAGGTCCCAGAGCTGCCCTCATTCTTAAGACAATTCCTTCTAGTAAATCTTGCTTTGGGGCTGAAGGGTCTGACAGAGACACAGATTCTTTGGCATCCTGGTCTATTTTGACCTTCCTTCATGTCAAAGAGGCCTAGGCAGGCCAGCCTTCCCAGGTCACTTACATAAAAAAATAAAAAAAGGTACTGGGTAGCCTGGCACCCCAGGCCAGAGCTGGGCATGGCTCTGCTGTCTGGCAGCTGTAACACTACCTGCTCTCCCCAAATATGGTACCACCCACTCCAAAAGCACGTTCAGACCCCAACTCCCTGATCTTCATAGCATCTCTGAGGGGCACCTAGGGCAAGGACACAGAGCCCACATGTCACAGTTATCAGCCAGAGGCAGGCAGGGCCCACAGGGTGTGGGTCACCAGCCTAAAAGCCAAGTTTGAGCTGCAGGAGAGGGGTAGGGTGCTCAGGGAGCTTCCTGGGGGAGCAGGGTCTCCTCTGAGGAATGCAGAGACAAGCGTCGTTTCAGAAGCCAGGGAAGAATCTTACCAGTCTGCTAATCACAAGAATTTTTTTAAGATGGAGGCTTGGATTTTGGGGCTCTCTCGTTTCTAGTGCCTTAATCAGATTTCTAATGTGATCGGCAGCCTGGAGGGAGAAAACAGATGATGGTGAAGGCAACACACAAAGCCAGAGTTGGGCCGCTGTTCTCAACCCTGGTTGCATATTAGCATCAGTGGGGGGATTTTAAAATACCCACGCCCAGGCACCACCCCCGGAGATTGGATTTAATTGGACTGGGGTGGTCCAGGCACCGGAATTATCGCAAAGCCCTGCAGGTGGAGCTTTGGGGAACATTATTCACCCAGAGCTGACACTGCCCCTCTGTTCCTGAGTTTGTGAAGAGGAGCTGACCTTTTCGACTCGCGCAGGCAGCACCAGGAGCCGGCCCTCGCTGTGTCTGCACCGTGGCCCGCCATGCCAGCAGCAAACCACCCGTGCTGGCCCAGAAGCCTCTGCTCCACTTTGACATGAGTCACCACATTGGTGCCTCTTTGTCATTCTAGGGAGCCCTCCCAATAGCCCTGTAAGTCAGTGTAACTGTGAACTTTCCAGTACAGCAGGGGAGAGGTCAGAAGGGTTAGGCAATTGGTCTGAGGTCACCCAGATAGCCAGGTGTTGACTGATGCCAAAGCTTGGGTTCTTTCCCATTGGAGTAGGGAGTTCTTAGCTTCCAGCTACAAAGTGCCAAAAGAGCAACCCTAGATGGTGAGGGTCCACCCTGTTCAGTAAGCACAAAGATTAGAACTAGGCAGCCAGGCTGGGGCAAAGAACAGGTCCCAGGGTTTGAGGTGGGAGTGAAGGAGGGGCATTAAATGCTAACTGCCCCTGAGATTAACCCTCAGGCCAGGTCCCAGGAAGTCCTGCCCAGGGCTCTGGGGTCACAGGGAGCTGAGGACAGGCTTGTTTTCTTGTTACTACCCAGAGAGTGCTGGGCCCTTTTCAAGGATTTCACCCAAATACAGACTATTCCCCTTCACCTCACCCTACCCCACAAACCCACAGTCTCAGGGCTATGCAAAAGGAACCAGAAACTTCCTCTTTCCACCATGACCCCTTAGAGACTCGTGATTTGCCATACTCTCCACAAAGGCCATGTATTTTGTTTATTCAGAAGGCAATGTTTTGGCCTTTTTGAAAATGAGAACCTGTTTAGGCACTGAAGTTTCATGAAGAATTCTAGGTGTTTCTGACTACATTTGAGGGCTATTTTAGGTTTCTTTGGAAAATTACAAGGCTTAGGAGCAAGTCTTAGGCCAGGTACTACCTGGCCAATGTATAAGTAATTCCAACCATTCTCTTAAAAAACAAAAGAAAACAAAAACAAAAACAAAAACAAAAACAAACAAACAAAACCAGCATTTCTTGAATTCTGAAACACTACCATGACTTCTACTATCAGTTAACATTGGTTGAATTATTGTAGTGTGCCAGGCACTGTTCCAAACTTTTCCAATTCTCATCTCATGTAGTCCTTATAACAACCTCACAGCTGTGTGGAATTATGTCCATTTTACAAATGAGGAGCCTGAGGCTTATCCAGGTGGAGACACCTGCCCAGATTCCCACAGGTGACATGTGACAGAGCCAGCGTCAACCTTACTGCCCGAGTTGCCTGACTCTCAAGCTGTACCACCCAAAGAGCCAAGCCAGAGCAGCCCTCCTTGGCAGGGAACATGGGGGTGGGGTGAGGAAGAGGAAACCAAGATCCAGGGGACACCCTCCAAGGCCTTTGTGTTGGGGGTGGGGGACACAGTTACTTCCTCCTTGCCCCTATTTCAAGGTTTAACTTCTGAGGCTTGAAAAAACTTACTGTGGCCATGTTTCCTTCTCTTGTAAGCTCATGCACAGCTAGAATTTGGTAGGCATCAATATTGCTCTCATCTTTTTCTAGGATTCTGAAAGACGAAAAGGAGGCACACGAATTGAGAGTATTGATAGCCAAGGCTAGGATAGTATATTGGCAACTTCTGATAGCCTTCTAATATCCATTCTTTCCTTCTTCTTTCAATAACAGAAGTCCAAAATTAGCCAGGCACATGGCTGCCCAGAATTAAGACTACATTTCCCAGCCTCCCTGTGCAGCTTAAGTGTGGCCACGTGATTATGGTCTGGTCAAAAAGATATAAGTGAAAGTGATGAGTGTGATGTTCAGTTGTGCTCCACCAGTATGCCTTCCCTTTCTGCTCTTTCCTTCTTCCTGCTATTTGGAATGTGGACCACATGAGCAACATCCTAGAAATGGTAGGGCAACAAGACAGAAGGGGGCTGGGACCCCACAGGGTTAAGCCACCATCTGAGCCCTAAAACACCACCAAAACGTTACCTGAGAGAGGAATAACCTTTTATGTTATTTAAGCTATGTGTTTTGGGGTGTCTTTGTCACAGAAACCTATTCTTAACCCAACTCACTGGACATAACCACGGTACCATGGTCTGGGTATGGCCAGAAAGGCATTTAGGGGCAGCCTGTGACCATAAGATGGAAAGGGAACCTTGATTCAATCCTGTGTCATTGTGAACATGCAGCTTGTGATCATACTATAAGATTTTCAATATTCTGTTTCTTTATAGAGAAACTCAAGGAATATTTTTAGCCTGGTCAGGGAATGGCAAGGGCTACTCTAATTAACATACAAAATGCCAACATAATTAGGCACAATCAGCATTCAAAAAGCTCTAACCATTTCTGATGATTCTGAAAGTACTATGCACCGCATACATTTGAAAATTAAAAAAAAACAACACATTTTTACACAACTTATGAACCAAAGAAGAATCAGAATTGATATTAGAAAATTCTTAGAACCAAATGATACTGAAAACACTATACATCTAAATGTATAGATACTGCTAAAATGGTGCTTCAAGGGATATCATAGATTTAAATGTTTATATTATAAAATAAGCTTGAGAATGGATAAGCCAGGCATCCAACTTAAGAGTTAGAAAATAACAACAGAATAACTCCAAAGGAAGGAGTTGATGGGACGTAATAAAGTTAGGAACAGAAATTAATAAATTAGAAAACAGATAAAAATAGGATCTATAAAACTCAAAGCTGGTTCTTTAAAGAAACTAATAAGAGAGACAAACTATTTTAATATTTAATATTGTTTAAGAAAAGAAAGAAAGAAAAACAAATAATATCAGGGATGAAAGGAGAAACACAACCAGATAGAACAGAATTCTTTTCTTTTTTTTGGAGTCTCACTTTGTTGCCTACAGTAGGAGTGGAGTGCTGTGGCGTCAGCCTAGCTCACAGCAACCTGAAACTCCTGGGCTCAAGTGATCCTCCTGCCTCAACCTCCCGAGTAGCTGGGACTACAGGCATGCGCCACCATGCCTGGCTAATTTTTCTATTTTTAGTAGAGACAGGGTCTCTCTCTTACTCAGGCTGGTCTCAAACTCCTGAGCTCAAGCAATCATCCCGCCTCAGCCTCCCAAAGTGCTAGGATGACAGGCGTGAGCCACCATACCTGGCTTTAGAGCAGAGTTTTAAAAAACAATGAGGGAATTCTATGAACTCCACTCCATGGGAACGTGTCTTTGATGGAAGGCACCAAGGTATTGGACTCAGTTTGCTGGCACCAAACACTGCCTCCTTGCGCATGGGCATGGCAGGGCCAGGGCAGGGAGGGGCCACGCACACACCCATGTGCAGCCTTCAGCCAGGTGCTTCCAGGTAAGTGGTTGGCCCAAGACCAAACCTCCATAGCAAGCTCTTGCCAGGACACTGGCCAGGTCTGCACTGCAAGACAGGGAAGCTGAGGGCCCACACAGGCACTGCATATATGGTGTGGCATCTGTGGGCTGGGCAGGGTGGAGTCACTTTTGATTAGCTCCCAGCATCTCTCTATAAGATTCAAATTCCAGTTACCATCAGGGGAATGAGCATCTCTCCACAGGGAAGGAAGAGGTTTGTTTGTGTTTTTTTTTTTTTTTTCAGAACTGCCCTGTATATTCCCACATAATTATTTCTGCAATTCATAGTGATGGCTCATGGGCCATTAACTCTTCTTAGGAAGAAAATTAAGATGCTACATTTTAGAACTACTGTGATAACAATAGTTAAAGTGTTTGAGTTTAAAGAGGTAAGCTTCAGTGATCTAGCATCTAGGAAATTTTATACTCAAAGAGCCTCCCATCAAACATTCCTCCCTCCTTAAGCCGTCTCTATTCCTACTCGAAATGCTTCAAGATTACACTTGGTGTCTGTTTTTCACACGTCCCTGTAACTCCTGAACTCTCTGCTCTCTAGCTTAGGTAGCCGGCCTGCTACTAAATCTCTTCTCTCAAAGTCACCAGTGACCTTTTACTCCTGAAGTTTTTTTTTTTTTTTTTTAAGACACAGGGTCTCACCATGTTGTCCAGGCTAGACTTGAATTCCTGGGCTCAAGCAAAGCAATCCTCCTCTCTCAGCCTCCCGAGTAGCTAAGACTATGGCATGGCCACTGCACCTGGCTTCCGCTGAAGTTTTTATTAAAGTATGTACCTAAAGTTTTAAAAAGTTGAATAATGCAATAGTCCCTAGTCCCACTCTCCCTTCACTCTCTTGCCGCTCCTCAGAGGCAACTGCTTTCCACCTGGTCACTCCCATTGCTGTGGGTTCTTTTGATGGTTCCCTCCATATCTCTTCTATACCATATGCCTACCCCTCTATTTCTTTAATTAATTAATTAATTAATTAATTAATGTGTTTATTTTATTCAGCACTGTACTACCAAGGATACCCCTCTATTTCTTGATTTATCCATTGTAGGCCACAGCTCCTGGCCTCGACTTACGATGGGTACTTAGTTTGCTTACACAGGTCCTCCCTTTCCTCCTCCTCCCAATATGATCATAACACTGTTCATAACTCCTCTATTGGCGATATTTACCTTTATGTCTTTTTCCCTGCCTCCCCATCTTGTAAGATGGTAGTTTAGGCATTGGCACCCTTGGCTTGGAAAGGGAGGAAGCAGGACATTTGTACCGTGGCTCACCTGTGTCCCATTTCTACCGTCTGCTCCCAGTCCTGCCGAGCCAAGAACAGCCGCATCTTCAGGACCAAGGCTGGCAGGAAGCTCTCTGAGGCCACCGTGATCTGGGTAACCACTTCCAGGGCCTCTGAGTAGTTCTGCTGCATCATGAAGTACGTTGCCTGTCGGGAGCCAGAGAGAAGAGCCCCCATCAGCGCCCATGAAGGGGGCGGGGTGTCAGTGTCTCTACAAGATAGGATCAGACCTGCCACATGGGCACTGTGGGTCCTCTCGGCTGGGCCAGGGAGTCCTCAGGCCAAGAGAAGCAGCCCCTCACAGATCCTGGAGGAAGGAGTCCTCACTCAGAGTGGCAAATCAAGGTTGATGACAGTCTTGGGCTCTTAGGCAGGGCAGGGGCTTCAGGGAGATAGCTGAGCCCTGAGTTTGGGAAACTCAGTAGGTCTGGGATATAGCAAGGTCATGTGAGGGACACCCCTAGGGGATGAGCTGGGGTAACTGGGCATTTTCCAATACCACAAATTGCTCATTCATTTCCCATTCACTTTCCTGAATTTCATCACTGAAACTGCTCACTGAAACCCAGTTTAGCAACTGTGCGTCAGTTAGGATTTGTGGGCAACTCCTGCTACAGAAGACTGTGGAGTTTTTTTTTTTTCTTTTTTCCTGTTAAGGCCTATTAGGCTGGGGTCACGGCTTCTGCAGGCCAGCGGCAGGTCACCAGGTTCTCCTGGGAGAGCTATGACACAGGTGCCCTGAGGGCCAGAGCACAATGCTTCCAAAAGACTTGAAATTGAACTCTGAAAGGATGGCTTATATCAGACCTACAGTAACCCTCTATTAAGAGACTTCTCATTGAAAACAAGAGGATTATTCTAAATAATGAAGATTTATGTATAAATGGTTCAATGTTCAATGCATCACTCTTTTAAAGTGTACAACTGGAAACAATTCCAGTATCTAAATAACAAGGATTGGGTTGGTAAATTACATTATGCCCACACAAGAGTGATTGGCTTTATGTAGATGCCCAAACTGACATTTGCTTATGACAATATATTGCACAAAGAAAAAGAAATTAAATGACAATATGCCCTGGGATTAAAACTGTATTACAAAACAACTCTATCTCCCACCCTCTAGTGACTGCTATGTGTGAGCCCCCTTCAGGCCCAGGAGTTGGCAGCTGATGACGCTCAGTGCTGTCTCCCTCCTGAGATCACCCATGGTTGAAGGGAGCTGCTTCATACCAGGTCACACCCCTGCCTGGAGCAGCCCACATCCAGGAGCTTGTCACTGAGGGGCACTCACTGTAGGGCAATCCCAGCCCCCGCGTTCCCCATGGAGTTGGCTGAGACCTTTGCTATGACTGTTCACAGTCCACCTTCTCTCCCCACAGGTGCTAGCCCCCAAGGTGCTCCCTGATAAGTCTCCTCACAATAACCTCCATTGCTGCTGCTGCTGCCCAGAAAACCAGCTGAACCCAAGCATGGCAAAAAGGCTGGAAGACACTGCCCTCAAATGTTAACATGAGTTGTTGTAGAGTGGTAAGACTAAGGCTGTCATTTTAATGCATCTTTTGACTTTTTTTGACGTCTGTTTTTTAATGAGTAGGTATTCATATTTATAAGAAAAACATACACAAACAGAAGAGAATGAGAAAATGATTTTTCTCTCAAAGATTAATTCAATGAGGGTCACAAAAGAAAAAGAAACTTAAGATCAGAAAATACAAAACATATAAAATATGCATTCCTTTTCTTATGGCCAACTGAGTGAATTTAACAGGTGAGAAGAGGTGAAACGGGAGGGAGGGAGGGAGGGAGGAAGGAAGGAAGGGAGGAAGGAAAGGAAAGGAGCAGTGAGTAAAACCAAGAAAGAGGCAAAGAGAGAAAGCCTGAGACAGCCAAGGCAGGACAGACACTGAGAAGGCAGCCCTGAGCCGTGCTCCCCATGCAGAACGAGACAGGAGTGTGAGAAGTAAAGTGGGCCCTCGGCCGCTGTGTGACCTGGGCTGGTTGGTGGCCCCCTCTGGGCCTCTGTTCTTCATCTACCAGATGAGGCACCTGGAGACTGAGGGTCTGGCCTGAGGTCACCTGGTAGGTGTCTCCCTCCAGTGGCCCAGCCAGGGATGCTCCCATCTCTCCCCTTCCCACTGCTCACCTTTCCCATCAGCCCCAGCACATCTTTGGTGTCCTGAATGCCTTGTTCTAGGTACCTGATGGCTTTCTTCACAATGTGGGGCTTGTCTGAGGTGAGGTCCATCCAGCCTCGGAGTATAAGGGTCTGGGAAGAGAACAAGATGAAAGATGAAGTCCTTGGTCCTGCACAGCCTCAACTTAGCCTGCTCATGACCCACCCTTTGCCACCCTGCACCCTGAGGCCCTGCTCGGCACAACCACATGCAGATCCCAGGGGATCCCTGCTCTCTCTCGTGGCCAGGTTTCCCACTGCTCCTTTGCCTGGAGTGACCTGTCCAGCACCCCTCCCCCCCCCAACCCAGTCCCTTCAGCTGCTGACCTACTACTGGTCTTCACAACCCAGCCTAGGCGGCCCCTTAGGAGGCTCTGCACTATTGTTCCTGCCTGTTTTACTCTGGGGTCAGGAGCCAGCACAGGGCCCGGGCAGGGCCATTCATGACCTCTCCTCTCCATAGGCCAACATGGGGCCTGGTCCTGCCTGCGAAGCCTGGGAAGGCCCTCTGAGTGGGTGAGCAGAAGCCCTTCCACCCAGCCCGTCCTGGCAGGTGGGGAGGGCTAGGCCTGGGAGTAGCACTGAAGGGGCACTTGGAAGACCCCTGCCCTGAAGCTTCCCTCGGTGGCCCAGACCAGCGTTTCTCTTTTTCTACTATTGCTCTCTGAAGGAGCCTTTTTTGATATTTTCTTCTAACCAATTTCTCTCCCTCTAAGAAATTTTAATACCCTAGATATGCCATATCTGTGTATTGTGTAATGTACGTATATCTATGTTTTATACATAAAGAGTAAGATTTTTTTATCCCCTCCCCCAAGAACCAATTTTTATGGCCTTGAAAATTGATACCAGCCCTGCCAGCCCAGGCCCATGACCTAAACCACCACTCATTCCAGCAGATCACTCCAGGGAGGGAGTGGCCCAGTGGGGCAGCTCAGCTGGATTTTCAAAAGAGTTAGGAAATCTGGACTTCTTAGGTAAAAATCTTCTGATTTCTAAATGTCAGCAACTAATTAAAGGCTTTAAAAAATAGTGCAGGCCACAGAAAACCTATCTAGGGATCGGACGCTGGACAAATGCCAACGTGTAACCTCCACTAAGCCCTGAGACAATGTGGGTGGGGCACGTGTGAGACCCAGGCTTGCCGGTGCCTGGGTGCGGCCCTCCCCCAGTTTCAGGGCACTTTGTGAGCATAATGGGCTACCCTGCTCTGATGTTGTGGGACACTACTTTCTTCAGCTGTTACCCTCGTGATGCTTGTGGTGGATACTTCTCTGGAGCCACAGGAGACCTTCAATATGCGGTCAGTGTACTCTCTGGCCTTGTCATGGCGGCCTACGAGCCAGAGGAAGAGGCTGGCATAGTACAGGGCAGTATCACTGGCTGTCCTGCGTAATTCCTTCAGGCTGCATTCTAGCTCCTGAATGGCTTCTCGGTCTGTAAGTCCAAGAGTAGGAGAGGAAGAGTTAGGATGCCCCTGGTTCTGCAGGGGCATCGAGGACCCAGGGAACCACCTCTAGACACTGTGGGTCTCTCTCAACACATGTAGCTGACTGCATGCCGCAGGACCTGAAGACCAGCAGTCCTCATCCCTGAGATGCCAAGATGCCATGGGGCTGCCCAGGCCTGGAATCAAGTTTGTTGTCTGAGATTTATCTTTTCTTCTCTGTGCCCAGCAGTGTGCTGAGCAGATAGACCATAACTGAATTCTTCGCCTCAGGCCCATAACTCAAGCTGGGTGGGGAAATAGCAGTTTATAGTCTTTCTTGGAACCTCTTCCCGACACTCTGGAGAGGTGGAGATTAGGAGTAGAATTATCTACATTGGCTTGATTTTTCTGACAAGGTCTTGGCAAAGAAAAGAAGAGTGTCTTCCCAACTCTTGGGATCTGGAGGGAGGACTCCTCCTACTGTCATGCTCTCCGTCTGCTCCCACTCAACTGGGCACAGTCATGGGGCTTTCTCTGAGGCCTCAAGGGGAGGGGAGCAGCAGCCACTCCTTGCTGGCCACCAGCATCTGCACAGTCACCAGTGCACACATCTCCTTTGGCAGCCCTTGAGTCTCTGGAGTGGGGCTTTCTTTCTCCTGTGGGGCCAGATCTGGCTGAGCATGGCTGTACTCACCAATGGTTTCACAGCATCTGTGAGCATAAATGAGGGCTATGGTGGAGCACAAGGACACGTCTGGGTGATTCTGGATGCTCTCCAGGTCGCTGATGGCATCCTGGATGTGCTCTGCAAATAGAGTCCACATGTTTATATTCTCAGGCTCCAGTCCCAGATGCCAGGAGATTCTGTAGCAGACACATGCAGTCCCTATCATTGCTGACCCATGGCTTGGCACTACCTGGCTTTACCCAGAATCAGAAAACTAACTGGTTTGAAAGGTGCCCAATGACCCGAGTTCTCCGAAGACTGAAGCTCCCTGAAAGGGTTGCTGCTACCATGGCCCAGGTTGCCAGGGGCTGGAGGTCTTATAGCTGAGAAGTGTACCTATGAGTACTTGCAGGATACTTGTGAGGCTAGAATTATCGGCTGGGTCAGTTCTGAAGAAGGAACTTAGGCAGGGCATTCCCAGCTAGCGTTCAAGAGCCACTGATTCCATCTGTCCCTCTACGTCCCCTAACATTGGCCATGGGCAGCTCAGCCAGCCCTCATCCCAGGACTGCCTTCTGCATGTTGGCAAGTCTGTACGTGCATGGGCCCCACTCCTCTCCCTGTACATGTACCATACCTGTCTGTACCCACACCTACCACTTCCTCTTCCTTTTCTTGTACTACCAGCTCTCAGCTCCCAAGCCTGGAATTAGTTCAACAGTCATGCAGCCATCTCTCCAACCACTCACTTTACAGATAGGGAAACTGAGGCAGCAGAGCAGGGATTGTGAGCACTCTGAGGTCTCAAAAGTCAACTAGATAGGGATTACATAGGCTTCTGTGGATTGATGTGGGAATCCGGCCACTGGGTATAAGACTGTTTCCATGGGAACATAACTCCTGGGGTCAGAAGACCAACGCTGACAAGTACTTACCTTCTGAGAGGACTCCATAGGCTTTAAAGAACTGCAACACAGGGTCATTGCTGAATTTCTCCAAGCCCACAGCCACAGCCTGCTGCATGTGATGGAAGTACTTTTCCTGGCCATAGTAAATGATCCTAGCCTACATGGAGGAAGACACAGTTGCAGTAGCCCCTGTCCTTTCTCTCTCTCTGTTCTGTCCCAGATGGGATGAGACCTGCTCCCTTCCCTACCCCCTTCTCCTCCTCAGTTATGCAAAGGGAAGAGAAAGAGGGAACATTCAGGCCCGTCCTGTCTTTTAGCAGCCCTGGAAACCACTCCATGCAGTTCCCTGGAAAGGAGTTTGGAGGTGTTTGTTTGGGAATTATCAACAGAATCTTGTTCAAATGTGATAGGGAATTCAACTCAGGCTTTGTGTTATGAATGGAATAAAGGGAAAGAGTGAAGACCAATAATAAGAAAAATTATACCAATAGTTGTACTTAAAAGTTATCGTGGGCTAACCACCTATTGAGAACTGTTATCCAGGGCTTTACATACATTATCTTGTGCATGATCCTCTCTACATCTTTCACACTTAAGGAAGCTGAAGCGCATGGAGACTATAGCTTGACAAAGGTCATGCAGTCATAGGGGCTGAGATTTTAAAGCTAAATCTCACTTCCCCTAAAGTTTGTGGGTGTTGGGTTGGGAGCAGATGTGGTTGGATTGTAAGCAGCCTTGTGGGCCATTTGAAAGAGCCCAGACATCATCCTAAGCTTAGGGAATAGGAAGCAGTTGGAATGGTTTCAAACAGAGGGATGTGTTCAGACATATGTTTTTGCAAAAACCACTCTGGCTGCTGTGTGTGTGCAGTGGTGGTGGTGAAGAATGCTGAAGCAGGGAAACCAGATGAGAGGGAGGCTGTTGCAGGTGCCCAGGGAAGAGATGGTGGTGGTCCTGGGCTAGGAGAGAAAAAGAAGTGGATGAACCCAGAAGACATTTAGAAGCTGACATTTCTTGCTAGATAGGATTATAAGATGGGTATGGGAAAGAGGTACGAATGGAGCCTGGGAGCTCAAATGGGGGTGCCATCTACTGAGGTGGGGGATGCGGAAGAGGAGCAGGCGGGGCGGGGGGGGGATGGAAGGGGAAGGGATGATGACAAGATGATGGAGATGGTTGAGTTGGTTTGGGGATGCTCAGCGGACAGGACTGGGTGGGAGATGCTAATTTGGGGCTCAGGGTGCACAGAGGGTACAGAAGGCGATGCACTTGCCAGGGAGAGTGCGGCAAGAAAGGGCAGGACCCCCTGAGACTGCTGGGGACAGCGAAGGGCGGTCACAGAGGTGGCAGGAGAGCAGCACGGTGCGGGGTCTCTGGGCCAGGGGCGGGGTGTTCCGCGGGGAGCGGCCGGGCGGCTCCCGTCCACGCACCATGAGGCAGGCGTCATTGCTGCCCATGTCGGGCTGCTGGCGGCTCCGAGTCCGGGTCTGCTGGGCCGAGCGAAGCCGGATTCCGGAGTCAGGGTCCTAGGCACGCCTCTCGCGGCCGAAAGGCTGAGGCGCGGGCGTCCTTGGAAACCGCGCTGCCGGCCGGTTGCTAGGGCGTCAGCGTGTGGAGCGGGAGTAGCTCGCTCCGCACGTGACGAGGCGAAGGCAATCGAGCGCCGAGAGAGCCGGTGGGCGCTGGAACGCCGGGTCGGCCTGCCGCGTCCGCTCAGCTGTACCGGCCGCGGGCGCCGAGCGGGGCCGCTGTCATGGGCCTGGGCAACAGCGCCGAGGGGACCGTGGGCGGGACCGAGGGCTACCACCTATTCCAAGTGAGTTGCCCCCACGGCGCCGGTGGCGTTTGCTGGGCGCCTGTAGCGCCGCGCCCGGAGGTCCGGTCGCCGGCCGGTTGGCGACTGCGGCGGGGCCCCGGCAAAGCGCTGTCACCCGGGTGGCGGGCGGTGCACCCTGCCTAGTGAGAACCGCCTCGGGAGGCGGCCTCGCGGGACTCCGGGCCCCCGGCCCGTCTGCGGCGCGGTCGGGCCCTGCGGCCGTCCCGAGTGCTAGCTGTGCGGGAAGCGGGAGCGTTTCCTGGCCTGGCCCCGAACGGCACTCTTCTTCCCCGTTGGAGAACGCACCAGTTCTAGCCGGGACGCCCTTGGCACGCGTTCGTGCCCGCCGGCTGTGTGCCGCGCTCCGTGCCGGGCCTGGGGAGAGTCGCAGCGCCGAGGACCGGGCGGTCCCCGCCTCGGGTCGTCAGTCCCTGGGGTCGGCGTGGCCAGGCGGACGCCAGCTGCCGGGGAGCCGGTCGGCAAGCCTGCCGCCCGTCGTGGGCTCGGAAGGGCTTCAGGGGGACAGTCGGGGACCGGAAGGCCAGGCGAGCGCGGCAGAAGCCTCGGGGAGAGCGTTTGCAGCTGGGGAGGGTCCCCAGGGTGAAACACTGCGGAGAGGGCCGGCCAGGAGGGGGCGGAGGATGGCCTTTAGATGCCACTATCGGGAGGTCTGGACGAGCTGTGAAGGTGACAAGAGGAACCCGCAGCCAGATGGAGATTGGGGGTGGAGATCTGTGCCAGCGCTGGAGGTGCGGGGCACTGCAGTGAGGGTGAAAGGGGCCGGAGGGTCTCTGACCCCTGAGTGCAGCGGGGAAGAAGGACGCCCCCCACCCTTCCCTTGTGAAAAGCAAATAGACGCAGAAATGGGTGTAGACAGGCAGATTTGTTGGTTTGGTGCCTGTTGATGGTCTCTGCGTGGAAGGAAGGGTTTGTTACCGGCTACCACATGGGAGGGCTAAATAAGGAGTTTTCTAATACAAAAGCCAGGCTGGCTCTGAGGATCCAGAGCTGACAGGGCTTGTGCTTGGTAATGGGCTTTCTCACGGTGAGGCACCGGTAAGAAAATGTGGACACTGGAGTGCATCCAGCCAGGAGTGTCTTCCAACAGGTTTGCTGGAAGGCAGAATACGGGATATTGGCAAGATGGGGTGGTGAGGTGATAGTGGGAGTGAAGACAGGAGGGGCCTGATGGGGAGGGACAGATTGGAGATAGGACAACGGATCAGAGGTCGTCATTCACAAAAACAGATATTTTTGAGTATTCTGGCAGGCAGAGTTCTAGGCACCAGAGGTAAAATAGTGAACAGAACAGACGTCCCTGTTCTCATGGAGCTTACATTTGGATGCTGGTAGGGAGAGCAGAGAAACCATAAAGAAATATATAGTAGGTGGTAATAACTGCTATCAAGAAAAATAAAGCCAGTTAATGGGATAAGAGTGATGAGTGGGGGAGGTTGAGGCAGGAGGATTGCTTGAACCAAGGAATTTGAGGCTACAGTGAGCTACGATTGCACCACTATACTCCAGCCCAGACAACAGAACGAGACCTGTCTCTAAAGAAAAAAATGGGTGTATTTTGGATAGAGTAGTCAGGAATGGCCTCTGCTCAAGTAGCATTTGAACAGATGCTTCTGAAGGAAGAGTGGACAGTACAGATATTTAGGGAAATACTATTCCAGATAGAAGGACCAGCAAGTGCAGAGGCCATAAGGTGGGTTGTACTTGTGTTTGAGGAAATGCCAGGAGGTGAGGCTGGTGTGCTTGGGTGATGTGGTGGGTATAAGGAGGAGATTAGCAGAGGATGAGACCAGACTGCATGGAACCTTGCATATTGTCATAAAGATTTAGGATTTTATCCTGAGATGTGGACCCATTGGAAAGTTTTAACTGTAGGAGTGAAATGACCTACTTATATTAAAAAAAAGAAGAACAACTGTCCTGCATTCTATAAATATTGGCCTTCCCATTGTGTGCCTCACATGTTGGAGAAGTCCCTGCCCTCAGGAAACTTAGAGGATTCACCTGGAAACTGCTATTACAGAGCAGTGGTTGGGGGAGGGCTCTGGGTTAGATTTCCAGGGGTCAGATTATTGAATTACTGAGTACTTGTTTTCATCTGTAATTTGGAGTTAGAAACGGTTAAATGATGGACAAAACAGGGAAGGTGGTGCCCTCCCCTGGCACCCAGTCAACCAACCCTTAGAAAATGTAAGCCACTATCATTGTGAATTCCATTAGGTTCCCTGATGGGGAAAATGCGGTGGAAGTTTTATGAAAGGCAGCACTTTGTGGGAGGAGCAGGGTGGAGCTGGGAGCTGGTAGTTTTGTAGGAGTGAGGTGCAGTAGCAGCATCTTAGATTTTTTCCACTACGGAGCCATGGTGAGTAAGGATGAGGCTCTAGTGAGGGAAGGGGAGTGTAGCTGGGCTGAGGACAAGGCCACAGGAGAGGATAGGCAGACTGGATGGACTAGGGGTGGGCCAGGCCTGGGGACGGGGCCTGTGGACCTCATTAATGGTAGAGGGTAGCTGACACACAATCAGAGGAGGGGAACAGGCAGGCAGTGGGAGCAGCGGCCTTACCTGAGGGATCAGAGATAGTGAGGGTCTTGCTCTGTTACCCCAGCTAGAGTGTAGTAGCACCACAGTAGCTCACAGCAATGTCAAACTCCTGGGCTCAAGCAATGCTCCTGCCTCAGCCGCCCGAGTAGCTGGGACTATAGGCAGGTGCCACCATGCCTGGCTATTTTATTTTTATTTTTATTTTTATAGAGATGAGGTCTCACTATGTTGCCCAAGCTTGTCCTATGGTTTTTAAAAGACCCCTGAAGAGACACAGGGCAGGGCCCAGAGCTCCCTTCCTTGCAACTGGGAGCAACTCACCCTCTGGGCCAGGCCAGTTAGGGCTGGGGTTGGTTGCTGGGCTCACTCCCATTGGAAGCCATGCAGCTTCTGGAGGTGACAAGCAAGGGCTTAATTGGTGACAGTGCCAGAAGGGAGTTCTAATTCCAGGGGCAAACTGGCCCTGATACAAAGGCTCAGCAGTTTGTTCTCAGCTGGTTCTCTGTGAGCTCTCCTTCAGCTTGGGGAATCTAAGGCTGGAGGGGCTGATGGTGGGTAGCAGGAGCCACAGGGCCTTCCCCCGAGGGAGCAGCAAGAACCCGAGACCACATGAGCCCTGTGCCCTCTTGGCTGGGGCCTGGCCTGACCAATGGGTCATCAAGTGCCCACAGCCAAAGGCCTGAGGGTGTGGGCCCACCTTCAGAGTCCAGGACCTTGGGACAAAGGCCATATTGTTTGAGCAAGGCTCTGTAAAATAGGGCCTTTGAGATGAATTTCTGCCACAGCCTGCAAGGGCTGATTGTTGTGCTTTTAGAGACAGCAGCGAGCTGGGGAGTTCGGGGAGGGACAGGGAGCATCCTGGGGCTGGGAATGCCTCCTGGAGAAGGTCTTCCGCATGGGCATGGAGGCGAGACTGAGGCTGGGGCTATAGCTGAGCCGCTGGAGAGGCTCCTCAGGCCACAGCCAGGCTGCAGGGATTGGTACTGCTTCCCCACCAGGCTCCCCAGCTCATGTGAGTCCTGCCCCTGGGGTCTGCTCTCCTGTGCCAGCATGGCTCAGTGGCTCTCATCACCTGCTAGACTGAGCCTGGGTCTGCCAACTCAGGGTCTGGGGTCCCCTGGGATCTGGCCACAGACTGCCCTTCCCACTCTTTCTGGGCACAGTCTTGGTTGCATCCTTCCTGGGGCCTGCCCGCTTCCACTGCAGTCGGGCCCTCCCTTTTTGTCCAGTCTACACCTTTCTGGTAAACCCTCTTGGCTTGCCAGCCAGCCCCAGCCCAGTGCTCTGGGGCAGCATTCCCACAGGCCTGTGTCGGCTTGTCTCCCTGCTGCCTCGGGTAGTCCCCAAGGCTGCCCTGGGCCGTGAGCCTCTCTAGAAGCATCTGTGCATCATGATCAGGAAAGAACCATTTTCCTAAGAAGAGGATTGGTGCCCAGGAAGGTAGGGAGAAAGGATGGATGGAGTGAACCTTGAGAATTCCCAGAATAGTTCATGCCAGACATTTGTCCTCACGGGGAACTGGGAGTGGTGATGGTTTCTAAATTGAGAGTGGGAGCGGGGGTGGGGACGGGGGCTTCTCAGACAGCCATCAGGTTGGTGCAGTGACTGTGGCCTCTGCTCTGGGACAGGTGCAGGAGAACTCACCGGCCCAGAAGGCGGGCCTGGAGGCCTACTTTGACTTCATCCTCACCATTGGGCATGCGAGGCTGGTGAGGCTCCCTACCTTGTCTCCGCTGTGCTTGTGTGTGTGTGTGTCTGTCTGTGTGTCTGTCCCTCTGCCCCACAGAGGCCCCAGCCTGCTCCTGCCTCCCTTCTAGGGGGAGGCCCAGCCCTGTCTCCCCTTCCTCCTAGGCTATACTCGGAGCCTTATTGGGACCCCACCTAGAGCTCCTGAGCCCTCTGGGATAGACTAGGCACAGATGGACTCTTGGAGGTGGCCACAAGACCTAAGGGGCCTGCCTCTTGGGACATGTGTGAGGGTTCTGCCCAAGGGAAGCACAGAGGGGCAGCACCGGAGTGCTGTGGACTGAGGAGGCTTTTTGCTTGCTTTGTCGTTTTCTGGCAGGCTGAGGGAGGAAGGTTTGGGTGCGGTGGGGGGTGGGTGGCAGTGGCTGCAGGCCCAAGCCTGGTCTGTGAACCTGGGCCTAGCTCCCACCCCAGCCCATCCCCACACCAGACTGCTGGCCACCAAGGCCATTGCCCCATCTCAGGCCCAGACTTGTACGAGGGTCCCAGCCCCGGCATGGGGGAGCCTCGGAGTCAGCCCCGTTGCCTCCACAGAATGAGGATAATGACACACTGATGGCGCTGCTGAAGGCCAATGTGGAGAAGCCTGTGAAGCTAGAGGTGTTCAGTACGAAGACCATGAGGGTGCGCGAGGTGGAGGTGGTGCCCAGCAACATGTGGGGCGGCCGGGGCCTGCTGGGTGCCAGTGTGCGCTTCTGCAGCTTCAGCAGGGCCCACGAGTACGTGTGGCACGTGCTGGTGAGTGGGGGGCCGCCCAGCGTGAGGGAGAAGGCGGGGCTAGCAAGGCTGGGGGGTGGGGGGCTTGCAGGAGGCGGGTGGGACCAGAGCCAGATGGCTAGAGAGGCCAACAGCCGGTGGGTTTACCAGAGGATTCTCTGAAGGCAGAGTCTGGTCCACCCCAGAGAAAGCAGCTCATTACTACCCGAACAGGGTGCCCTGCTTCTTGTTAGCCACGTGACTTTGGGCACTCTTACCCTCTATACCGAGGTTACTTAATTTGAAAGGCGGGAATGCCATCTACTGGAACGGTCGTGGTGCCGCCAGAATGCTGCTGCTGCTGCTAGTGTCTCTCCTCTGCCTTCTCTTTTTGTCTTCTCCCTCTCCCTCTCCACACACACACACACACACACAAACAAACTGGCATATCTGTCTGTGTCCCATGAGATTATAACTCTGTATTTTTACTGTGTCTTTTCCATGTTTAGATAGATTCCATTGTGTTGGAATTGCCTACAGTCACATGCTGCACAGGTTGGTGGCCTGGAGCAATGGGCCACACCGCACAGCCTAGGTGTGTAGTAGGCTGCACCATCTGGGTTTGTGTAAGGACACTCTAGGATATTCACACAATGATGAAATCGCCTGATGACACATTTCTCAGAATGTATCCCTGTCATTAAGCTATGTGACTCTCTATGTAGTGGTTTTTCTGATATACTGTTATATGATCAATAAATATCTTAATGAACCTCAGCGACTAAGCTGTCATAGATGTTAGAGTCTGTTCACAGACAC
Source organism: Lemur catta (assembly GCF_020740605.2). Taxonomy (NCBI): domain Eukaryota; kingdom Metazoa; phylum Chordata; class Mammalia; order Primates; family Lemuridae; genus Lemur; species Lemur catta. The sequence goes on from NC_059128.1 coordinate 143,635,000, forward strand.
ACATGCACACCTGACTCCTGAATATATCGGTGGTGTCCAGGTTCTCAAATGTTCAGTCCTGTGGCTTAATGTAAGGAAGGTGCCTGAGCTAGAAGCTAGAAATTTGGTTTCTAGCCTCTTCTATTGCTCCCTCACTTCTTGGGGGAGCCCAGCCAAATTTCTCAATCTTTGCAGCCTGCCTCAAGTTGCCCATGAGTGAGATGGGACTGATGATGCAAACTCCTTTGCATTTCCCAGGGAGGCTGGGAGATTGGGAGTGGTAGAGCTTTCCAGGAGAGAGGGCAGTCTTTGCTTGTATCCAGTTTTCCTCACTTCCCTCACCTCCAACCCCTAGGGCTCTTCAGCCACATGCCTACAGCAGTAGCAGCAATGCAGTTGGGCATTTACTGTGGCCAAGGTGTGGTTTTCTTTTTTTGCATATATTTATTTAACCTTTTCAGCAACCCTATGAGTAGGTATGTATCTTACTGTTAATTGAGGGGAAACTGAGGCTGAGAGAAGTTCAGTAATTTGTTCAGTCACACAGCTAGCAGTTGGATTCCAAAGCCCATTGCTGAGCCGTGGCATGCTGCTGCCCTCTGCTGGGCATTCTGTAGACTGCAGGAGGGAGTCTGGGCTTGAGGCCCTGCTTGGGGACAGAGGACAAGTGTCCTCACTACCTGGAGAGGTGGCTCCCCCCCGCCCCCCCCCCCCCCCACCCCGTCATCACTAAGGCCGATAGTTTGTGATTCTTTCCCCAGAATGTGGAACCATGTTCACCTGCCGCCCTTGCCGGCCTGCAGCCCTACACAGACTATGTGATTGGTGCAGACCAGCTCCTCCAGGAGGTGAGGAACCCACGGCCCGCCCCTCCCCAGGCCCCCTGGATGAGGTGTGGAGAGATGGGTGCTGTCCACGAGAAGTGTCTCATTCTGTTGAGGTTTCCAGTCTGGTCCTGGGAGCACGCCTCAGGTGCTGTGTGTTTCTTATAGTCTGAAGACTTCTTTACGCTCATCGAGTCCCATGAAGGGAGGCCCTTGAAGCTGATGATTTATAACACTGAGACTGACTCCTGCCGGGAGGTGACTCTAACTCCCAATGCAGCCTGGGGTGGAGACGGCAGGTACTTCCTGGAGTTGGAGGGCTGCAGGGCCAGCGGGGTGAGGTCTGACCAGGGGGCATGTACCACACGGTCCCACGGAGATCCTGAGGTTGACCACTGGTCCAGAAGTGCCCTTTCCAGCCCTCTTACTGCTGGTAGCGGGTGGGGTGGTAAAGGTAGGGAGGGCTGTGGGGTAAGCCCCTGGACTGAATGTTTCTGGCCTTTGGCAGTCTGGGGTGTGGCATCGGCTACGGGTATCTACACCGGATCCCAACTCGGCCCCCCAGCTACCACAAGAAGCCGCCTACTGCACCACCACCGGGTGCCCCACCACCGGGTGCCCCGCCACCGGGTGCCCCGCCACCTGGTGCCCTGCCACCTGGACCCATCCCACTGGACTCTCCTGCCCTGGAGATATGTTCCAGGCAGAGTGAATACGTGGAGGTATGTGGGGAGCATTTGCCAACCAGGGGAGGAGGGGAGTTTCCTGTGGGCAGAGGGGCCTGCCAGCTGGGAAGGGAGAGGACTCCCTTGCGGAGCCATCAGCCACCCTCACCAGGGGCGTCTGTGGGTCCCTTGTGCTCTGGGAGGCCCATCTGCTTCTGGGACCCAGTGGGAGCAGATGGCCCTGCCTGGAACAGTGAAATTCACTGTCTAGAGGTGAGGGGGGAGACGAGGCAATAGTTGTCATCTCCGTTTCATGAGTGGGAAACAGGCTGAGATGGGCTTGTTCTGTGCTTCAGTGAGTCTGTGGTGAAGCTGGGCCTCCAGAGTCCCAGCTGAAGTCTGCAGGGAAGCACTGGCCTTGCCTTCGCGGCTGATGAGCGGGTCCTGAGAGCACCTTTGGGCACTGGGTTGGAGCCTGGGGTTTGTGCGGGGGCATCTGAGAATGCTCTCCAGGTACACCTGAATTCAAGGAAGGCCCTCTCTTCTGTGGGTCACTGATGGGGGCCCAGGCAGCAAAGGGAATGTGTGGGGGCCGGGTGAGCAGCTGGGGCTTCTCAGCACAGCAAGGAGAGTGCTCCTTCTGTGTCCACACTGCAGGGGAGGCCTGGCCAGGCCCCTCTGCCTGACTTCATGTTGCCTACAGAGGAAGGGTAGGTAACTAGGGCTGTTCCCTTCCTTCAGGCAGAGGTGCTCACAGGGCAAGGTTGGGCTGGTGGTTAGGTTGAACTGGGAATCCTTCACTTCAAGGCCCTGTCCTGATTGACCCCTCCCTGTTTCCTCCTCTCCCCTAGGCCCTATTGCAGGCCCCTGGCTCCTCCATGAAGGGCCCACTTCCTGGGCCTGGGAATCTCAGCCATGATGCTCCAGACCTTGGGGGACTTCCACGTTCCTTGGAGACTCCTCTTCACCCTCCACCTCCAGTGCAGCGAGTCATGGACCCAGGTATTGGGCGGGCCCTGGAGAGGAGTGGGCCCTGGGCTCAGGGCTGGGCTTTGGCAGCAGTGCCAAAACTTTCCCTGGGGCCTGCTGACTCCTCCTATCTCATATACAGCAAGATAGTTGCAGATCATCCAGTCCAGTGCAGGGATGGGGAGTCTGTAATCCAGAGACGAGAGGTGGCCTACTTCAGGTCACACAGCAAATTGGAAACAGCAGAGTCTAGGTCCACTGCTGCTGTGCTACTCCCTTGATACCAACCCCAGACCCCTTTCTTTCCTCAGAAACAGGCAATGGGCTCCTCTGGGGTTGGGTGAGAGGTATCACCAGGGCTGAGGAGAAGATAGTCTCACAGGCTGGGCCAGATGCCCCAGGAACAGGGAAGGGTGAGCCCAGGGTATTGGTTTTCCAGTGGTCAGGGTTTTGTGCTGGCAAAGAACTGTGCCCCTCCCCTAGGCTTCCTGGACGTGTCAGGTATTTCACTCTCGGACAGCAGCAATGCCAGCGTGTGGCCCAGCCTGCCCTCTTCCACAGTGCTGACTTCCACAGCTGTCTCAGCCTCAGGGCCAGAGGATGTCTGCTCTAGCAACAGTTCTCACGAGCGGGGCGGTGAGTGGCTAGCATCTCCTGAAGTCCTCTGGCAAGGACCCCAGGTTGCTGGGAAAGCTGCCATGAATTCCTCAGCTGGGTTAGAGGTTGACCATCTGGTTGAATCCAGCCACATCAAGGCATCTATACACTCCACCTCCCATCCTCCATTAGGCCTGCGGTGGCAGTGGGGGGTCTGTGGGGTTACGGACAGAACACGGCCCTGTGTTCTGCAGGCCTCCTCAGCATCACCTTCTGTGTTCCAGGTGAGACCACGTGGTCTGGGTCAGAGTTTGAGGTCTCCTTCCTGGACAGCCCAGGTGCCCAAGCCCAGCTGGATCACCTACCTCAGCTGACCCTTCCCGACAGTCTCACCTCTGCAGCCTCACCAGAAGACGGGCTATCTGCCGAGCTGCTTGAAGCCCAGGCTGAGGAGGAGCCAGCAAGCACAGAGAGCTCAGATTTCGGGGTGGAGGTTGAGGGGCTGGCCAAACAGGCCCAAGTCTCTACCCCAGAATAATACCCTGGGCTGTGACAGGGCTCTTAATGACATTTCATGAGGCCCAGATGTGGGCAGGCAGCCCAGCTCCTGCGTGATCCCATCCCTGTATGTTCAGCTTCCTAGGCAGCAGTTCCAGGTGACGTGCAGGGACTTCTGCTGGCAGGGGGCTTGTGTGTCTGCTCAGGCCCTACTTCTGGTTTCTGGGAGATGACCTCCCAGCATTTATCCTGACTGATTTCCTGGTTTGGGGGGTTTCAAAGAAGTCCTTCTGGGGGGATAGAGGGCTGGGAATAGCACCCCGGACTATGTTTTGTAGGAGATAGGGGAAGGGGAAGGATTCGCTGCTTAGGTGGGATATGAAGCCTTAGTGTATAGTCAAGAGGAGGTCATCTTATGGCCATGCCCCCTTGGGTCCAGTGCTTGTTCCTGCTCTGGTCACTGGTGCTACCCAGGAGGCAGCAGAGTCAGGTCATAATCTAGCATGTAGACGGGGTGAGGAAGGAAAAGGGTTGGTGTTGAGTGTTGGCCTGATTGCTTTGATCATTCCTGCATAGCTCAGCCAGCTCTGTCTGTACTGGAAGGGGCCCCCAAACACCCATCACTGACTCTGTCAAGTGCCCGCATCCCTATGCTACACTGCCAGTTGGCTCAGGTTAGCCAACATGCCAGTCATGGTTGGAGGAGAGAGGCAGTGTACTTGCCCACCTCTCCTGGAGGGAGGCGGGTTGGAAGTTCTAGGCCCTTTAGTAGCAGAGACCCACTTGTGCCAGAGACCATGATGCTTCTTCTTCCCCAGGGTCTACATGCCACAGAGCTAGTATCCGCAGTGGCGACACCTGCTAGCTCCCAAACTTAACACTACTATGTCTTCTAAATATACAAGGCATCCAAATAGCCCCAATAGTGAATTAAAGTTGCAAATTAAAGTTCACCATCCTAAGCAGACTCTCAAAGCCAACGGGGTCTCTTCACATACAGCCCCCAACCCAAGGAGAAATTAGGGGCATAGACAAGAGTGGGTAAGGGCCCTTCTGTTCTTTCCTATAGTATGGGAGGAAGCTGTTCTGCCCACCCCCAGGTGCCTTTGGAGGCTAAGGCTAGGGACTCAGTTCCTGTGGAGGAGGGATGGCCCCTTACCAGCTGCAGTCTCATACTGCTTTGACTGGATCCTCACCGTCCTATCCATGCTCCTTGCTAATAACTGTGAAAGCTGCCTCTGGCCTTGTCTTCTAGCCTCTTCCCAGTTTAAAGTCTCACCTTTGTAGCATGATTTGTAATGTTGGTGTATGTATAGGGAACTCACAAGCTCTGGCAGGTCTGCAGGACAAGGGCTGTCTGTTCCCGGGTGGGTGGGCACAGACCAACTATATGGAGAGGGCCCCAAATCAACAAACACTAAGTTTTAGGCACTGTGACTACATTTAAAGCAAACCCTTGTCAAGCCTACCAGAGCAGCCAATAAGTGTGCAGAACAGTGAGCCATTGTTGTGTCCTGGATTGTCTGGGAGCCCCGTGTCCAGTCTGCAGGAATGCAGGAAGTAGAACAGGATTGCCACAGGGCTGTTCTGGGGCCAGCTTCCCTTAACTCTAGCCTGGCAGTCGGACCCACAGTTGCCCTCACCTGAAGGTTCTGGCTCTTCCCTCCCTCATTTTTACTTTCCCCTCCCACTTAAACTGGGGGATAAAATGGGTAACAATCCTACTTTCCAGGGTGGACATGAAACCAGAGGTTTCTTACTTTTCTCTGTAATCTATAAAGGAAAATGACAAGTGAAAAAAAATAAATGTGTACTACACTTTGAAATATTTTAACTAAAGCCTTTATTCTATACAACTGTGAAATACAGATTTTTACTCTTTTGGCATTGCAGACTGTCAAATTTTCTGGAAATCATATTACTGGTTAGACTGGAGGGGGAAAAAAATGTACAATCATGCTGGGGGTCAGATCTATGACAGGAAGGGAGCGCAACCACCCAAGGCTCAGCACACAGGGCAAAATAACCCAGCAAAACCCATTTCTTCAGCTCAAAGGCCCCTCGTGCAAACACAACTGAGGGTTGGTAAATTTTTTTTTTTTTGCCATTAATTCACAACTATTGCTAAAAAATGTACACCAAAAGTGCACTGTTGTATCCAACAGATAGATAGAAAGGACTTTTAAAAAAAAGAAGCTGGTTGCTCTCTGAGGAAGGGATAATGACCATTTCAGCTCATTGGAAATGTGGCCATGTCTTTGTTCACTTCAAAGTGCAGGAGACAATGGCTTGTTCACGTTCCAAAGGAAGCTGGCCAGCAGTGAGGGAACCCTGTCTCTGCAGTTGTGCGGATCAGAATATCTCTTAAGTAAGGTATGGACCTGGGCCCATCAGCTGCCCCCAGCTGAACCTGTGAAGATATAGAAAAGAAAAAACCTTCCCCCACCCCCCTCCCCAGTCCCTGCTATTGTGGGGACAAGCCACACACAAGCTGGGGAGGCAACTGGACTGGAATAAACTGCCCTCTGAAGGCACTTGTGCTTCTGGCTTCGTACAGGAGGCTTGTCGTATGTAGTTTTATGGGGGTGGACCATTAATCTAGTCTGAATACAAATGACCTTGGGGAAATCCAAAGTATTTTCTGCCAAAAGTTGAAGTATGTATCCCCAATAAGTTATATTCTGTACAAGATCCAAATGATTCTATGAAAGCTTTAGACTGTTAGAAAGAACAGTGAAAAGAAGACCAGGATACAGGTACAACAAAAGCCTGCATATAAAACTTTGGAAAAACAAATATGTATACTTCTAGGTTATGAATATCAAATTAACTCACTATGATATCCCTTTACTCTGACACTATAAGTTTTTAAGTAACATTTGAATGAAATTAAAATTTCATCATGGTCTTAAGTTTTGATGATGTCATGCTGCTCACTAGAGCAAGACCCTGTGGTCTCAGCTGGCTTTGCCTATAAATAAAACTGGACACAGTGGAGGAAGGGGTGAAACAGCTGCACCTCCCTGGGGCTGCTGCACAGCCAGGGCGTTATGGGGGAGTGCAGCATCGCTAGGCACAGGCTGCGCAAACTCTGGCCCAGCAGTCCAAGCGCTATGATTCCAGCACCTGGAATTTCAACACATCTTCTTACAAGAACACATCTGAGATGCAATATTAAAAACAAGCCCAACATTAATCATTTATTATGAAACGGGCTGGTTCTCAAATTGTGCAACAGCAAATACCCATTAAAAATAACTATCTTAAATGGTGAAAACAATTTTTTTATGACAAACTTGGAAAAAGCCTTCATAGCTACTGCATGAATGGAATGTACTCTCTTAGAAAAGCTACAGAGTATGCAGGTTTGATGTCGAAACACAGTGACAGATGTGTCCTGACCAATGTGTCACTAACAAGTGCTAACAAAGATAAGGTCCTTTGAAACAAAAGGAGGAAGCAAAGTCTGCACTGGCCTGTTGTCAGTTCTCTGTACATCTCGCAAGACAGTGTCTGCTTGGGGCTCTTCTGCTCTTGCACTCTGCTCCTCTGGGGACAGCTTAATCTACACATGGAGACTGGTTTCTATATTACATCTCAATTAGTCACTTCAATTGAAAGATAATCTCAGTCCATACCAAGTCGGCCATTAGGAGTCTTGCTCCCGTTGGGGCTCAGTGGGCTTCCTAGGACTACTCTTGGGGCCATAGAGGAAGGTAGTAAATGAATACCCAGGAGCATTAGCCCACCCTTCACGTGGACTTCTGACGGTAATGCAGGGTGAGGTCACCACCACTCTTCCATATGAAGTGCTTCACTGTTCGAAGGTCCATATTTGGATCCAAAACCTGAATAGCGAAAAATAAAAAATTTCAGTCCCTAGTATCTAAAACTTAACTGTTAACTCAGGGACTTTCATCAGATGATCCAGCTTGTTCACTCCTTTCTCATGCCTGGTGGCCTGCTCTGGCTGTCTCAGCTTCCATGCATGCAGGCCTGAAACTGGGCACAGTGAGATGTGCATCTTTTGTGACTATGCCAGAAAAACCAAGCCCTCTTTCAACCATTCCTCTGAAGCCATGCCTTGAGCACAAAAATAGTGTTGCCATTTCTGCACCTACCTCCACTCCAAATCTTAAACTAACATGGCATATGCTGCTCTGCAAATCAGAAAGACTATGTGTCATTTTCTTGTCAGGAAAAAAAAAAAAAAGCTACCAGCACATCCACATTTGTCTATGTGTGTATTTAAATCTATGCATCCTTTTCCTGAAAACCTTCCTAGGGGTAAACAGGAGTGTTAGGGTGGACTGAAGAGCCACTCCGAAGGGGCTTCACAAATAGGTGGGTGAAAGACCCAGGACTCCTTAGAGCCTCTCTCTAAAAGCAGAAGCACCCTCAAAGGCAATAGATTTGGGAACTATAATCACACCATATTATGTCACTTTTTCTGAGCACCTGCACTGGAAAAAATGGGGATGTGGTCCTCAAGTCCACTTACCTGGTCCTGGCATAAAAGTTCAATTTTCTCCTCTGCCAATACAGCAATATCCTCTTCTTTTTCCTGTTCTCCTGATTTTTCATTATTAGAAGAGCTAGTTGTTTGAGATTCATTATCCAAGTTGATAATTTTCTCATAAACATGTTCCATAACTTTCCGGACTTGAAGCATGTCACTAGCAGAGAGTCTATCCCTGTAAAAAGCAACAGCATATTGTGACATCAGGGAAATCACTAGATATCTCTACCATATTATTTTTCTTTGGTGTTAACATTTCATAAAGATAAAACATACCACAGAAACAAACCAATAAATGTCAAGGCCTTCCAGGGGTGGGGAACCTGCAGCCTTAAGGCTACATGTGGCCTTCTAGATCCATAAGTGCAGCCTTTTGACTGAATCCAAATTTTACAGAACAAATCCTTTTATTAAAAGGAGTGGAAAAAGATGAAGCTTTTCTTGACTCCTTTGGTGCTTAAAAAAGAACAATCTTGAAATCAGAAGGCCACAGCTTCCCCACCTCTGGGAAGATTTTGTACAGTGTACTCCTAAGACACAGATTATATGCGACTAAATGAGATTAATTCATGTTCTTAAAACTTACATATACACATAGAATAGCAGCCTTGGGTTTTACTCCCTTGAATACTTTCCCAGAGCAAGGGCAAACTAATCCTGGACAGGAAGGCAGCCCCCAGTGCTTACGAGGGACGGATGCTCTTGGTGCTCAATTTTCCCTGGGCTCTCCTCTCCACTGTCATGCTTTCAACTAGCACCTGTGGGCAGATGATGCCCCATTCTAGACCTTGAGTCTCAACCTTCTGCTCTAGACCACAAACCCAACAGCTGGCTGGGTGTCTACAGCTGAACGTCCTATAGGCACCTCAAACTCTACATGTCCCAAACTAGACTCATTAACTCCCTCACCCCCCAAACCTACTTCTGTATCTCTGACAAAAGTCAATAATTGTTAAACCAAGAAGCTTAAAACTCTGAAAGCCATCATGAACTTCAGTCATTAAATTTAGTTGAAGTGATGTCTAGGACTCACTTTAAAATAATCCAGTGTGTATTTGTGTGGAGGGAGGTGGGTGAAAGAGTAGGTAGAAGTATAGATGAAGCAAACTGTTTAGCAAGGTGTTGATAATTATAGAAGCTGTCTGATGGGCCAACGGGAGCTCATTATCCTACTTTCTGTATAAATTTAGAAATCTCTGCAATAAAAAGATTTTAAAATTTCTTGTTGATTTTATTTGCTAGGATATACATACTGTTCACAGTTCAGCATGCCATCCCTACACTACTAAAATTCTTCTCTTGGGTCTCCCTGCCTTGAACCTCTGCCTGAGTCACATCCCACATTTGCTTAAAATCTCAAGTGTTTAGTCACTGCATGCTCTGTGGGCTTGGCATCCAAATCCAGCGTCAGTGAAACCTTTGCCTTTCTAATTACCTCCTAGTATCTCCCTGCTGCCCCTCCAGCCTATGCTGCAGTTACATGGGTCTTCATGCTATTTTCCAGTATCCTGTGTATGCTCTGACTTCCACATCCCCAGTCAGACTGTGTTCTGGACCTAGAATATCTATCTTTTGGAGCTGTCCCCATTCTTACATGTCCAGCTCAAATTTCATGTCCTTCAACAAGAAGCCTTCTAGAAGGCTACAGCCAAAAACTCATTTCTTTTTCCCACTCTCATTATTCTCTAAGTATCCATAAAAGCAGTTTTATACATAGGTTGTGTCCTAAACTGTTATGACAAGAGAAAAAACCACGTCTTATTTATTTTTGAACACCTGCAGTCTACCACAGTTGATACTTAGTAAAGGGTTTAATGTATAAACTTTTAATGTTATAAAACTCAGCCTTAGATCTAGCACTTGCCTCCTTTACTATAAAAGCAATCATAAGGAAAAAGAATTCTCTCCAGTAATTAATTAGATTAAGGCACCACATGACACTACATTTACTTACTTTTTTAAGGTTTTTGCTCCTGAAGATGCATGAGGTTGGAGGTAGAAAGGAATTTTGTTGAATTTGGGCATATTTTTCTGAAATATCAAAAGTTAAAAAGGTATAATAGTTTCTATTAGCTGACAAACTAAAATCATGTCAACAGGAAAATATGATTTACAAGTAATAATTATTTTACAATTAAAAGTAACTTTCTATGATGTTTATAGTAAGCAATCAAATTATCTAAGTCAACCTCTGAAAAAAATTTATCAGAAAAGTATAACATCTGGTTTTGTAATAAAAGATATGTAAAGACAAATTATATGTAGTATTAGTGGCAATAACAAATTATAGCATGGCTCTTCTTCAATAACATTACAAGGTATTAAAGGGAAACAAACTTTAATTTTTCAAGCCATAAAAACCAAAATATCAGTATTCTGCATTAAAATGTTGGGGCTAACACCTAAAGGCCCAAAGAAAAACTTGGGTGTCTTGAGAGAAACCCACAACATTCACTTTTGAGCAAAGCCACAGACTCTACGCTGGTGAGGCCCATTATCCAACTGAAAAGGCCAATCAGGTCCTCCCATTTTCTTTCCCTCTGACATCAGAATGAGGTCTGAGGTTTTAAGAAAGAGTGGAAACGTCAGCCAAGAACCTAGATGTCTCCCATGAGGTAAACCACATACTTAGATGAAGGAGAAAATTATCTGGTCATCTTTTCTCAGGGTATTAATCCCCTTCGAGCTTCCATGTCAAATCCTATCTGGATGTTTCCTCTCAGCAACAGGCCACAGGTCTAAGGTCAGCAATGCACCCCAGGTGAGTTTCACACTCAAAGGAAGTAGTGGTTTATGGGTAGCTCGGACATAGAGAAGACCACAGAATACCCATCAGGTGTTACACTGGCTTTAAGTTCTTGGAGGTATGTCTGGGATAGAAAATATATTTTCTAAAGGTTCTAGAGATTAAATTCCTTTTCATACGGCTTTAGGAATATATAAAATAAGCCAAGAGTACATAACAAGAGTCTAGAAAGAGATTCAGGTATACATTTAGTACATGATACAGATAGCATTTTAAATTAGCAGAAAAAGGATAGATTAGTTAATAAATTGTGCTGGCACACTGGCTATCTCTTTGGGAAAAGTTTGAATTCCTATCTCACACCAAGCAGAAGAATGAATTCTAGTAGGTTAAAGATCTAGACATAAAAAATTATCATAAAGGTACTAGAAGAGAATATAGGAGAACATTTTTGTTACTTTAGAGTGGGAAATACCTAAACAAGACATCAAACTCAGAGTCACAAAGAATGAATTTGATTAATTAAACTTTTGATTATATAATTAAAACTTTTCACCTGGCAAAAGACACTATAAACAAAGTAAAAATTTAAATGAGAGACACAGATAATAGTCAAAGGGTTAATATTCAATATAAAGAACTCTTATATATCAATAAGAAAGACAAGTGACCCAATAGAAAAATGGGTAAAGAATACGAACAGGCAATTCACAGAAGAAATACAAATGGCCAATATGAAAAGATGATTAACCTCACCATGAAATTTTAAAAAATCCATATTAAAACAATGAGATAACATTTGGTTATCTTTTAGCAAAGATTAAAAGTATCCAGCATTGGTGCAGATGTGGGGGAATGGGCACTCATACACTGATGGTGAGAGTGTAAACTGGTATAGCCTTCGTGGAGGGCAATTTGGCAATATCTACCAAAATTTAAAATGTGCATACCCTTTGATCCAGCAATTCCACTTCTAGGAATTTATCCTAAAAAGTACACAAAAATATATGTACAAGGATGTTCACTGAAGCACTGTTTGTAATAGAAAACATTGGAAACAACCTAAATGTCCATTAATAGAGGACTGATTAAATAAATTATGGTACCATTTATAACATGGAATATTATGCAGCCATTAAAAAGGAATGGTCCATATGTACAGACATGAAAAGATGGCTAAGATACATTTTTAAGTGGAAAAAAAAGTTGCAGAACAGTATGTATAAGAGATTTTGTGCAAAACAAAATGAACTATACATATATGTAAATAAATATATGCTTGTGTATGCAAAGAAAAAAGTACTGAAGGCTATGCATTAACTTATTAATAGTTATTATCTCTGGGAGGAAGGATAGGGAATGAATGGGCAAGAATGAATGGGGAAGAAATGGGAGTTTTACTTCATTTATTATTTATTGAAAAATCGTTTATTATTTTTATAATTAAAACCCAACCAAGATAACTATATAAATAATTATCAATACTACTTCTGCAACTTTGGAACTGCAAGGAAGCAGATGAGAATTCCACTTGGGAATCTAGTGTTTTTTAAGATTTAAGATTATGTTGTCTAAATCAGTTAATTTATTAAGTTGGAAAAAATAAAAGGACAAAGTGAGAGTGGAGGACACTTACATCCACAGTGATGTCAATTACCCATTGTGGCACCGTCTCATTAAGAAGCATTGACTCTGTCTCACCCCCGGAATCTCGGCACAGCAGCCTAAACATAATCCAGCAGGTAGTAAGTGGCACAACAAATGCAGATGACAAAATCACTGTTAACAAACTTTAGAGGCCCACAGATTACAAGGCCATGCACATATACTATAGCTGCTTCTCTGAGTCCTTCAGTGACAATAGGAAACCTGGGTGCAAGCAAAGCACTCAATAAAGGTCACCTGCCAGTGCTACAGTGCATAGCAAAGGCCTTCACATGCAATGGGGCCCAGGATATTTCTGATAACCACTCTCAGGAAACTACCATAAAGAGAGAGAATTCTGCACTCAAGGGTAAGACAAACATTTTTCTTACTTCTGGCACCTATAGAAGACTAGAAGGCTCTCCCTCTGGCTCCATCAGGGCTTCAGTGGCAAGCTGGGAGGTGAACCAGTCCAGCCCTTCCCTGCAGGGCCCCATACATGACTGCTTGGCACTCCAGGTCAGGCCAGCATCAGCCACAATAGTTCCCAAGAGCTGCCCCGCTCATCTTGGCTGGCCAAGCTTGAAGGACGGTATTAACCTACTCTAATGCTCATCTGTGGCCAGAGACTTCTGGTGAGGCCATTTGTTCCCTGACTCTTGCAGTCACACAGGCAGAGTAAGACAAAGTGAGAGTTTCGTGCAGAGACCACCAGAGGAGCTGCCTGAGGCAAAGTATCTAACTCATTTTAACACTAGAGGTTGTCTTCTCAATTATTAGATAGAACTATTAATACAATGTGGTCTAACAGCAACAAGCATTTCACTATCTCATAGATGTGGGAAAGTTTCCAATCTCTGGCATCCCTAAAAGTTAACAATACAGAAATAAACTTCTAACATCTATTTTGAGTCAATACTTCTTAGCAAATGGGAAGCTGTCTCAGGCAGGGCCTCTGGCCCTTCTTACTCATACCTGAACAGTGTGCGACCTCCAGCTTCGCCGAAGATCACGGGTGTGTGCGGGGGCACTTGAAAATATCCATTTCCCTTCTGTACTCGGTTCTCGTGCTCCCCATTTACTAGGAAAAGATGCAGGTGGTGTTAGTATCCAGAGTTAGTGCTAAAAACACAGATTCTAAACATTTTACTTCCACAAGCTTCCAAAATTTCAGGATTTTTAAAGTCAAAAGTCCTATAAGTCAGCCAGTTAGAAATAAAGGTCAAAAAACAAGCAAAAGTTAAATTCCTGAAAATAAGAAACATGGCAACTTGTAGTGTACTTCATGAGAAATGACTACATTTTGGAGGATTTTAATAAAAGAGGAGATTAATGTTTGAGATTCAAAACAAAAACATAAACAACTACTTCAGCCACAAGGAAGTCTAGGACGGCCTGTTTATAAATGATTATCTGGGTTTCTGTTGTAGAATGCCAAGCTCTGAAAAATTTCTTGAGAAAAAAAAACATGTTTAAGGGCAGCCACAGCTAATGACAGACGTATGAGGGAAAAATAAAATCCTCAAAGAGGCCACAATTTTATTGTTCTCTGCAGATTTCATTTCCACTCTGCATTCTTTGTAATCTTTTGATCCAGCGCAGTTGACTCCGACTCAAGTGCCAACTCATTGATGACCATTTCCCTATTGAAACTGGAAGCAATTCTCACCCTCTAAAGTCCTACAGCACTTGTGGAACCTCTCTCCTAGCACCCAATACTTCTCTCTCTCTCTCAGAATACTTTCTGTAAGTAGCTCTCTGCCCTACTAGAACATAAGCCCCTGAAGGACAAGGGCCATGCCCATGTGTCCTTAGTACCCCCACCTGCAGCTTGCTAAGGGGTCTGAAAACTCAAGCTGCTCTAACCAAACACCATCTGAACAATTCTGGAGTGTCCACTGAGCATGGTGCAGACGCCACAGCCTGAGCTCTGGCTGAGGAGGTGGGCAAGCCCTGCCCTGCCTTCTTTCCCATGGCAGTGTGATATAAGGGATGATGTGGGGTTTCTGGTGATTTCTTCCTTGCAGTGTCCCCACCTTTTCCCAACCTGGATCCAAGGGGTGCTGACTTTACCACTGTTTTTGATTACTTAATCTTTACTGTTTATTTGGGCCTCTGAGGGCATCCTGTCTAACAGCAACATAGCTGTTAATCAATAGAAGCCCACACCAGAACCTAGCTTTCTTGACTCTCTGTGGAAAGATTTCCCATTAGTTTCTTTGGCTCACAGTCCACTGTACAATTCTGACAGGGAGCAAAGTGGGCCAGGTGATGTAAAAGAAAAGCCACTATGGATAGGGCCAGTGCCCTCTCTCTGACAGGGACATCAGAAGACTGGTTTTTAAGGAAGCATGTCATCCTCTCATGAGAGATTTAAATTCTACAAATCATTATGGATGAATCTGTCAGCCAGAACAAAGTCCCTGGCAGGAGGTACTCGCCATTGTTGCTCACTCCTGGTGGTCAGCAGAGAATCTTCAGTAGAGTAAGCCTCAGTAGGTGGGACTCAATGACTCCTCAACCAGCTGTAGGTTACATGAGATGTGAAATTCTAAGTTCTTTTCTTTCCCCCTTCCTTTAATCAAACTGAGCCAAATGCATACATACAAAACATGTTCTCCTCTGCTGCCCAGAGAAAGTTACTGCCACTGCCTGTGGCACACACATCTTTTGAATGTCCTCAATGACATTTATTCTTTATACACACTTGTTCATGTATCCTGCCACTTCTAAGTTAGGATTTTGGTTTTTTTTTTTTTTTAAACATTCAGAGTCAAAATCAGGTAGATCATCAAGCTAGGAAATACCAACATTTCAAGCCAACATGAAGTATGACCATGCAATGACAAATCTGGCTTTCTGGTACAGCTAATTAGCTAGCTTTAGAGGTAAATCCAAAAGGTCACAGATACTCTGAGGAATATTTTTGGAATAAGCCTGCTAACGTGCCTAATTTTAAGGCAAAGGTCATTTAAATATCTATAGGGTTTATTTTGTCTATCTTGAGCAATCTAAGTGAAAGCCACACCACAAGGTAGTCAGCTCTCTTAGAATCACAGTCTCGGTTAAGACTGGATGGATGCTCTTACTTTGCAATGTGGAAGGGAGGATAATAAATTGGGCACACCACAAATATTTATTGTGTCACATCTTAGCAAACAGTTTAAGTATCTTTTAGTTCTGAGTAATTCTTAACCAATTATCTGAATCTAAAAATACTAACCATGGTTTACATCATTTTCTTCTTCATCTACTGGATTTATGTGTGTTCTTGGCCAATATTCTAGGAGTGCCTGGAGTAAAAGACCTCCCAAATTCACTGCAAAAAAGTTAATTAAAAAGATAAAGAAATGGAAGAGTTAATTGGTTTTAACCTAAAAATAGAACAAAAGAAACAAAAATTTTAAGTTTCCACATATTCTGATGTTAAAAATCTTATTCCAATGCCAATGATGTTTAAAATCAAAACTTCAGAGATTCTGCCAAGTCTGCTAAAATTTTATCTTAGAATGTTTAAAGCAATGATAATACAGAGCAAATCGATATTTTACTTGGTTGTTCAGATACAGTCATTCTTTAAAACAAACAAAAACAAAAATTATGTTCTTTAAAGGGCTATTTCCATATGAAGCCACTAAAACTGTATTTACATACATCAGGTATTTCTACATATCACGTTCTTAGAAGAATACTTACCCAGGATATAACTAACAAAATCTAAAGGACTTTTACACATATGATAGCAATAAAACAGCACAGATCCACTTCTCTTTCAGAGGGAAGAAGAAAATGGAAGGACACTTAAACTCACATTTGGGATCTGACCCATCAGGGCTGTTGAAACCAGCATCTTTTGCAGAAACCCAAGCAGCAAAACAGTCACTTTCATCCAAAGTAATAGTCAACATCTGTCAAAGGAAAAAGCTGTTAGTGGCATGCCTTTGCATACATTCTCCAAATAAGTCTCTAAACCTTTATTTATTTGTACTATTTGACTAAAGTGGTAAGTGCTATTCAAGGACCAAAATGTGTTTCATGTGATTCAATGCAACTATTAATACAATTTAGTTTATTGGGATACCAAAGGCATTTAAACTGCATTTCGTAAGTATCAACACAAAAATTTTTTTCTTTCATACTTAAAAACAAAGGACTCTGCAACTATTAATAATTATGAACTATATGGGAAATCTTCAACTATCCCAAATTATACAAGTATCGACTGGTAACTTACCCCTGTTTTTAAGTCTACTGAGAACCAATTTGGCACATACACCATTTTAAATCTTTTCTTAATTTCATCTTCAAAATCTACTTTGCCCAGATCTTCAACTTTACATGCCTATACATCAAAAACAAAGTATAATGATCAATACTAAGTGGTTAATTCATTTGATTCTGATTTTGTTATTCAAAAGTTTACATTTTCACATTTGTCTAAATGAAAAAGTCTAAAATACAGTTCAAAAAAAAGTGGTCAATTTCTTTTTTAATCTTAAAGTATTTGCCTTTAAGTAACTATTTGCTGCTACTAAAATTTTAAATTAAAAAACCCCAAAATATTACTTTAAATTATAATTTAATTTTGTTGATATTGACATACTACCACATTTACCTGGAAGCAAAAGAAACTCAAAAGTAAGGGGGAAAAACAAATCTTCAAAGAAAAAATAAGTTACTAAGTGCTTACTTTAAGAGAACTGTAAAGTTATCCTATAGCTGAAGACAACAGCTATACGCAGTATTTTAATTCCCTTGTGTGTGTTTGTTTTTGTTTTTTTTTTTTTTGAGACAGTCTCACTCTGTCGCCCTGGGTAGAGCGCAGTGGCATCATCATAGCTCTCTGCAGCCTCAAACACCTGGGCTCCAGTGATCCTCCTACCTCAGCCTCCTGAGTAGCTGGGACTACAGGCACGTACCACTGGACCCAGCTTATTTTTGCATTTTTAGTAGAGATGGAATCTTGCTTTTGCTCAGACTGGTCTCGAACTCCTGAACTCAAGAGATCTTCCCGCCTCGGCCTCCCAGAGTGCTAGTAGGCAGTATTTTAGAAGTTTCTCTTTTTGATTATTATAATCCTTCCTTATTTCTTCTCTCATTCTCTAAATATGTGTGCTCCCCAAAAGTATATCTTGAATTTTCTCTGGTGCCAAGTGGTATTTCCAATTGCAGCTCACATCAATTCTGAACTGTAGCACAGAACACTCCCTTCCTCTTTATCCTAACAGCAACTTGGCTCTTTCCTGAGGGTTCCACTTTGTCAGGCATCTTTTCAAAGGTAGACTGTGCTTATTCTCCCATATCCCATTGCTCCCCAATGCCACACGGAGATCATTACTCCACCATCTCCATGTAAAAACTCCTATTTCTTTGAGGCTCGTGTCATTGAGCTGCTATAAACTTGCCTTCATTGCCATCTAGCTACCTCCATGGTCACTCTCCCTCATTTACTGGAGACTTAAGCCCTAGGGCTCACTGTCTTGCAGTCCACCTCAAGTTCTTGCTTTCATCCTGGACAACATTATTGTCTACATGGATGACATGGATGACTTACTAGCCTCTCAACTCCTTGATAATATTGCCAATATAAATGCATGGTCTCCAACCTCAACTGGATCACTAATGCCACCTGGGATTTCTTTTGTTTCCAAAGTCAGCTCTCCATAGGAAGTCTGTCAAATCTCTACTCATACTTTTGAAGTTGCCACCTCCCCACCAACATCAGCACGTGACTCTGACTCTTTCTTCTCAAAAAAAGAGAGAAGCGTTGACAAAATCCCTGTAACATTCTGGTACCGTTCTTCCCAGTACAAGGGAAAAGGTGTCCCTCTGGCTGTGCTCTGGTTCCCCTCACCTCTTGCTTCTTGGGACCTTGTCCTATCATGTACCCTCCCATGTCTCTACTGGCTTCCCCCCATAAGCAGTGAAACATGCTCAAATTTTTGCCATTTTAATAATACCCACATGCCAAAACCAAACCAAACAAAAAAAAAACTACTCCCTTGGCCCTCTCTTACCCCTAAATCTTCTCCAGCTACACCTCGGCAAAGTTAAATTTCTTCAAGATTATCTCCACTCAAATTCTCCATTTCTTCATTTCCCAATCACAACTCAACCCACTCCAGCTGGCTTTTGCCCTAAGGACTTTATTGTTTAAATCCATGTGTATGTTACAGTCATATCTTTTTTTTTTTTTTTTTTTTTTTGAGGCAGAGTCTCACTGTGTTGCCCTGGCTAGAGTGAGTGCCGTGGCGTCAGCCTAGCTCACAGCAACCTCAAACTCCTGGGCTTAAGCGATCCTACTGCCTCAGCCTCCCGAGTAGCTGGGACTACAGGCATGAGCCACCATGCCCGGCTAATTTTTTCTATATATATTTTTAGTTGGCCAGATAATTTATTTCTATTTTTAGTAGAGACGGGGTCTCGCTCAGGCTGGTCTCGAACTCCTGACCTGGAGCGATCCACCTGCCTCGGCCTCCCAGAGGGCTAGGATTACAGGCATGAGCCACCACGCCCGGCCTACAGTCATATCTTAAATGAACTCTCAGCAGGCTGATGCCATTAACAACAAGCTCCTTTCTCAAACACTCAATTAGCTCTTGAGCTGTTGTGGGTTCTTGGTTTTCTTACCCATTTTTATCATATACCTTTGTGGCTTCCTCTTTTCCCAACATCCCTGAAAGAATGATGACCCAGTTTCTTTTCTTCTTAGTTTAGACACATCCCTTGGAGACACTGACATTTCTCATGACATCAACTGTAATTCATAAGCTGATGACTCCTGAACCTTTTTCACCAGCTCAGTTCTTTAATCTATGCATTAGACTGTACAGCTGTCTGCCTACCAGACACCTCTACCCAGATATCCCATATAAACTCAAATTTGTCATCTTTCTCAGCATGTCCCTTTCTCCTAATAACCATTTTTCATTTTATATTCCCTCTATCACTTCCATTCATCAAACTAACCAATCCAGAAACCTGGTACTGATCCTTGTTTTTTCTTTTCTGTCATACTCCTTTCATTAAAGTATCACTCTTATTCCTAGGCCTAAATATTTTTTCTAATCATTCATTTTCTCCTTTCCCTTATTCCCATTCTAGTCTAGACAAATATTATCTTTCACTTGTATTATTAGTACAACAGCCTCCTAACTATTATGTACCAAACACTATGCTAAATACTTCTCAACATCACCAAGAAACAGGTACCAACAACATTTTAGGAAGAAACAGGTTTAAAGAAGTTCAGCATGTTCCCTAGACCACTCAGCTAATAGATGGCAGAGCCAAGATTAGAATGCAGCTCTGTCCAACCCATAAGCCTATGTTCCTAAATATTCCTGACTTTCCAACAGTTTAATTTCGTGTCAATTACACTGATCATTTGATCTGAAAACTTCAAGGTCTAGTATCCAGATATAGGAAGTTGCTAGATCCACAGAAATGCCAATCATGGTGTATGCTAGACACCTAAGTAAAACTATTATACTTCCCATTCAGACAGCAGGACTTAGGCTTCAGCTAACTAGGTCAAGAGGTGGACAACAGATCCATACACAAAAAATCAATAGGGCAACTCTTAAAGAATAGCTGGCCTGGTCAGATTCTCTTGGGTATTCTGGAGACAATCAGGTGCTGGGCAGCATGAAATGAATGAAGTCCAGCCACAGGACAGAGCTAGGGCTACATCAGTGGTATCAAAGTGAAGAATAAAGAATTTCTGCTGATGAGTTCCCTTAGGGCTGCTCTGGATCCTTCTGGTGCCCATGGGACCCCTCTCTGAAATAAATGTGAGTTTCCAGCCCCCTAAAAGGCATCTTTCTATTATAGAGAAAAACTAATCAGATTTTTGGAGCCTACTGCAATTAAACCTTCTACTCAAATAACTAAAGTGTCTTGTTCTGAAACCATGCTCACCAAGTAACTGTTTCATAATGGACTTCCCACATAGCTACCCTCCAGGGAGGGTAAGTGGTAGTCAGGCCAAGATTTCTATTGAGAGACAATCCCTTTTTCCCAGCAAGAAACTTGTTTATCTTATTGTTTCATCATGAAGTTAACATAAACCAATCTCTCTTCCTTATAACCAGGATCTTAACCAAAACACTAGCTCTTTTCAATTCTTCCTTTATAATATACACAACATGTCTCTTCCTTTAGATCCCAAAATCACTATGCTTAAGACAACTGTCTTTCAACTTCTGGTTTCCCATTATATATACTATTACTACTCTACACACATGATTTTCCTGCTTAAAATTATCTAAGATTCTTCTGGGAGTACCAAAGAAAGGCCAACTCTGGGGCCTACAATTTAAGACTCTTTGAGAAATGACCTATATATGTCATCTTTTCATCCTTTCACCCCACCACTCCCTTATATTTACTCTGGTCTTCAAATAAACAAAACTGTTCACCTTGCCCTAAATAAGAATATACCATCCCTCGTCTGTGCCTTTGCCATTCACTTCCTCTTCCTGAAATGCCCTTCACCAATACCATCTGCTGGAAACTTTTAAGTCCTTGTTCAAATAATTTCTCCACCATGAAGCTTCCTGACTTCTCCAGTTGTAACTGCCCCTGTCCATGAGCTATCCTGTGATCTGTTTCTTCTTTGTAAGGTTTTCACATTTTACAAGAGGTACTCTTGTCCCTCCTACCAGAAAGGATCATGGTGCAGATTTTTTCCATCATTTATGACTCTTAAACACAGGTAGTTCCTTGCACACAATAGTCATTCAATCCAGGAAATATTTGTTGGAAAAATGAACAAATACATTATCAACACTAAGGGGGATGGACATTGGTGAGAATCATAAAGGCAGACTAACTTTTCAATCTGCCTACAAATTCTTCAATGCTATTTAGAATGTGGTTAAATAGCATAAGGCAACTGTCCCAGAAGGAGTCATCATAATACGACCCAGACTTTTAACTTATGCTCAAAGTGAGAGTTATAAATCCCAAGAAACAGCCAAACTTATTTTGTGCACCCTAGTGGGTCTCAACCTTGGGTGATTTTGCACCACTTTTTCCTTCCTCCCTCTAAACATTTGGCAATGTCTGGAGATGTTTTTGATTCTCACAACTGAGGGGAGGGGGGTATTACCAGCATCTAGTGGGTAGAGGATAGGAATGCTGCTAAACATCCTACAATGCACAGAACGCCCCCGTACCACCCCCCCAAAATGTCAGTAGAGTCCAGGATGAGAAACACTGATGCATTCATTTTAACGCAAGATACTACATAATACTGTTTGCAATGTACTAACAAGAGAAAATGGTTCCATTCAAACAGTTTAGGTGCCTAAAGATAAACTATGGCTTTATCTAATATTTGCATAAGAAAGTATCCACCCCCCAAAAAGGTATTACTGTAATTAAATCTTAATTTATATATTATCTTGATTATCATATATGTAAAATATATATATGAAAAATAAAGGGGGTACATGATCCAACAACCTATATATTTAATCCAAAAAAGATACTCACCTTCAATATATCCCAATATGCCACATTATTATTGGTATCTTTGGTTAATATATGTCTCTTATCATTAAGAATGTGGCACTGAATAATACTAGCACCCCCTAATGGAAAAAAAAAAACACAATTAGCAAAACAATCATGCTACATTAAAGTTCACAGTGTGCCAATAATTGTTAACTCAAATGTAACAGGAACATAAACCATACCAGTCACCAGAAATGAGAAGGTGAACCAGAAGATTACATAATTATATCTAAGGCAATTTAAGGCTATTCAACTATTTATGTTCATTTATAAGCATTCAAAGAAAACCTGATTTTAATAGCAGATTATAGATTAAAGGGCTCTTCACTTTAAGGAGCTCCTAGTGGAAAACTGTTGAGAAGCAACAGTTTTACCCACAGGGAAAAATTCAAATGATAACAGGAAATCTCTCAATTAGTTGCATCTTGCATTAACTTTTGCTTCCTACCATCCATCTCCTTTATGTCTCCTGAATGGATATTCTGTTCTAAAGGTCACAGCATGTATATCTCTGGACTACAGAGGAATGTGCCACAAACAACTCTAATTCCAAGCTCTGACAAATACACCTTGGATTTTTTTGTTTTAGTTTTTGTTTTTTTTTTTTGTCACAACCAGCTGAAAATCTGAGGACTGTATATGTCCTCTTCTGCCTTATACCAAAAGACAACATTAAATCCTATATATTTTACAGTGGCTGTTGGTTTTACCATGGCTATTCTGGATGTTAGGCAAAAAAATTAACTCAAGAAAGCTCACTTTTTAAAGTCTAAATAGCACTTTTAAAAATAACTTTTTCTTGTATTAAACATAACCCAATATATTATTAGTCTTTTGTTTACATCAGATTTACATTAAAAAAAAGGTTATTGCCTTTATTTTTGTCAATCTTTTAATAACTATAATTAATTTCGATAAAAGGTACAATACCAATATCTTCCAATTTTCTTACTCACCTTTAATAACCTGGTCAGGCTGTGTACAAAGGGGTGTTATAGGATTTGTACAGTCATTGTCATAATCTCCAGAGGCTCTGAAATTATGAATTCCCTTCAATGTCTAAAGGAACAAAATTTGTTACTGAATCATTTTATGTTCTGTAAGTTTTGCCAGTCTGTTTCAAGTGGCAAGAAAAATAAAGTCAAAGAAAAAGAAAATCTCAACAACTGCCAGATCAACCAAAAAATATTTAGTCATACTACAATTATCTACCATCATTTTAAAAAAACCAAGTATTAAGAAGGAAATGTCCCTTGGGAGAGAAAACTAGGTACAAAAGCAGGAATACTCTTCCATGTAAAATTATGTTGATTACCAAGTTGGCACAATGAAATTTACACAAGATATATAACATTCTTTTATAAGTACACAGAAAGAACACTTGACTTGCATATCAACAGAAATAAATGCAAACACTTTCTCTTTTGTTATCTACAAATAGTCTGGTAGCAAGAAAGCTTAAATCTTCTTTAATTAAGATTTAAGAATTATTAAGTCATTAAGTATGAAATGTCCGATTTTGAATCAAAAATTCAGTTTACTGTATCTCAAACAAGCAGCAGTACAATTAATCAATGTATGTGCCTAAACTATCGACACGGTTTTGCCAACTTAACAGTAGCTTGCTTATGCTAGCAGCGAAGAAGCCTGGAGCACAAGTGGTAATGAAATCATGAAAGGTATTTTCCACAGCTTGTTGAGAATTGAGTATTTTTCCTTGCAAGAAGTGGTCCAAAGCCTGGAAGAAGTTGGTGCAAGGTCTGGTGAATATGGTGGATGACAGAGAATTTCCAAGTCCAGCTTCTGTAGTTTGTTTGAGCAGTGTTGTTTTTTGTGACATGTGGTCTTGCAAGAGGATTGGCCTGTCTCTATCGACCAATCTCAGCTGCTTAATCACAAGTATCCTCATCATTTCGTCTAACTGGTTGCAATAGACATCTGCTATAATTGCTTGACCAGGTTTCATGAAGCTGCAGTGGATAAACCAGTGCTGGACCACTAAATAGACACCATTAGCTTTTTTTTGATGAACATTCGGTTTTGGACTGTGTTTCAGCACTTCATCTTTATCCAACCACTGTGCTGAACATCTGCAATTGTCAGAAAGAATCCATTCTTCATCACATGTAAAATATGGTATGGAAATAGTTTGCCTTTATGTCATGAAAGCAAAGAAAGGCAAGCTTCAAGACGATTTCTCTTTTGATGCTCCTTTAATTCATGCAGTACCCATCTATCCAGCTTCTTTACCTTGCTGATTTGTTTCAAATGGTCCAATATTGTTGGGATAGTAATGTCAAACCTTGCTAATTCACATATAGATTGACACGGATTCATTTCCTCTACAGCTTTCAGCTCATCACCATCACCTCGGTCTCAGGTCCACCCACTTGGCTCATTTTCAAGGTTAAAATCACCAGAATGGAACTTCAACCATCGACATACTGTGCGTCCATTAGCCACATCCTTCCCAAATGCTTTGTTGATATTTCCATCTGTCTGCGTTGCATTGGTTCTGTGATGGAACCCATATTAAAAAATAACACAACTTTTTGATTTATCTATCGTTTCACAAAAATTGCTCTAAAAAAAAAAATCTGAAAGATAATCACAAGCCAAAACGTGCATTTAAAAGAATGAGGATGTACCTTCACAATTAAACAAACAAACAAATAAATAAATAAATCAAGTGTCAAAATGAACTGTCAGAGATATCAACTGTCAAACTCAGTACTTAAGGAAATCGGACATTCCATACTTAATATCCTAACAACAGTGTTTTGGATGACTTCTACTTATCCTCTATTTCTATTCCTGTTCTTCATGTTACAAAGAAAAAGGAAATGAACTAGAAAACACAATTTTCTGCTTTCTGTCATGTTTAGAAACATTAGAATCCTGATTAGTTTCCCACCCTTGCTGGTACTTGGGCTGCCTATTTTCAGATGGAAGTTCATGAGGTCAGAAGCTATACTTGCTGGTTTTACCTGGCAACGGTGCCTATTCTAGGCACATCAAATGTGTATCTTGGCTCCTAACAAAGAAGTCAGAATGAATTCTGACTATTGTCTTAATTTTAGTATGATCTTTAACATCACACCTGCATTCACAGGTTTTTGCCACTGCCCCAAATCATGCTAGAGTCAGTGTCACATTGAGCATTTGCTATTGGAGTCTGGCAGGTCTGTGATAACAAACTACATGTTTATAAGCTTTCGCCAGGTATTCAGTGGCTCACCTACCCATTTGTTTACTGTAGACTTAGTTGTTGCAATCCAGATTGCAGGGGAGGGATCAGCAGATCTATCAAGCTCCATCTGGAAACAAAGCACAAAATATTGGTTTGTGGAATGTCAACTCTTCTGAACTGCCAAAACTAGTTATAAATTATTAAATATCAACTCCTTCATCCAACAATTATGTGTTGACTATACCTGGGCATGTGTGAAAAATGAGGGATATACAGAAAAATGAGGGAGTCTCTTTGCTAAAGGACTTCAGTGCCCTAAAAATGATTAATAGGGGTGATTTCTCACCAAAAACAGTTTTAAGTGTGGTTAATTTGAGGGATCTAAATGGATACAGTCAAAAGGATGAAGACTTTCCATTAATTTTTTGTTTTTGCTACTCTAGTTTTTATGTTTTTTGTGAATAACAAGGAAATACATTTATTTTTTCTTTGAAAATGCTTCCAGTAAAAAACATTCTAACATAGCAAAAGTAATAAGTATCCCCCTACCTAAGGACAGGATATCTGGGAACAGTTTACTGTATGTTCTTCTGTATTTTTAAAATATTGCATATATAAAAATATATATTTATATGCGTGTATATATTACACAAATGGAATCATTCTATATTCATTCAGTATCCTTCCTGTACCAGGAAACTGCAGTTTAGAGTGACGGGGCCAGAGCTGGACTCTTAGCCAGCAGCAATCCTCCTCAGTTCAAAATGATGTTCCTTATAACACATGGTAATATTTGCACCAAGTTCTTTTAGTCTTTTTTTCATGGTCAAGAGATCCTGGCAGCTGCAGGATTCACAATGCAGAGTGTTTCTCCTCCATGCTTGTCTCTCCTCATCAGACTGCTGCCTGCATACATGCTGTGTATATGATTACTAATGCAGCCTCAACTCCTTTCTTCTCTAAAGGATTACTGGTTTGGTCCATTAGGGTATGCTATCTATTTTTATTTATTTATTTATTTTTCGAGACAGAGTCTCACTCTGTTGCCCAGGCTAGAGTGCCATGGCGTTAGCCTAGCTCACTGCAACCTCCAAGTCCTGGGCTCAGGCAATCCTCTTGCCTCAGCCTCCCAAGTAGCTGGGACTACAGGTGTGTGCCATGACACCTGGCTAATTTTTCTATTTTTAGTAGAAATGGGGTCTCACTCTTGCTCAGGCTGGTCTCAAACTCTTGACCTCAAGCAATCCTCCTGCCTTGGCCTCCCAGAGTGCTGGGATTACAGGTGTGAGCCACAGCGCCCAGCCTATGCTATCTATTTTAAAGAACCGTATTTGAACAGTTTTTTCTGAGCTCCTAGGCCACAGGGATCTTTTCAATCATCTCATTTGAGCTCTGTTCCCTTTTTAGCCCTTTCTCCATTGTATGCAGTGGTCTGAGATTTCAGGTATCACTTAGTATTGTAGTTAATGGGTATAATAGTTCTGTTTCTCGCTTTTCTTGTTTTTGGATGATTTCTGAGAAAAGAAATCATCTTTATGCTGTCTTTATGCCTCCATTTTAAATCTTTTTTTTTTTCTTTTTTTTTTTGAGACAGAGTCTCGCTTTTGTTGCCTGGGCTAGAGTGAGTGCCGTGGCGTCAGCCTAGCTCACAGCAACCTCAAACTCCTGGGCTTAAGCCATCCTACTGCCTCAGCCTCCCGAGAAGCTGGGACTACAGGCATGCACCACCATGCCTGGCTAGTTTTTTCTATATATATTTTAGTTGGCCAGATAATTTCTTTCTATTTTTAGTAGAGACGGGGGTCTCACTCTTGCTCAGGCTGGTCTTGAACTCCTGACCTCGAGCGATCCACCTGACTCGGCCTCCCAGAGTGCTAGGATTACAGGCGTGAGCCACCACGCCCGGCCCATTTTAAATCTTAAAACTTTCCTCACAGTTGTTTTAATGTGCAATTCTGTGATTACCAGCGAGGCTGAACATCTTGTCATATGCCGACTGCCCAATTTTTAGTCTAGGCTTCACACCAGGGTGGGGAACCTGTGGCCTCGAGGAAATGTGTGGCCTTCCTGGTCCTTAAGTGCAGCCTTTTGACTGAATCCAAATTTTACATAACAAATCCTTTTATTAAAAGGGGTGCAGCAGAGAAAGATGAAGCTTTTCTGGCCTCCTTTGCTGCTTAAAAAAGAACAATCCTGAAATCAGAAGACCACAGGTTCCCCATCCTTTTCTCCTTCAGGAGTGCTCTTCCACATCCTTGCTCCTGAGAACACAGACACATTTCCCACACCTCGCTCTGCTATGCTGTCTGCTCACGGTTAACTGTAACTCCTCATATTCTTCCTCCTAAGGACAGGCAGGAAAGCCAGGCAAGCTCAGGAGCATGTGTGAGACAATTTCACCAGAGGGAAAGATGTGCATCACTGACAAACTTAAGAAGTCACAATTTCTTCTGCATATGACTTACAAAACTTTCAAAGGGGGAAAAAAAAAAAGGAAAACACAAACTCTCCCAGCATTGACCCTGAGTATCTAACACTGACACTTTTCCACCAGACAGGTGCCAACTATTCCTTAACCTATCAAGTTCTACCTATTATGAAATATCTTTTTTACAACCCCACAGTTCATTCTTGTTTTAATGTATATTTTGCTTTATTTGGCTAATATATATAACAATCTTAATTATAAAACTAAAATATATATGATGTACCTTGAGAACCGGTGCTTTTTCTTCACAAATTAGCACCCGAATATCAGGGTTTCTTAGGTCTGTACAATAAATCTTCCTGTCTCTTCCTCCAGAATACACGTGTGTGAAGGCATCATTGACTTGCAGGGCCCAAACACCTTCATCATGGACTCGGTATGTTGCTATACATCTCTGCTGGCCAAGGGACCAAAGGCGAATTGTCCCATCAGAACTGCCAGAAAGACACTGCAAACAAAGGGTCAGGTTAGAAACTTGACAAAAAGTTTCTGCTTTCCTGTGCTTTGTGCTTGGCTTCTCCCGATTCTGTACTGCCGAACATACACACTCTAATAATTTGTGTTTCTGCCTCTGATAAAGGCTTCTGACAAGCATGCATCACAGACTGATATGAGCAAAGTCAATAGTGCATGCTTAAGCAGGGGAAACTTCTGAGCAAAACTAACTTTATTCTCTCTACTTGGCCACCTGTTGATTATCAGTTAATCCTGCAGGCAAGTCCTATTCAGACTATCTACTAAGGGAGATGGAGTCTGAAAGCGGTTGAAACTAAGACAGCACTTTGTACTAGTTCTGTGGTTCCCAAAGTGTGGCCCCAGCAGCATCAGCCTCCTCTAGGAACTTGTTAAAAATGTAAATTCTTGGGTCTCACCCAGAGCTCTGGTGGGGCCCAGCAATCAGTGCTTTAACAGGCTCTCCAGGTGATTCTGATGTACACTAAGTTTGTACACAAGCATTACACTAGGCCTTTTGGAGCCCTGGATTACACATCTGTCTCATCCCCTCTCTCATGGTTCTGGACTTCCAATGGCCTGCCAGCCTTGGATTCTACCAATGGGAGTCAGAAGCCAAGAGCTAGTCTCAGGTTTACCATTCACTCTCTGTAACCTTGGACACCTCCCACATGAGCCTCAAGTGAGTTAACGTTTGTAATTCTGACAATTTCTGAAGGCTCAGGAAAGTCAACTACATAAAAGTTGCTGGCACACAAATTAGGGCTGAGCACACTGTGAGTCTGACAGAAACAGGCTGAATTAGCCACCCACCATCCACACTCAACATGTCAATGTGGTGACTTGCAGAAGAAAATAAAAAATTCATTTCCTTGGGAAAAAGCATGGCCCTGAGGAGAAAGCAACTGCTGATGCTGGAGTGTAACATTAAGTAAGCAAATAGCTTAAAAGAATGGAAGACAGTTGTGGACTTTAAGATTTGGAAGATACCCAAATATATGCTTTCAGGAGTAAGGGTTTACTGGCCTGCCCTGTGACTTTAAAGGACCTTTGGAACTCTAGGCATGTTTAATGAAATGAACACATACTACGAGACTCCCCTGCAAGCTGCCAGAAGCATCAGTGGTTTAATCACCTATACCAATTAGTTCATAAGAGAACCAAGAGACTAATAAAGAAATCAGAGGTAGGGTTTCAGGCAGACCTTCCAAATGTGTATGGGAGAAGTGTGGCAATCTGATGAGGTATGGGTCAAGAAAGGGCTCCCCATTCCAGGAAGAGATGCTACTGAGGCAGCAAAGCTGTTAGTAAAGCTTTGATCCCTAGATTCTAGACCACACATCTACAGAAAGGTCTGACAACTTAAAGAGGATAAGAAAAGTAAAGAGATGGGTGGGATGTCCTCACAGCCGGGGCAACTTGCAAAAGGAAAGAGATGAGTCCCAAACCCAGAGTGCACAGTTGGAAGCAGGTAAGGAATCACAGAGTTGTATCAACCCTGATATAGAATACAAAATAATCTCTGATGGCAGTTGGTATTCTAAGACTACAAAAAAGCAGGCCTCCAAACAGAGAGCAACCACTTTAAAAGTATAATGTTGGCCAACTTCTTTGTAGCATTTGGTAGTATGATTAAATAATGTCCTATTTTATAGGAATTCTAGTGCTGATATCTTGCAGGAGCTGGAGGGGTCATCGAAGCATTTTCCACTGCCTCCATTCTTCCACTAGATAAACATGAAGATGTCCCTTATGAGGTGACTCCTGGGACTAGGACAGATGGTCTCAAATGGTTCTGTTAAATCAGACTCAGTGGAACCGATTCTGTAGCCCTGATCAGGTGCTCTGTGTTTTTTGAAAATGAAGATGGAAAGTGACAATTTATTGGGGCCAAGTTGCTGCTGACCAACAGGAGTGTTCCTGGGATGGTCACTAATACACAGTCTCAAAGGCCAATAGAGAGCAAGCCAAGGGGCAAGGTAAGTCGGGACAAAGAGTGGCTCTGAGACCGCCAGACTCATAAGCTAGGTTCAGCAGGACTTGTATTTAATATTATCAGGAAAACCCTGTAACGGATATACAAGGACGTGGATGACTCAAACTAAGATGGCAGGTTGTCCCAGCTCCTCAGTGACCTGCCTGAGTACAAGGAATGAGAAGAGAGGTGGCTCTGTCCATTAATGGTGGCACCAATCAAAGCAGCTGCAATCTGACAGACCTCTTCACAGGCAGAACCTCAAATAGATTTAGTAAATAAGAACCTTGCTCTACAACAAAGGGGTGAGGCAACAGGCAGATGTTCATGGGATTCACTGGCCTATTAGAAATGTATCTCACCACAAGTCCCTGACTTAATGCTACCACAGACCCTATATTACAAGCTTATAGGGCATTTCAGCAGAATGTAATATAAACTCTAGCCCAGTAACTGATAAGTATCTCTTCCATATTACAAGAGTTCAAGTATCAGTTAAGTAAACTGATACTTCTTCTCTTTTCTTCTCCTCTTTTTCTCAAATGAGTAGTTACTATAGTTTTGTTGATCAATTCACTAATGTAAATATGTTGGGTTGTTGGTAGTTAAATTTACATTTAGTTTACAGTTGTCAACAGGGAAAATGGATGGAAGAGAAACTAGACAAAGAATGATACCTATCAATTTTGCACTCTGACAGGCAGCTTTTGAAGTACAACCAATGTAGCTGACTTCAGGTGATGTGCATTTGTAACTGCACATGTCATATTTAAATCATCTTATAAAGAAGCACATTCATATTAATAATTGTATAGATAGAAAACAAGGCATAGAGTGTAGCAGATAGGAGGATCTTCAGAAGGTCTGCCAGGCCTATAGCCCCCTTCTGGAAACCATGGAGACCATGTAATCCAGTCTGATCCTGGAAGAAAGCTAACTGAACAGGCACAAGCAACCATCTCAAGTGCAGCTTTGCAGCTATACTGCAAAACAGTGAGGAGCACACTGCACTGGGCTTCTTGGATTCACATGAAAATAGAGCTGCAAAGGAACTTGGGAGCTCTAGAAAATGCCATGGCTTACGGGCAAGAAAATACACACACACACACACACACACACACACACACACACTCTCACACATCAACTACAGAAACTACATATTATGATTCCCACTTTGTAGATGAACAAAATTAGTAAAGTCCTCTCCCCTTATGGCCACGAAGAAAATCAAGACCCTTCCACATCTCCAAAGACCCCCAAAGGTATCTTCAAGCCTTTCTTCTCCTGGTTCGGAAAAGTGATCTCCTTCTTTTGGCTAGTTTTTCAAACCTCCCTTTCACCCCTGGAGATAAAGGTTTCTCTGATTCACGTGTGAGGCAGTTCTATGTCATAATTTCCACAGGAGTAACAGACTGATGGTTTTTCTCATCTCATCATCTTTCTACTTGTGCTTTTCTAACCCCATCACAGTCATTCCAGTTATCTCTGAACTTATCACTGCCTTCTGGGAAAAAAAAAAGGCTGGAGGAGGGAGGGGTATATGGTAGAAGTATATCTTTTCATAAAATGGTGCTCAGTTTTTTTTGCTTTCTATTATCTCCATTGATGACAAATTATTTTTCCACTGCTACAGAATAAACAGAATTGTGATTTATAATGTAAAAATTATGTAGCAACAGAGTTAATGAACATTACCAAAATGTTCTTCTTTGAAATGCTGTCTCTAAGCATTATGTTAGAAAACTAAACTTACAGAATGTATGTACACAGTCAACTGACAAAATCTGCCCCAAAGTCAAATCCACTGTGAGGAAATTTTCCACTTAATACACCGGCAAAAAGCATTTAATACCAAAGCCTCCTTATGCTTTACACAGGTAACATGAGCTATTTTAGCCCCTCTGAACAATAAATGCATATACTCATCTGCATTAGAATTATTCTAAGGAAGTTTCTTGTTTTGCCTTTATTTAAAAATGAATAGTTTTAAAATGTGGCTTATTATATGTGCAATTTAGTTTTAAAAGATTTAAAATTAGACCACAATTTATAATATATGTGGCTTTCACTTTAAATCAACCTATCCAATAGCATACAAAGTGGGAAAATTTCTGACAAGGTCAATAGGTAAATGTCCAAATGAAACTGCGTACCTGTGTGCCGTCTCTGTTCAACAGCAATGCTTTTACATTATCTGTGTGCCCTTTAAGCTTCATTAGTTTTGCACATGTTCTTGGATCCCATACCCTTAACACCTGCAAATTTTAACAGAATATCATGCAAACTGAATATATACATGATCAAATTTAAATAGATGACTTTCATAAGTCAAATGACAACCATTAAATTTTGAGAAGGAAATACTGCTTCTGCCAATGGATACTGTCTAAGGCTCTCAACCTTAGGGAAGAAGCCTTTCTAATGTCAAAAATGCACAGTCCCCCTCACCCTACTGTTGCTACACACCCACTAGTTATATAGTCATTTTTATTCAAATAAAACTTCTCTTTCAGCATCATCCATTAGGCAAAACTACTGTCTATATTTTTAAAAATTACATAGATCAAATTATTTTTGGTTTGTTTTCTAGTGTTCAAACACACTCTTTAAGCTCCCCCTTACCTTCTCAGTGGACCCTGATACAATGATTGTTCCCAGTTGATTCATGGCCAGGCTATAAATGGAATCTTTGTTCCCACTTAAAGAAGAAGCTATTGAGGATAAATGGAGCTAAATGTTAACAAAATCATCAGCCGTTTAGTAACTAGTCAGCAAAAACTGTAAGATTAATTATTCCATTTAGAAAATCTTATCTTTATGAGCACCCTAAGGAAAAGCAATCTACTTATAATGGAGATAATTCTGAACAATAGTGTCATTATCAAAATTTACATCTTCCTCGAATTTAAGTATATACAAGTGCTCAATAAATACCTGCTAAATTGATTTGTACTGTCATTTAAAAACAATCCACATAAGTAATGTATTTTCAAAGATATACATGTGCCAATATGAAAAAATGTTCAATCTCACTTCTTTTTCAAGGAAACACAAATCAAAACAAAAATACCATTTTCATACACCAAATCAGACAAAAAAGGTAATACTTAATTCTAAAAAGAGTACAGTAATATGGCATT
The DNA here is from genome assembly GCF_020740605.2 of Lemur catta. Taxonomy (NCBI): domain Eukaryota; kingdom Metazoa; phylum Chordata; class Mammalia; order Primates; family Lemuridae; genus Lemur; species Lemur catta. Next base: position 143,668,206 of record NC_059128.1, read on the forward strand.
CTCAATACATTACTTTTGGGAAGATATATTGGTACAACCTTTCTAGAAGGAAATCAATGTGTAGCAAAAATCATGTTCATGCCTTTTGATTCAGAACTCAGTATCACTGAAGTGAAGAAAGGTGCACATAGAACTGTCTATATGGTATGATCCTAATTTTACAATAAATAACTATACACAAACATACTGAAAGTTATGAGTAAAGGAGTTAACACATGTAGTGTTTAGAAAAATGCCTGCTTGTGTTAAGTATTCAATAAATGTTAGCTATTATTAGTGTTATTTCTATAATCATAACAAAAAACTTCTGTGATAGCTTCTCTAAACAATTCTAAGCAAGAGGTATCTATATGGTAGAATCTGTATCCACTAAGCCTGGTCTCTGACCCTGTAAGCATCTGCCTTTTTTTTTTTTTTTTTTGCTTTGTTCCCTCCCATTAGCATCTCTTTGAGGCAGGCCTTACATCTAGAGAGTTAGAGCCTAATGATGATGACAGCCCCCAGTAGGGACCAGCTGCTGAATCACTACGATAGTGTACACAGGTGAAGAATCAAGAACAAAGGAAGCATAGTGTTTAGACCTTTACATATTTCCTAGCAAACAGGGCAAAACAAAATTCAAGAGATTATAAATGCCAGTCTCCCAACTTGCCCTTCTTGACACATATCATATATTAGCAGAACTGTTTTATCTATCTCAATGTAAACACTACACAGAGTCATGACGAACTGGATCTATAATGTAAGGATCTAAATAATTTAGGCCCGTGTCTCTTTAATACAGACCTTCCAGGCCAGGCTTAGCCAAAAATGTGCTCCTAAGAGTACCTTCTGACACCTGGTATAGAGGACTCTAGTAAGCTGGGCCAAGCATGAGGCTGTATTTCAAGTCTAGACTCATGTGAGTTTGACTTGGTAGTCTGAGATCTCTTAGTTGATGAAGCATCCATGCTATTAACCTGCTGTGAATGTCTCTGAATCGCCTCTAGAAGCACCCTACCCTCCCTGGGCTCTTCTGGAATTGGCTTGATTCTTTAGGGCTAACTTGGGACTGAAGACCTTTTCTTTCTTTCCCTTGGGTATTTTCTGTCTTGGTCACTAACTCAAAAGCTTTTAATTATATAGTAACACTTTTAAAAATCAGAAAACTGCCTACTTTGTCAGGTAATCACCACCTCCTTCAATAATACCTGCTGAGTGTATGGATTTGGGCCAGGCAATGCTGTGGGAGATACAAAGTAGTGATAAGACAGACTCATCTACCCTGCAGGGACTTACACTTTTGCTAGGGAGCTAAGACATGCACATGTACAAAAAATAACCAGGTTACACCTGGAGAAGTTACCATTTTTAGACTGCAGTGAGGAACTAGCTCCTTGTTGTTCAATCATACTCTTGGGGGCTAGAACGCTGTAGGTAGAAGCACTCTCAAAATATGAACCACTGTCTCGATGCAAACCTATCAAAAATGTTTCATAAACCATTCTTTATTTATGTCAACTTGGATCACTTTCAAAGAAATTGTTTTCAAACACCTTACTTGTGACAGTGTTATTTGAGGCAGTCAATGCTGTTAGAGTATTCACATCCCAAAGGAATATTTGCCTGTCCAACCCAGCCGACGCTACCAGTTCTTTATCCTTGGCATATGCTAAGGCCTTTACATAATCCTGTAACAGAAAGGATATACTATGATCTACTCCATACTTCAGTAAGAAAATGAGCCACACAATGTACTGATATCCCAATATTACACTAAAAACACTGAGAACTGTATTAGTTGTTTTACCTTGTGTGTTCTTAATGTTGACATGCAAAATCCCTTGTGTGCATTCCATACTTTTACTGTCGTGTCAGAAGAAGCAGATATTACTAGAAGAGGCAAAGAATTAACAAATCCCTTAGTAGGGTCACTTATAACAACTTTGAAAACTCGTATCATATTAAAACAATGTAACATTATTTCAAACTAATGTTCTTTCTCTCTCACACACACTCCCATCCCTAAAAGCTCTCTCTAGAACCTACTGTATATTGCCTCATATTTTTTTTAAATAGGAAGGGCAATCTTTTTTAATGTTCTAGTTGAAGGCTCAACTAATTAGGTTGAGAAAAACTTCTCTAACTCAAACTATAAACCAAGAAATGGTTTATACAACAAAAGAGAGGTATTAATGGTTTATACAACAAAAGAACAAAAAGAGGTATTAATAAGGCTAAAAGAAGAATATATATCGTATGAGTCTATTTGTATACAGTTCAAATGCAGGAAAAACTAATCTATGGTGTTCAGAAGACAGGAGACCAGTTACCTTGGGGTAAGGGGTACCGATGGAAACAGTGGCACAAGGGGGCGTCTGGTAATATTCTGTTTGTTGACTTAGGTATTCACTTCATAAAATTTTATTGAACTGCAATCTCAAGGTGTGCCTGCTTTTCTGTATGTATGTTATATTTCAACAAAAAAGCTTATATAAAAAAATAAAAAATATATCAAATCGAATTAAAAATTTCCAGAAGCCCAATAATCCAAAGAAATACTCACATGTTTTCCCATTACAACAGAGTACGATGTCATTTACCCAATCGGTATGGTGTTCCATAGATGCTATATATGGATCTTGCTGAAATTAAAAGAAAAATTATAAAAGTTTATATTCGAGAATGAAAATATTACAAATTATAGATATGTTTAAATTCTTCAATTAATGTGACATATTGCTCAAAGGCATTAAAACTGACAACTGAATTTAGAGTAGAATTTTACCAAATAGATAATACTTCCAGATAACAGATATTAATAGTTTTGTTTCAGGATAGTTTTACTATTAATGAAAGTCTGGGTTTCTAGGATAAATGCTTCATTTTTATGCCTTGTGGTAATGGTAGTGAAGGCAACATACTCTAGGCCAGGCACTAAGTGCGACATGAAGTGCTACAGAAAGGGGTTTACTGGAAAGGACAGGACTTGATGGCACCTGCAGGCTGGAGGGATCTGAGTCAGTGGTGGTGAAGGCTCACAGCTGACAGCAGGGGCAGGAATGAGTCTGACGCGTGGTGAGCAGCCTGGCCTTACGGCAGAGGGAGATGAACACTTCTGCTTTTAGCTTTCTACTGCTGTTTTTTTACCTTTGGAGTTAAATGTTTTCCTCATGATATCTATAGTCCTTCAGAGAAGAAATGGAACCCAAGAGCTGAGGGAGTACTACCTGTGTAACCATTTCAATGAGGTAACTCGAGATTCTTTTACTCCTCTCATCTGGCTTAGTTACCAGGAGAGGCCTTTTTAAGAAGAGTATTTAGTCACATCTTACACCTAAAACAGGCAAGTTTGAGACATTTCATGGGCAAAAAGAATACCTCCTACATGTCTGTTTGAGAAATGCTATTTAATCTTGTTAGAGAACAAAGACCAGAAAAAAGATGTTTAGGGCAGGATAGGCAAATTTCCAGATTCTTCCAGGTTAGTTCTTATGTTTTCCTTAGTTTTAAATACTGTAAATTCCCAGAAAGACATTCCAATTCAAACAGAAGTATCAAAAAGCATTTTAAATACAAACATAAATAGTTGTCTTTACTTTCCATGCTTTTGACATTGGACCACCATTACTTCCATTGTCTAAAGAATTCAAAGCCCACTGGAATAAAGTCCACTTAAAGAAATGTTATCTAGCAACTATACAAAGTAGTGGTTCTTTTACTGCATTGAACATCAGACTTATAAAGACAAAGGCTTTTAAAAATACAAGATATGGCTGGGTGCAGTAACTCACACCTATAATCCCAACACCTTGGGAGATAGAGGCGGGAGGACTGCTTGAGTCCAAGAGTTTGAGAATGTAGCCATGAGCTATTATTGTGCCATCACACTCTAGCCTGGGTGGGCAACATAGCTATCTCTCTAAAAAAAGGTCTAGAGTCTAGATCATAACAATTGCCTTGAGGGATACTGTGAGAATTAAAATCATGTTGAACATAAAAATGCCAAGAGTGTCTGGCACATAGTTAGGAGCTCAATAAATGCTTCTTTTCCTTTCCTGAATCTTCTTTTCTATGTTATTCACAATACAGGTATTTAAACAAAATACCAAAAGAGGTCCTTCTCATTTGACTGGGCATTTGTTTCACATATATTTAAATCCTGTTTTCTGCTTGAGAAAGTAGACTTTATAGCACTGGCTCACATCTGTAATCCTAGCACTTCGTGAGGCCGAGGCAGGAGGACTGCTTGAGGCCAGGAGTTCAAGACCAGCCTGAGCAAGAGTGAGACCCTATCTCTACAAAAAAGTAGAAAAATTAGCTGGGTGTGGTGGCATGTGCCTATAGGCCCAGCTACCCGGGAGGCTGAGGCAGAGCATCACTTGAGCTCAGGAGTTTGAGGTTGTGGCCTGGGTGATAGAGTGAAAGTTTGCCTCACAAAAAAAAAAAAAGCAGACTTTAAAACTCCTGAAGAATGGGAACATATTGCCTTCACAAGTTTTATACCAACCATATTATCTAATAAGGCCTTATGGGTTTTATGGGGGCCCTAATCACTTTTAAATGAAGAAAAGCAAATATTTTTCAAAATTAAATGTAAAAGCATATTCAACCTTTTTTTAGTAGGGTCGCCAAGAGGCTTTTGGGGAACATATTTAAAACAAAAGAATAAATTGTTGAAAATAATCCCCCACCAGCCAAATCTCTTTGTTCCTTTGCAGCAGAAGAGCTCTTCCGGCATACCAAGTTTATGGAGTCCCCACGTTAGCTAAAACTTTCTGAAACTTTCCTAGGGATCGTTTTTCTCAGAGGTTTAGAGAATTCTGGTTGCAATGTCTTTATAGAGTGTACCAAATAACTCAGTACTCAAAGAGATCAAATCTGAAACTGTCAAAGGCATCCTATTAGACAGTGAAAACCATTTGTCTAAAATGTACAGAGTACAGATTTGAATTGTAAACTTAATCCCAGCCTTACCTTGTGCTGATTGACACTCCATATTCTTATGATGGAGTCTCGACCGGCTGTGAAAAGTCTATTCAGTGCTGGATCTAGCTGCAGGGCATTCACTCCATTTCGATTGTACTTCTCCACTTCATCTCGAATAACATAGGAAACCTGACAAATATGTCAAAATATTCTTTTTATGGAGTAACAAACCACGCAATAAAAAAAAAAGCAGTCTACTAGTGGCTAATCTGAAATTGAAAATCTTATGTTTTCAAATATAAAACTTATTTTTCAGTCCAATAAAATTCAATTTTTATTTTACTCTTTAAAGACTAAAGGGCTGAAGAGAAGGATGATATTAATGACAGCCTAGTCCAAGACGGGCAACTTTGCTGCTTAACTCCTGCAACTGCCTCCCAATTGGACTTCTCTCCTTCTCCTGTTTGTCTTTCATCCATTTTTCACAAGGCAGCTAGGGTACTCTGTTAAAAATATAAATTGTAATGTGTCTCACCTCTGCTCAAAAACCTCCAACTGCTGACTACTACTAGATTCATGATTTGATATGAACTCCTTAGCACGGCCTTGTTCACCTTTCTGGCCATTCACCTCTGCTCCAGTTCCTTACCCACACTGTGCTTCCAGACAATCACACGTGCTGGACGCCTCTCTTTGGAAGCTCCTCCTTCCACCTGTCTGGCTAACTTCTACTGCAACCTTCAGGTTTTTGTTTAAATGATGCTTTCTCAAAAAGGCCTTTCCTGATTTGTCAAGCAAAATGAGGTTTTGAGTTCCTATAACATACTAAACTTTTTCTTCAGGGTATTTTTCTCTACTTTGTTACTGTTGGTGACCTCTGTTGCTTATGAAAACACATGAAGATCAAAAAAAACAACTACAACTAAGAAAAAGTCAGTAAGCTGTGAGGCAGCCCAAAGCAAAACTTTTCTAATGTAATGAAATAACCATTTTAAAATATAATGGCAGAGTGGGGGAGAAGAACCAATTATAATAGCAATAAGAAAAAATACCCAGAAATACATTTCACGAGGAAGATATGTAACTGACAGGAACAGGTACACAAAAGAAAAACTGGAAGGAGACATGTCATATTGCAGCACAGGAAGATTCAAAATTGATAATTCTTTCCTAACTCTCTAAATTTAACCCAAATTTGGTGAGAATCCCACTGCAGTTCTTTCTAAAAGTTAACAGTATAATTTTTGTTGAATACCCAGACATTTTTAAAAATGAAGGTAACTGAGATGATATTCTTTAAAGATCTTAAAAGGTATTATAAAGCTACCAGAATTACACTGGAGTACCACAATAAGAATATATAAAAGGATCAATGGAATAAAATAAGATTTGGAAACATTTTCTATTACAATTTTTTAATCTTGATATAAATATAGTGTTTTAAATCAATGAGGACACAACTTATAATAAATTATCTAGCAGCACCTAGTGTTTCTATTAGTCAAAATTACATCCTTTCTCTACATCTGAAACCAAAATTAATTTTCATATGGATTAAAGATTGAAAAGTTTTTTTCTTTTCTTTTTTTTTTTGAGACCAGAGACTCCCTCTGTTGTCCCAGCTAGAGTGCAGTGGTGTCAGCCTCCCAGAGTGCTAGGATTACAGGTGTGAGCCACTGCACCCGGCCTAAAGATTGAAATTTAATAATCATAAAAATAATTTTTAAAAGACAGGTGAATATTTACATAGTTTTTAGAGAAGGCTCTTCTAACATAAGAAAGATGGTAATCTTTACAAAGGAAAAGAGCAATGGTAATCTTACCAAATATAGATCAAAACCTTTTGTATGTACAAGAATGTCTATGGCACTGTGGCATTCACAATAGGCAAAAAGGAGAAACGACCCAAATGTCCATCAATGGATGAAATGAATGAACAAAATGTGGTATACCCATATAATGGAATATTATTCAGCTATAAAATGAAGTACTGATACATGCTACAATATGGATGAACTTTGAAAACACTATGTTAAGTGAAAGAAGCCAGCTACAAAAGGTCATATATTTTATGATTCTATTTATGTGAAATGTTCAGAATAGGCAAATCAGTAGAAACAGAAAGTAGATTAATGGTTGCCAGAAGCTTGAAGGAGGGGGGAATGGAGAGCGACTGCTAATGGATATGGGATAATTAAAATGTTCTGGATTTAGGTGACCAAAGCACAACTTTGTGAATATACTAAAATCAATTAACTGTACCCTTTGAAATGTTATATTTTACAGTATGTGAATTTTCTCAATAAAGCTGTTATTTTTTAAAAAAGAAAACCCTCTGAGTGTCAAAAAGTAACATGAGCAAGATTAAAGGGCAAACATCTAACTAAGAAAATAATGAAATAAATATGAAATACATTTTACTCAACATAAAAAAATTCCTTATAAAACAATAAGCAAAAGTCAAATTTTCCAACAGAAGAGCAAAGATCATAAAGAGGAAATTTTTTAAAAAGAAAATGGCTGATAAACATAAATAACCAAAGATATGATAATATGAGATTATTTTATTTATCATACAAGAAAATTTTTAAAAAATAACTGACTTTTTTTCCCTGAGGTAAGTGAACACTTTCACATGTCACTGATAGAAGTAAAAATAATTACCTTTCTGGAAGACAACTTGTAAATATCTATTAAAAGCTTAAAATTCTTGAAAATGCTCTTTGAAATTCTACTTCAATGAATTTATCCTTCAAAAAGGGTCAGGGCCACAGACACAAATAGCTACAAGCATGTTGTCTTAAGTCAGTGTTTTGGGTGCAAGTAACTGTAACTGAGATCTATCTACTTAAACCAGCTTAAGTGTTTTGTTAATTTTTTTTTTTTTAAGGAAATTTTAACATAAGGATACAAGGGTATCTAACAGAGCCTAAGGACAGGAAATATAGTCATAGCTCTTAAGAGACATTTTTAAAATCAAATCATGACACTTCTCTGTGGAAACCTTCCAATGGCTTTTCATCAACTTTAAGTCCAAATTCCTTAAATACTTTGTTTGGTTCCAACTCTGCATCCTCACATACCCTGCAAACTGCACCCAGCTTTTTTTTTTTATGACAGTCACCCCAAACTCCTTTCTGTTCCTCAAACACATCAAGCTCTTTCCTATCCCAGGGCCTTCTCATTTACTGTTCCCTGTGCCAAGAAGATTCCCCACCCCTCCAACCCCCACAGCAGTATTCTTCCTCCAGCTTTTATCTTGTCTCACATGCCCTTACTCTTCAAGCCTTAGTAGAAAGGCTACCTTCTCTGAAAGGCCTTTCCTCAACCCATTTCCCTCACTGGCATTACCCTATCACTTACCCTACTTATTTGACAGTTCTTACCACACTTCGTATAATCTTTTTTGTTATATCATCTCCATTAGAATAAAAGCTCCAAGAAGGTAAGGAACTTGTCTGCCTTGTTCCTCCCACCACTGTATCCCCATTATAGTGTCTGGCATATAAAAGACATAACGTATTTGTTGCATGAATCGGATGCTGGAAAGCCATCAGGAACCAAGCTGGCTTCAATGTTAACTTCAGCCTCTCTCAATTGTTTTTTTTTTTCACTAGGGCTCCAAGGCTGCTTATCTGGAATACATTTCCATAACTGAGACTGTGTAGCATATCTAAATCTCAATATCCAGAATTCTGGGAGATTATCTGACTGGTCTGGTAGGCAAGAGTGAAAGAATATCATGATTGTCAGGGTTCTTATTCTAGGTAGAAAGTAATTCTTGGCAAAATAAGTCTGGGCCAACCTCCAGGGTATCTAATACAGATGTGTGATACACATAAAAAATGCAAAATAATCAGAAGTATCCTAGGATAAATTTTGGCACACACACCTATAAAAGAGAATACTATTCAATCATTAAAAATGCTGATGTAGATCTAGACTGATCAATATAGGAAGAAAGTCATCATATATTTTTAAGTGAAATATATGTGGTCCAACATAGCAGTATACAATAACAATTATTATAAAAATGTTTCAAAATGTTAAAGACATATTTTAAAATAAATACACAAGTTTGGAAGGATATACATATATAAAGCTACCAGTAGTTATTCCTGAGTGATGGGATTATGGTGATGTTCACTCATTCATGTCTTTTTTATGTGGTAAACGTTTTACAATGGGCATATATTAGTTTTCTGAATTTTATAATTTAATTTTTATCCAAGTAATTCTTGCCTGTATTTAGAAAATCAAATAGTACTGAAGATTGTAATGAAAAATAATCTCTTACTTCTTACAGCATAATGTTTAGGAAAAAAAAGTTAAAAAAAAAAAAAGCTATCTCCCTACTATCTAAGTAAAACTTCCCATACCCAGTTTTTATCCCTAAAGGTAATTAATTTAAACTCTTCATTGTTTCTACTGGATAGTCACTGCATTTCTCTAAATATCATGCTTATCTGACAACTTAGTCCTTTAGACATTACCAATTTACTCATGCTACTGTAGATTAGGATGTGGCTCTGAAATAACCCTCAATATTTCCTCCCTCTACTCTTCTAATACAGATATTTCATTATTTTGGGTTGAATAAATAATCTGTGCAACATTGTTGTGACTCTGTAAGACTATCTACTAAGTACTATATTATGGATACATTTCCTTCCTCAGAGAGCTTTTTGTTTTCCCGAGAGTGTCTTTCTTTCCTTCTTCAATGTTTTCCTCTACTTTAACTTCAATTTTCTTCAATTGTTGTATCACAGAACTCACCTACCCCCTCTTTTTACCATAAGGTTTCCCCCTTGGAACCCTCCATCTTCTCACTCCAGTCTGGGCTGGATGCCCCCTAGGTCTGCCTGGCACAGCTAACACCTTTGGTGCTCCCCTTTACTGTTTTTCTGGGTTAGAGCCATTGTTTCCTGAATTCTAATGCTGCCTTCTTCCTTTGTTCACTCTCCAGTTTTGCTGAAGTACATCCCCAGAATCATAAGAAAGTAACATCAGAAAAGGTACATAGGAGGTGACTTAGTCCTTGTATGCTAGAAAAGGTCCTTTTCCTCTACCTTTATACTTCTTGATTCAGCAGGATAAGGACGTCTACATACAAAAATCCCCTCAGCTTTTGAAGGCATTGCTCTAACTTCCTCTAGTGTCCAATGCTGCCACTGTAATCAGTGCCATTCTGCTCCATTCAACTTTGGAGCGACCCCATTTTCCTTCTCCTGTTCTTCCCAACCACTGTGCCACCCTCTTCGCCAAGCTTTTAGGAGCTTCTCTTTTGTTCTTGGTGTTAAGACATTTCTTGATTTGGTCCTTTTATCATTAATTTTGCGGTACATTTAGAAAGCCCTTTTAATCTAGAAACTTGTGGTACTTCAGCTCTGGGAAATTTTCTTGTGTCCATTATAAATAACCATCTGTTTTCTTTGCTCTTTCTTGAACTTCCATAAATCGGATGTTGGTACTTTGAAACTGATCCCTCATCTTTTGTGCATCCTATATTATCTATTTTTGTCCTTTTGTTTACTTTTGTAAGACTTCCTTTACTATTTTATAACTCTATTAGTTTTTTTTGTAGCCAATTATAGTATGATGGAAAAAACAGAGCCAGTATCTTCAAAAAGGAAATGGTTAAACTATGGTACCTCCATTCTATGTGGTCCTTAAGGAATGAAAATAAACTATATATAATGATAGGTTCAAAGACACATCACATTAAATGTCTGGCTACAGAAAGATAGAGGAAAACAGGATCTAATTCTTTCAACAAATATTGATTAAGCACCCACTAGTTGCCAGGCACTATTTTAAATGCTGAGGATACAACAGTAAGAACAAAAAAGTCTTCCTGGAGCTTACACTCTAGTTGAGGAAACAGCATAACCAGATGGGACAGTAAGTTAAGTGAAATATTAATATATTTTCCCAAGATACAGGCAAACAGAAGTAATGGAGATAAAGGAAAGATAAAAGTAGAAGGTGCTAGAGATAGAAACAATAACTGAGTGAATATGGTCATGGAAAAACTTCATTTATACAGCCAAGAGTACAGGCTAAGGCACAGAAGATGAGGATTCATATCAGACTATCTTGATTTGCTTTAGAAATGGGGGGAAAGTACTACATGAGCTTTGCAAGAGGATGAGAAGCCAGGCCTTTAGTAGGAAATATACATTTTGGAAAAGCCAATTAAAGGGACTCCAAGTGGGAGAAAAATAATAGGGTAGTCCCCTAGCCACAAGTATCCAGTTAAGTTACATTGTAAGCATTTATAGCTGGCTCAGCAAGCATTGTTTGATTAGTATCTCCAGCAACTATCTGGGAACCAAAACAAAGAAATCAGATGGTAAGAACTATCCACTGAACTTCTTGTGATCTGTCTCTACATTTCAAACTTAAATACTCCTCAAGTTATTGGTAGTGTGATAAGGTAGAAACAATCGAGAGAGAAACTTATCTTTCCTCGATCATTTTATTTGAAGGTAATCAGATTGGTTTTCTACTGCTGATGTAAAAAATTACAACTTTAATGACTTAAACAACTCCCATTTATTATTTCAGTTCTGAAGGTTAGAAGTCCGGGCTGGGCTTAAGTGGGTCCTCTGCTTAGGGTCTTTTTTTTTTTTTTGGTTTCACTACCTGGGAAGATTTATTTCAGGGCCAAGTTAGCAGGTATACATGTGAATTCCTGGCAAGGAAGACTGTACTACAAAGAATGTCAGTAATTTTTAGGTAATTTATGTCCAATTGGGTTAGCCTCAAATCAACACAAGCTTTAAAGACATCATACATAAAAAGTGCCCTCTGCTTAGGGTCTTGCAGTCCCAAACTGACAAGAGTCAGCAGGTCTGTGCTCCTTACTAGAGGCTCTAGGATAGAGTCTGCCTCCAAATCCATTCAGGTTATTGGTCAAATCCAGTTCCTTGAGGTTGTAGGCCTGAGGTCCCTGTTTTGTTTCCTTGATGCCTGTCAGCCAAGAGTCTGTCTTTGCTCCCAGAGGGGGTCTGCATTCCTTCTCATGCTTTCCAGTGGTCCTCTCCTGCCATGAACGGTTGAGCTCCTTTCACAACTGAAATCTCTCACCATTCACAATCTCTTACACTTAATGCCTCTAGCTTGAGAAAGTCCTCTGTTTTTAAGGCCTTATATGATTAGAATGGGCCCATAGGGATAATCCTATTTTAAAATCTGTAACCTTATTACAGCTGCAAAATCCTTTTTATCATGTAACATAACATATTCACAAGTTCCAGGGATTAGGGCATGAACATTTTTAGGAGGACTTCATTCTGCTTACCACAGTAACAAAACAATTTTTTATATGAAAACAAATGTGGATATATTATGGAATAAGTATAAAATAAGCACAAAATTCACTTAAAAACAAAAGATAAGACAGACTTCAAAGCCTATCAGGCTCACAAAGGGGACACTCTGGGCTATTCCCCCAGGCTCCTTCAGGATGTGCATTACCTCATCTCCACTTTGATGTCTAATAGACAACTTAACCAGAACAAGTCCAAAACTGAGCTCCTGATAGTCCTCTCCAAACTAAATTTTCTTGCAGTATTCCCTATCTCAGTTACAAGCAACTCCATTGTTCAAGTTGCTCAGGCCCAAAACCTTGGTGCCATTCTTACTTCTCTCTCATTTCACATCCTGCTAGCAAGCCTGTTAGCCTGACCTTCAAGACTCATCCAGAATTCAACCACTTCTCACCACGCTGGTTGGAATGACTATCACATAGCATCTGGATTTTTAAAATAGCTTTCTACTTGGTCTCCCTGCTCTGCCCTGCAGTCTGTTCTGAATAAAGCAGCCAGGCAGATCCTATTAAAACCCATATAAAACATGCCTTACCTCAAAATCTATCAACTACTTCCCATCTCATTCAGAGCTTACTATGACTTGTAAGGCCCTATATGATCTGGCCTGCAGTCACCTGTCTGATTTCATTTTCTGCTCCTCTTTACTCACTCATCATATGTCAGCCACAAAGGCTTCTTCATTATTCCACAAAGAGGCAAGGCACATTTCCACCTCAGGACCTTTGCATTTGATATCCTCACTGGAATGCTCTTCCCCCAGATGCCTCTGTGGCTATCATTTCCTTCAATCAGATCCTTACTCAAAAGCCAGCTTCTCAGCAAGGCCTTCTCTGGTCACCATAACTGAAATTTCACTTCCCCCTTTTCTATCATCATCTAACCATTTTTAATCTTTAAAGCCTATTTCCCCTCAACATTTTATTATTAAAAATTTCAGACTCATACAAAAGTTGGAAGAATTATACAGCCAACAGCCCTATACCCACCACATTATTCTTTTACAGTCAATTAACATTTTTGTTTTTTTTAACATTTTCTGTATTTGCTTTATTGCACACTTACCCATTCATTTGATTCATCTTATTTTTTGATGTCTTTCAAAATAAATTGCACATCATCAATCACACTTCCTCTTAAATACTTCAGCATGTATATCATTAACTAGAGTTACATGTTTATATTAGTTCTTTTAAGGTAAAATTTGTATACAGTCAAATATACAAATCTGAAGTATACCACAGATACTTCAGAATATGAATACATCTGTGTAATACAACCCCCTACCAAGATATACAGAACATTATCACCACCCTAAAAAGTTCCTTCATTCTCTTCCCAATCTCCACACCCCACCCCCAGGCAATCTAGATCTGACTTTTTTCACCATAGATTAGTTCTGTCCTACAACATCCTGTAAACCTGAGGTTGCCAACCCCCATGCTTCAGACCAGTACCGGTGTGGTATGTGGCCTGTTAGGAACCAGGCTGCATAGCAGGAGGTGAGCCGTGGGCAAGTGAGCAAATCTTCATCTGTATTTACAGCTGCTCCCCATCGCTTGCCACCCCCCACCTCCAGTCCATGGAAAAACTGTCTTCCATGAAACCAGTCCCTGGTGCCAAAAAAATTGGAGACCACTGCTATAAATGGAGTCACACAGCTCTTTTATGTAAAACTACTTCTAGCTATCAGGCTAGTTTAGTCCGCTCCAAGAAAATCTGGCTAAATATCAATAATTCCCACATTTGTTTTTCCTGTCCAATCTTGTGAACCATGAGTTTCTGCTCATAACTATATTTCAATAATATTGATTTTTAAAAGTATTGTAAAAAGTAGCCTTGCAATAAAACTAGGATACTTTCAAACCAACCTTCTTTTAAACCAGGAGTTAGCAAAAAAAACCCGCCTATGGGCCAAATTAAGCCCAAAGCCTGTTTTTGTAAACTAATGTTATTGGAACAGAGCCATACCTATTCATTCAGGTATTGTCTATGGTTGGTTTTAAGCTGTAATGGCAGAACTGAATGCTAAGGACACTGACTTGAGTGGTTATAACACTGAAGAATAACCTGTAAACCCTAATATTTATTATTTGACCCTTTACAGAAAAAGTTTGCTGACACCTGTTCCAACAGATGTCAAACAGGCATATTTTTTATTACCCATCCTAACACAAAAAGTGACTCACCTTGGACATATGGCTAAGTATTTGGCAGCATTCTACTTCCTTAAAAAAGTCTCAAAGATTAAATCATCAACCCAGATCAAAATCAGAAGTAAAGACCACTTTGAGCTTTGAAAGGACTAAATATTTGGCAGGGAAAGGGAGTAAGTAGTGGTAGAATAAACATTTGTTGGTTGCCTCCCCATTCCCTACCTCTGCTCCCAAAATTTCTCTCAAGGCAAACAAATCCTAGCAGAACATATACTGGGGCTACTTCAGAAACTCCCTGCTATATTAGATAGTGTGGTGAAAGGATATGAGGTCTGGGGCAAGTGCAGTCACCATGCCACTGAGAGGGAAGCCCTGGAACTGGGGTTTGGGAATAGAGGACCACTTGTATGCAGCCCATGGTAAAGCTGACTTTACATCACTTCTTAGCGTAGAGAGTCATGGTGAGCCTGCTGGATAAAGACTTGCATGAATCTAGCACTAACTCTTGAGTTTTCATTTCCATAAGCCAATACATGTCCTTTATTATGTGAGCCTGGTTAAGCTGAATTTGGGGACATTTCCAGCCTAAAGAATCCTATTGTTATGGAAGCCCAAGTACTTATATTCTTGAATCAAGTGAAGGAAGACCATAACAGGAGGAAAGTTGGAGGCAGAGAGAGCCAATTAACAAACTCAGGTTGCTGGAAAATTGTAGCACTAAGGGACCACCCGGGACTGAAAAGACTTGCTTTGAAATCCTGATTACCAGGAACAAAGCTGAATCATATCTGAATTCAAATATTTGACTGTTTGATGTTTCTGACAATTACAAATCCATCCCTTCCCCCTCATACCTCCAGTTTCCTTAGAAGCTAAAGATGCTAGGACGTGCTCATTTTTCATTATGTCTTTAATTAATAAGCAGTATGTTTGGACCCACTGATTATTTTAGCACTATGGTAAGTCTCAAGGGTTCATCTTGGCCTACAACTTGACAATGGAGCAGAGGGCAACTGTCTCTTGGTCCAAGACATAGACATTCAAGAGGCAAAATATATTTACTCCCCCAAGTATCCATTATAAACTTTTTCCAAAATGGAAGGTTTTACTTATAAAAGCAAATAATGTAAAAATTTCCTTTCAAAAATATAAAGGTACATATATATATATATATATATGTATTTTTTTTTTTTTTTTTGAGACAGAGTGTCACTTTGTTGCCCTGGCTAGAGTGAGTGCCGTGGCGTCAGCCTAGCTGACAGCAACCTCAAACTCCTGGGCTTAAGCAATCCTACTGCCTCAGCCTCCCCAGTAGCTGGGACTACAGGCATGCGCCACCATGCCCAGCTAATTTTTTCTATATGTATTTTAGTTGGCCAGCTAATTTCTATTTTTAGTAGACACGGGGTCTCGCTCTTGCTCAGGCTGGTCTCGAACTCCTGACCTCGAGTGATCCACCCGCCTCGGCCTCCCAGAGTGCTAGGATTACAGGCGAGAGCCACTGCGCCTGGCAAGGTACATATATTTTAAAGTTAAAGATATCCTATGTCCTGTTTCACTCATGATCACATAATTTAATCCCAAAGGGATAAATAATCACTGTAACTATCCTTCCAGACTTAAAATGCATTATTTCCTTTGTGGAAATGGTGCCATATTATGTTGACTTGCTTTTTTGACTTCTGGACACATTTACTTTTTATAATACAGATCTAGCTTGCCTTTTTAACAACTGCAAATTAGTCCACTGCATGAATGGACTGTAACTTGTCTAACAATTTAGATTATTAGACATTTAGATTTCCAATTATGGATATTTAGGTATTGTGTTTCACAATGACAACATTCCTACAACAAATGCCATTGTGCCAATAGAGATACATGCATACATACTTCGTAGAATAAATTTTTAGGTAAGGAATGCTAGGTCAAAAAGAATGCTTATTTAAAATTTTGACTAAGCAAGACACAAAACAGTTGATATGATGGCTCTATTTATACTAAAAAAATCATGCAAGTCAGGTATACAAACAGGAAGAGGTTTAGAACAGTGGTTCTCAACCTGTGGCAATTTTGCCCTTGAGGGGACATTTGAAAATGTCTAGAGACATTTTTGGTTGTCACCAACTGGGAAGGCGTTACTACATCTAGTGGGTAGCAACCAGGTAGAAGCCAAAGCATAGAACAGCCCCCGCCCTCTGACAAATGAAGAATTACCCAGCCTAAAATGTTAACAGTGCTCAGGTTGAGAAGCCCTGTTCTAGCATTATATATCACACTGCCCACAGTAGCTTTCTTTGAAAAGTGGAGGACAACTGTAATTTATACTTTTGTACTGTTTGTGGGTTTTTGTTTGCAACAAACACGCATGCACTAGTTTAAAACACGTCCATACACAATGTCGTTTGAGAAGAAATCAATCCTTGTCGCTTCTCATGTTGCCTCTATATATAGGGACAAATTCCCCACATATTCAGAGAAAGCTCCCTGAATCTTCTCTTCAGCAAGCTAATCTTAAACAGCTCTTTCAAATGCTCTTCATAGGAAGTAGTTTTAAGCCAGTTCTTCAGTGTGATTGACGTACCTATGAAGAACAAAAGTGCTAACTGCTGAACACTAAACTAGTTTTGTACTCAGACCACTGAAGAGTGGAATTATCACCTCCCTCGTTCTACATGCACTAGCTCACATTCAGCTTATTAAAACACTCAGTTTTTCCACACCTGCTACTGTTAATTTACATCTTCCTCATCCTGTACTTTTGAATAATTGTCTTTTAAGTCTTAATGCAAGGAATTGAGAGGCCTTATTAACTACCCTTACTCCCTTAAGAAGTATACTACCAAAGTCCATAATACAACTAACTTACATTTTAGTCCTGAGGAGATATTCTCACCCCCTGGCTTGGATACTGGGGTTATTTAAATGCTGTCACTAATGTATTTTAAAAAATCACTTAACAGGGTAAGTTATTTCAGATTTTTATTAATTTTACTCAATCCAACAAGTATCTAGTGAGTGCTTAAGATACTGTACTAATCAATGTGATCAATAAAAAAAAGATGTGAACTACTCAGAAGACTACATAGTCTACAGCCTTCTGCTGGGGTTACCTCAGTGAAGGACTACTTTGTCTTGACTACCTATTAAACACTCGTCCATGTCAAGCTGTAGAACTAAGTATAATGCGGTGTTTTATAAAGTAAACTTGAGTGTTACTTATTCCTGTACCATCTCAATCCTTTCCCCCTTTTAGAGCTAATCCAAGTGCTTGGTAAATGTTTAATCAATAAATGCACCATACTGCCACTACTACATACACTATACCTGCAGGCAAACACCTGTAATAGGGCTTTTACTCCCCGAAAATAGTAAGTGGCAATAACTCTGAAACGTACCCCAAACATGGTAGGATTAAATAACTCTTTACCCTTGGATGACAAATTATAGAAACAAAGATTCAACGATGCACACAGAAGATAAAGAAATGGTGAAGACGAAATTAAATTCCAAGACAATTAAAATTATAATTTCTCCACGAACACCAGCACACTACAACGTCGTTTCCACCTCACCCAGGAGACGGCTCTCACAAAAGAGAAGGCTGGGGGGCTCCCACGTGCGGAATCCTGCACAGAAACCCCTCAGGGAAGTCCGCGCTCTGCCGCTTCGCCACGCCCCCGCACAAGCCCACTCACTCCGCCGCCGCCCCCCCGCCGGGAAGCGCTCGGAGGCCTCCGCTCCGACGAGGCGAGGCGGGGGCACAGCGCTTTTAAGAAAGGAAGGGGAAGGAGGAGGAAAGTGGGCGGGGAGCGAACCCATCCCGACCTCGCAAGCCCTTTGCTACAGGAAAGCGGCAACCAACAACCCCGGGCTCAGGACGCCGCACGCGAGGGTTGCGGGACTGGGCCCCAACTGCCAAGTCGGCCGCCCCCACGCCGCCCCTTCCTCAAGCCGTTAGCGCCGCGGCCCCACCCCTCGCCTCCGGTCGTGTCCCGCCCCGCTTGCCCCGAGCCACTACCCTAGCCGCCTGCGGCCCGAGGCATCTGCTCGATGGAGGCAGGCCCAGAGCTGCCGGCCGCGTCCGGAAGGCCGAGGAGCCAGGCTTCCATACCTGCACTTTCCTCCGCCCTGCCGTGTTCTGCCGGTGATGGGCCGCCATCTTGCATGTTGACACTCCTACGTCACTTCCGGAAGTGGCTCGTACCGGGCGGATGTCCTGCCCCTTCCCCTTTGGCCGGGGACGGTAGTGCTGCTGAAAGTAGACCGGTCGTGTGCTTTCTAGGCGCTGTTGGTTGCTGTGGCCGGTGGCCATATGGTGAGATAGATGCACCTAAAAACAAAACCCGTGTGCGGATAGAATACTGATGGAGGGAGAGCCACTTTTCGGAACCGAGGGAGGAATCTGAGTCCAACTGTTGGGTGCCCCTAAACCCTGGCTGGCACTGTTTTCCAGGCTTCTTTTCCAGAGGCCCAAGCAGGCAAAGGGAAAGCACTGAAGTACTCAGTGATGCTTGACGTAGGCGGCTGGACAGGCTGTCTCCCCCAACCCCCAGCCTTTCCTAGGTAGGCAGGGCAACCGACTGATTTGCCAGGAAGTACCTGAAAATTCGGAGAATTATAAATTGGCCTCAAAGGAGGAGAAATAGATACCTTTGCAAAGGAGGTGGCCCCCATCTTGGGGAGGAGCAAAGAATTCATTTAAATAAACGAGATACAGAGATGTTATAGGAAGGTGAAAAGGACACATCAGTTAAAATTGTTCCCAGGGACAACTTTCTGAGTTACAAACCCTGAACTGAAACTCACTTCTTGTTTAAACCATCTGTTATGTTGGGCCAGTTAGATCCTTCTGGATGAAAGTTCGACTTCAGGTGGTTTTCCTGACGCTAATTATGGGAGCTAAGGATGGTCATATTCGTTATTGTGAAAGTGAATCCTGTAGAACTGCACTGTCCAGTATGCCATCTGATAAGGCATCGACTAGTCATGTGTGGCTATTGAGCACTTGAAATACAGCTAGTATGGATTGACATATGTAATTGTAAAATACAGAATTTCAAAGACTTGGCATGAAGAAAAGAATGTAACTCATTAATAATTTTTATATTGATTACCTGTTGAAATGATAATGTTTTGGATACATTAGGGTAAATATTAAAATTAATATATTTTTAAATAATGTGGCTGTTAGAATATTCAAATTATATATGAGCCAGGCACAGTGGTGGTATGCCTCTAGTCCCAGCTACTCTAGAGGCAGAGGTGGGAGGATTTCTTGAGCCCAGGAGTTTGAGTCCAGCCTGGGGAATATAGTGAGCCCTTATCTCTTAAAAAAAAAAATTACATACATGGCTTATATGTTTCTATTGTGTAGTGTTAGTATATAAACACTTAGGAAAGTTATCTTGACAAATGCCTTGTTTTTCAAATAAAAAAATGTGAATTAGTGGAGTAAAAACTGTGGTGACAGCTTCTTTTTTTTTTTTTTTTTTTTTTGAGACAGAGTCTCACTGTGTTGCCTGGGCCAGAGTGAGTGCCATGGCGTCAGCCTAGGTCACAGCAACCTCAAACTCCTGGGCTTAAGGGATCCTACTGCCTCAGCCTCCCCAGTAGCTGGGACTACAGACATGCGCCACCATGCCCAGCTAATTTTTTTTTCTATATATATTTTTTAGTTGGCCAGATAATTTATTTCTATTTTTAGTAGAGACGGGGTCTCACTCTTGCTGAGGCTAGTCTCGAACACTTGACCTCAAGCAATCCACCCGCCTTGGCCTCCCAGAGTGCTAGGATTACAGGCATGAGCCACCACACCCGGCCTGGTGACAGCTTCTTAAGCAAAACTGTCAATGATAATTTATAGGTAAATTACCTCTACTATATTTTGTTACAGATGCATTCATTCATTTATTCATGAATTCATTCATTCAAGAAAATATTATTTAGCACCTACTAAGTGCCTGGCACTATGTTAGGTGCTGAGCAATCAGTGGTGAGTGCACAAAGTCATAGAACTTAGAGTCCCAGCAATTCATTAAACACATAAATGAATATGGAGGTAAGTAATCTGAAGAAAGATGGTTGTAAGGGAGGAAGTGATTCTTGAATCAAGACCTGAAGGATGGAGTTAACTAGGCAAGGAGAGGGAACAGCCTCAGCAAAGATCTTGGGGCAGGAGGAAGCATGGAACATTCGGGGAACTGAAGGCCAAGGCTTAGAGTACAGAGACGAAAGGAAAGAAGAATGTAGGGGCCACATGCAGTAAAATGTTTTAGACTAAAGGAAAGCTATTGAAGGGACTTAACCAGGGGAGAGAGATGATCTACATTTAAAAAAAATTATTCAACAAGTATCTATTGAGCACCCACGATGTGCCAGGCACCATGCAAGTATATTGCTCTGCATAATATGCTGGTACTTGTGAGAAATGGATCGTTATATTGTTGTAGCCCTGCTTTGAACCTGAAGAATGTCGAAGTTGTGAAGTTCTTTTAGTGGGCAGAATTTCCAGCAGTACGTCTTGATGTTCACTTTGCCTGAAAGGAGAGATAGCTATAATAATTTATGATCAATTCAGGGTCAGAGGATAATTGTTTGGCCAGTTTGTCAAGGACATAGCAAGAACAAGATTGGAGAGCTGGTGACAAGGAAGACTCAGGAAGAGATATGGTGATGGATCTCTCAGAATGAATCTTTAAGAATCACATGTATGAAATGAACTGCTCTGTGCATGAAAGTATCTTCCTTTTCCAGGCTTGGTGCTTACTCAGTGGAATCATGAATGAAATGGCAAGGGATCACCAAGCCACTTTGCTGAGTGTTTAGGTTCAGCAGCAGTGACTAGTTCTGAGTTGTTGATACATATCCTCCAGAAGGATGAGCCAGCCATGTGTAGGCAGACCTATTCCATTGGCCCTCCCCCATTATTTGGTGTGTGTGGGGTTGTTACTTGTCATTTCTAAAATATACTATAATATTCTAGATTTAGATTTTGTTCTCCCTGCTTGTTATACTTCTGCCAACACAGCCATCAAAGGGCTTACTAAATGCTGTATACACCATTATTGTATCTCATGCCATATTGTTTCTGACACACAAAAAATCACTCTACAATGAAGTAATGCATTAAGGTATTGGCCATGGCATTTATTGGTCTAATGGTGTACTCCATCACCAAGAAGCACCTTGTCTTATTAAAGCGATATTGAAGACTTAGTTGTGATGCCTTCTGGAAGATAACCCTTTTTGATGCTGTCCTGTAGGTTGCAGTACATACTCTAAACTTGTGTCCAATATTTGGCACTCTTTCTTCCTGTTCATTTGATGTATTGCTGTATAACCACCCTCAAGCATAGTGGTTTAAAACAATTACAACATTTACTTTGCTTACAAATCTGTAATTTGTGCAGGGCTTGGTGGGAACAGCTTGTCTCTGTTCCACTCTCTACTTGATGCCAGCTGGGACGACTGAAAAATTGGAAACTGAAATCATCCGAAGGTCCACTCCCTCAGATGTCTGGTAACTGATACTGGTGTTGGCTGAGTTCTTAGGTAAAGCTGTGGCTAGAACTCCTACTCATGGTCTTTCCACAGGACTGTTTGTTTCCTCTCAATGTATTAATAGTAGCTGGGTTCTAAGGGTGAACATTGCAAGAGAGAAAAACCTCATTGGAAGCTGTAATGCCTTTTCTAAACTAAAAGTGGAAGTCATGCAGTGTCACTTCAAACCACAGTCACATCAGAACTTAGTCATTAAGACTGTCAATGTCTAAGGAGAGGGAGTTAGACAACTTTTTTTATGGGAGAAGTGTCAACAAATTTGTGGATGTATTTGTAAAATTTTAATTGCTATGTAATAATTGCATGTATTTGTGGGGTAAAGGGCAATACTTTGATACCTGTATAGAATGTGTAATGATCAAATGAGGATAATTTGCATATCCGTCACCTCAAACATTTATCATTTCTTTGTGCTGGGAACATTCAATCTCTCTTCTAGCTATTTGAAAATATAGACTAAATTTTTAACTATAGTCACCCTGAAGTGCTTTGGAACACTAGAAATTATTCCTCCTATCTAACAGTACCTTCATATCTGTTAACTAACCTCCACCTAACCTTCCCTCTCCTTTACCCTTCCCAGCCTCTAGTTACCACTATTCTATTCTATGCTTCTGTGAGATCAATTTATTTAGCTTTTATGTGTGAGTGAGAACATGCAATATTTATCTCTCTGTGCCTGGCTTATTTCACTAAACATGATGTCCTCCAGGCTTATCCATGTTGCTGCAAATAGGATTTCATTCTTTTTTATGGTGGATTAGTATTTCATTGTGTATATATACCACATTTTCTTTATCTTTTCCTCTGTTGATAGATACTTAGGTTGATTCCATATCTTGGCTATTGTGAATAGTGCTGCAATAAATATGGGAATGCAGATATCTCTTCGGTATACTAATTTACTTTCCTCTGGACATATATCCCATATTGGGATTGTTGGATAATATGACAGTTCTATTTTTATTTTTTGGGGGGAATCTCCATACTGTTTTTCATAATGGCTATACTAATTTACATTCCCACCAACAATGTATATGAGTTCCTTTTTTTCTGCATCTTCACCAGCATTTGTTAATTTTTTGTCTTTTTGATAATAGCCATTCTAACACAATGAGATCTCTCATTGTGGTTGATATCTCATTATGGTTTTGATTTGCATTTCCCTGATGATTAGTGACATTGAGCATTTTTCATATATGTCTTTGCCATTTGTATGTCTTTTTCTAAGAAATAAGTATTCAAATCATTTGCCCATTTACAAAATTGGATTATTATTATTATTTTTGCTGTCAAGATGTTTTAGTTCCTAGTATATTTTAGATATTTATCCATTGCCATCTGAATACTTTATAATACTCCTACTTTGTAGGTTGTCTTTTTACTCTGTTGATTGTTTCTTTTGCTGTGTAAAGCTTTTTAGTTTGATATAATCCCATTTGTCTGTTTTTGTTTTTGCCTGTGCTTTTGATAAAAATCTTTGCCCAGACCAATGTCCTGAAGCATTTCCCCTATATTTTCTTATAGTAGTTTCATAGTTTTGGGTCTTACATTTAGGTCTTTAATTCATTTTGAGTTGATTTTGTAAATGTTGCAAGATAGGGATCTAGTTTCATTTTTCTTCATATGGCTGTCCAGTTTTCCCAACACTATTCATTGAAAAGGCTGTCCTTTCCCCAGTATATTTTCTTGGTGCCTTTGTCAAAAATTAGTTGGCTGTAAATATGTGGATTTATTTCTAGGTTCTCTATTCTGTTCCATTGGTCTATGTGTCTGTTTTTATGCCAGTACCTTGCTGTTTTAGTTACTATAGCTTTCTAGTATATTTTGAGGTTAGGTAGTGTGATTCCTCCAGCTTTGTTCTTTTTGCTCAGGATTGCTTTGGGTATTTGCAGTCTTTTGGGGTTCTGTATGAATGTTAGAAATTTTATCTATTTCTGTGAAGAATGTCATTGGTATTTTGATAGGCATTGCATTGAATCTATAGATCACTTTGGGTATTTGGTAATTTTAACAATATTGATTTAATCCAGGAATATGGATGTCTTTCCATTTTTTATGCCCTCTTCAATTTCTTTTATAATTTTAATTGTGGAGATCTTTTACCTCCTGGGTTAAATTGATTCCTAGGTATTTTATTTATTTTTTGGCTATTGTAAATGGGATTGCTTTGTTGATTTCTTTTTCAGCTAGTTTGTTATTGGTACATAGAAATGCTACTGATTTTTGTATGTCAATTTTGCATCCTATGACTTCACTGAATTTATTATCAGTTCTAATAGTTTTTTGGTGGAGTCTTTAGGTTTCTCTATGTATAAGACCATGTCACCTGAAAATAAGGACAATTTGATGTTCTGCTTTCCAGTTAGGATGTACTTTGTTTGTTTCTCTTGTCTAGTTACTTTGGCTAGAATCTCCCATACTGTGTTGAATAAGAATGGTGAAAGTAGGCATCTTTGTCTTGTTCCAGTTCTTAGAGAAAAACTCAACTTTTCACTATTTAGAATGATATTAGCTGTGGGTTTGTCATGTATGGTCTTTATTCTGTTGAGGTATGTTTCTTCTGTACCTAATTTGTTGAGAGTTTTTATCATGAAAGGATGTTGAATTTTATCAGTGCTTTTTCTGTATCTATTGAGCTGATCATATGGTTTTTATCCTTCATTCTGTTGATATGATATTTCACGTTTATTGATTTGCATATGTTGAAGCATCTTTGCATCCCTGGGATAAATTCCACTTCATTGTAGTATATAATCTTTTCAATGTGTTGTTGGATTCTTTTTTTTTTTTTTTTTTAGGGTTTTTCCTTCTATGTGCACCAGGCTTACTGACTATAGCTTTCTTTTTTTTGTTGTGTCTTTGTCTGGTTATGGTATTAGGGTAATACTGGCTATGTAGAATGAGTTTGAAAGAATTCCTCCCCTTCAATTTTTGGGAATAATTTGAGAAAAAAACATGGTTTTAGTTCTTTTTTAAATGTTTGACAGAATTTAGCAGTGAAGCCATTTTGTCCTGGACTGTTCTTTGTTGGGAGACTTTTATTTACTGCCTCAGTCTTGTTAATTGTTACTTGTCTGTTCAGGTTTTCTATTTTTTCCTGGTTCAATATTGATAGGTTTTTAAGTGTCCAGGAATTTATCCATTTCCTTTAGATTTTTCATTTTGTTGGCCTGTAGTTGTCCATGATAGTCTCCAGTGATCTTTTGTATTTCTGTAGGATTAGTTATAATATCTCCTTTTTCATTTCTGATTTTGTTTCTCTGTGTCTTTTCACTCTTTTTCTTAGTCTAGCTAGTGGTTTGTTGATTTTGTTTATCTTTTCAAAAAACCAAATTTTTGTTTTGTTTATCTTTTGTATTTTTTTTTTTTTTTGGTCTCTATTTCATTTATTTCTGCTCTGATCCTTCCTTGTTATTCTACTAATTTTAAGTTTGTTTTGTTTTTACTTTTCTGGTTCCTTGAGGTACATCATTGGCTTTTTTATTTGAAATCTTTCTACTTTTTAAATGTAGGTATTTTTGCTGTAAACTTCCTTCTTAGTAATGCTTTTGCTCTGTTTCACAGGTTTTGGTATGTTGTGTTTCTATTTTTGTTTGTTTCAAGAAATTTTTAAATTTCCTTCTTCATTTCTTCATTGACCCATTGGTCATTCAAGACCATGTTCTTTCATTTTCATATATTTTTACAGTTTCCAAAGTGTTTCTTATTTCCAAAGATTCCTAGTTTTATTCCATTGTGGTCAGAAAAGATACTTAATATGATTTTTGATTTTTTAAAAATTTGTTGAAACTTGTTTTGTGGCCTAACATATGGTCTGTCCTGGAGGAGCATGTTGTATGTGCTAATGAGAAGAATGTGTATTCTGCTGCTATTGGATAAAATGTTTTGTAAGTGTGTATTAGACCTATAGTGCAGTTTGAATCCTATATTTCTTTGTTGATTTTCTGTGTACATTATTTGTCCATTTCTGAGAGTGGGTGGTGAAGTCCCCAACTATTATTGTATTGAAGTCTATGTCTCCCTTTAGATCTAATAATATTTACTTCATATATCTGGGTGCTCTGGTGATGGGTACATATATATTCACAATTATTATTTCTCTTGCTGAGTTGATCCCTCTATCATTTATAATGACCTTCTTTGTTTCTTTTTACAGTTTTTGACTTAAAGTCTAGTATAACCATACCTCCTCATTTTTGTTTTCTGTTTGTATGGAATATCTTTTCTATCCCTTCACTTTCAGTCTATGTCTGTCTTTACAGGTGAAATGAGTTTCTGTAGGCAGCATATACAGCATATAGTTGGGTCTTTTTTTTTTTTATCTATTCATCCAGTCCATATTTTTTAGTTGAGTAATTTAATCTGTTAACATTCAAGGTTATTATTGGTAGGTGAGGACTTAACTCTTGTCATTTTGTTAATTGTTTACTGGTTGTTTTGTATATGTTCCTTTCTTCCTCTCTTATTGTTTATCTTTGCAGTTTGGTGGTTTTCTGTAGTGACAAAGTTTGATTCTCTTTCTCATTTGTGTATCTGCTCAACCAGTGAGTTTTTACTTTTGTGTGTTTTCATGATGGTAGTTATTTTCTTTCTCCCAGATGCAGAACTCCCTTAAGAGTTTATTGAAGGGTTGATCTTATTAGGAATTTTCTTAGTTTTTGCTTTTCTGGGAAAGGCTTTATTTCCCTTTCATTTCTGAAGATTAGCTTTGTTTGGTATAGTATTCTTGGCATGCAGGGTGTCTTCTCTCTTTTCCTTTCAGTGCTTTGAATATATCATCCCATTCTCTCTTGGCCTGTAAGATTCTGCTGAGAAATCTGCTGAGATTTCCTTTTCTTTGGGGCATTTTATTAGAGAATTGTTATGTTCCTTTGGAGGTGTTATATTTCCTTGTTTTGTCTTGTCTTTTTTTTTTTTTAATGTATGTCCCTCTATTGATATTTATGCCTCTGGTGGAACAATCCCCTCTTCCAATTTCCTGGAGTAGCTATTGTGGTGAAAGACTTTTTATTGTAGATGTGTCCTATAGTGTTAATTGGGTAGTGTGCTATGGCTTTTGTTCTGGGTGGATGCAGTAGTGTAGTCTCGGTGTGATTTGTAATCAATGTTAGTCTAATGAGGATTCCTTTACATGTGATTTGACACTTTTTCTCTTGCTGTTTTCAAAATTCTCTCTATGTCTTTGAGTTTTGACGCTTTGACTATAATGTGCCTTGGAGAGGACCTTTTTGGGTTGAATATATTTGGTGAATTTTGAGCTTCCTGGATCTGGATGTCTATATCTCTCTCAAGACTTGGGAAGTTTTCAGCTATTATTTTATTAAATGTATTTTCTATGCCTTTTTCCATTTCTTCACCTTCTTTAAATCCCAGAATATAAGTATTTGATTGCATTATGGTGTCCCATAAATCCTATGGGCTTTTTAAATTCTTTTTTATTCTTTTTAAGTCTGTTTTTAGTTATTTCAAAAAACCTGTCTTCAAGTTCAGAAATTGTTTTTTCTGCCTCATCTTGTCTGTTGTTGAAGCTGTTCGTTGTATTTTTTATTCCATTTTTTGAATTCTTCAACTGAAAGATTTCTGTTTGATTCTTTAAAATTATATCTATCTTACTTGAATTTCTTATTCACATCATGAATGTTTTCCTGATTTTATGAAATTGTCTTTGTTCTCTTGTATCTCATTGAGGTTTCTTAGGATTGTTATTTTTAATTTCTTTTTAGGAATTTCATAGATTTCCTTTTCTTTGGGGTCTCTATTGGAGAATTGTTGTGTTCCTTTGGAAGTGTTATGTTTCTTTGTTTTATCTTGTTTTTTTGTGTCCCTGTGTTGATGTCTGTGCCTCTGGCAGAACAATCCCCTCTTCCAGTTTCCTGGAGTAGCTATTGTGGTGAAAGACGTTTTATTGCATATGTTTCCTATAGTGTTAATTGAATAGTGTGCTATGGCTTGTTCTGGGTGGATGCAGTAGTGTAGCCTCTGCATGATTTGTAATCATTGTCAGCAGTGTCTCTGAGTGCCTCAGTGTTGTAGACTGAGGATGTTTGTGGAGGCAATGGTGTGGTTTTGCTGGGGCCAGTTCTCAGGTTATGGAGCATCACATGCCTGACATGGCAGCTTTGTTGGTTTCAGGAGGCAACATTGCCAGATGTGATGGGCACTGGGGGGTTGGTCCTCGGTCCCTCAGGTGCGCAGTGGTGTGCAGCAGCTCCACCTCTGGAGGGGGTGGGGTTGCTGGTAGTGCTAGGTGCTGGGTGGCTGGGTATGCACATTGGCTCCCCTAGTCCTGATGGTGACCTCCTACTGTGCTAGACTGCCTGCTTTCTGGAGTGTAGGGTGCTATGGGAGTTTGAGTGCTGGGGTCATGGTTCTACCACTGAGTCTAGATAGGATTGCAGCACTTCAGCCTTCTGTGTGGGCATGATCGGATATAGAGATGTAAGGGCTACTGGCTCCCAGGGCAGGATGTACTCCAGCAGTGACTCTTCCCAAAATGGCACTGTGCTATAGCAGCTTGGGTCCCTGGGAGTATGTGTGTGGGGACTCAATATGTGTTTGTGGATGTATGGTAAAACCACCACACTTCTACAGGCAAATTTAATGGATTTCGGAACAAAAGGATATTATACTCAATGGCCCACTTAAAATTTCTTTATAACTTGCATTCTCTGACATTCTGGGCTTTGCTGGTCTAGAGGTTTGTTACTAAAGAAAAGAATTCTTACAGCAAGGACTAAAGAATGATCCTTTGATTTGGAGCTGAGACTTCCATTTGACCATTTTATATGTCTTGTGTTATTAGATAAGCAAAAGGTGAAGAAGAAAGTGAAGGAGAAGATGGTTATGGTATTGGCTGGAGTGATTAACCCTGATCATCAAGCAGAAATGGATTTGCTAGTATATCTCTAAGTCAGTAGATATACCAAACACTCAGATACCTTAGAAATGGAGGTATTGGCTGAAAGTAAAGGGAACATGGAATAGCTGGTAAAGAAAGCAAGCCATAAATGGAAGTGAAGTCCTCATGATCAGGGGAAGAAATGAGAGCTGTCATCTTTACTTGTATTTTCTTTCTTGATGGGTCATGTATGGTTTTATGTGTTTTAACTTTTTTTTCTTTAGCTTTTACTTCATTATTGTATGTGGAGAGTGTTATTGTTGATAAACTTCATTATTTAGTCTATATGTTACAGAATGTAGATATGAGATCAGGACAGAACTAGAGGAGGAATGGACATCAACTGGAGGTTCTAGATTTGGAGATGTATGGATGGATGTGATAACT
The DNA here is from genome assembly GCF_020740605.2 of Lemur catta. Taxonomy (NCBI): domain Eukaryota; kingdom Metazoa; phylum Chordata; class Mammalia; order Primates; family Lemuridae; genus Lemur; species Lemur catta. Next base: position 143,697,452 of record NC_059128.1, read on the forward strand.
AATGAAACATTGGGTTGACTTCCTTGGAGAGTGACACAGTGAGTACATATTTGATTGTATGAAGGACAGTTGAAGTATTTTAAGTAGGAACTTTTTTTTTTTTTTTTTGAAACAGGGTCTTGCTCTGTTGCCCAGGCTAGAGTGAGTGCCGTGGCGTCAGCCTAGCTCACAGCAACCTCAAACTCCTGGGCTTAAGTGATCCTCCTGCCTCAGCCTCCTGAGTAGCTGGGACTACAGGCATGCGCCACCATGCCCGGCTAATTTTTTCTATGTATATTTTTAGTTGGCCAGATAATGTCTTTCTATTTTTTTAGTAGAAAGGGGGTCTCACTCTTGCTCAGGCTGGTCTCGAACTCCTGACCTCGAGTGATCCACCCGCCACGGCCTCCCAGAGTGCTAGGATTACAGGCGTGAGCCGCCGTGCCCAGCCACAACTTTTTTTTTGAAGTACAAACATTAGAAGTAATATTTATATTGGTGTTGGACAGCCAAAGGGAGGACTTTGTGTTTCACATTTTTGTGGTTCGATTTTTTTGCTGTCTACCATCTGAGTCCTCTTCATATCTTTGGGAAATTCCCCACTGTGTGTGTCTTGGTAGTGGTGAGTACTGCTTCCACTACAGATAATGAGGATGGTTGCTCACTTTTTCTTGTTTCCTTAGAGTTAAGAGTGTGTGCATGTGACCTCAGCTTGACTAATCAGATAACATCTGCAGCCTCATGAGAGACTCTGAGCTAGACCCATCCAGCTAAACTGCTCCTCAATTCCTGATCTACAGAAATTGTGTGAGATAATAAATGTTTGTTGTTTTAAGTGGCTAAGTTATAGGATAATTTGTTATGCAGCAATACATACACCTTTCCTTCCTCATGGGGAGGGGAAATGTCACAGCACCTTTACAACTGTTACAGAGATACTTTTATCTTCAATCTCCCATTTAGTTCTTTGCCTTTCCTTTTGTAACTGCCAGGAGGCTTATCCTGGCAGAATTCCTTTAAAAATCTCTTAGCATTTTCTGTATGGAAAGATTAGTATCTTTATTCAAACTGTACAAAGCCTTGACACCTATTACATTGTTCTCAGCTTTTGAGAGCTCTGCTAAAACTCCTAGACAACATGAGAAGTTTAACATTCTTTTTTATTCCTGATTTCTATTCTCATTTCTGTCCACATATAAGTATAGTTGTCCCTCAGTTTCTGTGGGGGAATGATTACAGGACCGCCAATGGATACCAAAATCAGAGGATTCTCAAGTCTCTGATATAAAATGGTATAGAGTTTTCATATAACCTATGCACATCCTGCCATATACTTTTAATAATCTCCAGATTGCTTGTAATACCTGGTACAATGTAAATTTTATGTAAATAGTTATTATACTATATTGTTTAGGGAACAATGAAAAGAAAAATAAAGTCTGTAAATGTTCAGCACAGATGCAATTTTTTGCAAATATTTTTGATCCACAGTTGTTTGAATCCGTGGATGGAGAACCCATGGATACGGAGGGACCCCTGTACTGTAATGTGTCCATAGAATCTCTCAGATTCCCTATCAGTGCCTAATGATGGCAGTGTGCCATGGTTTGGGGAGTATTCTCAAGTTAACCTTACACACCTGGAGTTATTCACATCATACAGGTTCAAGTCCCAGGTCAGCCTTTGCCCTTTGGAAATTCACATCATTTCTCTGAGCCCCAAAGGTCTTAACTGATCTGTAAAACAGCAATAACAATGCTTTTCTCACAAAATACTTCTGAGGTACATGGTAGTTCTGTTCTCTCTGAGGTTTGAAACTTTGTTTTAAACATTTCTGTGTGATAAAATAGTATATAATGTACATAAAAAAGTGTAACATAGTGAAAAAACCCACATGCATATTAAAGAGAAATTCAGTAAATTTAAAAAGTAAATAAGAGTTCTAGAAGTCTTCTGCTTCCAAATAAACCAGATTCATTCTTGTTAAATGTCGCTCTGGAGTTTGGTCCTTTCCTCTGCCTGCGACTTGAACAAGTTAATTAACTTCTCTCATCTTCAGTTTCTTTATTTGTAAGAATAAAAATGGTACCTATCTCATATGGGTCTTGTGATGTTAAAAGAGTTAATCTTAGCACCGTACCTGGTATGTAGAAAATGTTCAGTGTATTTTAGGTATTATTTTTAGTGATTGCTTTGCCCAGGAAACATTGGCAAAATGTTGTAATTTCTTAGGGTAGACGTCTCATAAATTTTATGTAATGTAAACTCTTGTAAAAGTTTTCAAGTCAACTTGAAATTTACTATCTACCGTTCTTGCCTCCTCTCTTGCTGTCACAGACTGGGAAAAAAGCTCATGAAGCAGTAAGTCCTTCTTATAGATTGTCCTGGTGCCCAAGAATGTATTTCTGGCTCCATGTTCAGTCCATTTGCTGAACAAAGTGAAAATATCCAGGTATATTTTTGTACCATATCCAGATTTTCCATCTGGTTCACCAGAGGGGAGACGTAAATGTTTTCATGGTTTTTGTTTTCTTTTGTTTGTTTGTTTAAGAGGAATTAATACATTTAAAAATTAGTTTAAAAATATGAAATCATTAGAGCCTTGGTTTACAAACGCCACTGTCTGTTAGTGATTAATGTATTAATTTGGATATTTTAAAGATGGATTTTAAAAAGAATAGCATTTTAAGACTCATTTAGGTAATGTAGAAGTGCTAAATAAACTTTTTAATGCAAGCCTGTCATGGATATAATCAGGTTCATGGAGAAATTACATAATTTCTTTATAGCATTTTAATGATTTTCTTCTAAAAAGGGTGTTATAATACATGATAGACTACAGGGCCATAATTAAGTAATTATGCAGAAGTAAAGAAAGATTATATAAGTAAAGATAGACTCAGGATGTTTATGCCCAAAGTTGTATAAAATTTTTTGTGTTGTCAGAAAGAACTCAGTTTTCAATACAGTCTTTAAAATTTCCTTTCTAAGTGGCAAGAAGTCATGTTGCTGAATGAGCCATCATTTAACAGTTCACTTGTTTCTGAACACAGTGGGAAGAAAATAGCCTTCAGTTCTTTTATCTCTTTCTGTCTATATGTTTTACTTCCCAATATTAGAAACATAAATCAGCCCATTTTCCATTCCGAAAATGCTTTGCCCTCTATCTAGCTTTCCCATGGGAGGGCAGTAGAGAACCATCCAGGCCATCCTTGATGGTGGAACTCACGGGCTCCAAGATGACAAATCGGACTTAGTACTTATTTCCCACTGATAAAAAGTCATAACCAAAGTATCTTCTCAGAAAACCTATTTTATCCCATAAAAATGCCATAATTGATCATGAAACTAAAGCAAAATTTATGTGTTTGTAAATATTTACTAAGTGGGCAAAATAAAAACAATATAAAAACTATGTGACAAATGTACTTTTTTGTGGTAGAATTTTTGTACAGGAGCTGAACTGGCTGAGGCTTCCTACAATACTAGCTCCCAAAAGTGTAGTGGATGTAAATTTTATTCCACAAACTCTGATGTGGCAAGTTAGATGTCATTTTATTAAATAGACTAGTAAATATAATTTTGAGTCACCATACAGCCAAAATTATGGAAAATTCAACATCTGTCATTGTTAAGACTCCCCTGGCCACCCTAATCTACCATAAAGTCACTCAAAGGGGTTATATACCAGGAGGCACCGAAGATCCTCAGGCCACAGTGGTTAGGGCTGAGATGCCCAGTGTCTCAGAAATATGGTCCCTTGGAAGTCTTCTCGTTTGCCTGCCATCCTTGGAGCATGCAGCGGGGTAAAGTCAAGTCTCAAATCTGTGCAAAGGCAGGAATGTTGCTACTGATTTCCAGGAGATCCTGGATTCCCCACCAGCCCCAGCAGCCCCCCAGCTCCTGCTCTGGCTGCAACAGACCTGCTTGCTTGTTGTCTAGCTTTGCTGGGAGGTGGGGGTGCAGATTTTTCTCATCTGCCCTTTCCTTGGGGGTCTATCCATCAAGGTCTAACTCTTTTCCTAGATCTTGCCTCAGCAGAGCTCAAGGCCTGGTGTCCTGTCCCCTCATGCCCTTAATTTGAAAGTTCCCTCCTTTGCAGAGCCCAGCAGCACAAGGACAGCCACATTCTGTTCCTCCTTGCCCTGCTGTTGGTTCTGTCTTCAACATGTGTCCTGGAGAGGTTCCTTTGTCTTGCTGTGGCCCAGCCCAGCATTGGTAGACCTTACACGGCATATCTTCATTTCACATGATAAAAGCATTGTTGGGTTCTACAGCTGGACCAGAAATCGCGCCTGTGTGTGTGCTGTCCGTGGATCCCCGGTCCCTGCTCTGTGCCAGGCACTCTGACAGGCACATGGTACTCAGAGATGTTAAAACTCACCTAGCCCAAATCAAACTCCCGATCTGTCCCCCACAGACTCACTCCTGCCTCATTCCCCTTCCCTGGTTCAGTAAATAGTGTCTCCATCTTTCCAGTTTTGTAGGTCAAAATCTTGGCCTTGGCCTTGACTGTTCTCCTTCTTTCATACCCCACACGCAATATGTCAGTTCTACCTACAACATCTATCCAGGATCTGCCCCTTATGCCAGCTGCATCCTAAATCCCATGGTTGAAGCCACCATCCTCTCTTCCCTGCAGTGGCACAATCACCCCCTACCCCAGCTCCCATCCAGCAGCATCCTTTCCCTGGAGTAGCACAGCAGCCTCCGTACTTGGCCCCTGTAGTCTTTTCAAATGTGGGTTCACTCTTGTCCCCCTCTGCTCATAACCTCACAATGGCTCCCTTCTTTCTCAGAGTAGAAGACCAAGTGGCCAACAGGGCCATGCGTGACCTGGGTCCCTGTGCCCCTTTTCTTTCCCCTTTACTCACTATCTCACCCACACTGGTCTCCTCACAGCTCCTCACACACAGCGGCCATGTTCCTGCCTCAGGGCCTTTGCACTTGCCATTCCCTCTGCCTGGATGCTCTCCTCGCAGACATTCACCCCTCACCTCCTCAAGTCTGTGCTCAAACATCACCTCTCAAGGAGGCGTTTCCTGACCACCCTGTTTGAAGTTGCCTTCCCATCCGTCTCACCACTTCCTGTTGCCTCCCATGTTTTATTTTCCTACATAGGACTTGTGACCACCTGACATAATATTCGTAGTTTTCCAAGTAATCCCCCATTGCAGCTGATAAGAGTCAAGTGCTTGCTATGGAAGGCCTCCTGTGGGACAGCACAGGCTCAGATGGATGCTTCCTTCCCACCTTCTTAACCCCGTTCCAATAGGCTAGCAGCGAATGGATAATTTATTTTAAAGTATGTATATAGCTTTTGTCTTACTCTAGGTGCTATTCTAAGTACTACATATATATTGATTCATAAAATTCTCAGAAGAACCTGGTGAGGTAAGCACCCTTACGTCCCTTTTACAAATGAGGAAACTGAGGCACAGAGGCTCAGTGACTCACCCAAGGTCACACAGCTAATAAGGAGAGAGCTAGGATATGAATCCAGGCAGTCTGGCTGCAAGAGTCCACACTCCCGCTATCCTTCCTCTTTTTTGTGCATTCATTCACTCGTTCATTTAATATTTATAAAGTGTCTTCTTTGTTGTTAGGTGCAAGATTTTAGAGACCAACAGATGACCAAAAAATGGCATCATGGCAGTCTAGAAGGAAATGCTGAACAAGGAAATAAAGGAAAAGGAGAAACATATTCATTCAGCAGACATTTCCTGACACCTACTATATGTCAGCTCTGCTTTAGGCATGGAAATCAGAAATAAATAAGAATTTCTACTTGTGAGGGTCTCACATTCTGATCATGAGGGAGAAGTGTGAATTACTGCACATAAGCATGACAGCATGAAGTGGCTTTAGTAGAGGTGAGTGTGGAGGACTGTGGGCCCCAGATTAGGTCTAACAATTGGGGGGGGGTTGGGTTGGATTCATGGATGGCTGAGTGGTAGGATGGGTAGGTGGATATGTGGATGGATCCGTGGATAGATAGATATTGGAAGTATGGATAGACAGTATTTGGAAGGGTGGTTGAATGTATGGTTATAGCTGGATGCATTGTTGGTTAGGTGAATAGATACTACCAGCTGTTTGGACAGATGCTTGGCTACTTGGATGGATGGATGAATCGTTATTTGGAAGGATGGCTGGGTGAACAGATGAGTGAAAAGCTGGGGCCATTGCTGGAAAGTTGGACATTTTCCCAGTGAGATCACTACACCAGCTGAAAGAAAGGGTTGAAAATCCATGCATTCAGTCATTCAACAAATATATATTAAGGACCTACTTATGTGTCTGGTACTGTTATAGGCTCTGGGATTAGACATGGTACTTGCCTTTTATGGAGCTGGCATTCTGGGGGAAGGCAGATGACAAAGAAATAATAGAATGTATGTAGACTCTATACCATCACAGAGTGACAAATGCTATGATGAAAAAATAAAGCAAGATGAGAGAGCAGAGATGGCAGGAGGAGGCATTATGTTGTGGGTGGTCAGGAGAGGCCTCTCTGAGAAGGTGAGTTGTGAACAGGCAGTGAGGAAGAGGCCATCTGGGGAATTGTGTTTGAGTCGGAGGGAAGAACTGGTTCCAGAGCCCGGAGGCAAAGAGGCCAGTGTGGCTCTCAGGGAGGAGATGAGGTCACAGATAGGTGTGTTGGGAGTGTGGAATTGGATTTTAGCTGTATCCTGCACAGCAATGAAACACATTGACCCTGGGCTGATCTGACTTTGGAAAGGCCCCGCCTCCCTGCACCCCCTTGAAAGGGATGGATTCCTGGCTGTGATCTCTCCTGGGATCATGTTTGGGAGGCTGTCAGCATTTTAATTACACCTCCCAGCTCTCAATGGTTTTCAGCTCAACCGTAACACAGGCTCTGGGCAACATGTGGCACCTCTGAGTGGTTTACTTGCTCACCATTTCTATATTTAGTGCCATTAATGCAGCAGGGAGTTGGTTAAATTTTGTGTTCTGTTTTTGGTTTTAAACACACAGACCTCTATTTCAGTTGTTTTCTGAGATTATTTCCCATCCTTTAAAGGTTACAGGGCAGCTGTTGGTGTAGTCTATGATAGTGCTCACTTCTAAGCAAGAGAGCCTAATCCCTTGCAAAGCTGCCCTCTTCTCTTTAAAGTGTGTGGGTGCTTCCTGGTGAGAGAGCTGGGTTTAAAGGACACCCCGGGCTGAGTGTGTGACTAAGGGACAAAGGCATCAATTACTTCATATTTCACATAATATGGGCTGGGCTTCAGGCCAGGTGTTCCCACCCCGTCTGCCTGAAGATGGGATCCCCTCTGGGACTTCCAGCCAAGGGCTCTGCAGGGCTTCTCAAACTTTAGTGTGTCCGTGAACCACGTGGGGAGTGTGTGGAAATGCAGCTTCTGATTCCCTGTATGGGGCTGGGGCGGGACCTGAGATTCTGCATTTCCAATCAGTTCCCAGGTGATGCGGATGCTGCCGGTCCAGGAACCACACTTTGAATGGCAAGGATTTCAACCAGTGCTGTCCAACTGAAATATTATATAATACAAGCCACATAATGTAATATAATATTTCCTAGTTGCCACAAGAAAAAGGTAAAAAGAGGTGACATTAAATTTAATAAGATATTTTATTTAATCTAATTTATCTCAAATAGTATCATTTCAGTATGTAATCAATATAAAATATGGAGATATTTTACATTTTTTTGTATAATAAGTCTTTGAAATCCGGTGCTTGTTTTATACTTATAGCACATTGCAGTTCAGACTAGGGGCATTTCAAGCACTCACGTGGCTGGTGGCTCCCAGTTTGGAAGGTGCATATCTAAATCTGGCTTGAATACCTCTGGTGATGGGAAGCTCACTACCTTCTGGGAAGTCCACTCCATAGCTGCATGATCTGAGTTGGGAGTTGACTGTAGGACTAGCTGGGGAGACCCAGCTTCACCCTCTGGGTCCCCAAGCCAATTGGCCTTCTCTGTGAGTTCAGAACCTCACATCCTCTGCCCTCAGGTAGGGCACAGCAGCCCTGAATTAGCTTCTGTGGTTCTTCTTTTTTTCTATTTTTTTTTTAATTTCAGCATATTACAGGGGTAAAAATGTTTAGGTTACATTAGGTTATATTGCCTTTGCCCTACCCAAGTCAGAGCTTCAAGCATGTCCATCCCATATACAGTGTGCACTGCACCCATTAGGTGTGATCTTAATCTCTGCTTTTCTTGTTGAAGAACCTGGCTCGGAGATTCTGAGTGATATCCTCAGGGAGACCCAGCCAGGAGGTGGCAGAGCTGAGACTAGAAGTCAGAACTCTGAAACCTCTTTTCCCTCTGCTGTAAGAGGCTCTGGCTCCTCCAGTGTGACGTGGTTTCAGAGGACCTTCGTCCACTCACACTCCTGCAGACACACTTCTATTTGTGTGGTGAATTACATTTATAGATTTGTGTTATGTTGAACCATCTTTGCATCTCTGGGATGAAGCCCACTTGGTCGTGATTATTTTTTTAATAAGCACCTGAATTCAGTTTGTGAGGATTTTATTGAGCATTTTTGTATCTATATTTATAACAGATATTGCTCTGTAGTTTTCTTTTTTTTGGTGAATTCTTTCCTGGCTTTGGTATCAGGGTGATATTGGCATCATAAATGTGTTGGGGAGTATTCCTTCCTTCTCCATGTTGTGGTATAACTTTTGTAAGACAGGCACCAGTTCTTTTTTGTAAGTCTGGTAGAATTCAGGAGTGAAACTATATGGTCAAGGACTTTTTTTTTTCTAAGAAGGTTTTTTATTGCCACTTCAATTTTGGTACTTGATATTGGTCTGTTCAGGAATTGCATATCTTCCTGCTTGTGCCTGGGGAGGCTGTGTATTGCTAAGAATTTGTCCATTTCATCCAGTTCTTCAAGTTTATGTGTGTAGAGGTTTCAATAGTACTCATAGATGATATTTTACATTTCCATGCTATCAGTTGTAATTTCTCCTTTTTTATTCCTGATTGAGCTTTCAGGAGAGTCTTTTCTTTTCTGCTTCTGGTTAATCTAGTGAGAGACGTGCCAATTTTGTTTACTTTTCAAAGAAGCAACTTTTTGTTTCATTAATCTTCCATATAGCTTTTCTATTATCAAGTTCATTTAGTTCTGCTCTGATCTTGGTTATTTCTTTTCTTCTGCTGGGTTTGGGATTGCTTTGCTCATCCTCTTCCAGTTCTTTGAGATAATTCATTACATTGTGACCTTTGTGTCTTTTGGATGTAGGCGTCCATTGCTATAAGTTTTCCTCTCAGGACTCCGTTAGCTGTGCCCCACAGATTTTGATAACTGTATCCCCTTTTTCGTTTAGTTCAAACATGTTTTGATTTCCATCTTAATTTTCTCCTTAACTGAATAATCATTCAGCAGTAGGCATTTAGTTTCCATGACTTTGTGTATAGATATGTGTTTCTGTTGGAGTAAAGATAGATATTTTTATTAGCACAAATGTACATGAGAACTTCAAGTATCTAAAGGCCTCAATCAAGCCTGTGGCTTCACAATAAATAGCACTTCATGTCAGGTGTTGATGACAGTCACTCAATAGTTACATTTTGGTTTGGGGTCTTTGTGAAGTGCAAATTCTGACTGCCTTTAGAAGAAACCTATAGCCATGACAAAGAAGAGTCAGTTTCTATCTCTAGTATTTTATGTTCAATAAAAATCCACAGAATCAAAATGTGAAATTCTTTGTGCCTCGATTTACTAAAGCATAGCAGAGCCCCAGCTTGAGATGGTGCTTAACCCACCATGAGCCCTGGGTATAATGAGACCTGTCAAGAGACCCAGCTGGGCCCTAAGGGTCTATTCACATGGGAATCTAAGGTGCTTTGGCGGGAGTTTGGAGGGTGTGAGTTATAGGAACAGAAGGTTGGAATTTGGTAATTTCTTAATTACTCTCACAAGTCATTGGAGCACAAAGAGGCTTGAGTTCCCCAGAAGCTGGGAGAGGATACACTGGGCAGAGCAGGCAAATAGTAGCAGGCATAAGGTAAAGGGGAAATATACTCTAAATACCACTACAGCTAACTGCAGAAAACAAGAAGAGTCTCAGGTAAATAAGTACAAAGTGAAGGAACTTAAAGCGAAGTTAAATACAGTGGAATGAAAATGTGCTCAACATCATTAGTCAGATACACAATGAGATACCACCATACACACAACAGAATGGATAAAATTAAAAGTTAGCAGTTCCAAGAGGTAGTAAGGATGTGGAGTAATTGGAACTCTTATACACTATTGAATGTAAATTGTCACAACCACTTTGGAAAATTCCTTGGCAGTATTCTCATAATATACCTATGCCTCATGATCCCACAGTCTCATCCCTAGGTGACAAAGTAAGTGCATACTCCAGTTTCCAGTCCAAGGAGCTTGGAAGTCATCACTTTGTATTAACAAGGCAAAAGCTGAACAAACAGAAACAATAACTCTTGTTAGATCTGGCAGAGAAGGGAGGTGACAGGGCAAAGCATTTCCTGAAACTTGGAGGCAGACAGACAGACAATACAGAGATCACAGCTTACCAGAACAGACCAAACAGCAGAAACCTCCCCACCAGGTCGGGAAAACCTCACCTGCAGCTGACACATTGCTGGAGGCTCCGTGTGGACAAGTCTGAGAGTTAAACACTCCAAGGAGGCCCAGTCAGAGGGGGACCCAACACTTTTTTGAGTTTTACCTCTAGGAGTCCTACCAGGTTCTTATAGGAACTACTGGAGAATAATCCCCCTTGTGCCTCCCACAAGGGGATGGGAGATAAGCCAGAGCACTCTGTTCTTCTTAACAACACCCCTCATGAGAAACTATTTAACCAGGGTCTAACCCACTGGGCTCCATCAGAGCCTGAATGTCTTAGGGTAAGAGAAATTCCCAACTCCAGCCCACTCTTTCCATCCTGTTCCACCCAAGGGAGTGGAGGAGGAGACTGAGAAGCACAGGGGAAGGTCACAGCTCAAGGGCACAGGCTCCGCAAGAGATTGAGACTTACTGTGCAACTACAGAATGACTCCCCTCCCCCCACACCATATGGTCACACCAGTTAAAGGCCCCTTTACTGGAGTTCCTTTTACCCAGAACATCCTATCTGGCCTTTGAAAAAAATCATAAGGCATATTAAAAGGCAAAATTAAAGTAGAATCACAGTTTCAAAAGAGAGATCACCTCTGGGAGGCCGAGGTGGGTGGATCGCTCGAGGTCAGCAGTTCGAGACCAGCCTGAGCGAGACCCTGTCTCTACTAAAAATAGAAATAAAAATTATCTGTACAACTAAAAATATATACAGAAAAAATTAGCCGGGCATGGTGGCGCATGCCTGTAGTCCCAGCTACTCGGGAGGCTTGAGGCAGTAGGATTGCTTAAGCTCAGGAGTTTGAGGTTGCTGTGAGCTAGGCTGACGCCATGGCACTCACTCTAGCCCGGGCAACAAAGTGAGACTCTGTCTCAAAAAAAAAGAGAGAGATCAAGTATCAGATCCAGAAGATCCAGATATGGCAAGAATGTTGGAATTACCAGACTGGAAATTTAAAGCTACTAGGATAAATATGCTAAGGGGTCTAATGAAAAGAGCCAAGAGCATGCAAGAACAGATGTGTAACATAAGAAAGATGGAATTTCTAAGAAAGAATAAAAAAGAAATGTAAGAGATCACAAACAGAGAAACAGAAATGAAGAATGCCTTTTATGGGCTCATTATTAGACTGGACATAGATGAGGAAAGAATCTCTGGGCTCAAGTAAACACCAGCAGAAACTTCCAAAACTGAGAAGGAAGAGGAAGGACTGAAAAAAATAGAATATCCAAGAACTGTGGGTCATCTACAAAAACATACATATAATGGGAATACAAGAAAGAGAAGAAAAACAGAAAGGAAAAGAAAAAATGCCTGAAGCAATAATGACCAAGAATTTCCAGAATGAATGTCAGACACCAAACCAGAGATCCAGGAAGCTCTGAGAACACCAAGCAGGATAAATGTAAAAAAAACAAAACAAAACCTTACACATACATACCCCCAGGCATATCATATTCAAAATGTAGCAAATCAAAGATAAAGCAAAAAATCTTGAATGAAGCCAGGTGAGGTAAGGGGGAAACACTTACCTATACAGGAACAAGGATAAGAATTATGTCAGATTCTCCTCAGAAACCATTCAAGGAAGAAGAGAGTAGAGTGAAATATTGGATGTGTTGAGAGAAAACAGCCACCAATCTAGAACTTGTAGACCTGCCTCGGAAGCAATGTTAACAGAAATTCTTCAGAGAGAAGGAACATGATATAGGGCAGAGACTGGGATCTATGTAAAGAAAAACAGTGCATTGGCAAAAGAATAAGTAAGGGAAAAATGAAAACTTTCATTTTTCTTATTCTTAATTGACCTAAAAGACAAGTTTCTTCAAGATAATTGTAGCAACATGCATTTAATGTAAGTAGATGTGTGTGTGTGTGTGTGTGTGTGTGTGTGTGTGTGTGTGTGTGTGTGTGCTGATGTCTATATGAAATGAATGGCAGCAATGATACAAGGGACAGGAAAAAAGAAATAGGAATTTTTTTATTATAAGATACTTGTACCACCCGTGAAGGGGTACAGTGTTATTTGAAAGTTTACTTGGATTAGTTGCAAACTCTAGAGACACCACTAAAAAAAAGTTTAAAAAAGAAGTATCTAAAGAAAGGAGAAAAAATGGAATCATATGAAATGATTGATTAAAACTTCAAAAGACAGAAAAGGAAGAGAATTCAGAAATAAGAACAAAGAACCCAGGCAGTGAATAGAAAACAGTAACAAATGTAGTAGATAGTAATCCAACTCTATCAATGATGACTTTAAATGTCAATGGTTAAAATATAGGACAAAGATTGTCAGAGTGCACCAGAAAACAAGATCTGACTGTAGTTTGTCTACCAGAAACCCACTTTAAATACAAAGACACACCAGATGAAAAGTAAATGAATGGAGAAAAATACATCATGTTATCACTAATCAAAAGAAAGCAGGGATCACAGCAGAGTTCAGAGCAAGAAAGGTTATCAGGGATTTAGGAAAAAGCATTCCCTAATGCTAAAGGAGGCAGTTTGGCTGACAGGGATGTGTCAGTGCAGGTTCACTGAGTGTAACAAATGTGCCTCTCTGCTGGGAGATGCGGGTAGTGGAGGCGGCTGTGTGTTTGTGGGGGGAGGGAGGATATGGGAACTCTGGACTTTCACACAGCTTAATTTTGCTGTGAACCTATAACTTCCCTAAATAAATACAGTCTATTTGTTTAAAAAAAGTGCACATACCCACAAAAATCACATACTTTGTAACGACTAAAGCAAAGGAATGGAAATATCAGTGGTACCATTTCCAAGAAATGAAACACTGCACAGCAATGAAATAGAACAAACTGCAGCTGCATGCAAGTAACAACATGGGTGAGTCTCACACACAGAAAAGATACAACAAGGTATATGTTGTATTGTCCCACTTACACAGAGTTTAGGAACAGGCACAGCTAATCTGTGAGGGTAGAAATCAGGATCATTATTACTTTTGGGTGCGGAGAGTTAGTGGCTAGGAGTTAGCGTGGTAGAATCTTGTGGGAGGCTGAAAATGTTCAATACTTTGATCTGGATTGTGGTTACATGTGGTGTTTTCATGCATGAAATTCATCAAGCACCTTTGTGCAGGTTGCTGTACAGTATAGAATCTTTCCCTCGGATTGTCCTTCAGCCTGGTCCCCATCTCTAATTTTATACTGAAATCATATGGGGGGAGGTCAGTGCTGAACCTTGATATTTATGACTTAACGGGAGTGGTTTTACTGCACATTCAGTGGTTAGAGCTTCCTTTAAAAGTAAGTTCAGTTTTCACGATTGCCTGGTAATCCATGGTGCAGATACACAGACATGTAGGATATTGGCATTTCTTTGTTTTTACTCTTTTTATTCTATGCTTTTGTATATATTTTTAAAAAACAAGATGCTTTAAACAACCCACATGCTCTACAAAAAGGGAATGGCTAAAGTATAAATGGCTGCATAAAAATAACCACCTAGCCTATATTGCAATCTGGAAAAATATAAAATCTTAGGATAACAAAATTGGATAAGGCAGAATGCTAATCTGTCATCCCACGGGCATACCTAAGTCAATACTCACAAGGATAGGGAGAGGGTCAAGAAAGAAACATGGGAAAAATATTAATAGAAAAAGCTGATGCATCCTCTAAAAACAATTTTCTTTATGATTGTTAAAGTGCTGCATACGAAGTAATATTTTAGTCTTAATTAAATGATTACTGAAAGGAAACCATTAGGTAACTAATAGAGTGAGTACTTTGTGGATATGAACTAAAACCCACAAAGGTAGCATGGCAATGACTGCAGTTGCTGAATGAATCAGAGGATCTAAAGGCGCTGCTAATTATAGCTGATGTGACTAAGTGCCAGCTTTTAAAATAGTCAATCCACCAACCACACAGTGGCCCAGATGAGGAACTAAAGCCAACTCACCACGGCGACTCCCCTGCTTCCTGGAAGGCCACCTTGCCGACGTCTGCAGTGCTGGTGTTGAGGAAGGAGTATCCTGAGCCACCTCTGATGTGCAGCTCGGCCTGCAGGAGGGAGAGGCAGGGAGGGGTTGGGCTGCATGCTGGAGGGTGAAGGGCTGCCCCGTCAGTCTGCCCCCAGCAGGGCCGTGGCAGGGCAAGGGCCGTACCTGGATGCCAGGGTGGTTGTGGTTGGTCACCTCTTCTACACTCACCCTCACGTCCTCCACCAGGATGAGGTGTATGGAGGCTGACACGGGCACAGGAGGGTCGTGCTGAAGGGGCAAGGCCAACACCATCAGATCCAGGAGGTCATGGCCAACTGCAGGCCAAAAGTACACCTACCCACAGGCCACTCCTGGGGAAGAGCAGGCCTAGAAGCCCCAGGTCCTGGCCACTCATTATGTCTGGGACACAAACCCCAATAAAATCAGGGTTATCCTGAGCCCAGCTGAATGGCCACATCCCCTTTGAGGCCTCCCTCAACCAAGGCAGAGTGAGTTGCCGGCTCCTCCACTCCAAACAGAGGTGGGGTGAGAAACAGTCCTGCTCTGATGCCAGCCCCACCCCACCCTGCCAGGCCCCACAGCGTGGGTGACTCACATACCTTGACCCTCAGGACCTCACAGAAGATGGCCAACTTGAGAGCACGTGGTAGATACTGTGTTGGGGAAGTTGATGGGGGCTGGGCAAACGGGAAAGTCGCTGGCCACACTGGATATGGGGAAGGGTCCCATGGGAAGAGTCCTCATGGCTGTCTCCCAAGAGGACAAGCACAGCCCTCACTGTCTTGGGATGCACACTGCATAGCTCTGTTTCCTGCCACATGTCACTGTAGGGAGACTGCCAGACCAGCCCAGATATGGCCCACTCACAGTGGGATTGTTTGAGCACCCACTCTACACTAGGCACGTGCAAGGCACTGGGGGTGCAGTGACTGCCCTCAGAGAAGAGTGAGTGAAGGACAGAAAGGTGCTGGGTGCAGTGTGGGTGCCACGGGCAAGGAGGGGTCTGGGAGGGAGAGCAGCTCTCAGGGAACAGAGACCTTAAGTTGAGGAACACATGAGCCACACCAGTGACAGGGAGCCCCCAGGGTGCAGAGCATGAGTGCAAAGGCCCTGGAGAAATCCTGTCAGGGTGTCTAGGCCCAGCCAGGAGGCCAGGAGGCCCCTAGCTCCAGCCAAGGGCTTCCTGGTTCACAGATAAGTGCTGCAGAACTGGATGGGTGAGCAGGAGGGGCAGGGCTGGGCCTCTGGTCACCAGCAGACACCTGCAGGGGTTGCTGTGTTTGCTCTGGAGGTCAGATGGGCTTGGTGTCAGCCCTGGCTGGGTGACCCTGGGCACATTTCCTCACTCATTCATTCTAAACAAAACCCCCTTGGTTGGTATCTATCTTCTCTGTGCCAGGCACTATGCCCAGGCCTAGAGGGGCAGACTTGGAAGATCCTAAGGGCACTGAGCTTGCTTCTAATGGGAGAGAGGGAGAAAAATCACTACAGACCATGGGGACCAGCACTGTCTGCGAGGTTGGCTCTGAGTGGCAGGGAAATGCAAGGGCTGCCTGGCCCAGGCTGGGAGGATGGGGCTCCTCCTGGAGCAGGAACTCCCCACCAGCTCACCCTGGGCCTCTTGTGGACGAGGCAGGGTTCAAACCCAGTAAGTAACCAGTGCAGTCGCCAGCCTACTGTGTGGCAGGCCTTGGGCGAAGCCTTCATAGCCACCCTTGGAGGAAGGCCCAATTCTCTTTATTCATGTTTTACTAAAGAACCCTTAGTGACCGCTCACTCCCTCCCAGGATGCTTTCTAACCCATTCCATTTATTAGCTCTGCTCATCCTCAGCACAACCCTACAGGGTAGGTGCTGTCCACCCCATGTTACAGGCAGGGAATGTGATGCCAGAGAAATTAAATGAGCAGAGTACAGAGCTGCTGCATGTCACACCTGGACTCAGCCTGGAGAGGCTGGTGTGGTGGCTGAGGCCACATGCTCCGCATGCACACGCCACGACCGCCTCCCTCCTCAGTGGGAAGAGGGATTCACAGATGTCAGGCACTGGCAGAATCCACCCTGGACCCAGGTCTTGGAAGGCCCCAGAATCTAACACACCAAAGGCCACTGTCCCAATTCTGGGGATCTGTGGGGACCCTGAAGGGTAACTGTGGAGTGGACCAGAAGTGCCCCTCTGTTCTGACCCTTGTTGGAAACATTTTGAAGCCTTTGGAGCCCACACTCTTGCTTTCATAAGGAGGCCCTGGCAGGTCAGCCTGCCAAGCCTGCCAAGCACTATCTCGTGTGATCACATGGATGTCACCAAACACTGTCCCCTGTGGGGGAGGCTCTGCTCCTTCTACATCAATTCCTGTTTTCAGCCAGAAAAATCACAGGGAGATGGCATTATGCCAATAGCTATTCTGAACAATTGGGGTTTTTATTCAAATTTGTCAGAGCAAGTAAGTAATTCCCATCAGGGAAGGAGGGGGCAGGGTGAGTGGTGAAGGGCAGGGCCCCTGACTCACCTTGAGCGGCAGGTGGGCAGCGATGGTGATCTTGGCACTCAGGTGGCAGTTGGCGTGTTTGTAGCTCACCAGGAGCGTGGTGGAGCCCTGGGCCTCGTCTCTCTCCCTGATGCGGGTGTACTGCTTAGAGTGGTGGCACCCTCTCCACACAAAGGGAACCACATGGTCACCGTGAACTCGCTTTTGCTGCGAAAGTCATGACAGCCTCTTTCATACTAGGCTTGATATGCAATCTGATGCTTCTAAATTAAAAAGTTTTAATTGAATATAATTCACACAGATAAACAATTTATAATATTTTTTCCACATATTGAACACATACTATATCCTGTATGCAGATCAAGAAACAGATGATCGGGACCACGAACTCTCCTGGAGACCCATCTGATGTTTAGCCCCTGCCCCAGGGAAACCACTATCCTGACTTCTCCCAGCACAGCTCAATTTTGCTTGATGCTGTAGTTTCTATAAAGGAAATTGCTGAGCATAAACTCTTCTGTATTGGTTTCCTCAGCTCAATATTGTTCGTGGGATTCCTCAAATGTTGTACATTGTACATCCTTTATCCACATTACATATATTATGCCATTGTGTGGATACAGAGCAATAGACTTACCCATGCTGCCGTGCACACTTAGGTTCCTTTCAGTTTGGGGCTCTGATCCACAGGGCTGCTAAGAACATCAATGTACTTTCCTTTTCTGGGAACACACTTAGGCACATCTCTTGGGTGTGTCCCTAAAGGTGAGATTCCTAGGCCATGGGGGGTGCACTGTTACTGCCAAATATCTTTCTCAAAGTCATTCCATCAACTGAAGCTGCTACTGACAGTTGCCCTACATCCTGCCTTTATTTTCCATCAATGTTTTCATTAGGTTTTTAAAACCTTATTTATTTTGATTATGATAAAATACCCATAACAAAAAACCTCCCAGCCTTGCACTTCTACATGCACAGTTCAGTGGCGTGAAGTACACTCACACTGTTGTGCAAGCATCACCACCATTTATCTGCACAGCTCATATCATAAACTGAAACTCTGTACCCAATAAGCATTAAGTCCCTAATTCCCAAGCACCCCCTGCAACCACTCTGCTACTTCCCGTCTCCATGAATTTGACTACTCTGAGTACCTCACGTAAGTGGAATTTGACAGTATTTACCTTTTGTGACCGGCTTATTCACTCCACACAGTGTCCTCCAGGTTCATCCATGTGGTAGCATGAGTAAAAATCTCCTTCATATTTAAGGCTCAATAATAGTCCACTGTATGGATAGACCACAATTGGTGTATCCATTCATCACTGGTGAACACTTGGGTTACTTCCACCTTTAGGCTCTTATGAATAACACTGCTATGACTGTGAGTGGAC
The DNA here is from genome assembly GCF_020740605.2 of Lemur catta. Taxonomy (NCBI): domain Eukaryota; kingdom Metazoa; phylum Chordata; class Mammalia; order Primates; family Lemuridae; genus Lemur; species Lemur catta. The sequence goes on from NC_059128.1 coordinate 143,715,864, forward strand.
AAATAAATACCTCTTTGAGATTGTGCTTTCAATACCTTTGGGTATATACCCAGAGGTGAGATTGCTGGATCACATAGAAATTCTCTTTAATTTTCTAGGGAACCACCATGCTATTTTGAACAGCAGTGACAGCATTGTACATTCTGTCCACCAGTGCACGAGAGTTCCAATTTCTCCACATCTTCACCAACACTTTTTTTTTTTTGAGACAGAGTTACATTCTATTGCCCAGGCTAGAGCAGTGCCCTGGATCAGCCTAGATCACAGCGACCTCAAACTCCTGGGCTCAAGGAATCCTCCTGCCTCAGTGTCCCAAGTAGCTGGGACTATAGGCACTTGCCACCATGCCTGGATAATTTTTGTTTGTTTGTTTTTATTTTTAATTGCCTGGCTAATTTTTTTCTATGTTTAGTAGAGACAGGATCTTGTTCTTGCTCAAGATGGTCTCAAACTTCTCACCTCAAGAGATCCTCTCACCTCTCAGCCTCCCAGAGTGCTAGGATTACAGGCATGAGCCACCACACCCAGTGTCAAAATTCTGGTGTGAAACCATCTGGTCCAGGATTTTCTTTTTAGGAAGGTTTCTTTATTGCTGCTTCAATTTCAGTACTTGATATTGGTCTGTTCAGGAATTCTATTTCTTCCTGATTGAGCCTAGGGAGGCTGTGTGTTTCTAACAGTTTGTCTATTTCCTTTACATTTTCACATTTATGTGCATGGAGGTTTTTATAGTATTCACAGACGATATTTTGTATCCATGGTATCATTTGTAATTTCTCCTTTTATATTCCTGATTGAGCTTAATAGAGTCCTTTCTTTTCTGCTTCTCATTAGTCTAGCAAGAGGAGTGTCAATTTTGTTTATTTTTTCAATGAACAAACTTTTTGTTTTATTAATCTTCTGTATATTTTTTTATTATTGATTTCATTTAGTTCTGCTCTGATCTTTGTTATTTTGTTTCTTCTGCTGGGTTTTGGCTTGGTTTGCTCATCCTTTTCCAGTTCTTTGAGACAATTCACTTGCTTGTTGATTTGTGATCTTTCTGTCTTTTGCATGTAGACATTTGTGGATATAAATTTTCGTCTCAGGACTGCTGTAGCTGTGTCCCACAGATTTTTTATAACTTCCATCCCCTTTGTCATTATTTCAAAGACTCTTTTGCTTTCCATCTTAATTTCCTCCTTAATCCAATAATCATTAAGCAGAAGGTTGTTTAGTTTCCAGGACTTTATATAAAAATGAGAGTTTCTGTTGGAGTTCATTTCTAATTTTGTTCCACTGTGGTCTGAGAAGATGCATGGTATCATTTCAATTTTTTAAAATTTGTTGAGACATGCCTTGTGGCCTAGGATATGATCAATCTTAGAGAATGTCCCATGCGCTGATGAGAAAAACATATATTCCATGGTTTTTGGGTAGAATGTTTTGTAAATGTCAGCAAGGCCCATTTGTTCAGAGTCCTCTTTAAGTCCATTGTTTCTTTGTTTATTTTCTGTTTGGAGGATCTGTCCTGTTCTGTCAGAGGGGTGTTGAAATCCCCGGCTATTACGATGCTGCTGTTTATCATTTTGTTTAGATCAAGTAGGATATATGAATCTGGGTGCACCTGAGTAAGGTGCATCGATCTTTAGAATTATTATGTCTTCTTGTTGAATTGTACTCTTCACCATTATGTAGTGACCATCTTTGTGTTTCATTATTCTTGTTGATTTGAAGACTAAGTTGTCTCAAATGAGAACTGCTATGCCAGATTTCTTTTGGCTTCCATTTGCATGGAATATTGTTTTCCATCTCTTTTCCTTGAGCCTGAATGCATCCTTGTGGATTACATGTGTACATGTGTTTCCTGAAGACAGCAGATACTTGGCTTGTGTATATTTATACATTCAGCCAGCCTAAGTCTCTTTAGTGGGCAGTTCAAGCCATTCACATTTATTGAAAGAAATGATAAGTGGAGAAGATTTCTGTTCATCCTGTTGAGTTGAACTTTGTTGCTTCCATTTGTCTCTTGAGCCATTGTGGTATCTGGCCTTTGTCCTTTAGTTTTTAGATGATTTTACACTGGTCATTATTGTTCCTATACATACGTAACACTGTTCTGTGTACTTCCTGGAGGGCTGGTCTTGTCTTGATGAATTCCCTCAGACTTTGCTTGTCTGAGAAGGTCTTTATTTCTTCTTCATATAAGAAACTTAGTTTTGTAGGATAGAAGATTATAGACTGGGCATTATTGTGTTTGAGAAGAGTGAGAATGGAGCCCCAGTCTCTTCTGGCTTGTAAGGTCTCAGTAGAGAAGTCTGCAGTTAGTCTGATGGATTTTCCTTTGTAGATAACCTGCTGCTTTTTCCTTACAGCTCATAGGAGGGCCTCTCTTTCATGGTTATTTTGGCCTCTATGATGACTTTGTGTTGTGGTGTCTTCCTGTTTGCAATGAATCTCCCAGGAGTCCTTTGAGCTTCCTGTACCTGGCTATCTAGACTTCTAGCAAAGCAAGGAAAATTTCCTCTATTATATCCTCAAATAGTTTATCCAACCATTGTGTATTTTCTTCTTCATCCTCAGTGATGCCTATAATTCTCATATTAGGCCTCTTCACATAATCTCACATTTCTCATAGGCTTTGCTCTTTTCTGTTATTTCTCTGCTCTACCTCTGCAACTGACTTGTTTAATTGAAAGGTGTTATCTTCAATCCCTGAGATTCTTCTGTTTGATCTACCCTATTCTTGAGGCTTCCCACTGGGTCTTTTAATTCCTTGAATAAATTCTTCATTTCCAGAAGTTATGTTTGATTTTTCTTTAATATTTCAATTTCTTTAGTGAATTTTTCTTCCAAGTTCTGGCTTTTTTTTTTTGTTTCTTTTTTTTTCCTTTTTCTTTTTCTTTTTTTTTTTTTTGTGGTTTCTTTGTGTGGTGTATCCATTTTCTCTTGCATGTCATGTCATTGAGTTTTCTTACAATACATGTTTGAAATTCTTCTTCTGTCATTTTAGTGTTCTGAATTTGGTTGATATCTATTGCTAGAGAGCTGGTGTTCCCCTTTTGGGGGTGTCCTTTCAGTTTGATGCTTCATACTTCCAGAGTTCTTTTGCTGATTCCTTCACATCTGAAATGGCTGTTGCTTCTTACCTTTGATTTTCGTTTAGATAATGACATGCCCAGTTTAGTCTCTGAGGCAGTAGGTGGTGTTTGTGGGTGAGATTCAACCACACCCTGTGTGGTGAGTCAGTAAATGCAGTAAAAGGGCATGAAAATCGACCTCCCTGTCAGTAGTTGTCCCTTGCTGGCAGGGGCAAGCTGCAATGTTGTTGGGTCCCGTAACCAGCTCTCATTCCTCTGGAGACACACTCTAGTGCCTCAGGTAGTGGGTGGGGTCCTTGGACTTCCAGGTGTGTCCTTATTCTCCACCTCAGGAGAGGGAGCTGAGGGAGTGAGGCTGGGTGGGGCTGGGTTGGAAGAGCCTGTGCTCAATCTCCACAAATACTATTATCAGGGGTTAAATGTCTGTTTTCTGCTTCTGGGCAAAGCTGCCAGGAAGGGCTGAAATGGCCCCACTAAGCCAAAAAGTCTGTGTGTGGGGGTGGGGCTGACTGAGACCCACAGTCTGGAGCAGGCCTTGCTCTTTTCCACCCTCCCCTATTCCTCAGTTTTTGCTAGGCCTTTGCCGGCAGGCAGGACCTCAAGCCAGCAGAGCTCCCTGACAATGATGCAAGCCAGGATGTTCCCTTCCAAGGATTATGCCCGGAACTGGGAGCATGGACCTTTTATGGCAGGAGGGTTGCCTCCCAAGCATGCTGCAGCTAGGACGCACTCCGATCTGCCCCTGAAGGCACATGTACCTCAGTAGACTACTTCACAAATATCCCTTCTGTGCCTATGCACAATTCAATCGAGACCTGGTTGTACAGGATCTGGCCTGCAGGCCTGTCCCCCGGGCCCTGCAGATCAATCACTGACCCTACCAAGGAGATGAATGCTGATCTCAAGTCACCCATGGGGTGCCCAAGATGGATCAATGTCTCTCTGTCTTGGGGTTTGCCCCATTCTACCGGAGTCACCAGGCAAGCAGTACCAGGGAGGGCCAGTGGGTATGGAGCTCACCATCCGAGTACCCCTCAGTTTGCTGCAGGTGCAGAAAAGGAAAGGTCCCATTCTCTGTGGATGGCTCTGGGTGGTGGCTAAATTGTCTGTCTCTGGCAGCCACAGGTAGGAGAGGAAAAGGGGAGAATGAAGCAATATGGCACCTGCCAATCGGGTTGGGTCTGTGGGTTGGGACGTGCCCCAAGGAAATTGAAAGCCCAGTTGTCTGTCCCCAAGGGGCACACCACTCACTGGCGGCTTTTGTGTCTGGGCTGGTGTCCGTAGGTTCCTCCAGAAGCTCAGGACTCCACCAGCAGTCCAAGATGCAAGGGAGGGGAAATTTAACCACTCCACCTACCCTTGCCAGTGGTCTCCAAGCCTCGCAGGGTTTAGACCGTGCTGATGCCTTTCTCCTTCCAGTTCTGCTCCACAACCTCTTCCCGTGGAGTCTCCTGTAGCTTCAGGCACCCTTCCTTCTGACCCTCATCCAATCTACGACTGTCTGTCTGTTTGGTTTTTTTCACATTCATCTAAAATCTTTCCTTCTTGCACAGATGCTCTGGCTGCAGGTGTTTCTCATCCACCATCTTGTCTACCTTCCTGGCCTCTGAGGTTTTTGTTGACAAATCTAACAATGATCGTGTAGGGAAATTATGATGACAGTTCTCTTCCTGGCAGAGCTATAGATGTTAACAATGGAGCTTATTGTGTATCACATGCCACAAAACACATTTTGATAGTGTCATGATGTGAGCTAAATTTTATCATCACTCTGACACCAATCAGAATTTAAAGTAAAAGAAATGGTATATTACAAGTATAGATATTATGAGATCTTTAAAAGCCTAAAGTTATTACAGATTTTCAAACTGTAAGGAAGGCCTTGCTGAAATAACAGGAAAATATCCAATCCCCTAATTTTCTAATGACAGCTAAAGATCAGTCCTAGGAGCTCTCTCTGCTCGCAGGCAACCTGCTAGGACTCTGTTTTCATAAATATCAGAAAAGAGCCAAAAGAAATGAAATGTAAAACTTTCTCTTACATTCACCAGCTCACAGCCTTCTGAATTTGTTTCTATAGCCTAAGGGTGTTCCTGAGAAGCTCCCAGACTAGAGGGCAGGAGGTTAAAATCCAGGCCTTCATTTCCTGCCCAAAACCATATCTCAGGGGCAAAACTCACATGCCCTATGATAAGCCTGACTACATTTCACAGATAACCAAGTCTCTAGGAACAGAAGAAACAAGAAAGACAGACAACTTGATGTCTTTCCACTGCCTGCTAATTACTCCAGAACAATTACTATTTTTTTTTTTTGTCCCCATAAAAGCAGCAAGCCACATGGCCTTGCTGCTGGCATCTCCCTTCTCTTTCTTTGGGATGCCACTTCATCTCCCTGCTCTCTCTCCCCCTTCTCTCTTTCTCTCTCTCTCTCAGTCTCTCTGTCCCTCCAAAGGGTAAAATAAACTTTTTTTTACATTTATATCTTAATTGCTGCGTGAGAAATCTTTCTCCACCTGCACTGTGAACGCCTAGTATAAATAGAAAGGTCCCTGAAGCATTGTATATGTTCAAATTTCTAATAAACTAAATATCAATCTCCCATCCAAGTGCTAACCGGAGCTAACCCTGCTCAGCTTCTGAGATCAGTTGAGATTGGGTGCATTCAGTGTGGTATGGCCTTACATTTTAATATCAACCTCTACAGCCATGTGAACAAAAAACACTTCTTTAAAGAGGAAAATGTTCTTATGACCAAAAAAGGAAAAAACCATTCTGGGTTCTCCCCAGCCCTGATTTGCCCATTTCTTTTTCTGACCTCAGAAAGAGCCATTGTTATGGAATTACTAAAACCTAGGCATTACTAAAACCTAGGCTTACCCTAGGTTACTAAAACTTAGGTTTTAGTAATTCCATAACCAGTCCTTATCACCCAGGAAGCTGCTGGTGACTTGTAGAGTTTGAACATAGCCAGACTTTATACTTAGCATTGTTTGTGTAGTTAGTACAGTTAGTATTGTCTGACACTAGTGTTATCACAGTATACTTAGTATTGTGAGCATAGTTAGTATCAATGGGATTGTTAGCCTGGTTCATATAGCTAGTATTGTTAGTACCCCTAGCCTAGGAAGTGTAGTTGTTATTGTTCATTACTTACTTAGCATAACTAGGGTAGACTTAGCATAGTTAGAGGTGACCAAGCACCAGAGCATGGCCTCCAATTTGTCCATGAGGCTGCTTTATGATTACAACTTCATTAAGAAAATTGGCTGGTGCAGCTTCACCAAGGTGATGCTGGCCCTACACCTTCCTACTGGGACCCAGGTAGCCATGAAAATCATGTCCAAGTAGAGCCTCCATGGCCTGGAAACTGTCTATATGGAGGTCAAAGCCAAGAGGAACCTGAATCATCCAAACATTCTTAAGCTGTTGGATGTCATTGAGACTGAAGACACCCTCTATTTAATAACAGAATGTGCTAATGGCTCAGACCTTTACCAGCATATACTGGGACATGGCCACAGGGAGGAGAAGGAGGCTATGACCAAATTCTGACAAATCCTGGCCGCCATGCAGTAGTGCCACGAGAACCAGATTGTCCACAGGGACCTGAAGCCCCACATCCTACTTGAAGACAATGACAGTATCAAACTACCTCACTTTGACTTTGCCATGACATTTAGTGAAGAAATCAAGCTGGAAAGATTTGTGGAACTCCCTGTTTTTGTGACCCAGATGTTCCTGAATGAGGACCACATGGGACCAGAGGTGGACGTGTGGAGCTTGGAGGTTGTCCTCTACACCATGACAGCCAAGGCTCTTCCATTTGATGGAGAGAACTAGGGGGACCTTAAAAGCAACACCACACATGCAAGGTGGAGACAACTGTTTTTTTCTAGGAGAAGCTGAAAGCATTTCTGAAATAGTTTCTGACCCTTGACTCCAGAGAGTGGCCCACCTTCCCTCAAATCACGATGGGCATTTGGATCAATGGGCAGGAGATGCCAGAGGAGATCAGGAAAGCCACGTGACAGCCAGTCCTCTACCCAGCCTGCGCACATGTCCCAATCAAGGCACAGCCCCCCAGCATGTCCCCAGGGCCTTCCCTTCCACCCACAGCACCAGCAGCCACAGGGAAGAGCAAGGAGGACACACCTCTCCCCAGGAAACATCTGGCAAAGCCAACTTTCTCCAGGTGGGCAGCCAGATAGGAAGACCTCGACCTCTCCCTCTGAAGGGGGCCAGGGCCAGATGGGGCTCAGTAGGAAATCTGCCAACTTTCTCTTAAGAATTTGCTGCATTCTGCCAGCCCAAAAGATCTGCCACACAAGGCTAAACAGGGTGGTACCAGGGAATGTGGACAGCTGAAGCAGCAAGAGCAAGTATATGGGGTGGTCCAGCCACCCTTCCTGCATCTATTGTATGTGTTGTGGTTTTAATGATATTAGTTTTAATAGCCAAGTCATAGTTGTATACATGTATAGGGTACAATGTGAAGTTTATATACATGTGCACTATGTGGAACAGTGACATAAAGCTAACTAACATATCCATCCCATCAGAAAGGCAAATGCAGCATGATGTCACTTACATGTTGAATCTGCAAAGCTGACCTCATAGAAGTACAGTAGCTTGATGGTGATGAGAGGCTGGGGGATGGCAGAGGGAGGGCATGGGTAGTTGGTCACAGGGCACAGAGTTTCAGACAGACAGGAGGAAGAAGCCCTGACATATGGTGCACAGCAACATGGCAAACGTCATTGAGAATGTATTGCACATTTCAAAATACCTGGCAGTCCCCTTCAAACGTGTCCTTGCCTTTAGAGTGGAGAGCAAGAAGACCCAGAGCTCCCTGGATCCTGATAACACGGAGTGGAAGGTCAGCCAGGTGTGGACTCACAGCTCTGGGTGGGAGCCCGTGGCCTTCAAAGGCATCCGAGCCACAGTAGAGTGAGCTGAAGCAGGGCCTGGAGCCCTGGAGACAAGAGAGCCCCTCTGCCCCCACCGGGTCCCCTTTGTTCCCCAGTGTGGATTTTCTTTATGCTTAGCAGCCCCGTGAGCAGTCACCCAGTGCTGCTGTCCCTAAAATCTGTCCCTCTCACCCCATCAGCAATACATTTTTTTTATGTCATCACACATTATGATCCAAACATGGGAGATTCAAATACGTTTGAATTATTTAGTGAAGAAACTTTATTTCTAGGGACCATAGTTCCAATTCTCTGGAAGCTTTCATCCTTCGGAGCTCTTCTGGACTTGAAAGCTACTCATTAGGTTGGTTGACCTACGTTCCTGGCTCATTTTTACCTCAAGGTCTCAATACATCATTTTGTTAAGCAGATAGAGCACTCCAGATTGGTATTCTATTGCCTTTCAGGTTTTTCTTAAGAATAGATGGATGTTGAAGGATCATTCAAACCTGTCTTGTCTTGTTAGTTGACTTTCTGCAGTTTGCAAAGCAGAAGACACAAGGTGGAAACTGAATTGCACTGTCCTAGATGCTGACATTTCTAGTTATGAATCCTTGTTGTGCCAACCAGGAGAAAAAGGTGAGTGTAAAAACTGACTGTATTTTAGTCTATTGCTCTATTTTATATTGTGTTAATACACTGAACAATTTTGAGTGGCATACTGTCTTTGATTTAGTGAGGAATAGTGTCAACATTCTCTTTTGTTGAGGGTAAGAATAAGTTTTTTTGGAAGGGAATCTGCGAAATCTTGTATCATTGCTATCAATTTTTCTGATCACAAAAGAGGCAAAGGGAAGATTTGGAGGAGGAGAATCTTAAATTTTGAAAATGATACTTTTTCTGTTGCTTTGCTTTTGGTTTTAATTCAGTGTTTGTACATGTGAAAATAAGTGTGTGCAAAATAATGACATAGAAGTTGACAGTAGGGCTTCTTTGAGTAAAATAAGAAAGAACTACAATGGATGATGGGATTTACTTATGTTTCCTATTGAAAAATTTAGTGTCATAGCAAATTGTAACATTTTTCAAGTCTAAAAGTCTTGTACTTAAAATTGGAAAACCTACAGAATGGGATAATCAAAAAAGCAAAATGAGAATTTCCTCAAGGCTTAGTCTGATTGATTAGCCCAGTTGATTTTGATGCCAGTGCGCATTGATTTATGCTGTTTATATTTTTTAAAAGAGCAACTGAAACCAATAAAATGTGACTTTCTACACTTTGGATATTGGACTCTATAGACTCTTAGGTTCAGCAGGTCTAAGTCTTTAAAAACATGAAAATGCATGAAAACAAAACAGGAACCATGACATCCAAATATTTTTCTAGCTCATTTTTTCCACAGATGCATGATTGACTTGGAGTAGGAGAGTTCTGGCTGTATCCATAATTCATCACAGTGCATATCCAATATAGTGAGAACAGTTAGAATAGCAAAAAATTGGTAGTCATTTCAATTTTTCCCTGAAGTCAGAATTGAAATATTCTCCTGGTTCCCAACCTCTGCTCTTATCCATGTGTTTATAGGAAAATTTGCAATATTATACTTCTAACTAACTTGATTTTCACCTTAGGAGGTTATGTTTTATATTTTAAATTTTCCCATGTTAGTTTTATTCTGTATGGGAATAGCTCCCTGAAGAACAGACCCTTTACTGCCTTGGAATCAGATTGGGTCTCAGTTGTACTACCTATGAACATGAGTAGGTTGCTTCATCTCTTGTTTCTGAAACAGGAGAAGTAATAGCTGCCCTACCTAAGTAAGACAATGCTTGGAAAATGACTGAGGAAAGGTACAGAAGTGGTAGGTATTCTTTCTAAGGGTAGCCTTTTAAAATAAGGGGAGAGAGAAGAAATCACATTGGACTACCCACTAAATGCCATAGCTTTTGTCAGCCAATTTACATATATATATATATATTATCTCCTTTAATCCTCTGACATAGGCATTGTGGTCTTCATTCTGGTGTGTGACTTGGGGTGAGTTATATATGTAACCTATGGAAAACTTAATTGTTCACCTGCAAAACAAGAGAAATGGCTATACCCACTTTATAAGGCTGCTGTGATGATTAAAGTAACACATGACTGACTTCGCCCAGTGCTTGGGCTCTTTCTAATACTCAAAAAATGTGAGTTAACATTACAACTTTGTAAACTTTGGATTAATTCGTGGGACCTGTTACAATGTAATGGCAGATTAGGAAGATGTTATTTGGTGAGAAATCTTGTGGCTTATTGTATCTATTATCTACCTGTCTGTCTACCCACTATCATCTATATCCATCTATTTTTTACTAAGCAGATGGAAGAGAGAAAGAGGAAAGTTTCATTTGGCATGTAGACACTTAAAACATGTCATTGTTGTCTCCCTGTACCAAGTACCCACTGGCTGCTAACCCAGATAACAAAAGTAAAAGGCAAAGCAAGTTATCCTAGCTCAGATTACTTTGTGTTGATGTAGCCTTGGGAAGATTCTCACACACAGAACAATATGGACTAAGTTTTCTTTATCCTGAAAAGTATAAACACATGTTTTCCTAGAACGCATATATGGCAGGGGTGTTCATGTGCTTTTTCTTTGTTGTGGGATTTGAGTGGAGGTGACAAAATGACAAAAACTAATTATTAATACTTTATAGATAATATTAAACTTTGATTCAAAAGGCAAAAACAACTGTGCTACCAGAAAAATCTGTCAAGTAAAGCAATGGAATAAATTCTCAAGATAATTGGAAATACATTCATGTCAGGTCTGTGTTGAGTGTGGAATTATAGTTAATAATTTATATTTTAAATTACTTATAATATTTTTAGACACTCATACTTTCCAACTCTTGAAGGAGCACTGATGAATTCTGCCAGCTTTTTATCCCTCTGCTTTAGGTGAACTGATTGACAGGTGGTTGTCTTTGGCAAGAAACAGGAAATTGACCAAGTAAAAGTGTGCAAATGTTTCTTATTTGGAATTATTAATAGAATGCTTATGTATTCCTTTTTACATTTAGACTTGCTTTTGGCTGCCAATATAGCTTACAAGTGCTTTCTAAAGTGAAAAGCAATATATCAACATTAATTTTATACCTTTAATATGAAATATAAAGAAAATCTTGATCATTTGAAAAACATTAATTTCCTAAAACACTAATTTATGTAATTATGGAATGTGGTCATATTTTTTTTATTATGGATAGAAATAAAAGCAAAATAGCTTTTTAAAAAGCACTTTTATGCATTTCAGATCAGATCTCTCCTGGGGAGTCTTTTAGGGCAAGGAGTTACGTATGTACCTCTTTACATCATGCAGTGGAAAAAAAAAAGAAAAGAAAAATCTACTCAAAAATACAGAAGAAGATGAGCCTTAGAGGAGACAGAGGATGTTAAAATAATCTAGATACCTCAACTGCAAACCAGAACATTCTTAACTGAAACGTGTCCTGTTGTGCAGTACTTACAAATAATGTCAGACAGGGAACTCCAATGACTTCCCTTTTCATGTTGCAGAAAGCAGAAGCCACTGGATTACAATGGTCAAGAGGCAGAACTAAATGGGTGAATGATAAGATATCACTGATTTCTGTTCTTTTTTTGTAAAGAAAAATTTCTGTTTTTTTTTTTTTTTTTACTGAGAAAGCTGTATTCATTAATTACATGAATTTCTATGTTCTGGTTTGATGAATCTTGGAAAGGGTTAAGGCAAGTGACAAAGTATCACCACTTCTTACCATTAGGCTCCAGGTGTCTACTTAGAACACTTTCCTCTCCGGAGGGGACTCCTTTTTCTTTCTCTTATCAACATCAAAAGAGTCTCCACTCTTACTTCCAATGGGGCTACAACAAGATGACTTTTTAATAGGTTGAATAACTGAAGGTAAAAGGCACAATGAAGTCTTAGAAATTGATTAGAAATGGTCATAAAATTCAGATGAAACGTGTGTGAGACAACTTTCTAGTGTTTTCTTCCCCCACCCCCATGACTTTGTTTTGGGCACAGCTCATTTTCTAGGTGGCGTCTGTTTTCTTTTTCACGCTGGCTTTGTTAGGAATCAAGGGATTAATTTGCAGTTTTTCTTCCCTCCCTTAGTAATCACTCTGTAAGTGCTGACACGGAGACAGTTGTATCCATGAAAAGTGCGTTTGGTCGCACAGGCGCACAGATCCTGAATCTTTTGAGGCCAAAAATTCAGTGATCACTGCACAACTGCTTTGAACTAAAATAAAATCTTAAGGCTCCCCCTCCCTCTGATTGATGGAATGTACCCCCTCTTGGCCAAGGGGGTATCCTAAAACTAAATTGTCTGACACAAGGAGGGAGGTCACACATGCTTCAAATCCTGCCCCCCTCCCTCCCTGGAGAGATCCCGTATAACCCATTAACAGGCCTGGTCGGCGCGGTGGCTCACGCCTGTAATCCTAGCACTCTGGGAGGCCGAGGCGGGTGGATCGCTCGAGGTCAGGAGTTCGAGACCAGCCTGAGCAAGAGCGAGACCCCGTCTCTACTAAAAATAGAAAGAAATTATCTGACCAACTAAAAATATATATAGAAAAAATTAGCCGGGCATGGTGGCGCATGCCTGTAGTCCCAGCTACTCGGGAGGCTGAGGCAGTAGGATCGCTTAAGCCCAGGAGTTTGAGGTTGCTGTGAGCTAGGCTGATGCCTCGGCACTCACTCTAGCCAGGCAACAGAGCGAGACTCTGTCTCAAAAAAAAAAAAAACCAAAAAAACAGGCCTAAGGGTATACAAGACCCACCTTCAGGTCCCCAATTTCCACAACAAATATATGTCCAGTAGCTTGCCTCTCATTAACAGACTTCCTTATCTTAAAACATTCCAATCCTTTAGACAAACCTGCAGACTTTAATTACAAATCAAAGAATCTTTGAAAAACCACCTATAACCTGTAAGGCCCCCTGCTTCAAGATGGCCCACCTTTTAGGGCCAAACCAGCGTGTGCCTTCCATGTATTGATTTATGAATATACCTGTCTTCCTGAAGCGTATAAAACCAAACTGTAGCCCAACCACAGCAAGTCCACTTGCTCAGCATTTCTTGGGTGTGGCTCCAGGTCATGGTCCTCAAATTTGGCTCAGAATAAATCTCTTCAAAATTATTTTACAAAGTTTGGCATCTTTTCTATTGACAAGATTGGCGCCCAGATGTGGGGCTCAGAGAAGACTCAGGACTGCTGAAGGAGCAGTCTGAACTCAGCTCCAGGTACTGGCATGGCCCTTTTGGGCCCTGCATCTCCAAGTTTCTTTTTTGATGGAACTGGTAAGGCCTCCTGAGCTCCAGACCTCCTGTTTTTTGCTTGATGGTCTTGGTTTCCTCTCAGCTGGATCTTTTCCTAGGGATTGTTTGCGATCCCAATTTAAGATTTGGAGGTGCATTCCAAAGGGTGCTTTCCATTGTCTTTTTATCCTAAAATTAATCTCAAGTAGCTTTTCTGTGCATTTGTGAAAGAGGAAACTAAACTGTCTTGTTTGTAGATAAATTAGAGACTAATTTTCACACCTCCAAAGACAAGGGGCATTTTATTCCTCCTAGCTAAAAGGCAGCCCTGCGCAACCAGGGTCCTAAGTGGGAGTTGCTTGGGGTGATTCCCCAAGGAGTGAGTGGCCCTATAGGAAACTCCAAATCAATTAATTAAAAGAAGTCTCACCTAGGAAACACATATAAGAGTGATCACTCCACATTTTCAACCCTCTCTTAGGTGCTAGACTCCCAAAGAGAGAAACTGAGACACATAAGAGGGTGGGACCAACTCATTGGTGACACATTGATTAGCTCCACCCACAATCAGCACACTCTGATCCATGACACCTAACCTTAGACTAAAGTTTGGTTGCTTCTTTAAAAGAAAAAAAACGGGAAAATATCCTTTAAAAATGAGGAAAGATGTGGAGAATGACCCCCTTTGGGCACCCTAGTTGATTTGTGGCACCTTTACTTGCAAATATTTTTGTAAATGAAAAGGTGCAAAGGCATGCCAGGTTCTCTAGGGCTCCAGCTGGTTATAGCCAATTCTTGTGCACAAGTTTTTACAGAAGGGCAAATTACATCAAGGAAAATTCAGAGCTCAAAGGGTCCACCTACCACTATAAAATAAAAATGTCTCACATGCTATTTCTCTTTTCTTTTCTGGCTACTCTAAAACCTGCGAACTTTTTCTATTCATGTTAAGATAATTCATTGTTTATGGTATTTAAAATTGAAAGTCTACCTGGAGATCCTGTTGCCAGCTGTAGCTAAAATGCAAACATTGAAAACTCGTTTTGAACTGAAGAACAAAAAGGGTAAAAGAGGTTTTTTAAAAACTAAACTGCAATGGAAACTGCTTTTCCCAAAACTTTGATCCACAGGCCTGATTAGTTTACTAATCAGGGCAACTAAAGTTTGCCATGTGAACAAGTTGCAGTTTCATGTGAAGATATTTGGATCCAGGTGTCTTTTACAGACTGCTGAGCTGTGTTACCATCTCATGGATAGAGTTCTAGGGTAAAATCTACTAGAACTTTGTGTGTCTGTGTGTGTGTGTGGGGTGTGTGTGTGTGTGTGTGTGTGTGTGTGTGTGTGTCAGTGTTTATGTTTAGGTATATTGTGTGTATGTCCATGTATTACATGTTTGTGCTTACATGGTTCTGGACTGGCTTAAAAATAAGGGAGCCCTCATAAATTAATTAAAGAAACCCAATTGGTTCATGTGAATTTAGTAATCTTTGGTAAATAAACTGGATTATTATAAAAAATAAAAAGGTATCAGTAAAGTAACAGTAAAAATCTTTTCGAATTGTCAGCATACGTTTGTTTTTGCCTGGGTTTTACTGGACATTTTTTATATTCTTGAGGTGTCAAGATTTGACATAAATATTATAAAGCTATAAACTCAGCCAAAGACAAAATGATCAGTGTTTGTATGATTCTTCATAATACGGCAAATTTAATATTTGGTCTAATCATAATCATTAAATCTGAGTTACCAACAAAAAATGCCTATGTGTTTAACTTTAAAATTGTAAATGTGCCCAAGTGTCAGCAAATTAGAATAAATAAAACACCAAATAGACAGAGCACAAAAACATACTTAGGGTAAAAGGTTTATGAAAATGTTTGGGTTTGCTCTTTTAATCCTAACTGCAGATACAGTTTCTTTCCACTAATACAATGTCTGTAGAAAGGTACACAAAAAGTGTTTCTAACTCACTGTCATCTGATATTAAAAGTACTAT
Organism: Lemur catta; assembly: GCF_020740605.2. Taxonomy (NCBI): domain Eukaryota; kingdom Metazoa; phylum Chordata; class Mammalia; order Primates; family Lemuridae; genus Lemur; species Lemur catta. The sequence continues at coordinate 143,731,138 of NC_059128.1, forward strand.
TAGAGATTCAAATTAGTTTTAGAAGTTGTGGTTAGAAGAGCTTAAATTGAACGCTTTAGTTTTCCCTTGATCTTGTCCATTTTTGTCTTACTCTTTACAGGCTAGCCCGTTAGGCATAAATTATGTTGCTGTAACAAAGTTTTTGCCTAGAAAAAAATTCCTAACCTGTTAATTTTTGTATACTAATTTATTTGAAGGTAAAAAATGAATGATTGTTAACATTCAAAGAGAATCTCAAAACAGTCTTACTCTTTACAAATAGTGTATGTACTCAAATTTACACCCAAGTGGAGAAAAAATGTTTTGAGACTATTTAGATTGTTTTTAAAACAGCTTAATATTGATCCTCATGTAAAAAAAATGATGTTACAGCTTTCTGTAATGTTTGAGGTGCTAAGGATTGGTGTTGAAGTTTTCTTTTTCAGTTTAAAGTGAAGTAATATCTTGTTGATAGGGCTCAGAAAACTAGCCTAAAATGAAGGTTTCAGAAGCAAAAATTCTCTAACCTTGCCTTTTCTGCCTGCCTCTTGTACCAATTCTTCCCTCAAGCTAGGCATAGAAATCAAAATTCCTCTTCCACAAGGCAGGTCATAAAGGCCAGAACCCGTTTTTCTGAAAGCTACCCATAAAACCTAAAATCTTCCATGTAAAAACTGCAGAAAGTCAACTAACAAGACAAGACAGGTTTGAATGATCCTTCAACATCGATCTATTCTCAAGAAAGACCTGAAGGGCAATAGAATATCAATCTGGAATGTTCTATTTCCTTAACAAAAGGATCTGTTGAGACCTCGAGGTAAAAATGAGCCAGGAACGTAGGTCAGCCAACCTAATGAGTAGCTTTCAAGTCCAGAAGAGCTCCGAAGGATGAAAGCTTCCAGAGAATTGGAACTATGGTCCCTAGAAATAAAGTTTCTTCACTAAATAATTCAAATGTATTTGAATTTCCCATATTTGGATTGTAATGTGTGATGACATAACAAAAAAAAAAGTATTGCTGGAGGGGTGAGCGCCAGGTATGGATTTTAGGGACAGCAGCACTGGGTGATCGCTCATTGGGTTGTTAAGCATAAAGAAAATCCACACTGAGGAAGAAAAGGGACCTGGTAGGGGCGGAGGGGCCCTCTTGTCTCCAGGGCTCCAGGCCTAGCTTCAGCTCACTCTACTGTGGCTTGGATGCCTCTGAAGGCCGCGGGCTGCTTCTTGCCGGCTCCCACCTGGAGCTGTGAGTCCACGCCTGGCCGACCTCCCACTCTGTGTTGTCAGGGTCTGGGGAGCTCTGGGTCTTCTTGCTCTCCACTCTAAAAGTAAGGAGACATTTGAAGGGGACTCTCAGGTATTTTGAAACGTGCAATGCATTCTCTTTGTGGCTTGCCACTCTGCTATGCAACAGATTTCAGGGCTTCTTTCTCCTGTCTGAAACTCTGTGCCCTGTGACCAACTACCCATGCCCTCCCTCTGCCATTGACCCTCATATGCAGTGAGGGTTCCTGGGGGCTCTGCTCACCATATTCACCCAGGGACACAGGCTCATGGGGCCTCCACCTCCACAGGTGCATAGGAGCAGGCATGTGGCCATCGTGCGTGGGCCCTTACAGCCTCCACCCTGCAGTAATGTCACTTCCACTGCCATGTCACTGGCCAAAGCTAGTAGCAAGGTTGTTTCCAGTTTGAAGACACCATGAACAATGCTGCTGGGCACATCTCATACATAGCTTTCGGTGAACATGTGTAGGTGTTTCTCTTGGGTATGACTCTAGGAGTGGATTTCCTGGGTCACAGGGCACCTGTATATTTGTTACATACTGCTAGGCAACTTTCTAGTGTGATGGACCTCTTTTCTTGACATTTAGCAGCAAACACCTGCAATACTGCATTACAGGTGACTGGTAAAAGTGTCCCCTGAATGCATGGGGAGTGAGGGAGCAGGGAGAAAGGCAATGAGAAAGGGCATGACAAGGCTTGTGAGCACTGTAGATATGTTGGGTCACAGAGTCATAGTATGGCTCTATGGAGAAAGATGTTATCAGGGAAAAAATTGTCACATCTAAGATAATATGGACCAGTGGTCTGAATTATGATTTCAGAGCTTGAAGGAATCAGTATCAACTAGAAGTTAGTAAAGAAAGGGAAGTAGATTTTTCTAGGGTGTATTCTGTGAAGGGTAGGTCCTCCGTTGGTGGAGTCATTGCATGTCCAGGGTGCGTCCTCAGCTGGATAGGTCCAGAGCTCAGTTTTATCTGCGTCCCCAGCTGTGGTCATTCCTGCAGTACTGACTACTCACATTCTATCTGGCTTATAAGTCAAGTGGCAGTTGTTCATTTACAAATGGAATTCCTACACTCACCATGTGGGCACCGAACCTGAGCAGAGTATCAGGTGAACACAACGATGCTGAGCTTGGAAGTCTGGCTTCAGAATGTAAGGTTTGACTCTCTATTCTTTTTTTTTTTTTTCTTTTCTTTTATGTTTTCACCTATAACAACACATTGAACTCGGACTCTGTGTTGTTGTGTGACATTTCACCTGGCTAGGTCACATCCTGCAGCAGCTTTTCCCATGTGTATGCCATGAGTCCTCAGAACTGCTTCCAGCAAGCCTGGGAAACACTGCGCTCTCTCTTCCTGTCTCAGAAAATCTCAGTGTAGGTTGGCATCGAAGGCTCTGCTAAGTCCTATTGCCCCTCCCTCTAACCTGTTTAACTGTTCTCAGTGTTCCCAAACTCAACCCACAGAACCCTTGCCATTTAAGATTTTTTCATTTATAACAGATATATTCTGCAGAACACCAAAAAAATACCCTTTGGAAAACATTAATCTAAAGAAGTATTTCTGTTGTACTGTCTAGTGTAGTGTTTTGCAAATTGTACTCAGTGAATTAGTGAAATACAGTTAGTGATTTGAGACTGCCATTAAAAATAATTAAAATGGACTAGAATAGAAAATATCAGAGTGCATCACATGAAGTGATGTTTTATGAAATGTTCTTCTAGTTACATTTATACATATATGTTTGTGTAAAAGGTCATGACATAGAATGTACCTCTTATGGGGGTCAAAGTCAGAAAAAGAGACTCAAAAGATCACATTGTCTCCCTAAACATCTAAATAAACCTCTCAATAGTGAGTACTGCCCCCTCCCCCTTCCCTCATTCCGCATCCAGGGCTCACATCCCTGTCCTTTCAGTGCTCCGTGCACTCAGACACGGGGCAGTTTGCAGCTCTGCACCTGCCTCCTGGTCCTGCTGTCTCAGTGTCTGCCCTTCCTCTCGTGCTCCAGCAGACAGACAGAGGTTTGCTGAAGCCTTTACTGTACTGGCCTCAGGAAAGTCACTTTAACTACCCAATCCTCAATTTCCTCATTTGTAAAATGATAATAAATTTTTCCTGTTAGTATTGTTTGTGATGATTAAATGAAATAATGTAAAGAAAGCACTGGAACATTAAGGACTGAATACTTGCCCCACATACACAGTTTAAGGGTGCCCTCTGGATCCTTGGTCCCTTTAGAAGCACTGCCATCGGTGACAACCTCCTGTCATTCTGGGGCAGGTGATTGTTGGAAGATGCCAGTCTCTGTTTAGCTAATGATGACTCCGTTAGTTTCAATCTTGGAGGTTAATTTTTCAGCCTGGTCCCCCCATTCTCTCAGGGCACCCTATTGCTGACTCTGCCCACACTCCATCTATTGCCTACTGGCTCTTAAGGATCCTGAGGTCCAAACCTTGGGCTACTGAGGGACACAAGTCTCAAACAGGCCCAGGAGCTGGTTGAAGGTCATCAGAGTGTTAACAGTGGGGCCAGCCCAGATTCCAGGGCTATAGACCCCAAGCCCAGCATTCCCCAACAAGGAGCCTGCAGACTCTCAGGTCCTGCCTCCACTGTGCCGCTGTCAGCAGTGGGTGACTCAGGGAACAAGAAGGCACTGTCTGTGCATGCAAAGCGGACAGGTGGGAATCAGCCACTTACCCCAGGGACCGTAACAGTGATTCCTTCTTAAGGAGAAAAACCGTTCATTGTTAGTGACCTTAAGGGGTCAACCGATTTTCTTTCCAAACTGCCCTTCGGAACTGAGCCCAAGGTGAAGAGGTGTCAGTAAAAAAGACCTGTCTTTCTGAGGCTTTGCAGTGGAGGGTGGCAGTTTGGGCGACCCTCAGTGGGCCCGGCAGGGTGGCAGCGAGCTCACCGAGCACCCCCACACCTTAGAGGCAGGATGGGCCCTGCAGCCAGGCCCTGCCTGGCGACCCTGGGCCAGGGCCATCCCCGGGCAGGCTGGCGGGCAGGGCGGGGCCCTTTTGTTCCTAGCACCTGGGCCCCTGCTCCAGAACGCTGCAGCTGGCCCAGCGCTTTAATTATGAAAGGAGCTCCCCCCTCTGGCACTTTCGGGGAAATAGGGAGACTGGGCCAGGACGCGCCGCGGGGACTTTGAAAACTCTGCAAAGGTCCCCGCAGATCCCAGAGGTTCGCAGATTCCCGCAGATCTCTGCAGATCCCGATTGCCTTCCCCACCTGTGGAGCATCAGGGCGCCCATCGCTCGCCCGGGAGTTGGCGCGGGGCCGCTCGGCGGCAGGGACGGTGTGGACCTCCAGGGCGGGAAACTCGCCCAAGCAACGAATCCTTAGGAACCGGCGAGCCGCGGCGCTGGGGCGGCGTGTGGCGGCGGGTAGAGTCGGCGAGACGGCTGAGCGCGCCGGCCGCCGCGGAGGACTCGGTAGGAACTGCCGGGGGCAGGGGGGCGCGCGCGAGCGGCGGTTGGGGCGGCCCCCGGGCACGCGGCCGCGAGCGGCGCGCAACGGCCATGGGCTCGCGGAGCCTGCGCGGCCTCCCGGGGCTGGAGTTGTACCCGGAAAGTTGCGTAGGGCAGCGATGGCTTTCATTTCTTCCCCAGAACTGGGGGCGATCAGCTTTACTGCTGCTCTTGGGCAGGGGGAAGACCTTGATAAGGCACCTTCCATTCCCCACCCGCACCCCTTGGCTGAGCCGGAACCCGCGCTACTCTCTGCAAATTTCCTGCAGTGCGCGGCAGGGAGAGGGGAGGATTCCCTGGGGCACCCAAGGCAGCCTCGTACGGCTCATGAAAGGACTTGCACCTCGGATAAAGGGAGGACTCCCTGATGTATTATTTGCTGCTGAAAGCCCTGTGCAGGGCTCCCTAGGTAGAGGGACAGATGGCCAGCACTCTGTGGCCTGTCAGCGACAGGCAGGCGATCAGGAGCAGCAGCGCAGGTCAGGCAGTGGCACCGGGTGGGAATCCTGGCGTGCAGAGCTGGCCAGAGGGGCGGAGCAGAGGCCCCATTGGTGGCGGAGGCCGGCAGCACAGCTGACCAGCACAGAGAGCCTCTCGGGTCACACAGGGAGCAGCAGTCAGGTGGCCTAATTGTTGGGCGTGGTGGGGGCAGGTGCCAGGCCACCCACCTCAGAGGCTGGGTGTCTCTGCAGGTCCAGGACTGCCTGGATCGCTACTGCTGTGGCTTCGAGAGCCCGCAGACCTCTGTGTGGAAGAGAGGCTTCCAGAGAAATCCGGAAGCCGCCAAGAAAAAGGATTGGGAGACATTATTAATGATGCAATCTACTGAAGGTTGTTATCTCTAAGTGGTAGCATTATTAATGACTTTTCTTCATTTGATTGTTTTTTAAAAAGGAAAAAAGTATGCCCCCTCTCACCTGTTAATGCTCTTTGATGAGTAGTGCAAACTGTCACCTGGTATTTATTTTCAGGAACCCCTAATTGCAGCTAATCAAGCATTTATCTTGCATTTACAAGCTCTAGCTGCAGGCACATTTTTAGCCATCCTCAGTAAAGAAACATAATTGCAGTAGAAACTGTAGAAATGAACATAAGAAAAAGTAAGAGATGAGCATCATCACTTATTACTCAAGCATTGCTATCTTTTTCTGCCCACATAGAGATCAGGAAGAGAAAACAACTCCTAAGTAGAATTTATGAAGCAGGAAAGCTGTTGGCAAGGATCTCACATAAGAACACCATGGTATATGGCACGGTGACAGAGTGAGACCCTGTCTCTAAAACAAAAAACTGATCCAGTTCACCAATTTTATTCAACCAACAGAATTCTATATTATTTAATTTGTGAATCTCAAGGCCCAAATCAAATATTATTTTCTTTTCCAAAGTATTTTTATTTCTATTTAAAGGATAAAAGTTTCCTTATCTAGATCAATCTGACCTGCCCTTGCTGTTCAGAATATTATTGGTAGAACATACAATACTTTTTAGACTCAATTGTAATCTGAGTGACCATCAAGTGCAGCCCTCTTATTTATTGAGACCAAGTGACTTAGGGGAGTAAGTGGCAGAGCTGGAACCACAATCCACAATCTCTCAATTATACCATCACTTTTTCTAAATATTAGTGGTTCTCAAAAGAACAGTTGTTTTTCTTCAAACCACGCACATTCCCACTTAGCAATCCCACCCTTGTGACTCTCTTTTATATTCCCTCTCCCAGTTGGGAAACATACTATAATCTTCCATTTCTCAAGTCAAGATTTAAAATCCCAAATTTACTCTGGTGGTCTCTGAATCAAAACATTAAGCCACTAGCTGTTATGAACTAATCTATTCCATTTTCCAAATTCTATTATTTTTCTGCAAAAAAATAGATGTGCAAGAAATAACTTGGCCATCTACCTGTCACTCCTAAACAAATTAGATCATGCCTATACAACAGGGGCTAAAGATAAAAGTTGTAGTCACTTGCCAGTGTCTGGGAAGCTTCTGGAACAGGATGGCAGATTTTGTTCAGACCCTTGCATCTTATGAGACTGACGCAGAAGACATAGAATTATATCTACCAAGAGTGGAAGAAAAAGAACTGTAAACCTGGAAGTCTACATCTAGTTGAAGTGTGAGGGTAAAGTGAAAATATTTTCATACAAAGACTGAATAAGTTTATCCCATATTAGTTGGGTAGGCAAAATGCTGTAATAAACAACCCCCAATTTTCAGTGGTTTATCTCAATAAACACAATAGAAATACAATAAAAAACAATAAAAGTTTATCTTTGGCTCATACAAAAGTCCAATTCAGGTGTCCTGGTTGGGGAACTTTCCTAAGCAGCTATTCTCCACACAGTGACTGCGGGACCCAAGATCCTTTCATCTCGTAGACCTATTGCTCCCCTAGATCTTCTCCATTGAGTAGGCAGAGGGGCAAAGACTATGGAGCATCACTAATCAGACGGTTTTAAGGGCCAAGTCTGAAAGTGATATATAATAAAACTTGTGGGCTGCAGCCAAAGTGGTACTTACAGTGAACATGTAGACTTACATGTATTTACTAGAGAATAAAAAAAGATGAAACATAAGTAAGCTAAGCATTCAATTCAAGAAGCTAGAAAAAAATAGAAACAATACAAAGAATAAAAACGAAAGGAAATAAACACTAAGAGTAGAAAAAAATTAAACAGAAACAAATGAATTACATAAATATCAAAACACTTAAAGCTGATTCTTTGAAAATACCAATAAAATACCCAATTTGGAGTGAATATCCCTCCTCATATGTGTCTGTATTAGCTGGCTCTTTCCACAGTATTATTGTAGAACAAACCACTTTAAAATTTGGTAGCTTATCAATAATAACTTATTCTCATAGATTTGTAAGTTGGCTGAAAGTTGGCTGATCTTGGCTGGGCCTTCTCATGTGTCTGGGGATTGGCTGATCTAGACTGAGCTCATCTGGGGTACTTCAGTTTGGCTTCATGATCTCTTGTCCTTCTCCCGGCATAGCAGGATAACCTAGGCATGTTTCTCTTTGGCTGTGTTAGTGGTTCAAGAGAGCAAAGAAAATTACATAAGAGCACTTAAGACTTGCAACCAGCATACCATAACCTCTGCTTTGGTCTATCAGCCAAAGCAAATCATACAGCCAAATCAAAAATCAAGGAGTGAAAGGAACTTCAAAGTCATGTGGCAAAGAGCGTGAATATAGGGAAGGGTGAAGAACTGGATTCTGTCTCCTGACATCTTTCATACCCCTAATGTCTGTGGCAGCCTCCATGGTTTGTGTGATCTCAGTAAAATGGCTTTGCATCTTCAATTGCAAAGCCTGTGGAAATCTAAATCCCTACTCAAAAGCCAGCAAATTCCTGGACTATATATGTTTTCATGATCCCTTTTGCCTTTGGCCTTTTGCTTGTATGAATCACCCCAGATAGTGAAACTCAGCTCTCTTTTTACTTAACAAACATAGTCCATTTACACAAAGCATATATGAATACGGAGAATTTATTAAAGCACTGACTGTGGGTCATATTGTAGGCAAAGGAAACTTACAAGTACACAATACACAATATTTGCTTCTCATATAGACTTCTTTGAATCTTACAGGTTAAGAATCATTGGCCGGATTTCAAAACTTACTACAAATTATAGTAATCAAAAGAGTGTGGTACTGGCATAGGGATAGATATATATAGCTGCATGGAATGGAATTGAGAGTCACAAATAAACCATTCATCTATGGTCGATTGATTTTTGACAATGGTATCATGACCATTTAGTGGAGAAAGAGTATTTTCAACAAATGGTGCTGAGAAAACTGGATAGCCACATGCAAAAGGATGAAATTGGACCCCTACTCCACACCATACATAAAAATCAACTGAAAATGGATCAAAGACTTAAATGTAAGAAGCAAAACTATGAAACTCTTAGAAGGAAACATAGATGTAAATCTTCCTGACCTTGGATTAGGCAATATTTCTTAAATATGATACCAAAAACACAATCAACAAAAGAAAAAATAGAAGAATTGGACTTTGTCAAGATTAAAAACCTCTGTGCATCAAAGGACATTATCTAGAAAATGAGAAGACAACTCACAGAATGGGAGAAAATATTTGCAAATCACAGGACCTGAAAAGGGTCTAGTATCCAGAATATAGAAAGAACTCTTACAACAAAACAACAAAAAGACAAAGAACCCAATATATATTTCTCCTAAGAAGATAACAAATGGCCAATAAGCATATGAAAAGATCATTAGTTATTAAAGAAATACAAATCAAACCCACAATGAGATACCACATCACACCCACTAGGATGGCTATAAATAAATAAAAAAATAAAAAGAAAAACAAGTGTTGGTAAGGGTGTGGAGAAATTAGAACCCTCATACTTTGTTGATGAGACTGTAAAAAGGAGTTAAATACTATTCCGTACCACAACATGTATAAACCTTGAAAGCATTGTGCCAAGTAAAAGAAACCAGTCACAAAAGACCACATATTATATGCTCACAGTTATATGAAATGTCCCGAAGAGGCAAATCCATAGAGACAGAAAGTAGATTAGTGATTTCCAGGGGCTGGGGGTTGGGAAGAATGGAGATCAGCTGCTTAATGGTCATCGAGTTTTTCTGAGGGATGATGAAATGTTCTGGAATTATGTAGTGGTGATGGTCGCATAATAGTGGTAGTGTATCAACAGCCACTGACTTGTACATTTTCAAACGATTAAAATTGTAAATCTTGTGTTATGTAAATTTTACCTCATTTACAACAATGAGCTCAGGAGGTTGATGTAACCTTGGTGAAACCAAGGGCCATTTGGCAGGATTGTGGTATTTTTTTATTCATTTAATATTAATAAATGTTTAATAAGTATCTTCAATGTGCTAGGTAGTGGAACATAGGCCAATAAGATGTCATCATGACAGTTGCACCCTAAAATCTTGAGTTTAGAGGGGGCAAATGGACTATGAGATAATTAAGTTGCATGTGGTAAAAGTTGTAACAGAACTGAGTAAAACTTGATCTAAAAGCACAGAAAGAAAGTGGGAATAACTTGTAATTATGGGTTCCCGCATGCTCAGAAACAGGAATTAGCATTGCAGGTTCGGGGTGAAAGGATTCCATGGGGTGAAGGGTGATGATGGGCCCAGCACTGAGGAAGGTGGGCAGCTGTAACCTATGAATGCTGGCAGAAAGATTGACCAGGGTCCCTTCAAGCTCCCAGCCCCCCTGGGTTTAAGACCTAAAACTGTGGTCAATATCTAAAGCTGTGTGTGTGTGTTGGGGCAGGAGGAGTTGAGAACATCCTTCTAGAGGGAAATTTGGACTGAATTTTGAAGGAGAACATTTTGCTGAGCAATCGAAGAGAATCCGGAGAGTGGGTCAGTAGTGTAAAGAACATGTGCAAAGTGAGACATGAAAAAACAGGCCTATCCCAAGACTGAATGTCCCAGTCACCATGCATGCCTTAAGGATTTGCAGAGTCAGACTCCTCCCAGTCCAGACCAAACCAGACACAAATCCAGGACCTCCCAACAGATCTCCAACAGGAGGAAGGGATTTTAAGTTTTGTCCGATTTTACAAAGTTCCTTAGATCAGTAGCTAACCTATCCAAGTCATAGATTGCATACAATGTATTGCCCACTAGAGTAAGTTATAATGTCAACAACAATAAAATAGGAAATGAAGCTTAAATCCAGTAGATGGCAGTAACCACAAAGCTACTTGGATACTTTATCTTTTTTTTTTTTTTTGTATTCTAGCTTTAGATGTTGACCACGGTTTTAGGTCTTAAACCCAGGGGGGCTGGGAGCTTGAAGGGACCCTGGTCAATCTTTCCGCCAGCATTCATAGGTTACAGCTGCCCACCTTCCTCAGTGCTGGGCCCATCGTCACCCTTCGCCCAAGGAATCCTTTCACCCCGAACCTGCAATGCTAATTCCTGTTTCTGAGCATGCGGGAACCCATAATTACAAAGTGGGAAGCAAAGGTCATCCCAACATGAAATGTTCATTAAAAACAGAACCTTATAAATCTAGTCCCCACTTACACCTCCCTTCGGCTTAACGCTGGCATCTACTCCTTAATGTCAGACATTTTTATTGTGATTATTATGCCAACCAATTGTGAAGTGAAATTGTCAATCTGCAAAAATGTAGGATTTCACTGAGACAATGAAAGTGATGGTGGAGAACTGATGTAATAATTATTAGAATGCCTCCAAAAAGGGAGGTTCTGGCAGAGTTTGTCTGGTTACAGCTGAAGAAGAGAAAATTAACAAAGATCATGACATAACAGAGTCTTTAAAGTAGGATAATTGGCAATTCAAAGGGTTAGGAGAGGTCCTGGGGAAAGTAAAGCCCTTGACTATCTTGCAAAATTTACCTTCTTTGAAGTTTTGCTGTGAAGGTCAAATGAGAAGTGATGGATTCCATATTTTGATATGTTACAATTTTTTTTTTTTTTTCAGAAAAAAGCACACCAAAAACAAGTCTTGATTCATTTTCCTGTCCTAAGAATTAGTCCATAGTTGCAATTATAATCAAAATGTAGTTATATATAAAATAAAATACATTTAGTGTTACAATTTTTAGTTCTGTTTAAGATAAAGCCTTAATCCACACTCTCCCCTACCTCCATTATTTGCTATAAAACATTGCTTCCCAGTTAAGTGGATTCACATTAAATGACCTTTTCCCAGGAACAGTTATCCTCACATAGGCTTTTTTTCTAAGGAACTCCTTAATTCTATGTTATAAGAACTGGTAGGGCTCATGAGGCATAAAAGCATCATAAATGTGCTGTGTGTTTGGTTAGTGGAGATTGCAAACCTGGCTCCCGACTCCCTAATCCAGCTCCTTCCCCCAAGAGGACTGATGTTTCCCTATGACAGCTACATCTGCTTGCTCCAAACTTGAATTACAGCAATGCTGGGTTGGCTCATAGAAGCTGCTCTCTGGACTTAGTGAGAAATACGGCTGCTGTATAGCTGTCTTTCCTTCCTTCCTTTAACATAGTAATTGTATTTCTTAAAAAGCAGTACATGTAAATGAAATATTTATAATCCAAGTCAATTCTAAAGGCCTGGGGGAAATTTCATGTTTAAAAAGCAGAGACTCCTCCTTTTATGGGAGGAGGTTCTTAAAGCAAAGAATCCCTCCTTTTTTGGAAGGGGATTATGGAAATCCTTCCCTCTTCATTTCCCAGTTTATAGATGTCTAATGTATTTATTTTTAAAATTGAGTTTTCTCATATCAACAGACACCATCATTGTCCTAAGTGAGAATAGCTTAAACTAAAACTATTAATCCATAAACATGTAACTTAACAGACATTGGTTAGTATTTACAATGAATACTTACAGATATTATGTGATAATGCAGATGGGGGTGGGGGGAAGCCCCATTATTCCATTGTTTGAGGCCTAGGCTCCTTTCTGAATCTTTGGATTCCCATATTCATTTATCTCTATTATCCAATCACTAATTCATTCACTCAACAAACATTTGCTAGGTGCCTCATTTGTGTGCCAGGCACTGTTCTGGGCACTTGGGCTTGTCAGTAAACAAAACAGACGTAAATCCCTGCTCTTGTGTAAATAGCAATCTTGGGGGCGGGGAGGGTAAGCATCAAACCGAATAAGTAAGTTGTATAGGATGTTAAAAGGGAATAAGTGCTATGGAAACAAAAAATAAACAAAAATAAAGCAAAATATGGGGATTGAGATTTCCTTGTGGGTCATAATTTAAGTAGGGTATTTGGGGTAGACATCACAGAGAAGGTAACAACTGAAGGAGATGAGGGAGCTGGTCACGCTGACATCTGGGGAAGAGCACTCCAGCAGAGGGGATGGCCAGGGCTAAGGCCCTGCGGTGAGCGCATGGCTGGCTTGTCCCAGGAACATCAGGGAGCTGAGTGTGGCTGGAGCGGAGTGAGTTTAGGTGAGAGTGATCAGAAGTGAGGTCAGAGATAAAATGGGGGTGTGTGGGAAGCAGATTAAACAGGGATTTGTAGGTCATTGTGAAGACTTTGAGTAAAACAGAGAGCCATGGGAAGGTTTTGAGCAGAACAATGACATGACATGACTTTACTGAAGGATCACTAGACTGCTGTGTTGAGAGTAGGTGGCAGGGGGCAAAGGTGGAAGCAGGGGGATCAGTTAGGAGGCCATTGCCATAGCTGAGGTGGGCATTTATGCTCACTTTAACCCATGTGGGGGCAAAAATGGTAAGAAGTGATTGGCTTTGAAGGTACACCCAAAATTTATCCTGATGCACTGCGTATGTGGTGTGAAAGAAAAGATGATGTGAAGTTTTTTGGCTACTGAAAGAACTGAATTTCCCTCAGTTGACATGGGGAAGACTGTGGTTCCAGCACAAGAAATTCTCAATAGTTTAGAGTATTTTAAATTTGAGATGTCTGCTAGACATCCCAGTGGAGATATCAAATAGGCACTGAAAATATGAGTTTAGCGATTAGGAGAGAGATGTGGGCTGGAGCTATATAAATATGGACTGTCAGCAGCAAATAGATGGTATGTAAAGCCACAGTGATGGGTGAGATCACCAAAGGTAGGTAGAGAAGAGAAGAGGCCCAGGATGGAGCCAGTGGCACTCCCATGTTAAGTTGTTGAGAACAGGAGAACGTATAAATGAACACTGGGAAGGAGTTGCCAGAGAGATAGGAGGAAAACCAGGAGAGAATGGTAACCTACAAGCCAAGAGAAGAAACTGTATATAAGAGAAGCAAATGATTAACTGTGTCAAATGCTGCTGAACGATTGAGGAACATGTGGACTGAGAACTGGCATTGGGTTTAACAACTTAGGCATCACTGGTGATCTTGACATGAGGAGTTTTGTTACAGGGGTGCAGGCAAAAGTCTGATTGTATAGAGTTTCAGAGAGAACAAAAGGAAAGGAAATCGAGAGAGTAAGAATAAATGATGCTTTTACGGAAGTTTGCTGCAAAAAGGAGTAGACAATCAGGGCAGAAGCTGGCAATCAGGAGTCAAAAGAAGGTTTTGTTCTCTTTTATAGCATGTTTATAAAGTAATGGAAATTATTCATTAAAATGGGAAACATTTTTGATGCAGGAGAGAGAAGAGAGAAATGATGACACAATGTCTCTAAAGCTAAAAGTAGGATGAGGCAGATGTGCAAGTGGAGAGACTGGCTTTAGGCAGGACCGTTCAGAGTTCATTCAAAGTAATAGGAGGTATATCAGGTGGATTTGCAGGTCAGCTGAGGGTTCCTTTGTCTGGGTGGCTTGACTGATCTTTCCTGGGCTAGCTGTGGTCAACTGGGGAGTTAGCTGCAAGTTGGATGGTCTCAGATCATCTGTTTGATAGTCATGTGTCACTCATAAACCTAACAATTGTCTGGCTGTCAGCTGAGATGTGTCAGTTGTTCTCCACATTGTCTCTTATCCTCTGGGAGATTGGCTCAAGAGTGTTCATGTGGTGGTCTCAGGGTTCCAAATGCAGCAAGAGAAGGCAAGTGCCGATGTGCAAATATTTTTCAAGCCTCTGTTTGTATCACATTTCTAATGTTCTACTGGCTAAGGCAAGTCATGTGGCCAAGGTCAGATTCAAGAGTTAGAAAAATAGACTTTCCTTCTTTTTTTAAAATTTATATTTTAAAATAAAAATGACAGGGTCTCATCCTGTCACTCAGGCTGGAGTGCAGTGGTGCAATCATAGCTCACTGCAGTCATGAACTTCTGGGTTCAGGTGATCCTCCTACCTCAGCCTTCTGAGCAGCTGGGACTACAGGTATGTGCCATTGTGCCTGGCTAATATTTTAGAAGCTTTTTGTAGAAACAAGGTCTCACCATTTTGCCCAGGCTGGTCTTGAACTCCTGGCCTCAAGTGATCCTCCCACCTCAGTCTCCAAAAGTGCTGGTTTTACAGGCATGAGCCACTGTGCCTGGCAATGTTCCTTCTTGATGGGAGAAACTGCAAAGTTACATTGCAATGGGGCATAGATTCAGGTAGGGGAAGACTTTGTGGTCACCTTTGCAATATGCCAGAGGAAGAAAGACAGTGATTACAGATGCAGATACTACTAGGTGGGCCGATGTGGTTGTGGGATTCTGGGGGAATCCTCCTCTGAGTGCTTCAATTTTCTCAAAGGTAAGGTCTCAAGTTCAAAGCCCACACCAAGAGCACGCTGATTTATTCATTTGCTAGTGGCAAAACTGCCAAGAGGACTGGGTCTTTATGGCAGCTTACTGGAGTCCTCCTTTAGGAAATTGTTTCCTGAAAGCCACCTAATCATGACGCCAGGGATTCCTGCAAATGAGGCTCATTCGATGACTGATGGCTGGTGTCATGGAGCTTGACAGCTAGATGCACCCGTCTTTTAAAACGACAGATTCTCCAAGCAGATGGAAATGCTGTATCTGTGAGGCACTCCCTGCCCAGGATAATGCTTCCTGGGTGCTGCTGGACTCTGCCTTTTGACAGCATTTTCTCTGTGAACCAGCCCCTTTGTCCATCCACTTTTTACTATGTGTAAATGTATTAGTCAGCTCAGCACTTTAAATGAAATACCACAGGCTGGATGACTTAAACAGTAGAAATTTATTTCTTATAGTTCTGGAGGCTGGGGAAGTCCAGTCAATTAGGTTCTTTGCGAGGGCTCTCTTCCTGTCTTGCCAATGGCCACCTTCTCACTGTGTCCTCACATGGTGGAAACAGACTGAGAGGAAGAGAGAGAGCGCACGTGAGAGCATGAGCACTGCTGCTGTGGCCTCTCTTTGTCTTCTTATAAGGGTACCAGCCCTATGGGATCAAAGCCCCACCCTTACAATCTCATTTGACCCTTATCACCTCCTCACAGGCCCAGTCTCTACATATAGTCACATGGGGGGGTTACGGCTTCACATTAGTTGGGGTAAATTGGCTTATGTGACTATGGAAGCTGAGAAGCCTCCACAACCTGCTGTCTGCAAGCAGGAGACCCAGGGAAGACTGTGGTGTAATCCAATTCTAATCCAAGTCCAAAGGCCTGAGAACCAGGCCGATGGTGTAAATCCCATTCCAAGGGCAAAAGGAGACTGATGTTCCAACTCAAACAGGCAGGCAGGAAGAAAAAGGAATACATTCCTCCTTCCTCTGCCTTTTTGTTCTATTCAGGCCCTCGATAGGTTAGATGATGCCCACCCACACTGGGGAAGTAATCCACTGAATCCATGATTCAAATACTAATTTCATCCAGAAAGGTTCGTTTATATCCCTGCTTCAAATTCTTAAATTAAGACTGCTCTTGTCCCTCCATGTGGGCCTACTTTGGGTCTGGAGGTCACACTCTGTCTCCTCTACCCTTTCCTGTAAAGCTTGCTAGTTTCATGGAAGTGGGATTTTTATGTAAGTCCTAGACATGTTCTGAACATCCTAAACCTGTTTCGAATATGTCCTATCCAAGTCTAGCACTTCACTTCACTAAAAGTAGCACTTGGTATCCTGGGTGTTCATTTTAACATGGCTTTTACAGGTCCCTACTCAGGGATCTAGGAACTTAGCTGGTCCCTCGCTCAGCTACAACAATATATAGGAATACTTTTTAGTTAGAATTAAGAAAAATAAGATTACTTGCTATCAAAAGTATGTTGTGGAGTTAGCTTTCAGTCTCATCTTGCATCCCGTTTGAGTCCTTTCTTTCAAACTCTGAAACAAGGACTTGGGTGCAGATAGTTTATTTGGGAGGTGACCCCAGAAGAAAAATAGTGGACAGAGGTGACGGCAGGGAAAGGAGAAAGGCCAATATAGGGTACACTAATGAATGGTTCCCACGGGGACAGCCCGGGCTCCACCTCACTGGGGACCCTCTGAGACACTGGGTGGGAGATGCCTCACAACTTTCCCACCAGAGGAAGGGGAGGCTGCTTTCTACCCAATTTGTGGAGAAGTTGCCCCCAGGGGTATCAGTAGCAGCCCCGCACCCAAAGTTCCCTAGATGCAGGAGAAAACCATCAGGCAGAAAAGAAGAGAGACATGCAGGCACTTGAGGGCCGGACACCCTCTCCGGAGCTGTGGAACTTAGGTGGGCTGAGAAGGATGTCAGGCAGGACATGAACAGCGACGGCCACCATTGCACACAGGCTGGGAGGGAAGTGACGAGTGAAAACCGCTTGGGTGTTTCTTTCCTTGAATGTGCAGACTTTTCTTTCTCAGACCTCTGTTTCTTCTGGATTTACAGTGCCTCCTGTAATTTTATGAAATCTATTTCAGTGACTGGAAGCTTCCATCGGCCTGGTGTTATGGTCAACACATAACTTGTTTCTTATAGTAAAACCAAACCGCCTCCTCTTTAGCATTAAAGTATTTGATTAGAAACTAGTAATTTGAGAGGGCAGAGAAGGGAGCCAAGGTCAGCAGAGCTTTGAGACACCCACATGTGGCCCGACCTGGCTGAGCAGAGGTGCGACACAGCTTTGGCTGAGTGCCTCTCAGCAGCACTTGGGATTTGCTTTTGTTAGGGCTCCTTTTTGCCGATTCCAGTAACCTCAATCCTGGATTCTTTGATGAATAAGACTCCTAGGCATGCTCCAGGGTCTGGGATCTGTTGTTCCTCACAAAGCTCCTCAAAAAGGATTATTCTTCTCCCACAGCCACCCCAGAGGCGTCCAAGTGGATCCCCAAGTCATCCCAAACAGCCACAGTCACAGGTCATCTGAGGCAGAGAGGTGCCTTGGGAGAATGACATTTTTCTTTCCTCTTCTCACTGCAGCACGTTAAGGACTGGTTCTCTGGGATCGCGTGGGCTCAGTGCAGCATCAGCCACTGCTCCTGAGAATCAAGGATGGCTGTATCTACCTATGATGTGCAGTGAGGAAGGAGAGTGGTGCAGGAAGCCCTCAGCCTGATACACAGCTGAAGGCTAGACAGTGGACAAGAACACGATGGAAAATGCAAAGGTACCCAGTAAAACTCTACTTGTCCTTAAAGTATTAAGAAAGGGCACTGGATTAGATTCAGGTCCCAGCTGGGAGATGCGATGCTTGGCAAGTCACTTACCCCATCTGTGCATTGTTCTCCTAATCTGCAATATAGTGACCATGCCACCCTCAGAGTGTTGCTGTAAGGATTGAAATTAAAGATGTGAAAGAGCTTTAGCAGGACACATTGACTGTCAGAGTATTTTTACTATTTGAAATGAATCAGGTAGAAGGTATAGGGATTCCTCCTTTTGTGGATACATGAGTCATTCATATAATATGCATGAGCAGGAGAGAGATGTAATGGGAAGTTGGCTGTCAAGGGGGGATGATAGATCAGCCAGAAGGATGCAGGTTGTTAAAGACAGAGAACAGAAATCAGCAGTTATATTTAGTAAACCCACAAGTCTAGGGAGAGCAGCATGTTGTCTATCAATTTTCTGAGGTATAAAAGCACAGAGCATTCTCGGGGAGCATTGACTGTTGAGCTGCCCAGATAATGTGGCCACAGCCAGTCCTGGGTAGATTGAAACCAGGTCTTTGCTCTCTAACTTAATCATGACAGATCAATTCATCAGGCCTTCAATGAAAAGCTGCACCATTAGAGGATGTGTGGAATGCGAAGGATGTACTGGACTTTGTTCCTGTGCTCAGGGATCTTCGGAAGAACAGAATTGTGAAACAACTGGATGTTATTTGCGACCTAAACCACAGACTGCAAATTCAACTGCTTACCAGGACCTGGCAGGTGATGTAGCTGAGGAAGCTGCTAGTTATAAGAAAAACAATAGCATAGGTGCAATATAAATGGCATTTGACCTTGACATTGTGAGAATATAGGAAGTGGTGAGGATAGGGTCAAACTGAGGGCACGTGTCCTGTCTAAGGGGATGATGGAATCAACTCAGCTTCCAAGGTGCTGGAGGAGAATGCAGGCCTAGGATGGCCAGATCTTCTGCTTTTTTTTTGTTTTTTGTTTTTTGTTTTTTAATCAAAGGAAATCCAGAA
Source organism: Lemur catta (assembly GCF_020740605.2). Taxonomy (NCBI): domain Eukaryota; kingdom Metazoa; phylum Chordata; class Mammalia; order Primates; family Lemuridae; genus Lemur; species Lemur catta. The sequence goes on from NC_059128.1 coordinate 143,749,843, forward strand.
TCCAGATGTTTATATAAATTTTGTCAATTTTGGTAAGTTCTCAACTAATTTTTAAAAATTGCAAAACGTCATGGGGTCAAACAAATGTGTCTTCAGCTCTGTTTGTGAGCCCTGCAAACACACGGTGGTGAGTGGAAAGCTGCAAAGCTTGGAGAGGAGGGAGGAGGGGATGGAGTGAGCCTGGCGTCCTGAGACTGCAGGAGGGGCCCTCTGAGCCAGTAGCGGTACCCCGCTCCTGCTGGGCAGAGGGAAGAATCCAGAGGCTCATCTTCCCCCCCCACATCTGCAGCCCAAGCACTGGTCATGGTTTGGTCTGTTTCCACATCTGAGCTGCCGTTTCCCTCAGTGGAATGTTAGGCATGTGGGGGAGAGTCTTTCCTTTGCTTGTTTTTTATAAAAGAATATTTAGTTGTTAAAGTGATTCAAGGCAAAATTTTCTAACTTTTGAAGAGTATAAAATAAAAAGTAAGAATTCCTCTTTCTTCACTGTACTCCCCTCTATTTCTTTCTTTCTTTTTTTTTGAGACAGAGTATTGCTGTGTTGCCCGGGCTAGAGTGAGTGCCGTGGCATCAGCCTAGCTCACAGCAACCTCAAACTCCTGGGCTTAAGCGATCCTACTGCCTCAGCCTCCCGAGTAGCTGGGACTACAGGCATGTGCCACCATGCCTGGCTAATTTTTTCTATATATATATATTTTAGTTGGCCAGATAATTTCTTTCTATTTTTTAGTAGAGACGGGGTCTCGCTCTTGCTCAGGCTGGTCTCGAACTCCTGACCTCGAGTGATCCACCCGCCTCGGCCTCCCAGAGTGCTAGGATTACAGGCGTGAGCCACCGCGCCTGGCCTACTCCCCTCTATTTCTAAGAGGTAATCACCAATCACATTTTTGTATCATTCCAGAAATTTCCTAAACATAAGAAATCATGTACATTCTTTTTCCCCCCAGGAAATGGAGAAAAGATGTGATTGGCCATTGAACAGAGAGCAGAGTCCCACCTCTGAGACCCTGCGTCCTGCTTGGAGGGTATTTCCCTTTCTTCCTTCTCCTTTCGTGCCCGGAGGGATAGCGCAGTGCAGTGGGGAAGCACACAGACCCTCCAGTCAGACTCTCCGGCTCCACCGTGCACTAGCTCAGACCTGGGCTGAGTTTCTCAACCTTTTCATGCCATAATTTTCTCATCTACAAAACGGGGATTCAAAGTATAATCTGTCTCAAAGGGCTGTTGGAAGGAACGAATGTGTTAAAATATACAAAGGGGTGGGGTAAGGTTTGGTATAAAGCAAGTGGTATATAACTGTTTACTATTATTGTTCTCGAAGGCCCAGTACTTGTTTCCTTTCTAGTAGGAAACCTCTCTCAGTTATCCCTAATCCCTGCTCCTCTCTCCTCCTCCAATTTACCTCTTTTCATGCTAACTATGCCACCCAATTGGTACCTAATTCTATTGCCTCCTATTATCTCACTATCTATGTGCAGGTGTATTGCTGACCTCTCAGGGGCGGACACCTTGCCTTTCGTTCCTTTGTGTCCCCACAGAGGCGTCGTGGGGACAGATCTGGGGCAGGAATGCAGGCGTGAGGGCCTCCCGGTCTGTGTGCTGCTCTGCCCCTTGTGTCAGAGGTCAGTGTGTGGCAGCAGGGAGCCTGGGGCACAGCAGCTCCTCCCTCCTGCACCCAGGACAAGATGGAGACGGGATGCTTCCCTTGCCTTGAGCTGCTCTTTATACTACCCAGTAGGTACTCTGCCAAAATTTTAGAGCGAACAGTTTTAGGAACTCTCCACAAGCACCAGGGCCTAAGGCAGCAATGCTCGGCACTTCCCTTGCTCCCCAGAGAGCCTCTGAGATCATCTCAGTAAAACTTTAATGCCTGGAAGTCAATTAGAGTGGAGAATTCTCCTGTAATCAAAAGAGGCAATGCTTTTATTGGAAAGGTGCAAACTGGAGGGGAAGGATGACAGCTGTGTAAGGCTGTAGAAAGCTAATAGCTTGGGCTGGGAAAGTTCTCTCGACAGCATCAGGCTGTATGCACCAGGCGCCAAGGCAAGGGGTGGGGTGGGGTGGAGGGGGAAGCAGACTGTGCGCAGCCTTAATGATTATCCTTACAATGTGCTGTAAAGTTCCCAGAGCATGTTCACACCTTCTCTTTCCTGGAATCCCCCAACAATTCCACGTCCCTAATTCCCATATCGTAGAGGAGGAACTGAAGTCCAGAGAGGTTCCATATGGAACTGGCATTGAAACCTCAGCCCGTCCACTTCTTTTCAGAAAGCAGACCTAGCTGGAGTGAGGAGCATGGATGAGGAAGGGGAAGCCCTGCTCTCTTTCAGCACGTGCTTCAAAAGCATCACCTTCTCATTGCCTGTGAAGGGAATTCTGAAAGCTGTCAGAGAAAGTAACGGGAAATTTATGACTTAAACATCAGTGGACAGATGCACAGGCTGTAAGTATCTGTTCCAGTTACTGCTGTTGCATAAGGATTCACCCCAAAACTATTGTCCTTGAACAACCATTCTGTTATACTTACAGGTTCTATGGGCCAGGAATTCGGGCAGGGCAGCAGGTCTCTGCTCCACGGTGTCCAGGGCCTCAGCTGGAAAAACTTACAGGCAGGGGCTGGAATTTTCCGAAGGCCCAGTGGCTGGATATCCAAGACTGCTCATCTCATGGCTGTCAGTTGATGTTGGCTGTCATCTGGATGCTCAGCTGGGGCTGTTGACCAGGGCACCCACATGTGCCCTCCCTAGCATGGCAGTCCCAGGATGTTTAGAGATTTTACATGGAGGCTGGCTCCCCCCAGAGTGAGCACCACAAGAGAACCAGTCAGACCTTTGCTGGCCTGACATCACTTCCACCATACTCTGTTGGTCAAAGCAGTCACAAACCTGCCCAGACTCAAGGGAAGGGACACAGACCCCACCTCTCAGTGGTGCCAAAATTATGCAGCCACTATTTTAAAAATCCACATATTGTGTTATTCCTTTTTCCCTCTATGACCCCATTAATTTCTAATTACTTTAAAAATTGTAGTAGTAATGTTCAGGTACTTGAATCCTGCCTTGGCTTTGCCACTTGTGACCTTGGACAAGTCACTTAACCCATCCACATTTCTATTTCCTCATTGATAAAATCAGAGTGGTAACAAAAATAAGCTTTTCGATATCTCTTGTCACTTAATAAAATAGCTTTAAAATGTAGCTGTCTTATAAAACTGAACCGAATTGTTATGAGGGGTTGGAATATTGCCAGGCTGCAGGAAGAGCTCTTTTGTTGGGCAGAATCTTGGTGACAAGAGGGAAGTGGGCACAGGGCTTTCAGAAACAACACTGAGGAGATGGAGTAAGGGCTGGACAGAGGTGAGAGGTGTGTGTGAGGAAGAGCTGAAGAGACGGGAAGAGGCTGCAGTGCGATCCAGGAGGGCAGATGTGGGCTGTGTGGTGTCGCTGCTGCTGATAAAGGAAAAGAGCTGTAAGAAGGAGGGAGGAGCTCAGAGACTATGATGGAAACCACAGGGTGTGTACTGGCCCCAGGAGGTGGGAAGATGGAAGTGCCAACATTCAGAGAATGAGAGAGAGGCAAGAAGGAAGGAAGGAAGGAAGGAAGGGAGGGAGGGAGGAAGGAAGGAAGAATATTTCTCCTTCAGAGCCCTTGTGTGGCTGAACCCAGGGCTAGAGCGGCGTGTAAGGAGACTGGCTGGAAGAATGTCAAGGGCAGGCATCAAGGCTATGGACTCAGGAGCAGCAAGAGGCAGGCAGGGCTGGCTTTGTGTTTGTGTGACCTATGCAGTCACACAGCACCCTGCACTTACAAGAGCCTGGTGCTTGGTTGAATGTTCTCTTGTCATTGTTTTGAAATTCTTAATTATTTATGAACAAGGGACCTCAAATTCCCATGAGCACTGAGCACTATGAATTATGTAGCTAGTCCTGCAGGCAGGGTGGCATTTGTGTTGCCTTCAGGCTTAATTCTGAGGCTCAGCTGCAGACTTTGTGCCTAAATCCCTTGTGTGGTGGAGAGAGTGGCGAGGGGGAGAGGGACAGACAGACAGACAGGGAGAGAGAGAGAGGGAGGAGGGGGGGGAGAGAGAAGGAGAGAGGGAGAAAAGAGAGGGAGGTAGAGAGAGATATGCTTGCATCTTAACTCCAGTTAGTAGTCTGGACTGATTTATTTTTACGTCTTCAGTTTGGGATTCCCTCTTCCTTCTGCTGGTCCCCTCACCACATCCCCATTCATACACTCTGGCGGACTACTCAGTGTGTCCTGAACCCTAAGCAGGAAACTGCAGGGATGTCGACAAATAAGGCAGAAGGAGGGTTTTCCAGCCCATCTCCCCCTTAACTGGAGAACATCCAGCTCCACTGACATCTCCATTCCGTGTGTCTGCAATCACTCCCTTTCAGCCATTTGTGTCTCTCGGAATCTGCTTATTCCAGTGCCAGCCCCGCCCATCCTCCAGTTCCTTCTCATTAGCCCGGCCCCTCTGGCACAGTGCTGGCTCTGTCTGCACTTCCTTCTGCCATCTGTGTGGATGGCACGGTGGCCACCAAGAGGGCCTCCAGGGATTCTCACCTCCTGGCATTCGTGCCCCTGCATAGTTCCCTCCCACGATGAATGGGGCTGACCTGTGCAACCAGCAGGATACTGTGGGAATAGCGTGACTTCCAAGGCTAGACGTTGTGACTTTTGTCTTACTTTCTTACATCACTTGTACAGGACACTCAAGACTGTGGAAAGGTCCAGACAGTGGGAAATTGTCGTTTCCCACCAGTGGCCAGCACAACCTGGCCGCATGACTGAGCCACCTGCAAAGTGGATCCTCTAGCCCCAACCAAGACTGACCAGCAGACATCTTGATTACAACATCATGGAGGAACCACGAGCCAGAAGCACCCAGAGAAGGCTTTCCAGAATTCCTGACCCACAGAAACTGTGAGATAGTAAATGTTTACTGTAATTTTAAGCCAGCAAGTTTTCAGGTCCTTTCTCACACAGCAGTAGATGACTAACATAGGCTGTCAAATGACAAGTCTCTCTCCTCCAGTTTTTACCACCCAGCAAATGGCAAATTCACTTCTTCTGTCGTTTAGTCCCAAATCCCAGACTCCACCTCGATTCTTCTCTTCCTCTCACACCCCACCTCAGAAAATTCTTTTTTTTTTTTTTTTTTTTTTTGAGACAGAGTCTCACTCTGTTGCCTGGGCTAGAGTGAGTGCCGTGGCGTCAGCCTAGCTCACAGCAACCTCAAACTCCTAGGCTTAAGCGATCCTACTGCCTCAGCCTCCCGAGTAGCTGGGACTACAGGCATGTGCCACCATGCCCGGCTAATTTTTTCTATATATATTTTAGTTGGCCAGATAATTTCTTTTTTTGTTTTTAGTAGAGACGGGGTCTCGCTCAGGCTGGTCTCGAACTCCTGACCTCGAGCGATCCACCCGCCTCGGCCTCCCAGAGGGCTAGGATTACAGGCGTGAGCCACCGCGCCCGGCTGGAAAATTCTTTAAGGCAGCTTTCTTAAAAGCCATCCCACAAACCTGTTTGAGTTTCTCCATCTTCACTGCCATAACTCATACCCAAGCCATGGTCACCTCTTGCTGGGACTCCTACAATAGCATCCTCGCAGTGACAATTGGTCTCTCCATGTCTACACTTGTCCCTCAGTGAATTGACTGTTCTACATGGTTAATTCTGAAGACAGCAAGCTAGAAAGGTATTTTTTAAAAATCAGAGTATGCTATTCCTCTGGTCAAGCCCCTCAGTGGTTCATACAACATCATAAAACTCAAATTACTCACTGCAGCCCAGAGACTCTACATCCCCCTCTGCCCTCATCTCCTACCACTCTCTTGCTCACTCACTTGACTCTGGTCACATTGGCCTCCATGTGCTCTTTGACTGTGTTTACAAGTCAAAGTCTTTGCATCTGCTATTCCCTCCTTGGAATGCTCCTCCTTCCAGACTTCTGCCTGCCTTGTTCCCGCACTTTATTGAAAGCTCAGCACAAATTTCACTTGCTCTAAAAGCCTTTCCTTGCCAACACGATACCTCCCTTTTACCATCTACTTCCTGTCCTCACCACTGAGGTGTCATATTAGAGTCAGGGTTCTTGGGTTGCAAGCAGTAGAAATCAGGTCTTTCCAAAGCAGCAATTATAGGAAGGTAGGGGGAGCTCATTGGATTGAAGGCCATGTTGAAAAGCTAGGAAGAGGCAGATACAAGCAGCTCTGAACATGCTGGTCTCCAGATGAATAGGGCACCTGCCCTAGCAGAGGGATCTCAATTGAAGAAAGAGTAAGCACAATTTGGGGACTGTGGTCTAAGCGAATTCTTAGTGAAAAGGACCTGCTGCTCATGGAGCAAGGCTGCTCTTGATTTCTCCTATGTCCTGGTGGTTACAGAGAGGAGCCTGGGTGGGGTTGGGGGGGGAGGGGGAGAGCCTGGAGAAGTTTGACAGTGTAGAGACTTTCCCAAAGCAACGGGACTAAAAAGAATTAGAAATGTGATCAGCAGGACTTCATCTTACCCTATTCTCCTGGGAACAAATCAATGAACTGATCGTTATCTTCACCAGAGGCCCATTTAGAAACAGAACATTTGAAAAAGCACACAGAACTGAAGGATTTGTAATGTGTTAGTTTATCCGTAAGTAATTTCTGTTTCTAGCTTCCTGGTGGGTGAAATCCAACACAAGTTAGCTTAAGCTGAAAAGGTTTTTATGTTTTTTGTGTTTTTAAAATAGAGATAAATAGCTCTTTAATGAAACCACAGGACAGTCATGATGGTCAAAGGACTAGAATCAGAAACTTGAGAGTCATTAGCAACCCAAAGAGCTTCCCACTCTGCTTTGCACAACCTCCTACGAGGTATAAGCTATTAGTAACTTATAAATGAGGAAACTGAGGCACAGAGAGGTTAAGTAACTTGACTTATGGCCACACTTGGTCTTGCTTCTAGGATAGGGGTTTCTTTCTTTGTCCTAGGGGTTTCAAAATTTCCTTATAAATTTCTCCATTACCTCCTTCCCCCTTTCAAGTCCCACCGTCCCATTGAAACTCTATTCACAGGGCACAGTGAGCACCCTCCCCCAGCTCAGTGGCCCTGCTTCCTAGGAGGCTTAACAGGGGGAAGCCGAGGTCACCCTGCACACTTTGCCTAGGTCTGAATATTGAGGAACGGCCTGACCACTCTGGGCAGGGCAGCATGGAGCAAAGAGCATCACTTCTCAGGAGTGAAGGAAGAATCATGGAGACCATCCGATCAGGGTCACAAACCCACATGCTGCCAGAACCACTCTGGTGCTGTCTACAAAATGGGCAGCACAGTAAGAGGGTTGAGGTCTGTGCTTATGGTCTCATCTGAAGCAGCCTTCTCTATTCAGCTCTGGCGCACTGTTGCTATGTTGGACTCATGGCCAACACTGTTCGATTTTCTGATTTTTCAAGAGAAGTCAGAATTTTTTTCCCCTACCTCATGTTGTTGTGACAATTAAGTGAAGTAACTCATACAAAGTGTTTGGAATATGTGTCTGGCATATGGGATAAGCTCTCAGTAAGTGTTCGTTGCTTTTATAGTAGCATTTCACAGATGTCAGAACCAAGGCCCATGGTGGGCTCCCTCAAGATCGCAGTTAGCAGCAGATGTTACATGACAGCCCAGGCTCCTGACCCTGGGTCCAGGATCTTCCTTTCTGGTTTCCTCTCCCGACCCCACCCCGTTCCTGAGCCATCACCGTTGTCACTGTGTACCATGACACATGCTAACTAACAGCCTCACCACTGTATCTTTCATGTATTATTTCTACGGATTCCCTACTTTCAGAGACATTTTTTCCTCCTAATAAATGAAACCTTTCTTTAAGGTTGTTCCAGTAAAACAATCCACAGGATTCTTTCATCTCCCTTTAGGTTCATATAAAAGTAACAGCTTTAAAGCAGCTCCCCACCCTGCCTTATTAGCTCTGCAGGGCTGTATTATATAAACTCAGACTTTTCCATGTAAGTAAGGGGCTCACCTACAGTTTACCCAGGGCCCATTAAACCATTAAGAAAAAAACAACTCCTTAGAGGGCCAGGAAGACTAGTGCACTTTGTTGGGAGCAAAGCTAATTTCCTCTCACTCTGTGGAAACAAATGCCCTTTACTCCCATTAAAACTTCCAGGAATTCTGCAGCCTCTAGTGGTCCAGGTGTGGTCCCACAGAGTAGGCAGCAGGCCTATCACTTCCTCCTTAGCACTGGGCTTTTTGGCTCTCACAGCTCCAGACAGGGCCCCAGGGTCGGCCTCGGTTGGTTCTTTCGTCTTCCACTCGTTCCCACGGTTCTAAGTTCATGCTACCTCACTTTGCATTCCCTGTCACATTCACTCCATTCTGGTAAGTCTGAGGGTAAAGGGGCCACTCCCTGTGCCCGCATTTTTGAACAGGAATTCTCCCTGTGGATTGCCCTGCTAGCCTCATGCTTTGCCTTGTGAGGGCCACTATGGCACTTTACCTAAAAAATTAGCCGTAAATCGAATGATCTGCTGCCCTTTCCTTAGGCCATAGATGAAGAGTACCCAAAAAGTAAACCGAAGACTAACTCCTAAAGGCACCACCGTGGGGCGGGCCCTAGAGGCACTGGCTGCCTTGGTGTTCAGTGTTGCTGCTTTTTCAGTCCTTTTCACCTGACAGCTCTATTCATATTGGAGCCAACTTCAAGCCATTTCCCAGGTCTGTGTTGCTGAACTTCTCGGAAATGTAATTAAGCTTCAACAGGAGACATTTACACTCTGAATCAGGTCAGGAAGTGACATTCCTTTACTGCACATAAGATTAAAAAAAAAAAAAAAAAGAAAGTGACATTCCTGGATAATAAGAATTTCCATAATATATGGGAAGCCCAACTCAGAGAAGGCTCGTAAACATGTGGTTGATCAGATTAGAGTTTTTCTGAATTAGGAGGATAAGGATGAAAACCAAGAGCCACGTCAGAGAAACTGCAACCTTGGAAACTGTGACAGATGCAGAAAGAAGAGTGGAAGTCTACAGAAAGGGTAGACAAAGGATTTCTCCCGAATTGGAGAAAACCAACTTCAGGGTTTGTTCAGCTGCCACAAAGGTAGTGAGATACTATGTCTAGTGTTCTGAGTCATCTCACCCTGGCTTTTAGATCATTTCTCCACTGTATCAGAATTTCAGGCTCTGTGCAAATTTTAGTTTAAAAAATGTATCTATGCCTATCTGGTCCCCTTTGCCTCAGCTTCCACCCACAGTGAGTAAACCTCTGGTTATCAATTTGGCTTCCTTGGTATCCCGATGCTGGGAAGGACTATTTTGTTAGTTAAATGAAACGTTTCTGAACCATCAAAGCTGAGGACAAGCTTCTGGGTCTGACGTGATCCATCTGTGAGCTCCTTCCTGCCAGAAACAACCACCTACAGGAAACTCAAAAAGCCTCCAAATCTCTCACCTGGGTTCATATACACTTGAAGCCTGGTTACAGTTTGTAACATCTTTTCTCATATCTCCCCTTATGCTCCCACCTCTCCAATGGCGTGGACTCTGCAGTCTCCGTATCACAGGCTCACAGGTTCTGTGACTTTCCTGGGCCCCCGCAGTGAGAGCTTATTGCAGCTGCCACTGCTACCTCCCATCGATGACTGACATCACTGACTCACAGCTGCCTAGTGGTTCTGGGTCTTCTGTTGGCTGCTCCTGCATTAACTTCCCTTCCTGGAGAGGTGATTTAAAAATGGCTTTGCCCCTAGAAGTGATTTCCCTCGTTTCTGCCATGCTTCTGTCTGAATGCAGTTTTTCATGCTTTTTCCAGGATCTGTGTAAAGTTAATGATTATATTCTTTCAAGGGGAGTTGGAAATTTTTTTTTCCTCAAGGAAAACAGAAAAAGATCCTTTCATTCGCATACACAGAGTTGGACCTAAAGTGATGTCTCCACCAGGATTTATGTGCAGCAAGCAAGCAGCAAGGGTCACCTGCTCCTCTGAGAGTTTCCCCAGCTGTGGGGACTAACACGGGCCACTCACACTCTCCTTCCGTGTGGTCCCTGGGGCCTGGCACTGGTGTGGGTGTGGTGTGGGCTGTGGGTGAGCTGCAGGCCTCGGCTGAATCTCAGGGTGACTATGGAACAGCCGGCTCAGCTGCTTTTTCCCTTGTTGGGCAAAGAAGCTGAACAGTAGGCTTGGGGCCACCCTGAGGGGGGCCTTCAATATTTACTGGGAAGTTTTTTCCCCCCCACCGTTTTAAGACTATTGAATATCTTTGTAGTCAAGCTTTAAGTTCAAATGGGTAAATGACCACAGATTATACACACACACACACACACACACACACACACACACACACACACACACACAAATAAAACATCTAATTAGAATGGGTCTTAGTTACTGTCAATAATATAGACAGTATTTTATACCCTTTACGCAGGGCATAATATGAGTGAAGATATCCAAATCTTTGGATTGTTACATTACTAATATGCCATTAAATCAACTCTAATGAACATACAGGTTCTTGCACATAACTTTTTGTAAGACATTTTTTTTCAGGCAGATTTCTCCACAGGAAAACCAACCATAACGCAAGCTTGACCATTCCTTTTAAGTTTAGAAGAAAAAAAGCGAGCACTTGAACAAGAACTCCATAAATTTAATGGCAGATGTTCAAAGAAGAAAAAGAGAATGTGAACAGAGTCAAATGTTTTGCTGGCAAGTCTTGATGTGATTTTGTAGGGAATTGGGGGACCTCCCAGTTTTCTCAGCTAAGAGGTAACTTGCCCATATATGAATTTTTGACTGTCTAAAACAGGCATGGGGAACCTGCATCCTTGGTCCTTAAGCGTGGCCTTTTGACTGAATCTGAATTTTATAGAACAAATCCTTTTATTTTTATTAATACATTTTTGTTCATCTTTTATATTTTTATTTTATTTTTAAAATGAATGTATTTAAAATATCAAGAATAAGATAACTTTCAGTGAAATAATCCTCCCAGATTGGCCTGCACAATTAGAACATTAGTGAACCATAAGGGCTAAATTGACAGCTGCTACATTCATGATTTAGTTCTGACTTCCCCCGCCTGACTGGTGCCCCTACCACATGAGGCTGGTTGGTGAGAGTTTATTGGGGTCGAGCACATCAGTCTTTATCAGCTTTTGACAGTGGTGCACTGTGTTTCTGTTTGAAGTGGAATTTGTGAACAGTTGCACAGCTCCACAGTATTTTTTAATTCTGTCTGTTTAATAGCCCATCATGTCCAAGAAGACTAAGAGAACGCTGAAGGAAGAAAACGATTTTTAAATGAGGATTGGGAACTGCAGTATTAGCTTGTTTCTGCTAAAATAAATGATTTGCTTGCTTTGTGATACTACAATATCGACATGAAAGAAATTCAATGCTCATCAGCATTATAACACTTATAAGGAACACAAATACTTTAAATTAGAGGTAGAGGTGTAGAAGATTGTATTGCAGAAATTAAAAGATGAAAAGCAAAAGCAAAGACAATTCTTTCAAGCAGCAACAAGACCTGGAAATAATGCCACTGAAGCAACTTATAAAGTAGCTTATATACTCAGAAAAAAAGGACGCCATTCAGTGATGTAGAAATTGTGAATGCTTAGACCCCAATAACGTTTCAAAGTACAAACAACTGCCTCTTTCAAAGAGAACCATAACTGACCGGCAGCATGAATTAGCCTTCAACTTAACAGAACAACTTCATGCAGTACTTCAAAAAGAAAATATATATTATTCAATTGCTTTGGATGAATCAACAGATACTACTGACTCAGTGCAGGTTTTATACTTCATTGGGTCATGACAGAAGGTTTTCTTTGCTATGAAGAGTTACTCGCTTTGGGTACTCTTGAGAACAGAACACAGGGAATAGATATCTTTAACAACTTTCAAGATAAATGTTGTGAAGTTGGACTGAATTTGGTAAATTTAGTGAGCCTATGTACACATGGTGCACCTTCCATGACAGGAAAACACGAAGGGTTTATTGCACAGATAAAAAAAGTATTAACAGATCCAGATGCTCTCATTTCTTTTCATTGTATTTTGCATCAGCCAAATCTCTGTGCTAAACCTACTATTTTAAGTGACATTTTGCAACAAATTATAAGTATTGTTAACGATATTCCCGCAAATGCAACATGGCATCCACAGCTTCATAATATGCTAAAGTTGAATGATGAAATATTCAGTGTGGATTTGACAGATCATTCTAAAGTGCATTGACTATCACAGGGACAGGTGTTAGCCAAAATTTTATCTCTGGAAGAACAGATCGTTAAATTTTATGAAGAACAGAATCAGCAATGTGAATTATTGAAGGAAGATTTCTATAGGAAAGCAGCATTTCTGTGTGATATCATGTCAAATCAAAAAGACTCAGCTATTTCTTTGCAGCGTAAAACTCGGTCTATACATGATATGTGGCAAAAAATGCAAGCATTTCAAAAAAAGCCATCTTTTTTCAAAACAGTTCTTCTTCAAAAGGAAATTTCAGATGAACATTTTTCCCAGTTAGCAAAGGTTACTGATGAGCAGGATGATATATTAAAATCATTTGAAGAATACACAGCTGCTATAAACCTATTAATTGGAGAATACAATGAAAGGTTCACTGACTTTGAGAATCACAACATCGTACTCAGATTAGCATTTCAGCCTCACCTAGTTGGTATCACCAAGGCACCTAAAGAACTACAGATGGAATTGATTGAGCTCTCAGCAGATGACATTTTAAAGTCATCGATGCTAAGAAAGATCCAATTGAAATATGGAAAAATGCAGTAGAATACCCAGACCTTCGGCAACATTCCTGAAAAATGCGTTCTTGCTTTTCAAACACTTATTGCTGTGAATCTACAGTCTTCTACGTAACCCAAACCAGGATGCCCTTAAGATCACAAATGACTGATACCCATCTGGAAGATCAACTGAAAATGCAGACCTCCATGCAGCAACCAAATATTCAAATGCTTTCCAACAAAAAGCAGACACAACAAAGTCATTAAAAGGTTAGTTAACTTTAAAATTAACAAATAGTTTTCATTTTTTGAAATTATTAAGTACATAGTAGTTTGATATTTACAAAATAATGTACATTTTTGAGTATATCTAACCGAAGTTTCTTCAATGTGGGCTTCCAACATGAAAAGTTTCCCCACCCCTGGTCTAGAGAACCCATTAGGGAAGAAAAGGGCTGGAGAGATCTTTTAGAATGGTCTAGATGCCAGAGGACAAGAGTGAATTAGTTTGGCAGTGGAGATGAGAAAACAAAGTCAGGAGAGATTTTAGAAGAACGCTATGAAGATTTGGCAGAGAAATGATCAGATTTTTGGTGTTTCATGAAGAATGAAGTTTAAAAGTTAATGGAAGTCTGTCTTAAATTTTATTAGTTACATATTTATTTTACCATGTGGAAGCCATCTGTCACAGCTTCATGTGAATGACATGGCACCAATCTGCAGAGAATGGACCGTGGAAATGGTAGTATCTGGAGAACTCAGATTTGGGCAGCACTGACTCTCAGAACTTGTGTGCCACACACCCACCTGTTCCTCTGCTGCTGAGGAAGCAGTGGTTGTCCCGCTGGAGACAGCTTGCAATATCTCTCATGCCACATAATTAAATCAGAACACAGTTGTTGAGTAGGGAGAGAAAAGTTGTGCCCACAAGGAATTGCAGGACTTTGCTAGCTGTATCTCAGAAATCTGGGAATCACTCGTTCATTCACTCATTCATTCAGCAAATACTACTAAATGCCTACAATGTATCAGGCACCATACTGGGTTCTGGAACTTCAGTGGTGAGCAAAACCAGGCATGGTCATAGCCCCCATGGAATTTACATAATCTAGAGGGAGAAACATGTCAATCAATCTCATAAACAAATGAAAAAAAAACCTGCCACTGGAAAAGTGCTATGAAGGGAAGATCCACAGTGCTCTGAGGCCAAGGATGGGAGGATTTGGCCCAGTTAGGAGGTTTTTGAAGGTTTCCAGAGGAAATGACTCCTACACTGCTATTTGAAGGGCTGAAAGGAGGTAAGTAAGCAAAGATGGTGGAGAAGAGGGTTCTGAGTGAGGGAACAGCATGTGCAAAGGCCCTGTGGCTGCAGAAGCATGGTAAGCATTAAGGGCAGAAAGAAGCTGTTGTGGCTGGATTGAAAAGCGCAAGGGGGAGAGTGGAGGGGTCAAGGCTTGAGGGGCCAGGGCCAGATCACACTGGGCCTGGCCTGTGAACCACATTAGGGGGGTTTTCTTTATTCTTGCTTATTAGGTTTAAAACTTAATCAATCTTGTTATCTCCACTGTGTTATCTTTAGCCTCCTTTCTATTTATGGCAAGTTTTATTAGTTTTTAATGGACAGTAGTGACATAAAAATTTTGTTAAAATAATATTTTTAAGATTAAAAGTTAACTTGATATAAATAAAAATAGTTAAGTTAGTGGCTATACGGATGGTAGGTAGAACTGGCAAGCATTGCAAACCTGGCACAGAGATGCCTGCAGTGGAAGGAGCCTGGGTGCTAGAGGAAGCGGATTGAGCAGTGAACCCTGGCCTCTCCACCACCAGCTCTGTGATCTTGGTGCAGAGTATCAGTTTTCTTGCCTGTAAAATGTGGATGGTAATACCTGCTTTAGTGGGTAGCTGTGATGAGTAAGAAAATGCTGTAGAAGGCTCTAATAGTGCTCGGCACATCATAGGCAATCAGTGAATGTATGTGCTTCTAAGGGGAAAATAATTTTCTGGAAGCATTAAGAATGGCAGGTGGAGGCTGAGGGTAGTTTGACTCTTTAAAAATTCCTGGTGAGAAGTGATGCTGATTTAATATAGGAAGTTGTCAAGAAGAGGAAAGTCTGTAGAGGAGGTAAACTTCAGTTATGCCTTTAAAAAATGGCTTACCTGCCGATTAATCAATAGGTAGAGAGAAAAAACACACTTTGCCAATGAAAGTTACAGAGTGAGCAAACTGTGGAAGTGAGAACTCATAGGCATGTTTGGGGAGGGTGGGGTGGAGATGATCCAATTTGGGTCACAGTGGGACATGGGTCTAGAAAGGCAGGTGAACGTAGGGCCATATTCTGCAGCTTTACCTGCAGGGTAGAGAGTTGTGATCAAAACAAGAGAAAAAAACCAACAGGAACAGTGGTAATGGCTCACATTTGTTGAGCACTTATGCTTTTCAAATATTGATTCTTCATTCTTCTATCAACTTCATCACCGCCCACAAATTATTGTTATCTACAATTTACAGATGAAGAAACTGAGGCACAGAGGGGTGAAGCAACCTGTTCAGGTTGTGTGACTCTCATCCAACACTAATGGGGAGCCCTCCAAGTCTTCTGAGCAGCCCTGGTCTTCAAATGGTGCGTTGGGGGCCAATGGCAGGAGGAGGAGCTGCAGGCACATCGCCCAGAGCAGACGCCATGGCAACGTTCCAGCCAGATTGCTAGAGCCAGCCTCGGCCGGTGGAAGTCAAGAGTCGGGCAGAAACCCACTCTTCTTTTCTTCTCATTTTGAATGATTACGAACTACTCAGCAACAGCAGTTCTTTCAAGTTTTCTCTTCTGTTTCACAGGCTTCTCCAAATCCATTATAGGAGGGTCCACGGAGAAGCTTTCTAAAGGTTTGATTCTCACTGCTGGTCAGGAACCAGTGCTCTCGAATGATCCACACTCTGAGCAGCATTGGATATTGAAATACTTTCCCAGCTACTTCTAATTCGACATGTAATAATAAATGACTGTCTTTTGAGAAGGAAGGCTCTCATTAAGTAAAAGGCCTGTCAATATTCCAAGCGTCTATATGGATTTGGATGTGGACTGGATTTGGGTAGAGCAACAGGAGAAAGCCGAATAGCTCAGTATGAAGGACTGGAAGAATTAGGGACTTTGGGTGCAAGGGAGGGAGGGGGGAAGGCAGAGGGAGAGGCTTGGGGATCAGGAGTGTGCGATGTTTGGTTCAAAATGGTTTGTAGTTTTGTGATGCAAGGCTACTGCTGGCATCTCCCCAGGCCTTCAGTAAAGTGTGCTGCACCCAAAAGTGTCCTGTGGGAGGTGTAAATGGGTGTTTCCAGTGTGTGAAAACTGAGAAACAATCCTCAGAAATATGGAAACTTGGTTTATGACAGTATATATATTTCTGTTCTTTGACTTTCAATATTTCTGTCTTCTTATATTTTAATTGTGTCTCCTAACAAGCACATAACTGGATTTTTAATTTTAAATTCAATGTAATAAATTGTTTGAAACTGGAGCATTCAGTCTATTTAACTTTATAGTGATTGCTGATCTATTAAGATCTATCTCCACTGTCTTATTATGTCTTCTTTTTATACTGCATTTCCTATTCTTTAAAAAAATTTTTTTAAACAATCTCCACTTTTTTTTTCTTTTTAAAAAGTTGTGGTAAATACACCTAACATAAAGTTTACTATCTTAACCATTTTAAAGTGTACCATCCAATAGTGTTAAGCACATTCACATGGTTGTGAGACCAATCTCCAGAAAATTGTCATTGTCCCAAACTGAAACTCTGTACCCATTAAACAGCACCTCGCCATTCTCCCCCTTCCCCCCAGCCCCTGGCAGCCACCATTCTACTTTCTGTCTCTATGTATTTGACTATTCTAGGTGCCTCATATCAGTGGAATTACACAGCATTTGCCTTTTTGTGACTGGCTTATTTCACTTTGTATAATGTCCAATCATCTTCATTCTTGATTTCTTTTCTTTTTCTTACTATAATTTCTCACTCGACTTGTTTGGAAAAAGTTATACACTCTCTGTCTCTTTCTTTAGAAAGTTATTTTAACATGCCTACACAGGTTCAAAGCCAATCAATATTTTAATCCTCCTGCTGAAACAGACAATACAAGGATCTGAGAATGCTGTTAGCCTCTTTAGTTATTTAGTATTTTGTTTCCAGCCTACCTTTTCACTCCTCAGATTAGATTGTTACTATTGTTAGTGTTATTATCAACTACACAGTCAGTGTTTGCTTAGCTGTATCCACATATTATCTCATATTTTTACATCCCTTCAATGTCTCAGTCTTTCCATCTGGAAAAATGTTTCTTCTGCTTGAAATATAAATTTTTTAGGTGATAAACTTTTCTTAGTTTTTGTTTGAAATTGTCTATATTTTGCAGTTGTTCTTGAAAGATAGGTTCATGAACATGGAATTTTAGATTGACCGTTTTGGGTTTTTTTCTCTCTCAGTACATTAGACATTTTGATTTGTTGCTTTCTGGATTCTTTTATTGCAATTGAGGTGTCAGCAGTCAATTAAATTGCCATTCATTGGTATGTGATCTGTGTTTTCTCTATGGCAGCTTTCAGAATCTAGTTGCCTTTGATGTTCTGAAATTTCACTATTATGCATGTAATTATTGATTTCTTAAAAAAATCTGTCTTGCTTTGGATTATTGAGCTTCTTGGATTTGAAGATTGGTGTTTTCCTAACAATTCTGAAAATATCTCCATTATTATAAAATACTTTATATATTGTATTTTCTTTATTCTTTCTATCATTTCCTTTTGGAAATTCAATTAGACTTATATTAGGCCTTTTTAATTTATCCTCCATGTCTCTTAATGCCCCTTACTTATTTTGCATCATTTTGTATTCCTGTGCTGTATTTTCATTTAATTTCCTTACATTTACTTTCCAGTTTACTAATTTTCTCTTCATAGTTGTCTAATCTGCTGTTTAACTTGTACATTATGTTTCTACTTGCAATTGCTAAATATTTTCTTTTCTAGAAATTCTATTTCTTTTATTTTAAAATTTGCTAAGATTATTCCTATGGTCTCTTGTACCCTCATGCTTTTAATATTTTCTATTGGTTTTTACATTTTCTGTCTGATAATTCTAGTACCCAAAATCTTTATGTTGTCTATTGCTTTGACTGCTTCTCACTCATGGTGACTTATTTCCTTACATGTTTTGTGATTTTGACTGTAAGCTGATATTTTCATTAAAACTTTATTTGTGGGAATTGAGGCCTGAGTCAGAGAGGAATTCCTCCAGAAAGGGTTTTTGTTGGCCTCTCTCAGCCTCTTTCTAAAAGCAGATTTTATTTCTTGTTAACCTTACCCTGTGGATGTAGCCCTTTGATGCTCCAGGTTTACATGGTGGACTCCTCTTATGTATCCCACTATAGATGGTCCCCAGGCCTTCTGTTCTGTCCCTAATCCTGTGCTGTCATCAAAATGGAAGCATAAAATCTCCAGGGTTTGCAGAGATCCTTCAGGTAAAAGCAGGTTCCAGCACTCTGTTCTATCCTAGGGTTTCTGTTTTCTATTTATCTGGAGATTCCTTAAATCATCAGTTTATAAATGTCCTAATTTTTCATATTTTATCCAGGATTTTGGTTGTTTCAATTGCAAGAATTATTCAAGTTATCTAACTCTTTATGCTGATAGACATATTGACTCTTCTTTAAGCACCAGTTTCTTAGTATAAAAACCATTATCTCTTATTCCTTTCTTTGTTAGCATTTTGATTTTGTTTTATATATATAATTATATATATATATTTATAAACCAACATAACATATACGTGGTATTGGTGTTGACTTCTGACTACAAGAAAAAAACTGTGAGCCTCTAATTAACAGACCTGTGAAAAAGCTTTTTCTCCTGAGATAACATTCCTATACTAAAAAGCTACATTCAAAGGAGTATAGCAATTAAAAACTTTTTCTTGTGATAAAACTGAGCTTGAGAATAGTCTCTAAAACATTAGATTAAATATAAATTTAGATGCATGTTTAAAAAAGGTGACATGGTCTTCAAACTTACACTTGTGGTATATCTTAAGAATCCTCTTTTTCTACTTCTACGATCATAAAAATGACTTTTGATAATATTTGTTAAACTATCTTACAGACATGTGGACCTCAGCATTTTAATGTTGTCTCCTACATAATGTAACTAAACTGTTTCAGCCTTGTTAATTAGTTCCCACGTAAACATTGCATGTGAAATCCTGGTCTGTAACATTGCTCTCTCTGTTCCTGAATTTCTTTCTTTGCTGATGGTGTTATCAGGCACACGCTGCCTGCCTCTTCTCCCTTTGGCCACAGGATTGTTAATAAAATGCCAAACTCTAACAGATTCTTCGTCTTAAATTAAGCGTTAGAACGATTTTTTTTCCTATGCAGCCCACAATGAGTTCAATATGCTCGTATCTGTCTTTGTAAGTGAGTGAAGGGAGAAACTGTATCTTACTCATTTCTGTATGTCTCCTTTGACCCCCTTCCCACTAAGTGCTTTATAATTTAGTAGGAACTCAGTGTATGTATATACATATATATATGAAACGTAAGGGAAAACAGAGCCACAATCCAAGTTTTTGAGCTGAGGTTAAATCTGCTGTTGAGGCCACCTGGCTTTCTTTAGGGTGAGAGACGTCTGAGTGGGGCTCAACTGGGCCCTGGTTGGTTGTTCAGAGCCTGGGGCATCATTTAGGTGATGTCAGGCCACTCAGCCCACCTCTGGGATTCTGTCTTCCTTAGGCCACCTGGCTGCTAATGACTCAAGCCTGGTAGGGGACCAGAGTGTAGGAAACGGGACCTGGCCACTGCAGGGGGCTGGGGCGTGGGCGATGGCTTATCAGCTCTCCCTGGAGGCTCTGTGGTCCCTGAGAAGCTACAGGCCTGAGACTGCGAGGAGGCTCCCCAGGCTCCCACCTCCCACCCCCATTTAGGCAGGCACAGCCCTGAGGCTCTTCTCTGCAGCATTTTTTTTCCCTCCAATTAACTGTGCATAACAACAAGGAGTGAAACCAAGTGATTTAAGTAATAATTTATCATATTCAGTTCACCATTAACAGACATCTAGTGTTTCCTTTGCCCTTTTAAATGAGGCTTTGTTCTGGTGCTCAGCTCTTCTGTGTATTCCACAAGCTTTTAGCGAGTGCCTCCTCTCCCTCCCGCCCTCTTTCCCACCCTCTCTGCCTCCCTCCTTCTTCCTGCCTTCCTTGAGCACTGAAGCACAAGTGTCTTTCTGGAAGCCACTGAGCCATCTTCCATCTAATGTATTTTGTCCCAGTGAATAGGGAATCAAATGTTAATTTATGCACATGAACTCTAGGCTGGGTGTTGAGAGATGCAGGGAGGAGGATGCAGTCTTTGCCCTGGAGCGACTTTCAGCCTAACTGGGGAGGTGAGGCTCACCCTATGTGAAGCAGGCAGAGGAGAAGGGAGCAGGCAGTGTTTGTCAGTGCACGTCCTGCTACTGGGGCCCCAGAGAGGTCAGACCTTGCAGTGAGAAAAGCTCCCTGGAAGAAGAGGCCTTGAACCAGTTTTCAATGTTGCTGTGAGTTTGGGGAGGAAGTAACAGAGAGGGCAGCTCATGCAGGGGCCTCGCAGGATTACGGTGTGGATTTGTGTCCGAGCCTCTGGCATGAGGGCAGGTGAGGTCAGGACAGGGAGATGAGCCTTAACCAGGTGAGGGCTCGGTTAGGAGAGCCCTTTCCCTGCCTGCTTGCTATTTTGTCTCCTCTTTGGGATCACCTGGCATGTGAGCCTCTCTTTCTTAATTAACCTCGTGATTTCTGGAGTTCAGGGAGCTCAACCTTCCAGAGGAAATTTGATGGTGGCCCCAGTGAAGTTTTAGGTTTCCAGGTCTGTTTCTTTCACATCTCTCTGCTGGGCGCTGTGGATGGGTGTGTAAGTGTAAGTGTATGAGTGTGAGTGCACACCTGGGCTCTCAGGGGCCCACATCAGACACTCAGGTTTCTAGATTTGGGACTGGGGTGGTGCAACAGGACCACAGCGGCAGGGGCTATAGCTTTGAATCGCTGAGGCTGTGAGACCCTGGGCCCTCTGCAGGGGCCCTGGTAGCAGCTTCGGCCCTCCCTCAAGGCCTGCGGGGCTCCCTAATGGCGGGCCTCAGGGGCTGAGAGAGCACCCCCGCAGGCCCCTCCCCTCTAGCAAGGTCCCATGGCCCATGTGCTGAGCTCTTCTCAGAAGGCAACACCATGCTGGGTGTTGTGGAGGAGTCCTGCTGGCCTTCCAAGAAGCCAAGAGGCTAACAGCATGGATTGCCCAGACCACAGATCATATAATCCACAGGAGTAAACTGGGGAGGGAGCCTGCAGAGGGACCCTGACGTCTCTCTCTTCAGCATCTATGAGCATAACTGCACACACACTCACCTCAAGTTCTCTTCAGTACAATGGCTTAAAAACCAGGCCTCAACAGAAAAAATTAACTACGATTTTCAGTATCTGTTTTTAATCTCTAAAATTAAATATAAAATTGACAGCAAACTAAAAAAAAAAAAAACAATGTTACCTTTAATTCCAAATTATGGCCATCCAAAGAGCTGGAGATACATTTTTTTACTAGAATTTCTTTTGGAGAGGGTATATTATTGGTTTGAAAGAAATACTCCGATAAATTACTTGAGTTGGAGGGTAAAATCCCAAGGACGTGCACGCAAAAAATAAAGGGGGCATCTTTGAAACTGTTATGCTCACGGTGTCGAAAGAAATTTGCTTCATTCTTGAAAGGAAAGATGGTGGGAAATTGAGGTGAATAGGAAGAACCGAGGATCCAGTAGGGTTAGGGAAAGCCAAGAGAGAGGCCCCTTCTTGCCGTGGGTTGTGCAATAAAACCCCCTTTGCTCTCTCCCCCGTAGAAACATCAGTGAGACCTACATTGCTCACTAATGATCTCCTGAGAGTAGACTATTAGGAGGCCGGAAGCCAGGGGCCGCAGGAGGGACACAGGAACCAGCAGACAGACAGGCAGCTAATATCTATGCTACAGATAAAAGGGAACATCCTACAGAGGGCCACAGGGTCAGGCATGCCGGGGGGTTTTGATTGGGCCACCGTACGCGGGACAGAGGCTGGGGAGGTTTTGTGTTCTTAGTTTTAGAGGAGAGAGAACTGAGCCTCATGAAGATCGGGCTTTGGCATTAAGCAGTTAACCCAAGGTCGAGTGAGGAGCTGCTCTTATGACACCCAATCATCCTGCTTCTGAACTTGAACCTCCGTTATCAGACATGGTCTCTTTTCCTATGCACACTGTGAATTCATTTCCAGATGCTTTTACGTTTGCTCCAGAAATACCAACGTCCACTTCTGTCTGGTCAGCAAGAAACAAAGAAAGAAAGCTGGAATGACCAAACAAGTGGGGCATCCTGAGGAAACCCTACCTCAACTCTTCCCGAGACACTGACCTGAAACGCCTGGGCCCGGGGCCTGGGACGGCAGCTTTCCAGCCAGCTCAGATGTGTGTGCGTCCTCCTGTCGCTGCAGTTCAAGTCCGTGGCTCAGGGCTTGGCTCAGTGTGTTCCCGCAGGAGTGACCTTGCAGATATCTTGATGTCATGGCAGGCCACTGGGAGTTTGTTCACAGCTTAGACCAGTTCCCCCCTTTTCCAAACTTGGGGGTGCTGCCCCTTTAAGTCCTTTCCTTGCTATTTCCTCTCCCTTCTTCCCCAGTCACAGCAAACCAAACCCAGAATAATGAAACCAGGATGAATTGAGAAAATATTTGAAACCTATTAAGCATAGCAACAAGTTTATTGTGACTCTTAAGTTAATTATATCCTTTTTGACTTCCAGCCAGTCCCTTCTCTGGGCTTCCATGTAGACTTGGCCACCTTTCCCAGCCTCAGTCTGGCAGCTCGCCTGCCTGCCTGATTCCTTGCCTCCCTCCTCGCCTCTTCCCTGCTCCCTCCTGCGCTATAAGTCCGCACTCCACGTACCCACTACTTACTTGCTGGGGCTTCGGCGTGGCGGGGGCTGTGGTGGGCATGAAGAGTTTGGAGTGCGTGTGTATTTGCATCTCTGTGTGGGGTAGGGACGTGGTGGCTAGTGGGAGACCACATATGTAAACACGGACTCTTACCACAACCACATGCATCTATTTTGACATGTACTTTACAATGTACAAAGTGTTATCCCTTAATCATTTAACTCCCATGAATACTTTATAAAGTAGACATTATTAGTGCCATTTTCTGGATAAGGAAACTGAGGCTCAAATTTTAAAAAGAGATCACACAGCTATTAGATGGCAGCACAAGGTGGGCTTCAAGGCCAGGTCTTTGATTCTAATTCTTGTGTGTGTGTGTTTCCCCTCTACATTATACTGGTTTCCAAATGCCTATAAAGTTGTACCTTTGTCTAACATTTTAGAGTATACAAAGGGAAGTTCATATATATAGCCTCATTTCACCCCTAAGACATTGGGATGTTGTTGCCACCCACATTCAGAATTTGTTTAGGAATCGCTTCTGTCTAATATATCTGCCGGTTGGCAGTGGCAGGTGCCTAATCTCCATCTCCCTGACCTCTGTTGGTTGGTTCAGAGTCAGGCCCCTGGACCAGGTGGGGCTACTCAGTCCTTCCCTAGGACTTCTGTATCTGGGAATGAAAGAGATCAGCATGTCAAACATGAGCAGGTTGAGAGTGACCGTTTTCTGTCCGGTCTACCGGGACCAGAGGAAACCAGCGTACAAGGAGAGGGGAGAGCAAAGAGGCTGTAGAACAGCAGTAAACACAAGAGATAAGGTGAGATAGAACTTCCTGAATCCTGCAGGTCTTCAGTATTTGGTTCTATTGCATGAGGGTCAGCAGCTTCTCTTCTCTTGAATTCTGTGTGATGCTCTGTTCCCTGCCAACAAAGTCTCCTTTACGTGTACACTAGCTAGGGTTAGGATTTTGTTACTCACAACAAAAAGAATCCTTAATAATATATATTTGAAGTTGGGAGCAGACTGAACTCAATGCTTGGTAAAGGTACAAGGAAGGAACTGTGGGTGTCAGAGGAGGGAACAACTTTCACTGTGGTGCTGCAGGAGATCTCATACGCTGCTGTTGATGCCTTTGCTAAATACCTACATGTATGTGCAGCCCTTTGAGGGGGAAATAAGAATATCCAGGAACCATCTTTCAGGCAGTTTCCGAGTATAGCTGCTGCTTATGGTGTCCCTGGCACATTCCCGAAACCCACCTCTGATTTCAGCTGAAGCTGTGGCAGACAATTCCCTTGCATGCTAACAGCATCCCGCCTCTAGGGTCTGCCTTGCTTCTCTTGGTTTTTCTGTCTCAATTCTGTCTCCAAAGCCCGTAAGTGAGCATAGCCCTGGGATTTGGAGGTGGAAGGGAAATGAACCCAAGACTGGAGGGATTGCTTCTAAGATGACTTACTCACGTGGCTGAGAAGTTGGTGCTGGCTATTGGTGAGGGGCCTCAGGTCCTCCTCACATGGAATCTCCACAGGGCCAGTTGAGAGCCCTCACGGCATGGTGCCTAGCTTCCCCCAGAGCCGGCAATCCAGGAGAGCAATACAGAATCCATGATGCTTTTTGTGACTGAGCCTCGGAAATTACACATTGTCATTTCTGCAATAGTGTATTGGTTACACAGGCCAGCCCTGTCCAATTTGGTATAGAACTACACAAGAACATGAATATCAGGAGACAAGAATCATTGAGCCACCTTGGCCACTGGTTACCATGGCACCCAAGATGTAAGCCAGAGGATGAACGCCCAGCCTCCTAACACCCAAGTACGCTGTACGTGCTTCCTCAGAGGGTCCCCAGAGGGGCCAAGCCACAGTTGGCTGCATCAGTAATCATCTCAAGTGCACCCCCTTTGTTGGCTTTCCTCTTTTTCAGCCCCCCATTTCTTACTCCCTTGCCCCTGTTTTCTGTGATCACCTCCCAAATACATTTCTGCACTGAAGTGCTTGCCTAATGTTTTTGGGGAACCCAAACAAAAACACAAAGGTAACATCTAAAATAATTTTGAAATGGTGTGGAACAGATCGTAACAGTGCACAATGCACTGACAATTACAATAGTGATGATCAAATGTGTAGAGGGAGCACACAGAGGGACCGAGTGGCTGAGAAAGGCTTCACGGAAGAGGCAGGAACTGAGAGACTGAGGGATTGGGAGGGGAAGTGAGAAAAAAGGCAAGAGGAGAGCATTGCAGCTTTAGCAATGCTCAGAGTGGCAGCAAGGCCTGGTCACAACAGGGGACAGAGAAGAGTGAGGAGTGGTCGGGGCAACGGTGGTCAGTACGTGGGACAGTCTAGCAGGAAGGGGCTGGAGCTGACTTTCTATTGGGAAGGCCTTCATGATAATTGAGGTGAGAGGTGAGAAGGGCTTGTACCCTGCAAGGCTGGCGGGAACAAAAGATGGAGTGAAGAGCAAGACCTTACAAAGGTAATTATAGGGACCCAGCAGGTCTAGGATTGAGGAGCCAGGGCTGGGTCTCAGAAAGGACTGTGAGGAGGCTAGCAGTTCTTATATTTATTCATAAATAATTATGAAGCACCTGTTAAGTGACACGCAGTGAACAGGATCATGAAACTCTGTGTCTTCAATGAGTGTGTTTCCTAAAAGGATCTACCTTGGAGGCTTCATTAGAACCCAGAGGGCAATGCTTCCTAGGAACGGATTCTGTCCTTTCTCAGAGCTGTGGCCCCAGAATCCGTCACAGCCAGTTCCCCTTGGTTTGCTCACTCCAGGTTTTCCCACAAAATGCTTTGTTCACTTTGGTGTTCATCTTTTCTGCTTTGGCAAACCTCCTACCCTCAACATTGCCCATTAACATCTACTCATTTGCATAGATATCTCATTGTTAGGGAGATGTCAGCAGTGGTGCACATTAGGGAAACAGAAGACGGGTGGTCAATTATAAAGGAATCAAAAGCTTAAGACAGTGCCAGCGCCATGCCTGCTGTGCGACTCAGTGCAAGTTAAAGTTCAAATTCCTTAGTAGTACTCAAGAGATATGCAAGGCCATGCAAATCATCCCTTCAGCTTAGCTTCCTCTTCTTCTATGCCCTTCCCCTTGCCAATACTCCATCCTCCTGGGAAAACTTGACATCATCTACACATGCCCTGTACTTCCAGGCCTGTGAGTCCTTGCTCCTGCTTTTCCTGGAAAGCCCATCCCTTCTTTCTCTGCCTATTGAGCTCTTACTCATCCTCTAAGCCTTAGCTCAAATCCCACCTTTTCTTAGAGGCCACCCCAGAATGAGTTGATCCCTGTTCCGTGCTGTGAAAGCCTGTGTTTATATCTTGCTGGCAGCTCCTTGAGGCTCTTTTGCTTGTTTTACAGATCTTTGTACATCTTTCTTTCTCATACAGCAGACTGCATGCTCCTCAAAGGCTCAGGTCCTGTTTTATACTCTCAGGACCTAGCACAGTGCTCTTCAAGAGTGGAAGCTCAGTGTCATCTTTGCTAAATGAATGGATAGGAGATGTGTCTGCTAAAGCTGATGAGCCTTACCTGGCCACTGACGCTGCAGCTGGTCTGCTTGTCAGATGGTGGGTGCCTGCTAGCACCGAGTGAGGGCAGCAAGCTGTGTGGCTCCAAGAATGCAAGTGTGCGGAAAGCATGCTGAATATGTCTGATGTTGGGATCCTCTTGCTACATGGACTCAGCACAGGCGCCCTGCTGCACCTGCCAGATGCATGTTTGCATTCCCACAGGACAGAGAATGGGGCAAGTCCTGAATGCAGACCCTTCCTGCTCTGGTGACCTGTGTGTGTGTGTGTGTGTGTGTGTGTGTGTGTGTGTGTATTACTCTTTGTCATTTGAGTCCTTCCACTTGAAAACATTTGCATTCACCTTGAAGAGGGAGCTAGAAAAATTCTCTGAAATTTCAGGAAGTCTGAATATTACTTAATAGCTTAGAAAAATAATACTTGCAAAGACTTTTTATTTAAAAAGGCCAGGACTTTTTAAGATAATGGATTTAGAGGCCATCTACCTCTTCAAATGCACACGTTTTTATTAATGTAAAAAATGCCTTTTAACTCTAAGTACTTCTGCCATCCAAACACTAACCAGGCCCGACCTTAGCTTCCGAGATCAGACAAGATTGGGCATGTTCAGGGTGGTATGGCTGTAGACTAACTCTAGGAAGTACTTCTATCATTCTTTGGTTTCTCTTATTCTGAGAGTCACCCTAAAATCAGACAAGGGCATAGAATTCCCTGCTTTAAAAAGCCAGGCCATATACCCTGTGCCAGGCCAAGTGCTGATCCCACCTTGGTGGATCAGTTCCTCTCCGCAGGATCTGGGTGTTGGGTTAGGAGGGGGAGAAAAGCAACCAGGCATTTTCCCTCTTATAAATCAACAGACACTTAAATCAAGTGTTTGCTATTATCACCTTTACTCCTTAATAATAGCAGGTTGGAAAGAATTACCTCATTTAACATGGAGAAAACTAAAGCTCGTAGAAATTAAGTGATCTATCCAATATCAGTTTATATTAATAAGTGGTGGAGCTGAAACTAGTATTCAGTGCCCCTTCTGCAGAGGCAGAAACTTGATTCCCAGCCCACACTCCTTCAAGCACCTACTTCCTACCTCCTGCTGCCTGGTAAACACTCATCTTGTGCCCTTTAATCTCAGTTGGCTGTCAGTTATCTCCTGAAGGTGCCAATGGCTGAAAATAGCTTATGGTATCATACTTCCCAGGGAGATTTAAATATTCCCCAGGAATTTACAAAACAGTAGCTCACTTAGGGAAATTTTGGGTTGGTGACAGGTGTGCTGTGGAGTTGCTTTAGTGGCCAAAGGGTCTTCCTGGCACACCTATGGCCACCATATAAGCATGTTATTTTCCTAGATCTGAAGAGAAGACTTAAGGAGAAGAGCTGAGTGGGTGCCTCGTGAGCAATTTCATGCTGTGTGGGCCTCGGTAGGTCCTAGGGGGCAAGACCCCAGAGCCCCCAGGTAGGTGGTGCACAGGTCAAACGGAACGCGGAAGCACAGCATGGCTTTTCAGACAGATTTTCTGTATTCCCTCACCCACTTGGATGAGGCCAAAGGAAAAAAAAAAAACAACCTGTTTTTTTATTAATGATGCTTTCTGCAGGGTTAGATTAAGCACTGATTAAAGCCAGATGCTTCCAAAGTATAAATGTAAGTACCCTCTCAGTCACTTCTCCGGTTACAGGGTTTCCTACACGATTCTTTAAAATCACTTTGGCTCTCTTCCCGTCCGCCTTCCTCCACGCTCTCCACCCAGCTTCCAAGCCGCCCCTCCCAGAAGGGCTGCAGTCAGCTGCCAGGAGCAGGAGCTCGGACTCTGGTGACAGACCGGCTTTGTGGAGAGCTTCTCGAGGTGTTACCGGGGCTGCTGTCTGGAGCCGCCTTACCAAGCAGGCAGGCAAGTCCTCTGGGCTGGGGTCAGCCCTCTTCTGCTCTTTCAAGCCTGGGTCCTGCCACTGTGGAACTTGTTTTGTTTTGTTTTTTCATCAGAGTGGAGTATAGGCCTCTTATGACCATTGCCTGCTCAAATTAGAGGCAGAGACCAGGTAGGAGATACGGGGTTCAGGCGATGGGGTACCTCGGGTGGGTCTCCCTACTTTCAAATAGGCTGAGAGGTCAGGGAACACAGGGACAGGAGATGGCTGGCTGGCTTGATAGGTGCAACCCTGGACTTTGTGTCAGCACTTGAACTTTTCTAGAAAAGATGTCCTCAAATCTTGTCTCCATCTGAGGCTATGGTACAAATCCTTCCAATATTTTCTGAATTCCTTGTGGCCAGTTAACTTAATGAGAAATTGATGAACACAATTTCGTTATAGAAGAGCTAGAAAACTAATCTTGGGGTTGGCTTTGGATTGAGAACAATTGCTTTCTGATCATGTTCATTTGCTTTCTGGTTTTCTTATGAGATCTATGAAGGGGGAAGGAGATGTTATTTCTTGTAATCCACATTAATGGACATGGCTTATGCGTCACCAAAGTCAAGAACTTGTTCAGGTCATTGCCCAAAATGGACAAGGAGAAATTCCAAAGGCACAGTCACCATTAGGCTGTCTGGCTTCGGTGGTGGGCAGAGGTGGTGTTGCGGGGCCAGTGGAATGCCTGTGGGACCGACACGTGAGTGGGGAGGTGGCCGTGAGGCTGAGGTCCTCACGTCACACACAGTGAGGCTGCCACAGACGCAGACTAGCCCAGGTGGAAGCTGTGTGGCTTTCTCCTCCTGACTCCCTTCTCCCATCTCCCTGGGGATGTCTTAGCTTTAAGTATGGAGAAGTGGGCAAGCGGGTGGAAGTGCGTGGTGGCTGGGAGAATGAGGCCTGGAATGTGAATGCTTCATTCGGCCTGAGATTCTCTGGCACTTATGAGATCATAGGCAAGTTTCTCAATTTCTCTAAGCCCTAATGTCTTCTTTTGTAAAATGAGATAATATAATAATGCCGACCTTGTAGACTTTTTTTGAAATTATTAGAGATGATCTATTGAAAGCATTTGACGCCATGTTGAGTCCATAGCTTGTAGCTCTTACTACCCTCAGTGTGACTCTTTGGCATGCCCGTGTGTGGGGGCCCATCCATGCTGAAATGTTCTGGGTGAGCAGTTGCAAACGTTTTGGGACTTCCCTTCCTGGTTAGGGTCAAGCATGAGGGTCAGAGACAAAACTAGAGAGAAATACTAGTCAAGGAAGGTATAAGGTTAAAACCTCTTCCCCTTAAGAGAAGGCGACAAACACTTCACACCTTGATTCCAGATGAACATTTCTTTCAGAAATTCCCAAGGATAACATTTATCCTATAAGACTGTTTTGAGGATTAAATGAGAAAATGTATGTTAACACACCCACATTTTTACCTGGAACAGGATTTCAGTTTTCAATGTTAATTTTAAGATGTGGCTCTTCAGTTTTTTTCGTCATTTATAACAAATTTTAATGTGTGCAGTTTCAGGGATTGTCAGTTTTAGTTTGTGTTATTTATTTTTATCAAGTCTCTTTTCTTCGAGAACCCAGGCAAAATATCCCCCAGGGTCAGAATAGCAGGGTCAAAGTGTTCAGTGTCTTCATTAGATGGTAGCTATCACTGTGAGAATGTTTGTGATATAGGGGTAAGTGAAAAGGTCACCGTGTAAAATTGCTTACGTGTGACAATGACAGCCATGTAAAATATATGCACAGAAAGGCTGCCGACAAGAAATGCATGTATTATGTGGCTAGGGCTGTGGGTGATCATTTCCTTTGCTCGTTTTCTAAATTTTATTTAATGGATGACTCTATCGGCCAGGGCCCCAGCAGGAAACAGATGGCATATTCAAATAGGGTATTTTGAGGATATTTTATTAAGGAGACTTTTTACAAAGGCATGGGCAGAGTTCACTAACAGAAACAGGTGATGGTGCACTTGTCGGGTCTATGAGAGCGGGGTCTATGAGGCACTGCAGAACTGGGGAGAGAGCCATGTGGATAGTCACCTCACAGCAGCCGTGGCCTGTGGCCACCATCAGGAGAGAGCTGGGGAAGATACTCCTGACCTCGCTGTCCCACCATGGGCTGGTGCCTCCCACCGGCCAGACCCAACCAGAAGCCAGAGTGCAAGGGATCCCACTGAGGGGCCCCATGTGGGTCAGCTTCATGGGCACTGAGCAGGGTGAGGAGGGATGGAGGGTGAGCTGGAGGGCACAATGAGGCTGTGTGACTTTTATGATTATGGGCACATTCATAAATAAGAGCTGAAAGCCCTTGTGCCACCCTCAGTGCTTTCCCACTGCACTGTCCAGGACACTGTCCTCTCTCCTCCCAGCTAAACCACTTGGATTCCTCATAGCCATGCCCTCCTCTGGGCCCCCACAGCACCTGATGCAGCTGTACACATCTGTGGTTTCATCCCCTCCTGGTTTCCTTCCCTGATTCCAGACAGACTGTAAGACCCTTGTGGGCTGGGAGCATGTTTCATATCCCTTTGAAGTAAGGGCTGGAGCGCCCTCATCTTACCTGTGAGTGAATCCCCCAGGAACGTAGCGTGTCTTCTCAGGGAAGTGAGGTCCTGGTCCTCTTTCCCAGGTGAGCGTTTGTTTTCTGTCTATGTGGCAGGAATGGGCCTGGGAGCCTGCTGGGCCGGTGGTCCTCAGAGGAGCAGGAGCAGAGCCTTCTCGGACAGGCAGCCCGGACCTCCCTGCCTCTCACCTCATGCAGGTCTTCCTCGTGGCTCTCCCAGGCTCTGAGACTGCCCCACATCACGTTATACTTCACATGTCACTGCCCTCCTGGCATAGGACTGCAGACTGAGATTATACGTGTTTCCTTTATGACTCAAGGGGATTTAGAGCCTGTCATTGTGCCTGGTATTTTGTCTATTTTGAATCAGAAAATGTTTTGAGGCCCTGAAGCATTTTTACAATCTTTTTGCAAACCTATACAAGAAACATAAACACATAATTCAAATAGCTCAGCAGGGGAAAATGTTGGGAAGGATATAATATGAAAAATATCCTCCTCTCTATACCTGATCCTGATTTTAACCATTTCAGTTTTTAATTCTTCTGGCCTTTGCCTCTCTAACTTTATACATTTTTTAATTTTTAAAAAGTTTTATTTTATTTTTAATTGACAAATAATAATTGTATGTATTTATGGGGTCTCTCTAACTTTAAATTCACTTACACTGCTATTTCTTGAGTTATCAAGTTTGAGTAGAAGTTGATGAAGAATTTAACTTACTGGCATCCCTCTGTCCTCACCATTGTTCTTCCAGATTTTATCATCTATACTTTAAATTTGGCTTTATACTTGATTACTTGCATAATTCTAAGGGATAAACTCATTCTTGTATTGCTTGATCCATCGCACTTTCAGAGAAGGTCTTGACTCCTCAAGTGTTTAAGGTGAGGACATTGGTGTCCCTGAGCTTCCCTCCATTGTTCCCCCCAACTCCAGCTTGCAATAACATTCTGTGACACTTATAGCATTTGTATTCTATTCTATAAATATAACTAATTCCATTTTATCTATAGAATGGTTGTTAAAATTAAAACTAATTGATAACCTTTATAATAAAATGATTTTGTAGCTACTATTCTCCAAAACCAAGTACTGCACTTACTGCGTTTGGACCCATAGTGTACAGGGAGGGACTCTGAAGTCACAGACCTGCTGCTGCATGAAGGGGAATGTTCTAAGTGTCCAGGTCAAATGGACTCTTTTTTTTCTATTCTTATATTCTGTCAGCTGCTCAAATCATTTAGTTGGCTTCATATGTAAACCATGACTTCTGAAGAACGTTTTGTTTGAATGGAATTTTTAATTACCTTTGTTTTTACCAGTTTCTTAATGAAAAACCAGTTTCTTAATCATGTTCTTTGTTAAACAGAATTTTGTTTATACTTTAAGGATTTTTCTCAAGGTTCTCTGACTTCTAATTGTAGTTAGACCAATTGCTTTTTAAACCTATTGAACTGTAATCACCCTGGAACTTTTTACTGCACTCTTTGGTTGAGTACACTATGTTTTGGATGCCATGCATCCTCATTTTTTTGAATTCTCTTTTCATTGTTTGGGAGCATATACTTAAATAATTTTTTTTGTAAAGAGTCATTTAGTGCCTGAAAATTTTGCCTTCCTACTTGATTGCTAGCAGGACTTGGGAAATAATTGCACTTAGCCAATTTAATTCTTTGACCAATTTTGTAGCAATGCAATCTATTTCTCATACAGAAAATCTTCAGAATTAAGTATTTTCTGAATAAATTTCACAATAGAGATTTGAGTCATTCCAGAATTTATCAATTATTGTATGTGCCATCTTGATTTTCTATTAACTTATCAAGTTTATTAATTTTGTGTTCAAAGCCTCTAGTTCCACAGTCCAATTTTCCTGAGTTTACTATTATTAAACGATATTTGATTCTTCCATTGTTTTTTTCAGTTAATAAGCAAATTTTACTGCACGTGGTTTTAGTTTGTCGGATTTATTCGAGTTAACAATTTTTATTAAGTTCTCTCTTTCTAGGCCAATTTTTGCAATTTTAACATGTGGCTCTTCAGTTTTTTTCATCATTTATAACAAACTTTAACGTGTAAAGCTTCAGGGGTTGTCAGTTTTAGTCTGTGTGATTTATTTTTATCAAGTGTCCTCCTCAAGAACCCAGTCAAAATACCTCCCAGGGTCAAAATGGCAGGGTCAAAGTGTCCAGTTTCTTCTTTAATAGTCATATTATAATGGCAGCAGCCCTCCATTGGGTTCCTTGTTGTAACGGAGCATAGGGTCCGGTTTTTGCCATCCAGGTCTTTCTCAGCTCATCCATTTTACAGGATTAACTAGCATCCATATGCTGTTGACTGCAAAAGACTTAATCCCCATCCTTAAATGTCTTTCTTGAGTTCTAGAGCCAGATGCAGTAGAGTCTCATTATATGCCCACTTAATTTATACAAATTGAATTATATTGATATATGTTGATGAGAGGGAGAGAGAGAGGGAGGGGGGAATTTAAACACTATGGGTAATTCCATCACCCAGGCCCATCAATAATGAGCTTGACCCTGAACGAATGTGGAATAGAATGCAGTGACTGCAGTCCCACATGTGGTTTCAGCTGACATATGGCTCTCACAGTATTAGCATCACATTGCCCTAAACATTGTATATTTAAGGACACATGCATTGCCTTTATTATGGCCCTTAAACACGATCCAGCTATCTTGTTTGGGGCTTTACTGAAAAAAGACTGCCTGGTTCTGGCACTGGAAAAAGGCTGGCTGCACTGAACTCGTTGAGAAATGCATTGGAATACCTCTTTAGTATGGTCTCTTCCTAAGGGATTCTCAACAGCAATTGTGACTGCATTTTTCTTCTTTCACACTATTTTCAGAGTCTGACGTGTGTAAACTATGATTTCCTTGTATTCAGTCTCCCTGTAGTCTCTCCACATGCAGGTCTCCCAAGCAGCGTCAACTCCATGTGTTGTGAATGGGTTTATTCCCGCTCAGCGTCCTCCCCTCGTGATCTCTAGCTCAGTGAGTGGCACCACAGTTCTCCCAGCTGCCCAAGCCAGGAACCTGGGTAAGGACCATCTCTCAAATCCCTCCCTCCCCATTAATCACATATCAAGGCTATTTCTTAAGTCATGCTCAAATCCGTCCATTCCCTTAGGTCAACCTCTGCAGTATGATCAGCGGCAACAGACTCCAAGCTCATGTCTCTGATTTTCCTCCCCACCTCCTTCACCCTCCTGTCTCAGGTCCTATCAATTCCCAACAGGTGGAATTTGTTGTTGTTGTTTTTTTTTTTTAAACCTGATAGTGTCATTCCCCTGTAATTATAATAATGATAGTAGTAATAAAAACCCAAACCTCTGGTAACTCCCCATTACCCTGTGGGAAGTCCATGGTTTTTACCAAGGATTACACACCCATGCATGTTCTTTGTCTGCTGACTAGAGCCTCATCTGGCCATTCCACTCTATGAAATCACCATTCCTGGCAAACAGAACCAGTTGCTGGACACCATGTTCTTTCTCACCTGAGAGTTCCTGCACACATTATTTGCTCTCCCTGCAACACCCTTATGTCCCAATTTTTTTCCCTAAATCTCCTTCAGATCTCAACATAGATATTAAAGCTTTTTAAAAGACCATCCTTGATTCCCCAAAACCGGTTAGACACCTACCCTATGCACAGACATAGCACCTTCTACTTCTCCATATAGTAGCATTTGTCCTATTATAATTTCTTGTCTTTATCTGTCTTCTTCACTACACCAGGACAGCATAACTGTAGGACTAGGGACTGTGGGGTTTTTCATCGTCAGTGCCTAGCACCCATGCCTAGAATAGACACTGGGCGCATAGTTGAGTGAACAAACCAGTTATATTCCACTGCATTCCTCACCGCAACTCCCTAGAGTAATGTGAGAGTCAATCCTAGATTACCATTCAGTAAATAAAAAGGGAAGAGGATGCCTGGCATGAAGAATAGAGGCATTCAACCTCAACTGCTTTTTCTGAGTCTAGTTTTAACCCTGGGACTATTGACAAAGTCCTTGCAGAAGCCGTTGTCCTATGATGGAGTGACCCTATTACCTTTGGTAAATCTTTTCTGCTTTCTTAGGGCTGGGGTCCTGGAAGTAAGACAGCTGTCATGGGACCATAGATGTTAGTATCAATGTTCATGCCTATGTTTATGGCTCTTTTGCTTCCATTCCATCACATTTTAAGAACTTTGAGAAAAAACCCGTGCACTTATAACTTTGCTTTTGCAACCCATAGCTATGGCCCATTCGATTGCCTGTTCCTGCCCCTCCTGCTTGCACCGTGGTGGCCACATGTCTGCAGGCCCCACTCCGCAGTTCAGCCAGTTCAGCCTTATCATCTTGCTTGATGCTTGGGTCTCAGTTTTAGAGACTGGGCTTCCTATGCTCACTTGTTTCTGAACTCAACTTCCCATCTCTCCCTAGACCCTCCAGGAGCGATACCCTGCTTTGGTCTTATCTGTACCCAAAGTCCCTGCTGCCCCCACAGTGGTGGTCACATTTTCTGACTTGCCCCACCACCAGTCAGCTCCCAAGCCCCTCTCCTCAGCCTCAACTCTTGCAGATCCCTATCGCACCATCCTGTGAGGGTGGAACCCCAGGCAGGCTGTTTTCTTCCTACCCCCTGAGAGCTCTCTGAGAATCTGTGGCTTGTCTCTGTCCCGAGGGTGAAGATGGATGACAGATGCTACCCAGTGATCTTCCCGGATGCCCGAAATTTCCGCCCCTTCACTTCTGACTCTCTGGCTGCAATTGAGAAGCGGATAGCCATCCAAAAGGACAAAAAGAAGTCTGAAGAGCAGACAGGGGCAGAACCCCAGCTTCGGCCTCAGCTTGACCTAAAGGCCTCTAGGAAGTTGCCCAAGCTCTACGGTGACATTCCCTGTGAGCTGATAGCAAAGCCCCTGGAAGACTTGGACCCATTCTACAGAAATCATAAGGTGCTTCCATGGGGAGGCTGGGGTGTTCTAACCATACAGTTACAACTGGTGTTACAGGCCATCCAAACATCAGCCTTGGGGTCTGCTGAGGGCAGGCTGTACCTGTCCTTTGCCCTCACCTCCGATCATTGCCTTCATAGTCTGAGAACCGCTCTCAGTCCTCATTTTCTCTCTGCAATGTGTGTATTGGGGAAGAAGATGAGGATGAGGAACCACGGAAATGTTAAAAAGAGAACAGAAAAAACACAAATGGAGTCTGGAGTGAGGACTGTACCAGCAGTCCCAGAGGTTAGGTGATGGCCATTTCAAGTGATCAGCTTTATGACTCTGGGCCAGTTACTTCATAAACACTCACTTTCTTAATCTGCAAAATGGGAATAATGCCTGATGTTCCCACCCTACAGCATAGACATGCTAAGAAAGCACTTTATAACTGTAGAGCATTATGCTGACATAAAAGATTAATATTACTGTCCAGAAATGCTCATTTCAGCAATAAGATTGAAAAACTCTTTGACAGTAGGCTTTCTAGGCTATTAAATAAAACTAATGAAGGTCAAACCCATACTTGATGCATATTAGGAGCTCAATAAATGAAGCCTAAGAAAATGGTAACCCAGTGGGCACACACAGATTATATGTAAATCCAATGTGCATATGTGAATGCCTTGCTGTTTCATCTACCTGGGTGTAGTTTTTGCAGGGAAATTCTAGTAAAATTTCCTTAGTGAGGCTTCTGACTGACAAATTGTGAACTTTGGGCTCCTCTGAGGGCTGCTATAAAGCCTGGGGTTGTAAGCACACTTGGTCTGCAGACTGTCTCTTTTCTAGAAAGGCTCAGAAGACCTTGCCATCATCTCACTGTGTGATCCAGCCAATGATGGAAAGCCCACCTTGCCAGATGGAGGCTGGGCAGGAAGGAAGCTGGGAGCTTAAGGGAATTCCTAAAAAATATGGGCTAGCACTTTTGCTGGCACGTATAAATAACTGAACACTCAAAGAAAGGTTGCTTGGTTTGCATGTCCTTAAATCTGGACAGACTTACGGTTACCAGGACAAATGGGGACCATGTGTAGAGAGGAAAGTAAGGTGCAAATGGAAAGGACAGGCAAGGGGAAGAGAGATGAAGGAGCAAAACACTCCAATATTTCTCCTCTTTGTTCCCCAGAATTCCAGGGGCTCCTTGGAGGCACATTGTTAGAGGGAAGTTAACTGCTAGAGGTCTCCTTCTGCCTTAATGCTGGACAGGAGGAGACCCATGAGTCTGGTAGCATCTTGGCATGCTCTGTTCCAGCCTGGGTGGATATTCCAGGACCATGTCTTCTCATCCTTGGTCTTCCCTTTAAACCAGAAGACATGACATTTGTTTAGAGTTCTGCACACCCTTGATCTCACTTGGCCAGTGCTCTTGACAGTCATGTGAGGTATGTGTGGTCATTCTTAGTCCTCCACATTACAGATGAGAAAACCAAAGCCTAGATGGTGAAGTGGCTTATACCAAGTCAAACAGCCAGTGAGTGGTGGAGCTGGGATGCAATCTCAAGGGCTCTTTCTATAGTCACAGGCTACGTCCTCTTTAGAAGCTCATGTTTTGAACAGCAACAGGAAAAAGGGGTGAAGATGTGTCAGCAAGCAGGCAAGAGGAGCTGGTACCTATCATTTTAATCATTAAAGCCCTGGCAAGTGTAGTTAAATACACCATTAGTTAACATATTTAAAGCAGTAAGAAGAAGCATCAATAAAATATCAAAATCAAAGGGCACAGAAGGAAAGCCATATCATACCACCTATCAATCTGGGGTGACTCACCTCAAAGAGAGGTTTGCTTGGGCCCTAAAATTGTCTGTCTATTCAAAGGAAGGGCACAGAATCCCCAAAGCAGGTCTTGGTCTCCTGGGCTTATAGCTTTTAAAGAACCTATGGCTTGTTTCATTGCTATGGAGACAAAAATATCCTAGTGCACAATTTTCCCTTCCACCAGACCAGTAAGTTCTAGCAACTCACCAAAGGAAGGTTGAGGGTTGGCAGTGGCTGAAGTACCGGTACCTAAGCCAAGGCAGCACTTGCCCTGATGTCTTTGGGCCTGGGTGCCAAGGTCTGTCTCCCCCATCTGAGAACATGCTGGATTAGTTTTACAAATCTGATAGGAGCCATGAGATGAGAGACAGGAGTGACCCTCACTCTGTGAAGGCATTTATAATTGATGGCCTTGGGGACGGATAAGAGGACAGCCAGATTACAGTTAAATGGAAAGAGGGAGGTCTTGGGTGTTAATATTAGAAGGCTGTGAGTGATAGGTTGTTGTCCAGGGGCCGCTTCATTCTCAGAGCCCAGGGAGCCATGCTAGGAGGAAATGGGCACAGATTCAGTGTTCTTCAGTGGGGCTTACTTGGGCACTTTGGGTGGGACAAGTCACCATTTGGCAGGTCTGTCCTGTGTTTAGCATCCCTGGACCTTCCCACTCAAGGCCAGTAGAGCCCCCAGTCATTGTGACAGACAACCCAAAACACCCACACACATTTCCACATGCCTTCTCTAGAAGCAGTACCTTCCTCTACTGCCAGTGAAGAACAATAGGCAGATTTGCCTGTGTCCATGGGGGGAATGGGAGGGCAAGTCCAGGAAACTTGGTGACTTTTTTCTTGAAGATCATGAAGGTTGGAAGTGATTGGTTATTTCATGTGGAACTGTTTAGACCTGAGGCATAACAATATGGACTCTCTAGGTCACTTACTCTTCTAAGATCCATTACAAAGTTTTCATTAATAATTTAAATAATTTAAAATGGTCTGCTGAATATGAATGTCCAAACTCAATTTCTTTCTCTTCAGATTCTCTTCTAGTCCTTGTCTCTGCAGATACATACATACCAGGGAGTACGATATTAGGGGTTTTGTCTTCCCCGGTTATTACTCCATACTCCCATTTTTGGTATTTTCCGGGCTCCTGTTTTCTACCTCTGTTTCCTCCAGAGTATCCCACCAGGTGAATAGTCCACAGCCCAACACTTACCTTGAGACCCAGGCCATGTGGGGGGACCTGTTGGCCTCCAGAGTCACAGTGCATCTGATCAGCAAGTACCTCGGGCTTCAGAATGGCAGCTCTGCAACCAGAAGCAGCGGTTCTCATAAGCCAAGCCAGGCCTCAAACCATGGTCCC
Organism: Lemur catta; assembly: GCF_020740605.2. NCBI lineage: Eukaryota > Metazoa > Chordata > Mammalia > Primates > Lemuridae > Lemur > Lemur catta. The sequence goes on from NC_059128.1 coordinate 143,788,728, forward strand.
ACTGAATTTTCTCTAAATGAACTCATGATAAATATTTCTTTGTCACTGCATTTAATTCCCGTTGTGTTTGATTTTTTGCAGACATTTATGGTGTTGAACAAAAAGAGAACAATCTACCGCTTCAGTGCCAAGCGTGCCTTGTTCATTTTGGGGCCTTTCAATTCAATCAGAAGTTTAGCCATTAGAATCTCAGTCCATTCATATCCTTTTCTTGCACCTTTTACTAAGTCCAGGTCATATGAAAAGTACACAAGACCCAGGGTGTTCATATGGTTATTGAGTGGAGGTAAATGGCTCATTCTTTCCACACAGATTGGCTGAGTGCCCATGGCTGCATGGCAGGGACCTTGCTGGGTGCTGGGGGTGAACAAGGTGTGGGGGTCCTGGCCTGGGGTTCCTGGGGCTCAGAAGGAGATAGACCAAAAGGCAGGCAATTTCTTTAGCGAGATCAGTAGTATGTAAGTGGCCATGTGGACAGGCACTGCTGTGCTTTGGAGGCATCAAGGGTGGCTTCTCGGAGGAAGGAATATCTAGTTGACAGAAGGAATATCTAGTTGACACCCAAACAAGGGTTACAAACTGGAAACCCATGCACCACATTGAACTGATAAATGTATTGTGTTGGACCTACAGTGTTTAACGCTTTTCAGAAACACTTTCTAACATGGATACTCCAGATTTCCAGCTTCTCTTGAAAAATGGAATACCTGGAAAGGCTAGGCCTATATTCCTACCTGGCAAAAATTAGTATAGTGAGAAACTGATGTTTTTTCTAGAAGGAGCGTGTAAGCTCTGTTTAACCACAACTACACCGTTCCTGTGGCCCAACATCAGCCCATTGCACCCATTTATGTGACTTGCCAGGCTCTTAAGACTTAGAGTTTGCAAGCTCAGTCTTAAAGGGTAACGGCAAATAGGAATTTTCAAGCATTCCTGGTATGCCCAGGAGGTGGGGGAGATACTGGGCAGTTTTAGACTTGGGGAGGAGAAAAAGACATGGCTCAGTAGACACCAAATATTGAGAAGAATGGTGATGAATAACTATTTAGGTAGGGCTCCCTAGAAGCAGAGCCTGAGATGGAGATTCTTATTTAAGTGATTTAATGGATGAGCGCTCTCTGGAGAAGGAGAGAGGGAAGCAGGTTGTACAAGTGGCAGAACCAAGCAACGATGTGGTCTCAGCTGGGTCCGCTTCAGCCTGATCCCACGGGGAACTCTGGAGCATGTGTCGCCCCACAGAACTGTCGGACTTTGAAGCAAGGGTCTGGGTCAGTCAAACGTGTGGAAGGGGGTGTGCCGCTCTCCAGGTGAGGAGGCTGCCATTCGGCAGGGGACGGTTCTCCAGAGAAGGGGACAGTTCTCAGCCAACACTCACAGTCAGAGGATAGATGCACCTACAGAAAAGGGGACCAGGAGCGGCGCCCACAGTCTTTGCCATGATGACCAATGACACGTGCCACCTGCAGTGTATCTGCCTTAACGGATGACGGCCACATTGTTCAGCATGTTCATCATCTGCACGGTTATCATTAACTGCGTGTTCATGGCCGCAAGGCTTGGTAACTACAGTAACACGGATCCTCCCGAGTAAGTGTTCTCCTTCACTCTCCCGTGCTAAGTTTCTCAACAAGCACGCCTAAAAGAGTTATAATGATAATAGAGTTTACAGAAAGAAAAAATCACCAATGATTCCAATTCCCCAATACAAATGATGGCAGAGTCAGTTTTATTTTTGTACATACTTTAACAATTGTGTTTAAAGGACTTTTAAAATACATTTGTAATAAACACATACAATTTTATGCTTAGATTTTAATTGGTTCTCTTTGTGTTTACATAGGTTTTATAGGAATTCTTTTGATGGCTATATAATATTTTACCAGAATAAACCGTAATTTACTTAACCACTCTGGTATTTTAGTAACATAAATGGCATTGTCACAAGCATCTTTTTGCAGAAAGGTATTTTTTAATTATTATTTTGGCAGGATAGATTCTTAAAAATGGGTTCTCTAGATCAAAAGATACATTTCAATGCTTTAAAAATATATGTAGATAAAATATTTTGCAAAAAGCTTCTATCATTTTACTCTGCTATCAGCAGTATATTTTAATAACCAATCATATTACATTTTTGCCAACATTAATTTTTTCTTCTCTAATTTATGGAATTAAAATATTTACATTTCTTTAATTTCCAGATAGATTAGACTTTTTTTTGATGTTTTTGCATGTGAATTGTGTATTCCCATCTTTGCCCGTGTATCAGTTTCATTTATTTCCTGGTCAGTTTGAGGGAGTTCTTTGTATAATTAAAATATTAACTTTTTGTCATTTTTTAATTGGCTTTCCAGACAAACAAATTTGTTTTTTAACTTAGAAAGCTTTGTATTTTGATAAATATTTTCCTCTATATTGTCCTAGTTTTTCTAGTTTAACATATTTACTGCTTTTATCTTTCAGGAATATGTTGAATAACAAATTGAACAAATAGATTATTTATTTCTATCGTATATTTAATTATGTGACAGAAACCACTGCAATCAACATAGACCATTTCCATTACCACAAAAAGTTTCCTCTGCCTCTTTGTAGTCAATCCCCTTACCGCAACTCCCAACCCCAGGCAAACACTGGTCTGCTTTCTGTCATTCTAGACTAGTTTTGCCTTTTCTAGAATGTTATATACATGGAATCGTATGGTATGTAGGATATTATACTTTTGTGTTTGGTTTCTTTCACTTAGCATAATGGTTTGAGATGCATCCATGTTGTGTAGATCACTATTTTTTTTTCTTTTTGTTGCTGATTTTTATTCCATTTTATGGATATACCACAATTTATTTTCTCATTTATCTGTTGCTGAACACTTGGGTCTTTTCCGGTTTGGGGCTATTATGAATAAAATTGCTATGAACGTTTCTGTGTAAAAGTCTTTTTGTAGGTATATGTTTGCATTTCTTTAGTATAAATACCTAGAGGTGCAGTTGATGGATCTTATCAAAAGTATACGTGTAACTTTGTAAGAAACTGCCAAACTTTCCCAAAGTGACTGAATCATTATATGAAAGTTAATTTATGAAAGTTCAAATTTTTTTATTCAATTTATTTTGATTTTAATTTTCTCTTCTATTTCTAGCTTCTTAAGGTGGAAGCTTAAATAGTTGGTTTTAGATCTTTCTTCTTTTCTTATACAATTGTATAAAGGCATAAATTTCTGTCCAAGCACTGCTTTAGCTACATCCCACAGATTTCAGTGCATTGTTTTGTGTTTTTATTACCTTTCAGTTCAAAATAGTTCCTTCTATTCCTCATGATTTCTTCTTTGTCCCATGTATTCTTTCTTTCTTTTTTTTTTCTTTTTTTTCCCATGTGTTCTTTAGCGTGTGCTTTTTAAATTTCCAGATATTTCATGTTTTCTAGTTGTCTAATTGTTACTGGTTTTCAATTTAATTTAGTTATGGTCAGAGAATATACTCTGTAAGATTTCAATTTTTTGAAATCAAGACAAACTTGTTTTAGAGTCTGTCTTGGTAAATCTTTCATGTGTGTTTGAAAAAACTGTGGATTCTGCAGTTATTTGGTATGATATTCCATAGTCGTTAGGTTAAGGTGGTTGATAGTATCATTTAGATCTTTTATAGTTTTATTTATTTTTTACCTAGTACTTTTAGGAATGACTGAGAGGCTTGAAATATCCATCTGTGATTGTGGATTTGTCTATTTTTTCTTTTTGTCAAATTTTGCTTTGTGTATTTTGAAGCACTATTATTAGGCACATATAGATTTATGATTATTATATCTTCCTGATATATTCATTCTTTTATCATTATGAAATGTTTTCTTTGTCTCTAGTTATACTCATTTTAAGGTTTATTTTGCCTGATATTAATATAGTTACTCCAGCTTTCTTTTGTTGTTTGTTTGCATGGTATACCTTTTTCCATTCTTTTACTCTCAACGCTTTTATGTCTTTGTATTTATAGTGTATCTCTTACAAACAGCAGATAGTTGGTTTTTGCATTTTATGCAATCTATCAATTCAATCTCTGCCTTTTGATAGAATGTTTAGTTCATTTACTTTTAATACAGTTATACAGTTAGATTTGAGCCTGCCATTTTTCTACTGTTTTTTTATTTATCTCATCTGGGTTTTTGCTCCTTTGCTACTTTATTGCTCCTCCATTCCTGCCTCCTTTTGTGTTAATCAGGTATGTTTTAATATTTTTCATTAATCTTCTACTGGCTTTTTAGCTTTACTTTTTTGCGTCACTTTTTAGTGGTTGCTGCAGGAATTAAAATATGCGTTCTTAATTTATCACAATGTACTGAGAGTTAATATTCAATTGCTTCAGGTAAAATACAGAATTCTTGTCATGGTTTAGTTTTCTATTTGTTTGTTATTTTGTCATATATTCATATCAACAAACATAATAAACCCAAAAATACAGTTTTGGTTTCAGTAGAAATATATCTCTTAAAGACATCCCTTCCTATAGATCAGTTATCTTCTGGTGTCATTTTCCTTCAACCTGAACAACTTCCTTTAATATTTCTTATGGTTCAATTCTTTTGGCAACATGTCCTCAGTTTATATTGATCTGAAAATGTCTTTATTTTATATTCATTTTTGAGCAATAGTTTTACTGTATATAGAATTGTTGCTTCACAATTTTTTTTGGCACTTTAACCATGTCATTCCCATGTTTTCTGGTCCCTGTTATTTAGCTATCTCTCACTTGCTTCCAGGATTTCCTCCCTAACTTTCTAGCTGCTCTGAACTGCATCCTCTTCCATCTTAAATCTTCAAGGCTGCAGCCACTTGCCAATGTTGGGGTGGGAGAGGGGAAGTTGGAAAACACTCTCTGACCAAAAATGTTAAACATTTTCAAAACTCTTATGGATTGCATTACCTTCCTTTAAAAGGAGCTTCTGCTCCAGTTTCTGCTTCATTTTGTTCACTTTTCAGGACCTTTCAATAACTGTCCATTTTAATATTTTGTTCAGTTTAATACTCATTTTCCATGGAAGGATTTGATCAACTACTTCACACCTCCATCACCAGAAGCAGGTGTCAATTGTCTCCTAATTTTGCTTTTGGTGTTTTTTTTTTTTTTTCCGTATAGTAAAATTTAACAGACTTTTCTCTTATGCCTATGGATTTTGATTTATAATTAGAAAGACTATCTCCAGCCTTAAGTTATAAAAGAATCCTCCCATATTTTCTTAGGGTGCTTTTATAGCTTCTTTTTAAAAAAATCTTAAATCTTTGATTAATTTGGAAGTATATCCAAATATAAAATGTGATAAGTAGATCTACCTTTAAATTTCCATCCCAGATGTCTATTGTCTATCCATTTATCCTAACACTATTTATTAAATAGTCCACCTTTTCTTCTCTGATTTGAGATGTTACTTTATTTGGATCTATTTCTGGATTTTCTCTTCTGTTCCGTTGGTCTGTGTTTTCTTTTACCAGAACCATGCTTTTAAACTATCAGGACTGTCTAATGTCGTAATGTGTAGGAGTGCTAGAGACCCTCTCATTGCTCCCCTTTTAAGAATTTTTACAGCTCCTGTTGGTTTATTTTTCTACATGAATTTTATAGTCAGCTTGATTAGTTTTCTTGAAATGGTGATAAAATTTATAAATTAACCTGGAGGAACCTGACATCTTTATGAGGTTGGAACTCATTGAGGACATGATGTCTTTCATTTGTTAAAATCTTCTTTTGTGTCCTTCAGAATTGTTTTAAAGTTTTCTTCATATAGATCTTCCACATTTCTTGTTGAATTTATGTTTGTGGATTTTATTCTTTTTTGTTGCCATTATAAATGTAGTGTTTTCTTTTATTATATCTTGTAACTAGTTGCTGTTGTTATATAAAACTATTGATAAATATAATCAATGTTATATATAAACATTTTATGTATATAATATTTTGTGCTATCTTTGATAAAATTTGCCATCAACATTTGTTTTCTCTGTTGGTGACTTGCCTGGCTTCCCATCTTTTCCATGTTTTGAAATGTTTTCTACAGCTTGGTAATGAGCCATTCTGAGAGAGAGAGGGAGAGAGAATAGTATCCAGTAAAATCATTTATATCTGAACATCTTTTTCTGGGGATGGGGTGGGGTATAAGGAATTAGATAGTGGATTAGGAAAAAATTTATTAATAATGTGTTCATTTTTTCCTTGGTCATTGATCGTCTTTACTTTTAAGATTCCTCTGAATATTTTGCTATATCTTTTTTCTCATTTATCATTTTATTCATATGTTTTCTCTTTTTGTGATTAGATTTGCTAGGAACTTCCCTTTTTATGTTTTTCTAAAAACTCTCTTAAATTCTACTTTAAAATATAATTTTTTGGTTCTATCTTCTTTTATTTCCTTCATCATACATTCATTAGGACTTAACGTCTTCTAAAATTAGAATTTTAATGTTTACTTCATTCATTTTCCTTCTTTTTGTAAATAATGAAAATATTTATTGGGTCAATGCTTATGGGTACAACTTTGCCTATGCTTTATAGGTTTTAATATGTGGCATTTCAATTATTAATATTTTCCAAATGTCTTTTGTATTCTGTTTTTCCTTTCTCCTTGACTTGGTACCTTGCAGATTCCTTTTTAAGGATGTTGATAGCAGTGTTCCTAGTGTCATACTTGGCAAATTCCAAGTATTGTACTATCTCTCCTGCATTAGTTACTCTTGCAGCTATATATTTCCTTTAAGATATTCTAGGTATTCAGAGACCCACTCAGGTTCAGGCAGACACAAAAGCTTCTTGTGAATGAAATGGCTCATCTATTATTTATAAAATGAGTGGACAACGACTCATTTACTCTGTCTCAGGTTTGAGGGACTTGGGCACACAGGTAAGAAAGTACTCATGCTAGAGATGTGATGGCAGGGGCAGCTGTTTGTGCTTCTCGTGGGGAGTGGGACCAAGGACTCCCAGACCTTGGAGGAACTGATCAAGGAAAGCAGCATCAGCAGGAAAGGGGCTCTGTGAGTGGGTGTGGGTGCTCCAGGGAGAGATGGATTGATGACCCTTACCCCTGCAAGCTGGGTGTTGCTCATTCTCATTATGCTGCTTTAGGAAATGTTTTTATTTTCAGATCATTCCACAGATTTTCAGTGGGACTTTGGGAAGGCAGTCTCCAGTGACTTCTACACTACCTTTTTCCTGGAAGTATTCTCTGAATCATGAGTGTTCTCCTTTACTTTGTGCTAATGGTTTCTAGGAGATGGGTTAGAGGCCAGACTTTGGAAATTGCCCTTTCTTTGACTACGAGGTCTGATCTGGTCCATTTGTCTCTGGAAAATTCTCCCTGCTGAGTGGGATCTTTGTAGGGTTGGTCCCTCTCTGTTGCTGCATGGAATCTAGAATCTGGTTAAGGCCAGCCAACTTAGGGATTGTTTCTTGGGGAGGGCACGGATAGCACTGGGAATGGAAACCATCCTGGCAGCATCACTGCCCTATGGAAACTTGGCTCTTGTGTGCAGAGCTAATTGAGAGTGCAGGGGCTGCTGCTCACTGCTTACTGCAGCTTCCCTGGAAGCCTTTGTGATCAGCAGGACAGGACCTATGGAGGAGGAAGATCAGGATGGGCTATTGTTTCCACAACAGTGGTTTGCCCTGCCCAGCACTTGTGGTGAGGTAAAACTGAGTCTTATCTCTCCATTATGGGAAGCAGTGGCCCAATTGGAAGCTGATTTGCTCTAAGGCTATTTCACTACTAAAAGACCCATAAGGCAGAGATACAAAAGAACCCTTTTCTAGGCTATAGGGAAACAGAGAGGCAGGGGTAAGGGAGCAGAGGCGGTGGGAGGAGCTGCTTCTCTCCCCTGGTGGCCTTTGGACAGGCAGTGAATGTGTGAAAATGGGGGTGGGAGGAGACTGTTGAAAATGTCCTCAGATAAGGAGGCAGCAGCTTTCTGTTTGTGGGCTTGGCTTTACTTTATATCAGATGTCATCTTGGTCTGCTTGTCCCACCACTGGGCCAGGCTTCAGCTGGAGAAGAGAAAATGAGGAGGCTGGAGGTGGGAAGCTAGATGGTCAAGCAGGAATGGCAGCCAGGGGCTGCTGTCTCATTTGCTTGAGCTCTAAAGACTTGCAAAATCCCTCAAATCTGCAATTACAGCTTTTTATCAGAGTACTTATAATTTTATAATTTATTCCTGGGTTTAAAAGGTGATATTTCAGAAAAGACATTATTTAATCTGATGTGTTCACTTATCACCTAAAAGGTGAGCAGCCCAGAAAAAGCCTGAAGTGAAGAGAAGCTCTTGCTTGTGGCAGCCTCATAACTGTTTCTGCCCCTGGACTTGGCTTCTTTGCGGTTTTAAAGTTTTCGAGATCTTGGTTCTTTAGCTTTGAGGACTAATAGTGGCTGGATATTCTACCAGGAAAGAGGTCCACTTCTTTTACTCTGAAGCAACAGCTTGTATGACTGAATTGGTTATTTCAGTCCCATATGTGTATGGTATGTGCATGTGTGTACAAACCCAGTATTTTTGACAGCTTGGGATTGTAGCAAAAGATATAAGCTATTTTTTTTTTGGAGGTAGAAAAGGAAAAAGGGAAATAAAATTAGAGAATTGTTAGTCTTAGCCTATTTTGAGTTGCTATAACAGAATACCATAGGCTGGGCAATTGATAAAGAACAGAAATGTATTATAACAGTTCTGGAGGCTGAGAAGTTACAGGTTAAGGGAACTTCATCTGGCAAGGACCTTCTTGTGTCATCCCATGGCAGAAGATGGAAGGGCAAAACAGCACATGCAAGAGAGCAAGAACAGAGAGACTTGAACTTGCATTTTATCAGGAACCCATTCCTGAGATAAGGGCATTAATCCACTCATGAGGGAAGAGCCTTCAAGGCTTAATCACCTTTTAAGGGTCCCATCTCTTAAAACCATCACAATGGCAATTAAATTTCAACATAAGTTTTGGAGGGGACATTCAAATCATAGCAAGAATAGAACACAATGTAAGATTCAGGGAAGAAAAAGGAAAAACATAGTTTTTTTTTTCTTAAATGTGGTAAAATGCATATAACAAAAAATGTATAATATTAAGTTCAGTGGAGTTAGGTATGTTCACATTGTTGCACAACATTACCATCATCCATCTCTTGAACTCTTTTCATCTTGTACAAGTGAAACTCTCTATCCATGAAATACTAACTCTCCATCTCCCCGTTCCTTCAGCCTGTGCCTCATATAAGTGGAACCATACAGTATTTGTCTTTTGGTGACTGACTTATTTCACTTAGCATAATGACTTTGAGGTTCATTCATGTTGTAGCATGTGATAAAATTTCCTTCCTTTTTAAGGCTGATTAACATTTCTTCACATGTATACACCAAATATTGCTCATCTATTCATCTGTTGAAGGACATTTGGGTTGCTTCCACCTCTTGGCTATTGTGAATAGTGCTATGAACATGGGTGCACAAATATCTCTTCAGGACTCTGCTTTCCATTCTTTTGTATATATACCTAAAAGTGGGTTTGTTGGATTATATTGCAGGTGTATTTTAAATATTTTGAGGAATCTCCATACTGTTTTCCATAGGCATTGTACCATTTTACAATAGCATACCAGCATTTCAATTTCTCCACATCCTCACCAATACATGTTATTATTATTTTTTAATAGTAGCCATCATAATGGGCATGAGGTCATCTCACTGTGGTTTTGATTTACTTTCTCTAATGATTAGTGATGTTGAGCATCTTTTCATATGCTTGTTGGTCATTTGAATATCATCTTTGGAGAAATATCTGTTTAAGTCATTTGGCCACTTTTAAATTGGGTTATTTAATTTTTTGTCATTGACTTGTAGGAGTTCTTTATATATTCTGGCTATTAACCCCTTGTCAGATACATGATTTGCAAATATTTTCTTCTATAGGTTTTACTTTTTCAGTTCTTACATTCAGGTCTTAATCCATATTGAGTTAATTTTTGCATATAGTGTAAGGTAAGGTTCTAACTTCATTTTTTTGCATGTGGATATCCAGCTTTCTCAACACCATTTGTCAAAAAGATTGTCCTTTTCTCATTGAAGAGTGTTGGCACTCTTGTTGAAAATCATTTGATCACATATATGAAAGTTTATTTCCAGGCTCTCTATTCTATTCCATTGGTCTGTCTTTATGTTAGTACCACACAGCTGTGATTACTGTATCTTTGCAATAAGTTTTGACATTAGGAAGTATGAGACCTCCAACTTTGTTCTTTGTTTTCAAGATTATTTGGGCTATTCTGGGTCCCTTGGAATTCCATATGAATTTTAGGATGAATTCTTATATTTCTGTAAATACACCATTGGGAGTTTGATAGGGATTGCACTGAATCTGTAGATCACTTTGGGTAGTGTAATATCTTAACAATATTAAATCTTCCAACCCATGAACACAGGATATGGAAAGATCCAGTTTTTTCATTGTTATTTACTTTTTATTGTTTCTCACCATCATCTCCTCTGTACATCAGAGTGACAGTTCTAGAATGGTGGTGACAAAGTACAACCTCCAGGCCTAGGGCCTCATATTGGCTGAAACTACTCTCAAGAACACGGCTGTAAAGCTAGCCTTAAAAAGCAGCTTTGTGACTTTATCTATGGGCCTGTTTCTTGGAAATTCTAAATATTAGATCTTTCTTGAAGAACTTGTCTTTCTGAACTCTGGTTTGCTGAAGATCGCAATGTTAGATGTCACATTGAAGTGGAATAAAATATCAAGGTCAGATATGACAAAAGGGCTCTTTGCTTTTCACTTAACTTATAATGTTCCTTCTTTTCTGAATGATTTGCTTTGTAGGCTTGTCTTCACTGGGATTTATATTTTTGAAGCTTTGGTAAAAATATTGGCAAGAGGTTTTATTCTGGATGAATTTTCTTTCCTTCGAGATCCATGGAACTGGCTGGACTCCATTGTCATTGGAACAGCGTAAGAATGTTAAAGGTTTTTTGTTGAAGGGACTTGGGAGGGGAAAGGAGCCCCTTTGCTGCCATCAGGGCTCTGTGTGTCCATGTGAGTGGCTGAGTGTGGCCTAATGATGCCTAGACCTCTGAGTGCTGTGTTGGTAGGCTCTGAACAGCACCATGCAGCTAATTGGCCAGAGGCCTCCACGCACAAACCCATTTCTAAATCAATAGTCATGCTCTCATTTCTTCAGTCATTTACTCACAACACTGGGCAGTTATGGGCCAGGCTCTGTGCAAGATACAGGGGTTGTGACAATGAAAGAAAAAGACATGACTCTTAACCTCACGAAGCTCACAGTTGAGATGGGAAGAGGACAATTAATGACAATTACAATATAGTATGTTAGAGTACCAGAATAGGGGCTATGTATATATTGGGCTGTCAGTGCATGTAGGAGGAATGAAACAGTTTAAAAAAAATCTCTGGCTACTGCAAAATCACAAAGAACTTTTATGGTTTTGGCTTTTATGTTTAAGTCCATGGTCTATTTTGAGCTAATTATCATGTATGGTGTGAGGTAAGGGTTGAAGTTCTTCTGAAGGAAAGGACGCTGATTTGGCATCTGAATCATGGGATGGAGTCAGTAAAATAAAAAGTCAGAAAAACAATGGCCCTGTGCCAGTGCAACAATCATAAGTAATTAGCATTACTTAATTTGTGCAAGGCATTGTGTTAAGAACTTTGCATATATTTTCCTATTTAATATTCACAAAATCCCTTGGAGGTAGGTATTATTAGTTTCAGAGTTTTACATATGAAGTTCAGTAGTTGCGTGCTCTTGGTATTTAAAGGTGGTGTAGCGCAGTGGTTGAGCATGTGGATTCTGAAGGCAGACTACCTGGGTTCATGTCCACGGTTGGCTGTGTAGTGGCTGGGAGACCGTAGCAAAGTGCATTGGGGCCTGGAACTTAACAGCTAGTCAACAAATGTTTGGGGGGATTTCTATTATCCATGGATATAGCCACACCTGCATGGATTATTTCAAGGAATCCTCATCTGTGTCCACATACAAAGATTAGCTGAGAACAGCCTCTTGTGTAGTTCATGGTCCATGGCAATGGACAGTGATATTGCCAGATCCTGAGATGAAGGTAGGGCTGGGAAGGTGAGGCTGCGGACTTCACCTGGGTGGACGCAGGCCCCAGGCTGAGCTTATCTGTGACCTTTGTGGAGATGTGTGGTGCAGCCGTAGGACTGACCAAGCTCAGGCTTGCCCTGTGCTTTGTCTTGTAGGATTGTATCATATTTGCCACAGTTCAGCTTCAGGATGTCATCACTGCGTACCTTCCGAGTGTTCAGAGCTTTGAAAGCCATTTCAGTAGTTTCAGGTAAGTCACTCTAACTTTCAACACTGGCTCTTAGCTGGAGAGAATGTTCTTTTATATTTAAATTTTTCAAAATGTAATCCTGTAAGACAAAAACAAACAAACCAACCCTGCTTTACACTTTATTTGATTGTTCAAGCAATAATTATTGAGTACCTAAGATACCCACACACTGTGCTCGCTGCTTGGAATCTGTAAGTGAGCAAACAGACAAAGACCCCTGTCTTCATGGAGTTGACCTTCGGGGGTGGGGTGAGGAGGAAGACATGAAGCAGTAACTATGACAAAGAAGTCTAAAATAAATTGTGTAACAGGTGAGAAAGTGCTGTATGCCATAGAAAATAAAAAGGGAAAGCACACCCCTGAGGATATGAAGTCACAGGAGTTAGAGGAAGCAGGTAGCAATTTAAGTAGAGTGATCAGGATAGGTGTCATTGAGGGGGGAGAGGAGAGAAGAGATTTGAAGGAGTGTAATTTCCCAAGCAATATATGGGAAAGAGTGTTCTGAGCATGGGAAACAGCCAGCAGAGACCGGGGACAGTAGGGATGGGGATGGAACTGGAGCATGGGCAGTGGGGGCAGGGCGGTAGAGGTGGGATCATAGAAGTGAAGGGGAAACTTGGAGCCACGGGGTGGGCGGGGGGACTTGGCTACTTGGGCTTCACTCTGAAGAAATGGGAGCTGTTGTGTGGAGAACAGAATGTAGAGGAGCAACGGGAGAAGGAGGAAGACAGGTAGGAGGTGTGGTGTTTCCATGAAGAAATGAGCAGTCCCAGTCTCCTGCTGTGGTAGCATAGCTGCCTGATGGTCCCAGCTGCCACCCATCTGGGTCCACCGCTGCACTCTTGCTCATGCCAAGATCCTGCTTGCCATGCATGGCGGGGGCACTAGTGCTGACCCATTCCTGAAGGATATGGGGCTCTTCTGATGGGGACCTTTGGCCCCCAGCAGCCTGACTGAGACTCTTGCAACTGCACTGCAGTCTGAGGCTCTTCCTGCCCGATCTTGCTTCCCTCCTTGCCTTTGCCTTTCTTAGATGCCAGACCTGTGTCACATTGTGCGGCCTCTCTCTGCCCACTCCTTCTCCCTCGCCTCATCTTTCACAGGCATTCCCCCACCCCCGACAAATCTCTTGTGCATCTGATCCCAGAATGTCTGCTTCTCAGAATGCAGAGTGACACAAGACACCATGATCACGCAAGGCATGGTAGCACTCTTAGACCAGTGTGGCGGTTGTGGAGTCAGTGGATAGTGGTCAGGTTCTGTGTAAATTTGAAGGTAGAAACAATAGAATTTCCTGATAGGTCACCTGTATATGTGGTGTGGGCAAAGAAAAAAAAAAGAGTCGAGGATGACTCCAAGGTTTTTGGCTTCAATGAATGGCAAGAGAGAGTTGTCACAGATGGTGATAGGGAAGTCTGTGAGAGGAGCAGGCCTTGTGGGTCGGGTTAGAGCTGGCTTTGGACATGCTGCGTTTGAGCTGTCTGTGGGATAGCCAAGGGACAGGGTCAGGCAGGCAATCAGATACAGGAGTCTGGAATTCCAGGCAGCAGTCTGAGCTGGATATCCCATTTGGGAATCATGGGCCTGTAAATGGTACTTAAAGCTGTGCAATCTGCCAAGATCACCGAGGGAATTTGTACTGGCAGAGAACAGGAGAGGACCTGAGCCACAGGGCACTGCAACATTAAAAGGGGAGAGAGAAGAGGAGAAACCAGAAAAGGAGATGAACAGGAGCCAATGGTGAAGCAGGAAGGAAACCAAGGAAGGTCTCCTGGAAGCTTGGTAAGGAAGGTACCTTAGCCCTGGGAATTAGGAGGAAGCCAAGGGTGAGCTGTGAATATGGACTCTTGATTATTAAAAAAATGAGGTTATTATGGCATACCCTTCTCCTCTAATTCCCCTCTCTTCTCTCGTCTCTACTAGAGCAAACAAACAAAAACTTCATGAAAAAAATCTTCCCTCTCTGGAGTCCTTTTCCCCTCCCTTCTTCCCTTCTCTCCTACTGTCTTCCACTAGTGGCTTTGGCACACTATGGAAAGCCACAGGGACTACTTGTTTGTGCAAATATGTAGACTTAAACTATGAGGGCTGTCCAGAAAGTATCCAGCTCTGCAGCCTTCATATATCATATAGCCCCAATACCTGCACTTCAGGCAATCTGGATCCTTTCAAACAGAGGCTATGGATTTTTTGAAACCCAGAAAATCAACTATGTCGTGGTAAAGAAACTGGCAGTCAGAGGGCACTTTATGTAGACTCTGTCCCTCCTTCTTTTCCTTATTTGCAAGTAGGACCTCGGTTTCCCAGGTAGATTTAGGAGTGTTTTGCACAAGCGGAGCCCCTCATATTTTCGCATGGATAAAATATACATCCAGGCAGTCATTTCGCAGCTTTGGTGTCTCCTTCATCTCTGCAGGTGAATGTGGTCTCCATTGTGGCCCATTAAACACTTTGAGATCCCTGGATGCTTTTTGGGAGTAAGGATGTGAGGTGCATGAGACTATGAAAAAATTATTCAGGAAACACAACCATCTTTCATCTAAATTTCTTGCTTTGGAGCAGCCTCTTGTTAGAGATTAAAAGCTGGCTTGGGTGGTGAGGCTGAGGCAGCCTCTGGTTTGGCTTTGGTTAGAGATAACAGTGAATGTCCCAGCTCGGCCTCCAGGCTCCTCGCCTTCTGGCTTCACGCCGTGTGGGAAGCCCATCCCACCAAGGGCTCGGCCTCACGCTGATGCTACTGCCACGTGTTCTCAGCTCTTCCACCTTCAAGCTTACCGTTCAAGGTCTATTCCGATCAGTTGAAATTTTGTTACTTAGTGTCATTCCACGCATTGCAATTCACATCTGCATTACAATTCACATCTGGGAGGTCATCTCTCCAGCTACCTTGAGAGCAAAGACCATGACTCAGTGGACTGCTGGAGCTGACTTGTTCTTTTTCCAAGTTCATGTCCAGTGATATCATGTTAGCAGCTTGAAATCTCCCATGACCGTGAGGGAGGGGGTCAGGATCTATGCCACAGAATTTAGAAAACGAGGAAACCTGTAAAAGGTCCAAATCAAGGCCTTCCCCAACCCACTGCACCCTCCTTGAAGATCCAGTTTTAATCACTTACTAGCATACTACAAGATTATGTCCTTATTTTGTAACATTGGCAGCCTAACAGTGTGCCATGGGCATAGTAGGTGCTTAATAAATATTTCTTGAATGAGTGAATGGAAAGAAAAACACCCTATTTTAACTGGTAATCTGAGTTTTTTCCCCAGGACGTCCTCATGACTTGGATCTAGACAAAGCTCCTTCTTCTCTTCCTGCACCCCTCAATTTAGCTCATCTCACGGCACCCCATGTACCTCGATAGGAGACAGTAACTACCAAATGTTGAATACGGGTCTATCTCAATCTCTAATGTGGCCCCAGCTATGGAGGAGCCTTCACAACTGTCCCTAAGTTATGCCTGTGTCTGTGTGGCATGTTACTGCTCAACGTCCCCTCACTTGCTCCTCAGAGAGGCCTTAAGGCAGGCGTAGGGCAGGGGAAGATGTCGAGTCCCAGAGGAATTCACCACTTCGATGACACACAGCTTCTGAAGCACAGAGTTGGAACAAGAACTGCTAGGCTAGGCCGGTTTCTAATTCTAGCCTGCAATTTGGCGAGACCAAGACCTTGGTTGCTGCCTCCTTGCCCCTGGCCCATTCGTAGCTGAGGGGGATGGGCTTCTCCCCACACCTGTCCCTCTCCTCAGGTCTGAAGGTCATTGTGGGGGCCTTGCTGCGCTCTGTGCAGAAACTCGTCAACGTGATGATCCTGACCCTCTTCTGCCTCAGCATCTTCGCCCTGGTAGGTCAGCAGCTCTTCATGGGAGGTCTGAATCAGAAATGTGTCAGGAAGGACTGTGAGAATATCAGTGACCTTGAAGCTCACGGTAAATACCCCGGCGTTCGCTCCGTGGTGTGTGCATGGTTCACCTTGACTTAGCCCAACTCTTCCTGCCTGCATGCCTGCATTGCAGAGTCTGGGGAGCAAGGGAGGACTTCACCCATCCGGGGTGCTTCTGTGGGCAGATGCATTTCTTAGAGGATTGCCTCATTGTTCAGGTTTCCATGGAGAAGGCAAAGCCTGAAGCCACATCCGCAAGAGCAGTGTCTGTCCCATCCCTTGCCATTTAGATCTTGGCCCACTTTTTTGTAATGTTTTGCAGAAGTGTTCAGAATGCCTGGATTTGGCCAAAGGAAACCAGCAACTTCCCGGTCCCCCTCCTCAAATATTTTCTCCAAAGACAACACTTCTTTCCCTGCCCACCCTCTCCACACTGAGGTCAACCTTACTCCTGTTTCATGTGTCCCAAGTCACACATGACTACATTCTCTCCACGTCTGTCATGGGCTGAGTCTGTGTCCAGCTACCCAGGGATGGTCTCCGGTTCAGTATTATGTACCAAGAAGGCAGGGTGGTGGTGGCAATGTCACCGCTTCCTCCTCCATTTCTCCTTCCTTTTTCCTTTCCCTCCTTTCCCTTGCTCCTTTCTGAGGGCTTACACCCCCATTCCTCCCCAGACACCCACTTTGATTATTTTAGAGGATTCAGAACCAATTTATTTTCAAGCATACTTTGGCATATTTGCTGTCCTCTTTCCTTTCAGTGTTTTCTTTAAAATCTGAATTTATGACTTTTTCTTCTCTTAGATTATTGTTTTGAAAAGAAGCAAAATTCCACTGAATTCAGAATGTGTGGCAACTGGATGGTTAACAAGTAAGAGGCTTATACTCTCTATCTTTCCCCCAAGCAGAGCACCTCTAGGCCTTCTGGAATGATGTTGCAGTCTTCATCTGATCCCTGGTGGAAGCAATGATAATAGTTCCCACATAGTACTGGTTATGTCCTATGTCTACGCAAGTTTGGACTTGCAATATTAAGTTAAAAATTATTTTCAAGTGTTTAGAGCAGCTTTTCTCCCTGGTAGTGCTGAATTGGTAGCTTATAAGAAACCTACTGAAAACTTAGTGATGTTTTAACTTTGTGGGGTGGATATTCAAGACTTTCAAAGGTGAGAAGGGATGTTGTGACTGAAAGCCCCACGAGGCCCTTGTTTCGTAGTCGGTGGCATCAGCCTGGCGCAAGATATCTGAGCATGCCGCCTCTCTCTGCTGACCCACTGACCACCACCGTCTGAACTAGAAACACAGCTGTACACACTCACATACACTCGCCCCTTTGGCCCTGTGGGGAAACACATCTTTCTTCTAGGATATCGCTGTTCTCTGTGCTGAAAGATTCAATTCAGTAAAGATCTATTGAGTGTATTTCAAGTAAAGATAATATGTGAGGCACTCTGATGAAATAGATCACATTCAGTCCTCAATAACAAGTAGATATCAAGAGCCTACAGTGTGCCCAACTCTGAGTTAGATCCAAGAAATGAAGTTATGAACAAGGCAGCTCCACACTTTTGAAATGGATGTCTTCCAAGGAAGAGAGGCAGAGAGGAAATACAATTATGTGTAGCATAACAACATATAAGCCGATGATGGACCACACATATGACAGTGGTCCCACAAGATTATAATAATTTTTATATATTATAATTTTTGCTGTTCCTTTTCTAAGTTTAAATACATGGACACTTACCACTGTGTTGCAGTTGCCTACAGTATTCAGTACAGTAACATGCTGTGCAGGTTTGTAGCCTAGGAGCAATAGGCTCCACCAGATAGCCTAGGTGTGTAGTAGGCTGCACCATCTAGGTTTGTATGAGTGCACTCCATGGTGCTTGCACAACCATGATATCACCTAATGTTGCATTTCTCAAAATATGTACCCATTGTTAAGTGACATATGACTGCTAGAAAGTGTGATGAGTGTTACAAGGGATACGTGCAGGTTCTGAGAGACGTGACAGGGCATGTGACTTTGGACAATTAGGGAAGACTTCTCTCCACTTGCAAGACACAATAGGCTTTAATCTAATATGAGGTTTCCTGAGCCCTCTAGGATGATCATCAACAGGACACATTGTACCCACAGTGTCTTCATCTTAAAGGGGGACCAACAGCTGCTGCATGTGGTGCTTCCTTGACCCTCACCCACACCAGCAGATATGATTATGATAGACAAAATCTAAGGTGGGGTGTGTCATCTAGACACAGAGAAGCAGCAGCCTTGGTTTCCAATTGGTCTTTGCAGTGTTCTTTGCATTCCAAGTTTACGTGCCAAGCATAACTCGCTCAGTCTAGGTACAACATGAGAACTCAGGAATTTTACAGTAAACCAACTCCTAGTATACAACATTCCACATTGATCATAACATGGTAGTTTCCTAGGAAATGGCACTCTGAGATCTGAGGTCACCTTCTGAGGCAGTCCAGGGCTCAGGCCTAGTCTCTACCCTTTGCTCCATTGCTTCCTGCCCTGAGGATGGATTGACTGGTGACTACAACTCAGATCTGAAGTATGAGCAGGAGGTTCTAGTAGGTGAAGAGATGGAGCAAATGATTACAGACTGTACAAACAGAAGGGTGAAGGCCTTGGGGCATGAGAGCATGTTGGGGATGGCAAGAAGCCCAGTGGATTTATTGGGCAGAGAGGAGGCAGGAGGGGAGACAAGAGCCCACCGTGCAGGACCTAGCAGCCCATCAGTGCCAGCAACTTTGATCTTGATCATAGAGAACACAGGAGTAATGGAAGGTTTTAATACAGGGGAATGACTTGGGCATATTAGAGTTTTTCAAAAGCCATCTATGGCTGCTGTGTAGAGAATGGATGAACAGAGTAGATGAAGAAGCCACTTATGAGACTGTGTGAGTACAGGTGAGAATCATGAAGCTATTCAGTAGCGATGGAGAGAAATGGATGGATGAATTCCAAAGACATTTAGGAGACAGAAAGAACAGGATCTGTAGGCTGAAGAGGGGTGTTGGTGTTACTTGTGTGTACAAATGCGTGTGTGAGAGAGTGGTGGGAAGTGTAAAGGAGAGAAAACTGTTACAGGTGTTTCTCATTTCTGGTGTGAGTGACTGGTGATGGGAGCCTTGGAAGAGAGGCTTAGTCAGCTGTATCAGCTGATGAGAGGGTGCATCCAGAGAGGAGGAGATTGGGCAAAACAGGCTTATATTTTGAGTGGTAGTCAGGAAACGAGGGAGACCAAGTGTGGTCGGTCCATTCTCAGCAGGCTCCTGGAAGTTGGAGGGCAGTCGGACTTCACAGAATTTCCTTGAGAGCTGGGGGGAGGCAGGCACAATGGATGCCCTCCTCCTCAGTCACCCCAGAGCAAAGCCTCCACTCACAGAATCCTGCTGTGCCCACCAGACGGATCCTGATCACTGTCGGGGCCTCTGATTAGTACGGCTGAACAGCCCAGGCTCACCGGGCTGAAGAAAGCCTTTGCTGTAAAGGATACCAAAAGAAAGCAACAGACAAAGTGGTCAGGGACAAAACAACAAGAACTCAGAGAACCAAAAAAGGCTTTAAAAACTTTAAATAGTGTCTCTGGTGAAATTAAAAGAGATATGGCATACATAAAGCTAAAAATACCTTGTTATGAAAAAAGAACAGTCAGAAAACAAGAAAGGTTTATTAGAAATTAAACATGATTACAAAAAATCAATAATAGAACTAAAAGATAAATTGAGAAAATAGCCCAGAAAGTAGAAACAAAAGACAAAGACAGATAATATGAGAGTAAATATCAGTCTAGTAGTTCCAATTTTTGGCTAAGTAGAAATTCCAGAAAGAGAGCTCCAGAAAAAACAAAAGAGAGGAAATCAGGGAAGAAATGATGTGGAAAATTTCCCTGCAACTAAGCATGCAAGTCCCTCAGTGCCCCATATAGTGCCCGACACAGTGAATGGAAAAGGACCACGCCAAATGCATTATCACGATATTTCAGAACTTTGACGGGGGTAGGAGGCGAATCTTAAAACTTAAGAAGAAAAGAAAGTCAGCCACAAAGGAACAAAAATAAAAAATTGCACCAGACTTCTCAATAGCAAGACAGGATAATAGCTGAGCAGTGCCTTCATAGTTCTAAGGAAAAATGATTTTTGATCCTGAATTTTTTTTCTGGTCAAACTATCAATTGATTCTAAAGGTAGAATAAAAATAGATATATACAAAGATCACTCAGCCTTCTTAAGAAGCCATTGGAGAGATGCTACAGAAAAATGAGGAGTTAAACCAGAAACGGGTAAAGTGCAAAAGCCAAGAAAAAGATGTACCCAACCCAGGAGAGCCATTGACGCAGGTCACAATGTTTTTTATGAAGAGTGATATAAGTAGTGATGAAGTGGTTTGGGTTGTGGGAGAGCTGACCCTCAGCTACCACAGGCGGAAGTTAATCAACAAGGACTAAGACTGATGAATCAAATATCAATGTCAGCACTGCATTCAGACATATGGATATAAATGAGTTAAAAGTTGTTGCGTTTAGGTTGCATAAAGAATGATACAATTATTTCATTACAAGCATTTTGATGCATGTAATTTTTAAGCCATATGTATTACTTTGATTAAAATACCATATTTATTAAAAATTAGCATAATTGTTAATATAGTAATTAAATTAACATATACTACGTACATACCCTCAGTATATCCTGTAGATATACTCAATGATGTGTGCTTTGGTAATATGGGTAAAGACCTATGTTCAAAGATACCATTGCCCAAATGTTTGTAAGGACTTTTAATAACTAAAACCTAAATATTCATCATTAGCAGAGCAGTTAAATAAATCAAAGGACTGGAGGCATGAAAAGAAATGGTATATCTCCCTAGTGCTGATATGGAATGATCTCCAAGCTATATTGTTCCATAAAAAAAGCAAGATGCAGGACAGTGTTCAAGGCATGCTCCCATTTGTGTATTATAAAAGATATGTATAGATATATGTGCTTCTACAGTCATAGAAAACTTCTAGAAAGTTACAAAAGTGACTGTTACCTCTAGGAAATAGGACCAAAGGACTAGGGAGAGGAGGAGACTTAATATTCATTGTATGCATTGTTTTGCTGTCAATTGTTCACTGTGTAATTGCTCTTAATTTTTCAGCGAAGAACTTGCTAATATGAATTCATTAATCAATCCATTGGAAAATGAGTCCATGAGTGTCCACATTAAGGTGTGGGCTGGGAGCCTTGGCAGACAGGGATGGCCAGTCTAGAGAGACTTCCTTCCTAGGGCATTCTGGTGTGAGCCCATGGCCCTCTGAAGAACCAGGCTCATGGGGAGAAGGGAAGCTGGGCTGTGGGGTATGTAATTCTTTCTCTGTTCCCTTGTTTCTAATATCTAGTGCCTGTTCTGAACAATTTCAATGCAAGCACACCAAAATTAATCCTGACTATAGTTACACGAATTTTGACAACTTTGGCTGGTCTTTTCTTGCCATGTTCCGGCTTATGACCCAAGATTCCTGGGAGAAGCTTTACCAACAGGTTATCTATTTAGAGTCTCTCTCCTTTTTCTTCCTCCGTGCCTCCCCTTCCCTTCTGTCTATCCCTTACCTACTTATCAATCATTTATTTATAAGCTACCATCTATCCTCCACTTTGTCCTCTCTGTCTCATCTTTAACGGTGGTACTGTTAAATTCTATTAGAAATTTCAAGAAAATTATAAATGTGATATTTGGAAGAAGAGTGCAAAAACATTCCTCTTCCTAGAAATATCACCATTGTCCAGATTCCCTACTGTCTAAAGTTTCACCACTAGCACTACCTCTCTTGCCTTAAATTTAAAAAATGCAAATACCCTTGAGAAAGTCATAGGTAGTAAAGTCCCTGAAACTTCCATGTGACAGTATGGATGGCATCTCCCCACTGAGAGACAGGGCATCAGGAGTCCCTGTGTAATCTTTGCTTGAGGCTGCTGTCACCACTCTGGGGAAGAAAGCTTCAGATGCAAACGTGTGCTCTGTCCCTTGCAGACCCTGCGCACCTGTGGGCTCTATTCAGTCTTCTTTTTTGTGGTGGTCATCTTCCTGGGCTCCTTCTACCTGATTAACTTAACCCTGGCCGTTGTCACCATGGCTTATGAGGAGCAGAACAGAAATGTAGCTGCAGAGACGGAGGCCAAGGAAAAGATGTTTCAGGAAGCCCAGCAGCTGCTAAAGGAGGAGAAGGAGGTAGGGACATGGGGTCAGGCAGTGGGTTCTGCTTGGGGGAGGGACCTCAGAGGCAACGTGGCCTGGAGCTCAAGGTTGCCGTCTGGGGCCTGGTCAAAGTGCTTTTTCTGCTGGTGCTTTTCTGAGAATTTAAGCCCCTTGAAGACTGGCTGTGCTGCTGTCTCTCACAGTCATCCAGGCCCAGGGCTCTTGAGAACAGGGCATGCTTGGTCTTGATGCTCTTTGACCTTCTGAAGCCTAGGCCTTCCAGACATGTCCCAAATTACTGACTAGAGGATATAACTTATGTATATGTAAATCCAGGCTCAGATCCAGGCTTTCTTCTGGAAATATGAAGAATTTTGTGTTTGAGGGGGGGCCCTAGAGCAACAGCCATGATCATCTCTCCCTGCCTGGAATCTCTGTCATGTTTGTTCAGTCATTCTAATAGTTTCCCTGGAATCTTCACTTTCTTCCCACTCAATTCTAAGATTTTCAGGGCAGGAACTGTGTTTTATACTCCTTTGCATCCTCTACAGGGATTTGTCAGAGGGAAATTTATTACAAATGCTTAATATCTGCATCATCAATAAATGCATAAACATTTATTGAGTGCCTAGCACATACTGGACAGTGTGCTAACGGGTAGTGATACAGAGCCATGTTAATAAAAGAGACAATACTGCCTTTGACGGCTATAATTTCTGTGCAAAAACAGGACATGTTCCCTCAGATATGTAATGACAGAGTTAGTATATTCCAGTTAGATGATGGGCAATCTAAATGTACAATGCTATCAAAAGAAAGGAGAGTTCAACTACTCTAAGATTGAGGTCATTTGCAATGCTTTATGAGGAGGTAAAATCTGTTTGCTAATTGCTTTTGTTCACTTTCTAAGGCTCTGGTTGCCATGGGAATTGACAGAAGTTCACTTACTTCCCTTGAAGCATCATCCTTTTCTCCCAAAAAGAGAAAGCTCTTTGGTTATAAGAAAAGGAAGTCCCTCTTTTTCAGAGAGTCTAGGAAAGATCAGGCTCCAGGATCAGATTCTGATGAAGATTCCTCCAAAAAGGTAAGTTTTGTCCAAGGGACTAATGATATCACAGTGCTGTCCAGGTGAACAGGTCCAGTTGTCAGTCTAATTGAAAGGATTCATTCATTCACTTATTTATCCATTCATCCATTTGCACATACATGCATCCTATGTCTATTCAATTACCCATTTTTATAAGCATCTATTTCAAGTGTATACAATGTTTACTATCTGCTTGGCACTAGGCTAGGTACTGGGGATACATGGTTCCTACACCACAGAGTTTACAACTAATGATGAAGACACATTCATAGGGAGGCAGTTACAATGGAATGCGATGACTGACATGATGATCGCTGTGGGAGAAGAGAGGAGGAGCAGCGTGTCAGTGTGGGTTCCCTCTGAAACAAACTCAATGACATTGGAGTGCAATTAGATTACTGGGGAAGTGAGCCCAGGAAGCACTGAGAGAGGAGGGAGAACTGATATGTAGAAGGGAAGGAGCCAGTGAAGGTGTACCATCAAGCCAGTTACCACTGAAGGTAGTTGGGGTTCGATCCCTCTGGAGTGAGGGCATTGGAGTATGTGTGTGTGTGTGTGTGTGTGTGTGTGTGTGTGTGTGTGTATATATCTTTAACCAGTGATGGGCCAGAGTAAAAACACCAACTTTGGTCAATCATTGGTTAAAGATTGCTGGGGACTAGAGAGAACAATTTCCTTGTATTTCTAAGTTGCATGCATTAGGGAAGATTTAGATGGGAAAACCAACAGCATCTGCTTCAGACAACCAACCCAGACTTGGTAGGGGTTGGGGGAAAAGCAGTGGATCAGAAAAGGGTTCTCAGAAGAAGCAGTGTATAAGCAGAAAGGATGAATTCACCAGGCAAAAGGAAGAATGGAACATTACTGGTAGAGGGAACAGCAAGCACACAGGCCTGGAAGCAAAGGTGAGCAGGAGAATATGACCTGGAAGAAAACTTACGTGCGTGCGTGCGTGCGTGTGTGTGTGTGTGTGTGTGTGTGTGTGTGTGTGTGTGAGATGAGGTTAGGGGAGGGTGGGTGGCAAGCAGCTGTGGTGGTAAGATGGGGTGATCACAAGAGACCTTGAAAACCAAGCTAAGGAGCTCACCTTTTGCACTGATGGCAAGAAGTAAGCAGCATTGAAAGGTTTAAACAAGAGGTGGATATGATCAGATTTACATTTTTGAAATTCTGGATGCATTGAAGATAGGGGATTGGATGAGGGCAAGACTGGAGGCAAACAGTTAAGAAGTTGTTACAGTAACTCAAGTGAGAGAGGTGGCAGAGGCTTAAACCAGGGTTAGGGCAGTGAGGATGAAGAGAGACCAACAGATTGCAGTGGGCAACAGAAGATAAAATTTGGCAATTGAATTGATGTAGAGGGTGGCGATGATTCCTGGTTTCTGACATAGGTAGCTGACTTGATGGAGTGTAATTTACTAAGACAAGAAAGGAACATGTCTTGAGGTGAGAAAGATGGCATGTTCAGTTTTGAATGTGCCAATTTTGAGGTGCCTATGGGACATCCAAGTCGGGATGTTGAATAGGCAGTGTGATATGCAGAAATGAAGCTACAGGGTGGTGTCAGTAGAAAAAGTTATTCTTATCATTAAGGTGGGAGTGTTCAGACATGTTTTAATTGTAAAGAGAAGAAAATGTTGAAGATACAGGCCAGGGAAGGATGGCAAGAGCCATTTTCTTGAGAGAGAAAGAAGATGAAATGGGTAGAAGGTGGTATACATGCCTGATAATGGGGTGGGGAAAGGGAGTCCAGGGACCTTTGCAGAATTAGATAGAAGGATCCCATCCTCTGTTATGGTCAGTTCTCTGCTGTCGTGATGGGGACAGGTCTCAGGGTTTAGAGACCACAGCATAGTGAAGATACTGCAGATAATTGCTTTTGATATTTTTTTCTTTTGATATTTTAAAAATTTTTCCTCAGTTCACGAAACAGTAGACAAAGACCCAGAACACCTAATACAAAATGTGTTTTCTCTTTAACTAGAACAGGGAATAGCTATAGGAAAACTACACAGATTAGGTTGTACAAAGGGGTAGTTCCGTTTAAGGCTCTGGTTGGTCAGAAACTTTGGGGAAAAAGCCATTATGGGCACTTTGGCTGTCTGGATAGCTGCAGGTTATGTCCCTTAACCTCCAGTGGCTTTAGAATTGTAGGTAAAGTGAGAATCAACAAGCTCTTGGGCACAGCCTGAGAGGGTGCTTGGGGTTTAGGATATATATTTTGTGATATTTAGTTTGACTGTTTTTTGTTTTTGTTTTTTAGTTACTCTTTTTAAGTCTGTCTAGGCAGTTGTTCAAGGGGCTTCACTATCTGGCCAATTTCAATCCACCTTTCTAAATTTATCCCTGACTTTTGCTCTTTGCAAACATTGTTTCCAAATTAGACTTTTTATTGCTTTCGTTCCCTGAACCATCCTCACTAGTTTTCGTAAAATTTTGTTTGCTCTTTGTTGACAATGAATAAAGCACAGAGAGTAAAATTTCTGTAGGTAGGACTTGAGAAATGTGCAGGCAAAAGAAATATGATGTCTCTTACGTATTAAACATGAAATAAAAAACTGAACATTTGGCATGCTGTAAAGATGAGGTGAATAGCCCTATATAAAATGTTGAGTACCTTCATTGCATGTGGCATTGAAAAAAAAGTAGTCTGTGAAGTTTTGAACAGAGGCAGCCCCTGTTTTTAGAACATCCACCATGCCTTCTCTTACAGCCACACCTCCTACAGCAAACCAAACGACTGTCCCAGAATCTGTCAGTGGACCACTTTGATGAGCATGGAGACCCCTTCCAAAGGCAGAGAGCACTGAGTGCTGTCAGCATCCTCACCATCACCATGCAGGGTAAGTTCTGCCCCCAGTCCAAAGAAAAGCCTAATTTCAACGTTGTCCTTCCATTCTCCCTTTTCCTGGCCGCCCCCAGAAACCTTCTGCAGTGGAGGCTTTTTTGGAACCAACCCACTGTACCATCCTGCAAAGAGCAATTTTCTATGCCTCTAGAGCATGTCAGCAAAGCAGCTTGAAAGAAGTGGGCCTTCCCTGTGGACCCGCTCTGAGCTGGCACTTGGGTAGTGGTAGGAACTGGATAGACTTGGGCTTCAGGGACGTTGGAACAAAAGCATAGACAGGACCTCATAACCAGGCCAGGCAGTCACAGGAGGTCTGAGTGACAATGGTCAGCCAAAGAATAGAAGACTTGTAAGTCTCCAGGCAGCTGTTATCAAGGTTAGAGTAAGGAACCTGGATGGGCAAGAGAGGACCTCTGTAGACAGGCTGGACTCATCTGATGGGCCAGATTAATAGCAAGTAACAGGGCCCCAACTAAGGGATTGGTGTTCAGGGGCAGGATCAAGTCCCTGCAAGTGTGAAGTCAAATGGGTCCCTTAGCACTTGTGAGCCTATTGCACCACCTCACTTGGCCTGCATGAGTCCCTGAAATGGTGCCAGGGAAATCAGGTGTGCAGCTGCTTTATGGCCTGAACTTCAGCCAGCTTTTTATTGCCTTTTATTGTTTTGATGCTACAGATGCCCCTGCCTGACTCTCTCTCCTTCCCCTAAGTACTGGTTGCCCCTTGTGCCTCTGTTACAGTTGTCCCCTGTATCTAGCTCATGGGTTCACAGCCAGCCAGTGTTGACTTCCACATCTATATCTCTAATGTGCAGTCCAGCTCGTGGACTGTAAAGATCTGATGTACTTGATTATACCACATGCTAGTTGTATGTTGGACGCTGTCTCTTCTGCACTGTGATTGGTGGAAAACCTTTCTGGCTACACAAGTCAGTGCCCTTCTCAACTGATCACGTTTTGCAAGAGACCCTGGGGAAGAGGGAGGAAAGAATGTCCTCAGGCAAAGAGCGGCCAGATTGGTTCAGAGCTAAGTCCTCAACTGCTCTTTCATTCTCCTGCAGAACAAGAAAAAGCACAGGAACCTTGTCTCCCATGTGGGAAAGACCTGGCATCCAAATACCTTGTGTGGGACTGTAGCCCCCAGTGGCTATGCATTAAGAAGGCCCTGAGAACTGTGATGACTGACCCCTTTACTGAGCTGGCCATCACCATCTGCATCATAATCAACACTATCTTTTTGGCCATGGAGCATCATGATATGAACCGCGATTTTGAGTCTATGTTGAACACAGGGAATTTGGTAACAGGCTTTTAAAACGTATAAAACATATTTTTTGGTTTGTTTTTATTTTAATTATTATGGGTACATAATAGTTGTATATATTTATGGGGTACGTATGATGTGTTGATACAGGCATACAGTGTGTAATGATCACATCAGGGTAACTGGGATATTCATCACCTCAAGCATTCATCATTTCTTTATGTTAGGAACACTCTAATTCCACTCTGGTAGTTATTTTAACACATACAATAACCTATTGTTGGCTAGTCACCCTGTTGTGCTATTGAATATTAGATCTTGTTCATTCTCTCTAACTATCTTTTTGCACCCATTAACCATCCCCACCTTACTCCCCGCTCCCTGCTACCCTTCCCAGCCTCTAGTAACCGTCATGCTACTCTCTATCTCTATGACATCAATTGTTTTAATTTTTAGCTCCCATATATGAGTGAGAACAGATGAAATTTGTCTTTCTGTGCTTGGCTTATTTCACTTAACATAATATTCTCTAGTTTCACCTATGCTGTTACAAATGACAGGATTTCATCCTTTTTATGGCTAAATAATATTCTATTGTGTATATACACCAC
This sequence comes from Lemur catta, assembly GCF_020740605.2. Classification (NCBI taxonomy): domain Eukaryota; kingdom Metazoa; phylum Chordata; class Mammalia; order Primates; family Lemuridae; genus Lemur; species Lemur catta. The sequence goes on from NC_059128.1 coordinate 143,816,955, forward strand.
ATTTTCTTTATCAATTCATCCATTGATGGACACTTAGGTTGATTCCAAATCTGGGTATTGTGAATAGTGCTGAGATAAACATGTGAGTTCAGATACCTTTTTGGTATACTGATTTCCTTCCTTTTCAGTGTGTACCTACCAGTGGAACTGCTGGGTCATATAGTAGTTCCTATTTTTAGTTTTTTGAGGAAGTTGCATACTGTTTCCGTAGTGGTTGTATTAATTTTCATTCCCACCAATAGTGTACAAGGGTTCCCATTTCTCCACATCCTTGCCAGCATTTGTTATTGCCTGTCCTTTGGATAAAAGCCATTTTAACTGCGGTGAGATGATATCTTATTGTGGTTTTGTTTGCATTTTACAGATGACTAATGATGTTGGGAATTTTTTCATGTATCTTTTGGTCATTTGTGTCTTCTTTTGAGAAATGTCTTTTTAGATCTTTTGCCTATTTTTTAACCAGATTATTTGACTTTTTCCTATTGAGTTGTCTGAGCTCCTCAAGTATTCTAGTTATTAATCTCTTGTCAGATGCATAGTTGGCAAATATTTCCTCCCATTCTGTGAGTTGTCTCTTCACTTTGTTGATTATTTCCCTTGCTGTGCAGAAGCTCTTAGCTTGATGTGATCACATTTGTCTATTTTTGTTTTGTTTGCCTGTGCTTTTGAGATATTACTCAAGAAACCTTTGCCCAGAACAATGTCTTGGAGTGTTTTCCCAATGTTTTCTTTTGGTAGTTTCATAGTTTCAGGTCTTAGATTTAAGTTTTCAATCCATTTTTGGTTTTTGTTTTTAAGCTATAGCCAATAGAATGGGATTTAATCCATTTTGATTTGAATTTTTGTATATGGCAAGGGATAGGGAACTAGTTTCATTCTTCTGCATATGGATATCCAGTTTTCCCAGTACTGTTTATTGAAGAGACTATCTTTCCCCAATGTAAGTTGTTGGTACCTTTGTTGAAAATGAGTTCACTAAAGATGTGTGTATTTATTTCTGGGTTCTCTATTCTGGTCCATTGATCTACGTGTCTGTTTTTATAAAGTATCATGTTGTTTTGGTTACTATAGCTCTGCACCATAATTTGAAGTCAGGTATTGTAATTTCTCTAGTTTTGTTCTTTTTGCTCAGGATGGCTTTGGCTACTCTGGGTCTTTTGTGGCTCCATATAAATTTTAGAATTTTTTTTCTATTTCTGTGAAGAATGTCATTGGTATTTTGAAAGGGATTACATTGAATCTATAGATTGCTTTGGGTAGTATGAACATTTTAACAATATTTATTCTTCCAATTAATGAGCATGGAATATCTATCATTTTTTTGTGTCCTCTTAAATTTCTTTCACCAATGTTTTATAGTTTTCATTGTAGAGATCTTTCACGTCTTTAGCTAAGTTTACTCCTAGTTTTTTTTATTTATAGCTTTTGTAAATGAGATTAATTTCTTTGTTTCTTTCAAAGGGATGGGGAACCTGTGGCCTTGGGGCCACATGTGGTCTTCTGGATCCTTGAGTGCAGCCTTTTGAATGAATCCAAATTTTACAAAACAAATCCGTTTAATAAAGAGATTTGTTCTGTGAAGTTTGGATTCAGTAGAGGGGCCACACTTGGGGATCTGGAGGGCCACATGTGGCCTTTAGGCCACAGGCTTCCCAATCCATGGCACTGATTTTAATATGCTGATTTTGTATCCTGCAACTTTTATGAATCTCTTTATCTGTTCTAATAGTTTTTGGGTGGAGTCTTTAGGTTTCTCTAAATATAAGATCATATCATCTGCAAACTGGGATAATTTGACATCTTCCTTTCCAATTTGGATGCCCTTTATATTTTTCTCTTGTCTGATTGCTCTAACTTCCAGTACTGTGTTGAATAATAGTGGCAAAAGTGGGCAGCCTTGTCTTGTTGCAGATCTTAGAGGAAAGGCTTTCAATTTATTCCCCATTCAGTATGATACTAGCTAGGGGTCTGTCATATATGGCTTTTGTCATGTTGAGATATGTTCTTTCTATACCCAGTTTTCTAAGAGTTTTTGTCATGAAGGGATGTTGAATTTTATCAAATGCTTTTTCAGCATCAATTGAAACGATCTTTTGTTGTTGTTGTTCATTCTGTTGATATGATGTATCACATTGATTTGTGTATGTCAAACCACCCTTGCATCCCCAGGGTGAATCCCACTTGATCATGATGAATAATCTTTTTAATGTGCTGTTGAATTTAGTTTCCTAGCCTTTTTTGAGAATTTTTGCATCTATATTAATCAGAGATATTGATCTATAGTTTTCTTTTCTTGTGTCTCTGTCTTGTTTTGGCATCAGGGTGATACTGTCTTCATAGAGTGAGTTTGAGGGTATTCCCCTCTTGATTTTTTTGTAACTGTTTGAGTAGGATTGTTATTAGTTCTTCTTTAAATGTTTGGTAGAATTCAACAGTGAAGGCATTGGGTCCTGGGCTTTTCTTTAATGGGACACTTTTTATTACTGCTTCTATCTCATTGCTTGTTATTGCCTGTTCAGGTTTTAGATTCTTCATGGCTCAATTTTGGTAGGTTGAATGTGTCTAGGAATTTTCCCCTTTCTTCTATGTTTTCCGATTCTTTGGCATATGTTAATAGTTGCTTATAGTAGACTCTAATGATCCTTTGAATTTATGTGGTATCACTTGTAATATCTCTTTTTAGTCTCTGATTTTATTTATTTGAGTCTTCACTCTTTTTTCCTTAATTAGTCTGGCGAAAGGTATGTCAATTCTGTTTTTCTTTCAAAAAACCAACTTTCTGTTTGTTGATCTTTTGTATTTTTTGTTTCAATTTTGTTTATATCTACTGTGTTCTTTATTATTTCTTTTCTTCTACTAATTTTGGGTTTGGTTTGCTCTTGTTTTTCTAGTTCTTTAAAATGCCTCATTAGGTTATTTATTTGAAGTTGTTCTGCTTTTTTGATATACACACTGATTGCTATAACTTTCCTCTTAGTATTGGTTTTGCTGTATCCCGTAAGTTTTGGTGTGCTGTGTTTCCATTTCTTTCAAGACATTTTTAAATTTCCTTCTTTTTTACTTCATTGACCCATTGATCATTCAGGAGCATATTATTTAATTTCCATGGGTGTATATAGTTTCCAAAGTTCCTCTGTTATTGATTTCTAGTTTTATTCCATTGTAGTCAGAGAAAATATTTGATATTATTTCAATTTTTTTTTAATTTTTTAAGACTTGTTTTGTGGCCTAACAGAGGATCTATCCTTGAGAATGATTCATGTGCTGAGCAGTGTGTGTATTCTGTAGTTGTTAGGTGAAATGTTCTGTAAATATCTATTAGGTCCATTTGGTCTATAGTGCAGATTAAGTCCAATGTTTCTTTGCTGATTTTCTGTCTGGTGATCTGTCCAATGCTGAAATGGGGGAGTTGAGATATCCAGCTAGTATTTCACTGGGGCCTGTCTCTCTCTTTAGCTTTGATAACATTTGCTTTATATATTTTTGTGCTCCACTATTGGGTGCATGTATGTTTACAATTGTTATATTCTCTTTCTGAATTGACCCATTTACCATTATATAATAACCTTCTTTGTCTCAATATCTATTTTATGTGATATGAGTATAGCTACTTCTCTCCTTTTTTGGTTTCCACTGACATGGAATATCTTTTTCCATCACTTTATTTTCGGTCTGTGTGTGTCTCTATAGGTGAAGTGAATTTCTTGCTGGCAGCATATAGTTAGTTCTTGTTTTGTTTTGTTTTGTTTTTTTTTATAATCCATTCAGCCACTTTGTCTTTTGATTGGAGAGTTCAGTCCATTTATGTTCAATGTTATTATTGATAAGTAAGGATTTGCTACTGCATGTTATTTGATTTCTGGTTATCTTGTGGCTTTCTCTTCCTTCCTTATGTAAAAGTGATTTTCTCTCTGGTAGTGTGTTTTAATTTCTTGCTTTTTATTTTTTCTGTATCTGTTGTAGGTTTTTTCATTTGAGGTTACCATGAGGCTTGCAAAAAATCTTATAACCAATTATTTTAAACTGATGACAATTTAACTTTGATTACAAAAACCAAACAACCAGGCAAAGATAAAGAAAAAAAAAACCCACTTGAACTCCATACCCCCTCCACTTTTTGACTTTTTGTTTTTTTCTACTTATATCTTTTTATGCTATCTATTTCTTAAAAAGTTGTAGTTATTATTTTGGATAGGTTAGCCTTTTAGTCTTCCTGATCAAGATATGACTGGTTTACACACTGCAATTACAGTGATAGAGTATTTTATATTTGTCTGTGTACTTACTGTTACCAGTTACATTTATACCTTCAGTTGATTTCTTATTGTTCGTTAATGTCCTTTTCTTTCAGATTGAAGAACTCCTTTTAGCATTTCTTATAGCACAGGTTTGGTGTCGATGAAATCCCTCAGTTTTTGAATATTTGGAGAGTCTTTATTCCTCCTTCATGTTTGAAGGATATTTTTTCAGGATATAATATTCTTGGATTAATTTTTTTTCAGGAATTTGAATATATCATGCCATTCTCTCCTGTCCTGTAAGGTTTCCACTGAGAAGTCTGCTGCCAGATGTATTGGAGATCCTTTATATATTATTTGTTTCTTTTCTTTTGTGGCTCTTAGGATCCGTTCTTTTTCTGTGACCTTTGGAAGTTTGATTATTAAATGCCTTGAGGTAGTCTTATTTGGGCTAAATCTGCTATGACCGTCTTGTACCTGAATATTGATATCTTTCTCTAGCTTTGGAAAGTTGCCTGTTATTATTTCTTTGAATAAACTTTCTACATCAATTTCTCTCTATACCTCCTCTTTAAGGCCAATAACTCTTAGATTTGCCCTTTTGAAGTTATTTTTTATATCTAGTAATCAGGCTTCCTTTTTGGTTTTATGACTATGCATTTTCATATAGCATATCTTCAAGCTCACTAATTCTTTCTTCTGCTTGATCAATTCTATTAATAGACTCTGATACAGTTTTCAGTTTGTCAATTGTATATTTCAGCTCCAGAATTGTTCTTGATTTTTTTAATTATTTCAATCTGTTCATTAAATTTCTCTGATAGGCTCCTGAATTCCTCCTGTGTGTTGTCTTAAAGTTCACTGAGCTTCCTCAAAACAGCTATTTTAAATTCTCTGTCTGAAAGGTCACACATCTCCATCGCTCTGGGGTTAGTCACTGATGCCTTATTTAGTTCATTTGATGAGGCCATATTTTCTTGGATGTTCTTGATGCTTATGTATGTTTGTCAATGTCTGGGCATTGGAGAGTTAGGTATTTATTCTAATCTTTGTGCAGGGAGTTAGCTACACTTCCAGCAAAAAAATCAGGTCCCTTGGACAGGGGTCATCGCAAAGGATAAGGAAATAATAGAAAATAATAGAATAGAGAAATAAAAGAATACACAGAGACAAAAGTACAGCTTTATAAAGAATAGATTTATAATAGTTGGGGTGTTGGGAGACCCCACAGCATTCCCCTAGAGCTGTGAGGCCATGAGTGAAGTTTCACATAAGTATTTATGGGTGCAGCGATCAGTTGGCAGGGGTATCAGATTTACATAATAACAGGTAGTTCGCTTTAGGTTAAAAGTCTCCCAAAAGGCTTCTAGAGATCCCTTAATTGACTCTATCTACGTGAGCAAACAGTTACAAAATCTTTCTAAGACAAACTTCAAAGTTCTGAGATAAAGCTATCACTTAGCAGAAAAGTTAAGCAGAGATCTAGTGGCTCCATATTTCTTTACCTAGTTATTGTAGATTGAGACAAAACATTGCCCAACACTTTCTATCACCCTGCTATCTACCAAGAAACCTATTTTGCCTTATAATCAACAGAATGGGAAATACAACTCATTTTCCATACTGATGTCTATGAGCTTGGGAACACTGGGCTGGGCACCATGGAGGGGCTGGAAAGAGGCGCAAAGGCAGGGTGAGGTTCATGCTGCAGCAGGAAATGTTTCTGTTGCCTGGACTTCAGGGTACAGTGTATCAACCGTGAGAATGCTTTTCATTTCTTTTTAACCTCTGTAATTCCCTTGGACCATTCTTAAAAGTGTGTCTCCAGGAGAGGTAGCTTCCTTTTCTCACTCTTCTTTGTCCTGCTGTAGGTTTTCACTGGCATTTTCATAGCAGAAATGTGCCTAAAAATCATTGCACTCGACCCCTACCACTACTTTCGCCGAGGCTGGAACATTTTTGACAGCATTGTTGCTGTTCTGAGTTTTGCAGATGTGATGAACTGTCTCTCTGGAAAACAAAAATGGCCATTCTTGCGCTCCTTCAGAGTGGTAAGGCACCTTCTCATTTTACTGCATCACTTAGCTTCCCAAATTTGAAGAGTCTTGAGTGAATTCAATGGCTATCTTGGACTAAACTTTTATTTACCTTAGTTAACCCCAGAACCAAAACTGCATCCCTCCTCCTCTCACCCAGGTTTTTAATAGCCTCAGGAGTCCCAAGTGTGTCTTCTCTCAGCTGAACACTTAACACCCACTCACCCACCCACCCACAGATGACCCTTTAGGCAAGCAGATGCCAAATTCTGTCTCCCAGTATCAGGACTCTGTGCCTTGTTTTGTGCAAGACCCCTCCAAAGCTCTCTTGCCCCGTGGAGCTCTGAAGCAGGCACCTTCACACTGGACTCACTGAGGGGAGTGAGGAATACAGAGCCCAGGGGACAATGGGTGCTGCCAGCAATGCTCTCCCACAATAAGGTCCCTTCTCACTGCTGCCAGGGTCACATTCCTGGTCTATAGTTTTGCCCTCTATCTGCTAATTTGGAGGCATTCTGGCAACCTTTGCAGAGTACCTAAAATGAACTGACATGAGGGAAGGCAGAAGGATGGAAGAAATCACCATCTTCAAGGAGTTTGCAGGACAAGGTGGTATAAGACTGGGCCAGAAGTGACCATAGCACACAGGAGAGTGTGACGGAGCCCAGAAGAGGTATAGATAGAAAACTACAGAAAAATCACATCTAAAAAGGGAATTGGGAAACTTCTAAGATGGGCTTTTGATTTCTTTCAAAGATATTTGCATTTTGGGGTGGGTATGGATAGGATTTCTAAGCCTGTAGAGACACTTTGTTCAGTAACACTGCTCAAATAACTATTGGCACTCAGGTGAGCAAAATTACATTGGCTTTACCATTGCTTACGCTTATCACAGCCATGCTCTGAAGCAAGGAACTTTGTGGCATTGTCTGGATATGAAAATAGAACCACAATTTCTTCCTAGGATTTCTCTAGTTCCTTTTCGAGTAGACAATGACAGTTTTTCTCTTTGGGCATAAGTCTTATTGGCCTGCAATATTTCCATCCCCAAATAGTTGATTCTTAACAGGATTACACTTTGCAGTAAAATCATCAGTTTACATTGAAAATCACGGTAAGAAACAACCTTAAAGCCAGTTCCTGTGTTTTCTCTAAGGTTGTTATTTCCCACAGTCTGTGGAGTTCCATAAATGAAATTACTCTTAGCTGTCTTGAATAGCTGTTTACCTTTTCTCTCCTGGGTACAAAATGTCACATTTCTCTCATCATTGTTAAAAGGTTTAGATTCAAGCTTGTGGCCCGAATTATATAATGCAGGAGTGAGCAAATTTCTTCTGTAAAGGGCCAAATAGTGAATATTTTCAGCCTTATGGGCCTGTTACAACCATTACACTTTGCCATTGTAGCACAAAAGTAGCCACAGACATTGGAAAACCAATGGCTATGTTCTATTAAACCATGGCTATGTTCTATTAAAACTTTATCTATGGACACTGAAATTTGAACTTTCTATGATTTTTCTCATGTCATGAAATATCCTTCTTTTGATTATTTTTCAACCACTTAAAAATGTAAAAACATTCTTATCTTGACCAGGCTATACAAAAACAGGCAATGGGCTAGATTTGGCTTTCAGGCCAGAGTTTGCTAACTTCTGGTATATTATATACAATTGCAAAACATTCATTTTATATAATAATCATGTAGGCTCAATCACTATGCTAGTCCCAAAGTCTTTATCATTAAAAAATATTATAATAAAATATTTCCTCTTTTAAATCAAAAAGTAGATACAGATGAGTATTAGATTGGTACAGGGAGTTGCGGCCTATGCTTAGGATGGATTTGGCCTAGAAAGGAGTTCTGGGAGTCATAAGTGCTGTTTGCTATATAGATGAGCAGATGGAGTTTGTCCTTAACTGGCTTTTCTTCTATTTTTGTTTGTTGTCTGTTTTTACAGCTGAGGGTCTTCAAGTTAGCCAAATCCTGGCCAACTTTAAACACACTAATAAAGATAATCGGCCACTCCATTGGAGCCCTTGGAAACCTGACTGTGGTCCTAGCCATTGTGGTCTTTATTTTCTCAGTAGTTGGCATGCAGCTTTTTGGCTCTAAATTCAAGTCCATAAAGAGTAAAAAATTCTGTGACACTCCTGTCCCCTGTTTACGGCGCTGGCACATGGAGGATTTTTACCACTCCTTCCTGGTGGTATTCCGCATCCTTTGTGGGGAATGGATTGAAAACATGTGGGAATGTATGCAGGAAGCTGAAATACCATTGTGTGTTATTGTCTTTGTGTTGATCATGGTGATAGGAAAACTTGTGGTAAGTTTCTTAGATTTTTTTTTTCCCAAAAAAAAAAAACAAAAAAAAAACATGTCTTTCAAATTCATTAGCTTCTTTTGCAACACTTCACTAGTGAAAATTATTATTGCAAATATAATGCCAAATAAATAATTTAAATATCCATTTGAATTTAGTTTGAGGAAACTATGATAATCATGAAACAAAACCTCCTTGGCACATTCGACCATTTTTCCCATATACACTTTTTAAAAACAAGACATCTTTCCCAGGTTTCTCCAGAGGACATCTCTTTACATATAAAGAGAAGAACCAGCCTAAAATAAAGCCAACACTGAGGAAACTAAAGTAGGAAGATGAAACAAACCTGTCTTCGTGTCACAATTGGTCCCCTGTTCTATTTCCAAACTTCTCGTTATGCTACATTTTCTTATTGTGTAAGCTGGCTTGAGTCTGTTGCTTGCAACTGAAAGCATAGATAGGTATTTATGGAGAGGCTAATTAAGTGAATGCCAGTGAAGATATGAAGAGACAGAAGACACACAAGGATGCTTGAGCACAAGATCTTCAGAATCAAGTTGGGGCTATTGTGAAAATATAATTAACTATCTACACATGATAGCTTTATCCTAAGTACCTAATAAATGGTGTACTTAGTAAATGATATAAAAGTTCAGAATAGCAGGGCATCACCACTGGGAGTGAGGAGAGAGCATTGAGAAAGGATTTGTGGAAGATATTGTAGTTAAGAAAACCACTTTAGAGGCAAGGAGGGCTTAGGCAAATAGACGAAAGCTTGCACGAAGACCCGGAGATGGGAATTCTCATAGTGGAGCTGAGAACTGTGACTAGACCCATTCACACCCACAAGGCACTTCTCCCCAAAGGCTGTTTATTTTTGAGCTGATAAGAGCCACAAACAGAGGAATTTGAAAAGGTAAAGATGATGGATTGGAGGGTAAATGTAAGCAAAAATCCCCGGAAGGAAGCTGTTGGGATGATCTGAATTTAAAGCTCTATGTGCTTCAACAGAAGAGTTGTAGATTTGGTCCAAACCCCTCTGGCTCAGCCCCAATACCTCATTAAGGTTATGGCAACAGAACCTAAAGACATTGCACAGAGTACACCATCTCTCAAATTGTGCAAACAGGAGAGGACTGTACAATAGCCTCGGATATTAGGTTCATATACCTATGGGCAATTCTGGTAAAAATACAAGCTCATGATCCAGCTGATTCCCAAGGAATGCACACTCTTAATTTTGCCCCATGATTACCCTGCTCTGCTTTACCCTGGCCAGGGTCTACACATACATGTTTTTTATACGTATGTAAACTGGATTTGGCTATTCACACCCTTTAACTTCAAATTTTTTTGTTCTATCTTACTGTCTCTATTCCTTCCTCAATCTTCTTTTCTTTCACTTATTTTAAAGATTAACTTTCTTGGGAGACAGCAGAACATAGAACTCTCATTTGATTCTGCTTTTAATCTTGGGGAAAAGTTGTTCTGGAAACACACTGTATCCTTTCCTTTGCTAAATTTTCCATTCTCCTTTGTTACCCAATCCATTCCCAGGTGCTCAACCTCTTCATTGCCTTACTGCTCAATTCCTTTAGCAATGAGGAGAGAGATGGAAACTTAGAAGGAGAAGCCAGGAAAACTAAAGTCCAGTTGGCCCTGCTTCGGTTCCGCCAGGCTTTTTGTTTTGTAATACACACTCTTGAGCATTTCTGTCAAAAGTGGTGCAGGAGGAAAAACTTACCAAAGCAAGAAGTGACAGGAGGTCCTGCTGCAGACAGCAAAGACATCATTCCCCTGGTCACAGAGATGAAAAGGGGACCAGAAACCCAGGAGGCATTTGGCATACTAACCTCTACACCAAAGACCTTGGGCATTGGGTATGATCGGACTTGGCTGGCCCCACTTGCAGAGGAAGAAGATGATGTTGAGTCTCCTGATGAAGAATATGCACAGCCCATCACACAACCTGAGGCTGAAAGACAGGTATGAAGGTTCACACATGGACTTAGAGATCATACAAAGCTAAAGTTACCACAGGGCAGAGGTTGCCTGCCCCGTTCTGAGCACTATGCTGGGATAATACGGATATAAGATGTGGTGGCTGCTCTTTGGTACCCATATGCACATCCCAGGGCAGGTTATAATTATGGTCCTGCATATGTGGGATGGATGAGAGGTGTCAGAAGAGTTCAGAGGGGAGCAAGATCAGAATGGGCTGAGGGGACAGGAGAAGAAAGTACCTTTGGTTGAAATGTAAAAGAATTTAGAGTTTGGATTGGCTGAAAAGTGACAAAGAGGGTATGGAAGGTGAAGTGAATAGCATGGTAAAAGAGACAGTGGTAGGAACAAACTCAGTCTCTGCAGGGACCAGTCTCATGGGTAAGGGGCGGTGAGAGTTGAGGGCTGTTGGGGGACTGTGAGGGCAATGGATGTTGTCTTAGCCTGTTTGAGCTGCTATAATAAACTACCACAGATTGGGTAGCTTCTAAACAATGGAAATTCATTTTTCACACTTCTGGAGGCTAGGAAGTTCAAGATCAAGGTCCTGAAGATTTGATGTCTTGTGAGGGCCCACTTCCTGGTTCATAGATGGCGTCTTCTCACTGTGTCTTCACATAGTGGAAGGGGCAAACAAGCTCCCTTGGGTCCCCTTTATAAGGACACTAATCTCACTCATGAGGGCTCTACTTTATGACCTAATCACCTCCCAAGGGCCCCACCTCTTAATATTATCACCTTGGGGGTTAGGATTTCAACATATAAATTTGGGGGGCACACAAACATTCAGACCATAACAGATGCATTAAATAAATAACCTTCATTCTGGATGCAACAGCGGCTGTGTGTATATTTCTGAATTTTCCACATAGGTGAAACATACTGCATTCCCACCAGGAACGAATTGCTCCACATCCTTGCCAATGTCTGGTGTTGTCAACCTCTTTAATTTTAATCATTCTGGTGGGTTTGTCTATTGCCCATTTTTATTGAGGGATTTGTCTTCTTACTATTCAGTTGTAAGAGATTATTACATATTTTGAATACAAGTCCCTTGTCTGATATGTATATTGCCATATTTTCTTTTAGTCTTTGAGACAGAATTTCACTCTGTCACCTGGGCTAGAGTGCAGTTGTCACAGCTCACTGCAACCAACCTCAAACTCCTGGGCTCAAGTGATCCTCCTGCCTCCTGCAGGCATATGTCACCATGCCCGCCTGATTTTTCTATTTTTTGTAGAGATGGGAGTCTCACTCTTGTTCAGTCTGGTCTCAAACTCCTGGCCTCAAGCAATCCTCCCACCATGGCCTCCTAAAGTGCTAGGATTATAGTCATGAGCCACCACACCTGGCTTATTTTCTTAACGGTATCTTTCAATGAGAATAAATTTTTCATTTTGATGATGTAAAAACAATTTATCAAAATTCCTCTTATGGTTCACATGTTTTGTTTCCATTCTAAGAGATTTTTGTATACCCTAAAGTTGCAGAAATTTTCTCATTTTTTTTTTTTTTTTAGATTTTATAGGTTTAACTCTCAGGTTCAAGTCCATGATCCATTTCAATTTAATTTTTTATTTAAGTGGATTTAGGGGGTACAAGTAGACTATTGTTACATGGATAAATTGCATAGTGGGGAAGTCTAGGCTTTTAATTTACCCTTCACCTGAATAGTGTACATTGTACCCAATAGGTAATTTCCCATCCAGCATCCCTCTTTCACCTCTCCTTTCTGAGTCTCCAGTATCTATTAGGACACTCTGTATGACCATGTATAACCATTGCTTAGCTCCCACCTATAAGTGACAACATGAGGTATAGTCACAACAGAGACTGTATGACCTGCAAAGCCTAAAATATTTACTAGCAGGCCCTTTAAGGGAAAAGTTTGTTGACCCTTGGCTTAGATTATTAATCTAAGCCCTTTTTTCTTTTCTATTGTGAACACTTGAAGCTATACATTTCTCTTTAAGCACTGCTTTGGCTTCATTCCACTAATTTTTCTATGCTGTCTTCCTTTTCATTTGGTTAAAAATATTTTCTAATTTCTCTCATGATTTCTACTTGTTTTTTAGTAACTTAATTTCTCAAATGGAAGTTATTTCTACTTTTGCCCATCAGTTATTTATAAGGGTGTTTTTTAATGTTTTTTGTTTTAAATTCTATGTTGTCTGGTATTACTATAGTTACTCTAGCTTTCTTATGGTTGCTGTTTGCATAATATATCTTTTTCCAATCTTTTACTTTCAATTTATTGTATCTTTGAATCAAAATGTGTCTCCTATAGACAGTATATGATTGGATCTTGTTTTTTTATTGAGTCTAACAATCTCTGCCTTCTGATTGGATTGTTTAACCCATTTATATTTAATGCTATTATTGATATAGTTGATATCCTTCTGATATTTGACTTTTTGTTTTTTGTGTCTCATGTTTTTTCCTTTATTCTTTCTTTACTACTTTATTGCATTAAGTTGAATAATTCTAGTATAACATTTTAATACCTTCAATAACTTTTTTGCAATTTTTAAAAATTGTGACCTAACATATACATCTAACTCATCAGATTCTATTTCAAATTTATATTAATTCTAGTGGGATATAGAAACATTACTCATATATAGCTCTATTCATTCTCTCCTCTTTTTGTATATATATTTTTGGGGGGTGTCTCCTATGTGAGATATTTGTTGCTGGGGCCACCTTTCTGTTTCAGCTCTGGAAGTCTTCCCAAGAGACTTCCTAAGGTTTAGATGACAAATAGATACATAGATAATTTAAAATATTAGCCCACATACTCCAGAAGGAATGTACAGAAATGGTCATAGTAGCATTATTTTCAATAGCTAAACATTAGGAAAAAATTTCAATCTCCAACAATATAAGAATGGATAAAATGGTAGTCACATTGGTGAATACTATACAGCAAAAAAAATGAACTGTTCTACAAACACCAGCATGAATAAATCTCAAAAAAGTGTTGAGAGAAAAAGCAAGTTTCTGAGTGATACATAGAGTAAACCATTTATACAAAGTCTGTACATATGCAAAACAATACTGTATCTTGTTTAGAGAAAGACAGCATAATAGTAGCTAGAGGGTACTAAGGGGAATGGGGCTAGGGGTAGCACAGGAATTGACAGGGGACATGAGGGCTAGTGCATTGGGATCCCTCTCCGCACATTCGGGTGCTGGATCCGGTGACTCTGGGATCTACCTAGAAGGGCAGCCTGGGCTGGGGACTCAGTGGGGGCGGGGAGTCACTGCCACTGCTAAGGCTCCTCCCAGCGTGTTGCACACACCTGGGTTTCCACTGCATGCCTGCTGGGAAGGCGCTAGGAAGCTGGCACCTGTCTGACTAAGGCTCTGCCTCCACCGTCCTTCTCTGTCCTCCTCTGTTCACTGTCCGGCATGGCATGCTGCGTGGGGTCCAAGCAGCTGCTGCTGCTACTGTTGCCACTGGGTGAGCGCCCATCTCCTCCCCCAACCCTGGCCTCTTTGTCCCTGTTCCTCTGGGACAGGGTGGGAGCACAAGAGAGTGACTCTGGGGAAAGCCAGATGCATGCAGGGGTGCTGGGGAGAGGCCTGTGCTCGGGGTGTGGGGACACGTGGCAACCTAACCCGCTGTGCGGCAAGCATCCCGCCTTTGGGTCCAGCAGAGCCACCCCCGACCCAAGTCCAGCCTTGGTACCTCTGCGCCAGGAACTTTCCCCTATTGTTTCCCTTCTCCCAATTGTGTACCCAGCCTTCCACCCTCAGTCCTGGGGCCTCAGGACTGTTTGCTCAAATCATCAGTGTCTCGCATCTGCTGTTCCACCTCCGACTGCCCCTTCCCCGCTTGGGTTATGAGGAGGTTGGGTCACTTTATGGCATGTGGTGTGGGGAACGGAATCTGGTAAAGGTTTAAAGCAGGAGATCTTGGAGCTGCGATGCGCTGATTTGAGGGTGGAGACAGGGTAAGGGTGCTCCTGGCAAGGAAGACAGGTAAGCACTTAGAGGCAGGTCCAAGACCTCAGGCGACATTAGGTGCTGTTAGAGACCTCTCTGAATCCACACCCTGGCAGCCAGGCCTAAACAGGCTCTCCAGTGGCCAGAGCTCTTGCTCAGAATCCCTTTGGCTTGGCTGGTGGCGGTGGAGGGGCCGGGGGAAGCCAGAGTTCAGATGGGGCAAGATGAGTTAGACCCTAGGGAGCATCAGGAAAGACTGAGGCGAGAAGACACTCGATGCAGGGGGCAGGAGGGGGGCGCACGAGGTTGAACAGGAGGGAGAAGCAGAATCCTATAGACCCACCCAAAGGGTCTCCGTTAGGGGAGGTGGAGGAGAGGAGCGACGGCAAGGCCAGGCTTCCCAGCGTGTCAAGAGGAGAGGACAAGGAGTTGCCGCTGTCCTCCATGCCACGTCTGAGAAGTCTCCAGGCCCCCAGAAAGCCTGTTTCCCCCATCAGGTAGGGCCCGTGAGGGTGGAAGAAGTCCCGTGGACCCCTCTGGGTGTGTGTGGCCATTCTGGCGATAGAAGTGGTTCCGGGAAGGCCGGCTTTGGCCTCAATGCGCCCCCTCCATCCCTGCCGTGTTGCAGAGAGCCCCAGAGACCAGGCCTGCTCATCCTCGCGACGGAGAGCCGGTCAGCGCCAGTCAGCCACGTGTTTGGGCCACACTCCGCGTCCCTCGAGTTTTGAGCGCCCCCCACGTTCCGAGAGTGTGGCGGGGGCGTGGTGGGGGTGAAGTGTGCCCGCAGTGGGCACAGAGCACTGCAGCCTGCCCGCCTCCACGTGGGTCTGCGAGGCGGGCGGGAGGGAACCGATGCGCCGACGCGGCCCAGGCGTGCACGGCGGCCGCGCGGTGCCAGAGGCTGCGCACCGAGTATGTGGCGCAGCGCCTGGGGCTGCGGCGCCGGGGACCTGCCCTCGCGCCCGCTGCTGCCACGCCGGCTCCCGCTCAGGCGCTGCTTTCCTGTCTGTGCTCGGGCCCGCGTGCGCC
Organism: Lemur catta; assembly: GCF_020740605.2. NCBI lineage: Eukaryota > Metazoa > Chordata > Mammalia > Primates > Lemuridae > Lemur > Lemur catta. Next base: position 143,832,533 of record NC_059128.1, read on the forward strand.
TTCCGGGACCGGCCCAGCGCACCCCTCCCGCCTCCAGCCCCTAGACGCCTGTGAGCGCAGCCGGGTCTCGGAATATTTTTGTTATACATATTATATCTATATATGTTAAAAGCCCAACAATACATTTGTGTCATTATTGCTTTATATAATTAGATATCTACTAAAGAAGCTAAGAAAAGAAAGGAAAGCAAGTATATATTTAAAAGTTTATTTTACTAATCTTGGTTACCAGTTTTGGCACTCGTCATTTGTTCCTGTGAACTTGAGTTACCTTCAGGTGTCATTTCCTTATTCCAATTCAACATTGCTCCCACCCACTTCCTTTGTGTTATCATCAAATATATTTTATTTCTATATGTTACATGCCCAAGAATACAATTTAAACATATTATTTTACACAATTGTTTTTGAAATCAGCTAAGAGAAAAAGGGAAAAGAAATATACAATTTTACCATCTTTTACAGTTACATTATTACCTTTACCTATGTTCTTTGTGTGTGTGTGTGCGCGCGCGCGTGCGTGTGTGTTTATTACTATTTAAGGTCAATTGCTTTCAGCCTGAAGTATCTTCTTTAGTATTTCTTATAAGGTGGGTGAGCTAGCAAAGAATTTACTGTTTTTGTTTATTTCACCTTCATTTTCAAAAGATAGTTTTGCTTAATATAAAAATCTTGGTTCACAGTTATTTTTTCTTTTAGCAGTTTGAATATATCATCCCGCTGTGTTTTGGCCTCCATTATTTCTGATGAGAAGTCAGTGTTAATTTGTTGGTGTCGTCTTGTATATATGATGGGCCAATTTTCTCTTACTGCTTTCAAGATTTTTGTCTTTGTCTTTGCCTTTTCACACTTTCACTATGATGTGTCTAGGTGTGTACCTCTTTGAGTTTTTCCTTTTTGGAATTCATTGCGCTTCTTAGATATGTAATGCTGTGGTTTAAATGTATCCCCCAAAGTTCATGTGTTAGAAACTTAATCCCCAGTGCAATAATGTTGAGAGGTGGGGCCTTTCAGAGATCATGAGGTCATAAGGGCTCTGCTCTTCTGAATGGATTAATGCCATTAGTGCAGGAGTGGGTTCCTGATAAAAGGATGAGTTTGGCCTCCTCCTTTCTTTCCTGTCTTACCATGTGATGCCTTCTGCTGTGTTATAATACAGCAATAAGGCCTTCACAATATGCTAGCCCCTCAACCTTGGACTTCCCAGCTTTCAGAACTGTCGGAGATAAATCTCTGTTCTTTATAAATTTATAGCACCATCAAAATTGACTAAGACATGTGGATTAATGTTTTTAATCAAATTTGGGGAGTTTTCAGCTATTATTTATTTAAATACTTTTTCTGCTTGTTTCCTGTCTCCTCCATTTCTCTTTAGTGTGCTCAATGGAGTCCCACATTCCTCTGAGGCTCTTTTCATTTTTCTTTCTTCTTTTTTCTCTGTACTCTTTGGATGGCATAATCTCCACTGGTTCATCTTTAAGTTCACTGGTTCTTTCCTCTACCACTTCAAATGTACTGTTGGTTTCTCCAGTAAAGTTTTCATTTCAGTTATAATGATTTGCAACTCCAGAGTTTCTATTTGGATCTTTTTCATATATAACTCCTACCTCTTTTTTTATATTCTGTATTTGATTAAACATTGTCATCATAGCATGGTGTGTTTTAATTCTTTAAACATATTTATAATGGCTGCTTTACATTCTTTGTCTGTTAACTCTGATATCTTGGCTCTTTCACATGCAGTTTCTTATTACCTGATTTTTTCCTAGGTATGAATCACATTTTCCTATTTTTTGCATGTTTCATAATTTTTGTTAATGTTAGACATTTTAAGTAATATATTGTAGACACTCTAGAACTGAGTCATCTTTATCCTTTCTGGGGCATGTTTATTAAATAGTGACTTGGCGAGACTATTTTAGTGACATCTACTCTCTCTCCAACCCACCCCCTCCACACACATACAATGTGAAATCTTTGGTGTCACTACTCAGAGTACAGCCTTGGATGTGCACACAGTCAGTCTAGGATGATTGTTGTTTTAGCAGAGCTCTATTTGACTGTCTCTTTCTATGATCTCTCTTAAGCCATCTGCCTCATTTGGTATTACACTCAGATTTTAAGCTCAACTAATTGCTGGATAATTGCTCTATTTTCTTTGACAACCTATCAGGCATAAATTGCTCAACAGTCTGATTCAATTAAATTCAGGAAGGGGTAGCTTTTAATGCCAGACCTTGAGATTTGTTTTGACCCCAGGGGGATTCTTTTTAGCTGTCTCTTTTTATGATTCTCTGCAGTGAACTTGCTGGCCTATGCCTTTAATGAAGAAGAGCTACCAGCCTCTTCTTATTTGCTTACTATCACACTGTCCATTGTTTTCAAGAACACCCTTAGGCTTGAACTTCCCCCACACTGTGTTTTAAATAAAGTCAGTTCTTTCCGGCACAGCTCTAGAGCTCTTTTTTCTTAGGAATTGCTTCCCAGCCTGGGCAAAATATCTTAGCCACTATTGCAGGTACTCAACAGGGGCAATAGCCTCTCATCTTCTCAGCTTCTCTGTTCTTGTAGCCTCCTGTAGTCCTACAAGTAAGCTTGAGTGAGGATGCTCAGGGCTCCACTATTCTCAGGCTGCCGCTTGTGGGATGGAGTATCTGTCCTATGAGTTGGGGCTGGATGGGGAAAAGGAGTAAACTTTTTGGCCACACTTACCAAGAATTTAGACTCTTCAACTCAGAGGTGGAGGAGATGAGAAACACTGGTGGCCTGCAGGTCCTGATAAGATACTGTATCCCTTGGTTGGGAGCTGAGCCCCATCTTTTTGGCCTCCTCTGCCTAGAGTGGAACTTCTAAAAAACTGGGCTGGGCGTGAGGAGGGAGAGAGTAGGTCATGGCTTAGATGCCATAGACTTCTGCTGTTCTTACTGAATTTTAGTATATTTTCTTAAACAAATGTTTCATCATTTGATGTATACCCTCAGGACAATTTTTAGAGACTTTAAATGATATTTTAATAGTTTTCACCACTTATTCTTATTTCCCCGGGGAGAATATCTATAGAGATTTTCATGTTGTCATCCAGGAAGTGAAACTCTATATATTAATTATCTTTTTTATTAAATTCTAAACATTAATTTTGAAGACTTTTTCAGTTTATGATATTGCTTTCATCTTTTGCTCCAGTAAATTCACCTCCTAGTTATTCCTTTTTGGAAGGCTACTGATTTTATGTTTGTTTCCTCATATATTTTGGATGTTAGTTTAAAAGCTCATCTTTAGTGGGAGGATCTGTCACTCTCTTTGCAGTCTGAGTTCTGTGATTGTCTCTAATAAACCCTTCTGGGGCATACATTTCATTTCTCATATTGCAACTTGGAATTCTTGTCTAATAGTAATACTGGGAATATTGCAGATTTGGACACTGAACCAGTGGGTACCTTTGCCCTGGTCCTGTTTTTGAGGCTGTACCTCCTCCTACCTCCCTAGGTATGCAGCTTTGTATAATTGTAATTATAAGCATTTGCCTTTTTTCATTTTCTCTATTAAATGCAAAAACTTTACCCCAGCCCACGGTTTCAAACCTTAAACGTAGCTCTGGTTCCCTTCCTCACATAGGGCACTTTTAGGTACCATTACCTGCTACTTGCTTTAAAGTGTTACTACTTTATATTTCTGTTCTGTGTCTAGTCCATAGATATGTTTACCTCTTTTTCTGTGTGTGTTTCTGTGTATATTTGTGTGTGTATTTTTTGTAAGTTTATTACATGTATTCAAAGTGGAAAAATGTTCTTAAATCATGAACTTACAATGTCAGGGTCTCAGGAATGCTCACATAGATGTTAGGATGAAGCCCTCACCTAAAATGTGACTTCATGCATCCATCTTAGATATCCCTGCCAGGTTATCAGACCAAATTTATTTGTTAGTTTTATGTAGTGATATATTTTCATATTTTTATTTATGCCTTTTGGTTTCCTATTTTACTAAGCAAACCCTCCATGGGTTTACTTAGTATTTCAAATGATAAAAAAATCATGTTTCAAAAATTTTTAACATTTTTACTCATTTATTTCTATATCAAAATATCAGATGATTATAGATTTTATTTTTACTATATTATGGCATTACCTATCAGTACCATTTATTAAGAAATTTATTATTTAGCCATTGAGTTGAAAGGACACACCTTAAAATATATTAAATTCCCATATAAGTTTCATCTTTGAATTATTTGCTGAGTTTTGTACCAGAACCATACTGTTTTGATTATATAACTTTGCAGTAAGTTTCAATATCTTTTTCCTCAAGTAGTTTTCCCAGAATTATTTTATGCTGAGTTTTTCCTAGTGCAGATTTTATAAAGAAAAGAAAAAGTAATACTGTTGCAGACTATGCGCATGACAAACAGAAAACCAAATAAAATTCAAACTTGTTTCATCTCAAGTGAGATATCCAGGAGGAATATTAATTTTATTCTGGGCTTCTCTGTGTCAGGCCTATGAACTCCATCAGGAGACCAAGAAGCCCACCAGCCCAGGAGTTCAAAGTGTGGAAATTGACGTGTTCTCTGTAGACGATACTTGTCTGGCTATACAGAATCCCCGAAAGGTAATTTTCCTAGGCTGTTGTCAGAAGAAACATGTGGCTCATCTGCACACCTTCTCCAGGATAGCCATTATGGAAAAATATCAGCATCGACGCTGACAAAATTGCCAGAATTAAATCTTAAGCAAAGGTCTAGGCCAGGTTTCTCAACTTTACTACAATGATAGGACAGTAAATTGTTGTAGTGGGCTTTTCTGTGAATTGTAAGATGTATAGCAGCATCCTTAGCCTCTACTCACTAGATGCCAGTAGCATTCCCCCAGTTATGATAATCAAAAATGTCTTTAGACATTTCCAGTATGTCTCCTAGAGGGCAACAACCAATGAGAGCCACTGGTGTAGGCTTATTATTCCAGGTGTTGAGATAGCTAAAAAATTATAGTATCTGTAAAGTAGCCTTTCCCTAATTAGGGTTAGACAGCCTATCAGGGTTATGATTTTTAGGAAGAAATGAGTTAAGGAACTGTGTTGTCATATGCCTTGCTGTTCCTCAGCCAAGGAGAATATGAAGTCAGGCTGGTCATAGCACTTAGAAAGGGACCCAACAGGTGGGGCGCTTTCTTGATACCTCTCATACCTAGAAGCCTTTGCCTAGTTGGTTTCTTCCCTAACAAATCAGACAATAAGGAATTAGGTACTACCACGGTGAGAGAGAGTCTTAATAAACAACACCCCCTTTCTTTGTTCTGATATACAGAAGTCTGATGCTACCAGTATGCTATCAGAATGCAGCACCATTGATCTGCAGGGTACATTTGGACGGTTACCTCAAATGGTTCCCAAAAAGGAACCAGAGAGATGTTTCCCCAAAGGTAAGTGGTAGTGTTCCTGCATCCAGTTCACAGAGTCTTTGCATGGGATTTCAGTTCTTCTTTGAAGCTCTGGGATTATGGTAAATGCCTCTTTCCACTTCTACTGGGGACAAAAGCAAGAGAGAGCACCCGTAGATTCTTGGGGCCATTGTCAGATTGAGGCAGAGAGGATTTCAGGAAATTGTTGCTTTAAGTGGGCTCTACTCATGGAGCCCAACAAGCAGGGTGAACATTCTAGAAAACTTTCCTAGAAAGCCCACTAAGCCAACATGTCTGCCACATGTATTTGAGGTCATAGACCAAGAGAGGAGAGTTTGGCTGTTGTAATCAGGATCTCCAGCTCAGGAACCAGACTGCCTGGGCTCAAATTCTGGCCTCTCCACTTACAAGATGTGAGACTTGTTCAATTTAGTTAACCTCCCTGCACCTCATTTATAAAATGAGGATAATAATAGCATCTATGGCAAAGAGTTTTGTGGGTATTAAATGAGTTAATAGAAATCACTTAGAAGAGTATTTGGCACATAATAAGCAATACATGTACCCTTTCCTAATTCCTTGAGTGAATGCGGTAGCTTCTTCCTATGGGCCTTCATTATTTCTTATATTCATGATGGGAAATTTATTTGTACCTGTCTCCCCATGAGGTCCTTAAAAACAAAGGCAGTGACTTCATCAGCACTGTATCTCTGGTGGGGGAATAGAAGCTGACCTAGGTAATGGGTTCAACAAATATTCATAAATAAATAAGTGACTTAGCAAATTAATGAATGAATCTAAAAATTAAAAATTTCGTTTTAAAGTTTAGGACTAACCTAGGCCAAGAAAGAACAATTCAGCTGGTCTAGGCTGGGTATCTCAGCTGATCTTGGTTGGCTTTATTCATATTTGTGGCGTTGCATGAGAGTCAGCTGATACAGCCTGGGCTCAACTGGGCAGCTTGGCTCTGCTCTGTGTGACTGTTGTCCTCCGCCCAGGACCAATGGGCTAGCATGAATATGCCTTTTTTATAGATATGGTGCAAGACAGCAAGTGAAACATGCAAGGATTTTAGAGCCCTGGGCTCAGAACTGGCACACTGTGACTTCCACTCTACTCTACTGGCCAAAGCAAGTCACACGGCTGAGCCCAGATTTAAGGGATTAGAAAGACACTCTACTTCTCCCATTAAAGAGATGTCATAGCAAGGGGCGTGAACACAGGGAGGGGCAAAGAGTTGGAGCTATTAGGGCAATTGACTACAGACACTAATGATGTTGCCACCACTGATTCCTTTCAGGCCTGGGTTGCTGCTTTCCATGTTGTAGCATGGACAAGAGAAAGACCCGCTGCATCACTTGGTGGAAACTGCGGAAAACCTGCTACCAAATTGTGAATCACAGTTGGTTTGAGAGCTTTATTATCTTTGTGATTCTGCTGAGCAGTGGGGCACTGGTAAATCCTCATGGTCTCGTAAGGATGTTGGGCATCAGGGCAGCTGGGGGAGCCGCGTTCTGATTTGGCCCCCGCCCCCCAGGGGGATGTGAATGTGCAAGGCCAGGCAGAAGTGGGATCTTCCCTGATGCTTCCCTCAGGGGGTGGGAGTTTGCGTGACTTCTAGAGTCGTACTCAACTGGGAAACCCCCAAGCCAAAGATGCATGGTCTGTGTGGAAGAGTAACCCAACCCAGAGCCTTACAGTGGCCTCTAGAGTCTGGCCCTTGAGCCCAGGCCCATTCATCTACCCCTCATTCTAGCAGGATTTCTAGATGTCTTCATTATATCCTACATATTTCCTCCTCTGGGTAGCAATGCTCCTACACTCTGCTTTTTCCTGAAGATCATAGTGCTACATTTTAAAACAAAATATTAGGGGATACAGATACAGGGGCCAGATTAGGATATGATAAGTTGCTTTGGTATTTTCCATCACTCATGATCCCTTGAGAGAAAAGACAGTGAGATACTTCTGTATGTGTATGGTCCTTCCAGATCAAGGTGTGGTGTGAGTCCCAGTGAAGTTTGGAAATAACTCTGAACCCATCAGTTTCCACAGCCATAGAGCCATCAGTTCCTTTCTGCCCTCTCTCCACACCTTCTGGTCCTCTTTGCCCCATTTCCTCTCCCCCTCTTGGAGAATAGTATCTTCCCTTTTATTACCTACATATTTTCCCCCTCCCTTTTCCTCTCCCTTCTATCTTGTGTCTTCCCTTATAATGGTCATAAGTAGTATGGAACTAAACTCTCTTACTATTTGCTATGTCAAATGAATGGAGTCCTATGTTCCCCCTTATTATTTAGAGTGACAGAACATTTCATAAAATGTCACTAGGAAATGGAAAGGTCAAAGAGATGCTTTGCTCCTGCTCCCCATGCCTTCTGGTTAGTGCTTTACACCTGTGTGATCTCTCGGTGAAAGTGCCAGACCCACCGGGGACTGTGATCAACATACAGCCCCATTTATCTACTTACTGCAATGTAAATTGTTCTTCAAACAAAAAGCAAATTTCTCTAAAAGCATTCCAGGGAGCTCCCTTGATTAACTTTTATTGCTGGTCTTGGGTCTAGGGTGACCTATAGTCTTCTAGTGATTACATTATCACTGGCTGTCTGCTCTTACTCAAGTGGTAGGGTTTCTTTCATTTATTCCACAAATGGTACTTGTGCTAGTCAGTGGGAAAGCAGTGACAGTGTCAAAAGGCCATAGACAAATGCCCCACGGTGCCATAAAGAGAAAATTTATAGTCAGAGATGTGGCAGAGGACACACAATCCTATTTCTCATCTGCCTTCAGAAAGGCAAGCGTAGGCTGGGCAGAGTAAGACTGACCACACAATACAGGAGAGGGACCCAGCCCCCATACCTGTTTGTAGAGAAATGAGAACAAGAGACATCTAGTCTTTGCCACTCCATGTGGTCTATGGACCAGCAGCATCAGCATCACCAGGAAGCTTGTTAGAAATGCAGTCTTACATGGTAACAAGTTCCCTAGGTGATTTGGGCCTCATTAGAGTTTGAGAAGCTCTGGTCTAGGCAACTCTGCAATAATGAGAGATTCCTGGATGATAAAATGGCCTAGCTATTATATAATGCAGAATCTTCTGAAGCTCAGTTGCTGGTATCAAGCTGGTCATCCACTGAGCTAACGCAGACCTGCTGAGCCAGCTTACTGTTAAGCTTCCAAAGTGAGGGAGGAAATTAACTTCTAATACCACTCCAATCTGTCTTTCCTTAAGAGGCAAACAAACTTTCAAGTCCCTGGCCTCCAGGAGCTTGGGGTCCAGTAGGAAAGACAGATGGAGCAATTATAGACCAGCAATTATAGACCAAGATAGATGAGGCAATTAAATGATACACTCAGGGAAACAGTGGGTCACATGGGGGCCTATAACTGGGCACCTAACCCAGTCTTCAGTTAGATTTCCTACAGCAAACATCAGTGAAGCTGAGATCTTAAGGCTGAAGAGGAGCCAACAGGGCAGAGAAGGAGATGGAGGGCCTTCTCCAGCCAAAAACCCACTTGACAGTTGGAAGTGGTATCGTTTTACTTTTTTGCATTTTTCCCCCCAGGGATGTGGGGCTGTGGGCTTACCTTAGTCCCTGACAGCAGGGCTGATATCTTTCTGGCCTTCAGTGTTGGCCTAAATGTTATGGGCAGGTTTAGTACCAGGCCTTCTCCCTTCCTTTCATCCTCAGAAACCCTGTACAGGCCAAAAGGACAGATTATACCCTAGTCATATAGACACTGCAGAATCACATACACTTTGGGTGAGGTCAATGTTTGGATATAGCATGAAAAAGAGTCTCTCTGAAAGCCAGGATGTCTCTTTTTCATAATCACACTTAATGAATCTTTAATATTCAAAGTAATTTACACGCGGTGCTCTAGCCCAGGGCTTCCCAGATTTTGTGTGTCATGGTGTGCATGCAAAATGTTAGTATCTGTAGGGAATGCCGGGGTAAAGGGAGGAGGCTGTCTGCGGTGGGAGATGATGGGCCTCAGGGCTGGCAGAATCTGGAGTGCAGACTAAGGCATTTGGGCTCAATGTTGTGAGTAATGGAGAGGCTCTGAATAGAGCCACTGCCATAGCTGGGGGGATGAAGGAGAGACTGAGGAACTATTGTGGTGACAGAAGTATAGAAATAGGATTTTCCTTCTTCCATTTTCACTTACTCAAGGAATTGGTTTCATTGGAAAAGTTCCGTCTTCATACCTTTTGAACAAAACCAGATCACCAAGAGAGATACTAGTTTTTATTCACACAAAGAAGAAAGGTAAAAAATAAAGTGAGCAGTGAGTTTTTTGTAAATATTCAACCTGGCCTATAGCTATATTTTACCATTTCAGGTATTTGAAGATGTTAACCTTAATAATCAACCCAAAATCCGAGAACTACTAGATTATACTGACAATATTTTCACATATATTTTTATCCTGGAGATGGGTCTGAAATGGGTGGCCTTTGGATTTAGAAAGTATTTCACCAGTGCCTGGTGCTGGCTCGACTTCATCATTGTGATCGTAAGTTTATCATTGCTGTCTCCATGCAGACCAGGGTGAGGGATGGGGAGGAGGGTTATACAAAAGCTGCTTTTCCTGTGTGTCTCAGATGAATGCCTGTCCAAAATATTTTTGCTGTTATCATTGTTCCTTCACAGTACTGGTAAGTAGTCGCCGTTTTTCCATCAGCAGCCCACCCTTCCTGGGTCCTACCTCTCATACACTGCACTTTACGCGCTCACCACCCAACCTTTCCCACGATGGCACACCTCCACTTCTCTCCACAAGCACTTGTATCTCATGTGTACCCAGAAGAACTTTCAACATCCTCAATATTTCCTTCTCCTTCCAGCTTTCCATTTCTTTTCAAGACTTCTCAAAGCAGGTCAGCAGCCAACAGACCAGGCTGGTCCCCACCTTGATTGCCAAGCAACATAAGGGGATTGTTCACATACATTCTCTCATTTAATGTGCACAACAATGTTCTGAGCTAAGCAGCATTATACAATACCTACCGCACTGAAGAGGAAGAAACCTGAAGCTCAGAGAATTAGCAACTTGTTTCAGGTCATAGAGCAGAGAAGTGGTGAAACTGGGATTTACACCCCTGTCTGTATGATGCTAAAGGCAATAACAGTAATAATGGCCCACAGTTATTGAGTGTTTTCTCTGTACCAGGTACTCCGCCCTATGTTCCATGTGCATTCTCTCTTTTAGTTATCACAGTCACTCTTTGTGGTAGGAACTATTATTTTTCCCATATTTAGAGGAGGAAAGTAAGTCATAGGGAAGCTAAGAAACATGTTCAGATATGCCCAGCTAGAAGTGATGTAGATGAGATTCAAACCTAGTAAATCTCACTCCAAAGCCCTTGATTTTAACACTTACATCCCTTCTATCATGATATAACTAGTTAGATTTTGTCCCCACTATTTAAGAATGTAGATAAGACAAATACATGTGTATAAGCCATGTGGTCAGCAAACCCCACCAGAGAACCATGGTGGTGTTGGTGGACACAAATAAGCCATGTGGTTCAGACATTTTAGAAAGGCATCAGTGCCATAGGAGCTCCAACAGAACTCAAAGGTGGACATAAGCTCATTCACATTCTTGTCAGTCCTATCCATTTCCAGAGTGCAAATATGATAACTCTGCACCCAGTATAAACCATGTGAACAGATAGTTGTTATCTCCATTACGGGGACCTGTGATTTACTAGATACAAGCCCTACACTTAGGAGACTGGGTCCTAAAGCTAACATGTCTGCTCTCTTTTTGTGTAAACTCAAACAAAGCATTTTCCTTCTTTTGACATCAATTTTCTCATGGATAAAAATGAGGGCATGGCCAAATTGCTGAATGCAATATAGAAAAAATAAATCTAGCAATAAACATTAAAAATGTCAAAATAGTAGCTTAAAACCATACTGTCAAAAAAGGGCACCAGGCCCAAATGGTTTTATAGACAAGTTTTACCAAACTTCCAAGGAGCAGTTAACCCCAACCTTATTAAAATTGTTACAAGGAATGGAAAAACAGTGAAAGCTTGAAAATTGTATTTAATGAGACAAGTATAATCTTGACAAAAAAATGAATAGAATAAGAAAATAAAAAAAAATCTTATAGTTATGTACCTTTATAAATTACAGAGAAAACACTCAGTTGGTGTTCATTATTAGCATTATTAGCCTTGGCATCATACAGACTAAGGTGTGAATATCAAATTCACCACTTATGAGCACTTTGAGCTGAAACAAATTGCTGATCCTTTGAGCTTTGGATTTCCTTGTCCATAATATTATTGGTGTTATATAACACCACTTAGCTTGCAACATTGCTGTATAAATTAAATGAGAGAATGCATATGAACAATCCTAAAATGTTGGTCAATCAAGATTATGTAAAATTATTTTTATAATTTTGGATTAGAAAAACACAAACAGAAACCACAAAAAAGATAAATAAATTCAACTACATCAATTGTACATTCCATTTACACATATGTAAAACTTTCATTTTTCTATTCAACAATACTCTAATTACAGTTAAAGACATACTAGAGCCTGGGAAACCGTATGTGCCATGTACACAACAGATCATTATTATCCACAATATAGAGAAATTTCCTACAGATCCACAGACAAAAAAAGACAACCCAAAGCAAGAATGGGAGAAGGATACAAACAGCAATTCACAAAAGGAATAAGTGTATGAAGAAATACACACTAGCTATATCACCAGTTAGCACAGGGGTGCATATTAAAATGGGAGACCTCTTTTCACTCATCAGGTTGGCAAAAATTTTAAAGTTGGAAGATATCAAATATTGAGAAGGATATAGGAAAATGTAATTTCTAATCACTGCTAACAATTTAATTGGTATAGCCATTAAAAGGAGCATTTTACACTATTAATTAAAATTACAAATGAGCCCAACTCACAATCCACAAATACCACTTTCTGTTATATTAACAAATCCAAAGAATACTCTTGTTTGTGTATTCAGGTAAAATGCTCATGTCTGTCCAGTATACTGTTGTTCGTGATAACAAAGACATGGAAATAACCTAGATATTAACCAAGGGGGAATGGATCCATAAAACATGAATATTTACATGCTGTAATATTCCACAACACTTAAAAGGAGCAAACCATAAGAATCTATATCAGCATGATGGATTTCAAAATTTGACTGGCTAAAAAACAAAAACAAAAACAGTGCAGAATGATAAATGCAATTTAGATAGGAAAAAAAAGATAAAATTAGCAGAAGACTTCCCACTTGAAGAGTGCTGTGGAATGGAAAAGAATGTCAGTGTTTTATATGAGTGTTTCATTGATGCCTCCACATCTGCTGGAACAGAGACTGGAGTGAGGCTCCAGGTGAAAAGGAATATTATGTCCCTCTAGGGAACAACTCTTCGCATCCTTATAACAATGATTTGGTAAAGTCAGAAGGACTACTAAACTTCACCATCCTTTTCCATCTGACTAGGGCCAAAAGGAGTATTTGTGAGAAAACTGCTTAAATAAGTCTCTCCAAAGTAATGTCATTATAAACAAAAAGGCTGTTTTAAAAAAACATTATAAATATAAACATTTTAGATTGATTAAAAATTTTTGAATCTTGTTGACAGAATTATTATACTAACTTAATTTCTCTTCACTACTACCATGTAATAGTAGGGGAATGTTTTTAGATGATAGTGAACTCTGACATCAGCTTGGTCAGGAGTATCATGATTCACTTCCTGTTCAGCTGAACCTGACCTCTTTCAAGTTAAGCCTCTGAAGACTCTCCATAACTAATAAGAATGGCTAAAGATCTGCGAAAAGAGGTCTGTAGCTTAAGTGCAGCATATTGTCAGGTTTTAATTTCGTGTACTTAACAGAGCTTTCCAATCCTCAGTCCTGTTCCATTGGGGAGAAGTATTGTGGGAAAAAAATTGCATTTCATTCCCCAAAAAGGAGCTATTCAAATGAGAGGAAATATTAGTAGACAAATAATTAATTTTTCTTTGTAAATTTTTATTCTGATATCATTTCAAACTTGCAAAAATGTGCAAGAAATATTATAAAGAAACCCTCATACTCTTTCCCCAGATTCGCCAACTATTACCATATCACCTGTCTGCTTTTGTCATTTTCTCTCTCACACTCTGTCTCCATTTTTTAATCTAAACTGCTTGAGATTAAGTTGCAAGCATTATGCCCATTACCCCTAAACATTTCAGTGTGTATTTCCTAACAAGGACATTGTCTCACATAATTACAATACAGTGATTGGAGTTAGGAAATTTAACATTGATTCAATCCACATCCATTTTCCAATTTTGTCAATTGTCACAAGGTACTTTATGGCTAATTCTCTCCACCCATCCACCCCTTGCCCCCACACCAATCCAGGATCCAATTCAACATCCCATACTATGTGTCATTGTCATGTCTCTTTGGTTTCCTTTAATTTATAACAATGTCTCAGGTTTTGTTTGTCTTTCATGAAACAGATAATGGTAATGCATTGTTCCCACCTTAATGGACTGTAGATTTGCTAGGCACGGAGAAAAATGGACCCTCCTTCTGCTCTCCCACTTCCGACAGGGTCTGACTTGTTACTATGAGCACAATGCATTCTGCCTCTCAGAAAGAGGGCTCTCAACCCCTCACTGGCTTTCCTGGACACCAAGTCAGGTGCACTACCTGTGGCTTCTCTTCCCACCAGGTCTCTGTGACCAGTCTCATTGAGTTAAACTTGAAGTACTTCCGGACTCTACGAGCGCTAAGGCCTCTTCGAGCACTGTCCCAGTTTGAAGGAATGAAGGTACATTCTCCAGGGGAATGGGTGGAAGTTCAGCTCACAGGGAAAGGCGGAGAGGCTGGCTGCTCTTCTTGGGCTGGGGTTTTCTTAAATTGCCAAGCTTTTCCCGGGGCTGCTTCTCACCCAGCCCAGTGCTTAGAATTTGAGAGGTAGAAAAAGTCTAAGATATACTTTCTATCCTAAAAGAGCTTCTGTGACAGCCTAGAAGAGCTCTGGCTTCCCTTCGGGATTCCAGGGCAGGTGCTACATATGTCTCTAACACCATCATGACAGGGCACTTCTCTAGTTATCCCCGGTGGCAACAGAAAGGACCCATTAGGTGTGCAGCTGAGAGCAGGACTTGCCATGGGGTGGGGATAGGGGGTGTGGAGAATAAAGACGGACCTGCAAGAAATCTAGCCCTGCACATCAGGCCCATCCACTGAAGATGAAGAGCATGGTGAGTCCTACTCATCGGTTATGTTTTCCTTCCACTTTGTTTCCTTAAGGTGGTGGTCAATGCTCTTATAGGCGCCATACCTGCCATTCTGAATGTTTTACTTGTCTGCCTCATTTTCTGGCTCATATTTTGTATCCTGGGAGTAAACTTCTTTTCTGGAAAATTTGGAAGATGCATTAACGGAACAGATACAAACTCACTTATTGATTATAAGATCGTTGCCGACCGAGCTCAATGTGAGAATGGCAGTTTCTCCTGGTACAACGGGGAAGTCAACTTTGACAATGTGGGGAACGCTTACCTGGCGCTGTTTCAGGTGGTGAGTGCTGTTGCTGTGTTTTTCACTCTGAGGAGAGAAAACTTGAAAGAATCATGTTTTCTCAGCCAATAAAAATGCAGTGACTCCATTGAAATAATGGAGTCAAATCCTAATTCTTCACATGGGAGCCAACGCCTTCTAGAATTGGCCCCTACCGAGCACCTCTAACTTTGTAGACTACTGAGCTGTACCTCCCACTGATACTCCTATAAGGACCTGTGTTTCTGACTTTGTCCTATCTGGTGTCTTGCTGGCTCTTCAGGGCTCCAGCCGGAGAGGAATGGAGCCGTAGATGTAGGTCATGACGTTTTGAACAACTGCCGGCTTAAACCACAGTTGTCAAGTCTTGGATAGGCAGTGCAAACAGATGTGGCATCAGGAAAGAGACTTAATCAGGCTTTTTTTCCAGTAGTTGGGCCACAGCTTCTCTAATAAATTTTAAGGTGGAAATCTCTTTTGTTTATAAACTCTTTATCTTGCACAAATGGAGAAGGAAGAAAATGCAAGATATGTGTCCTAGAGTTCCCTTCTACTGTTCATTTATTTGAATATTCTGTCCTGGAAGGGTGGGACATCATCTTATATTCGTCAGCCTACTGGGCCTTGCCTGCTTTTGCATGGCATGTGTCTATGGATGGCAAGTCTACAGTTGTGTTCATGTTTCTCTACATTTTTTTGCAGGCAACATTTAAAGGCTGGATGGATATTATGTATGCAGCTGTTGATTCCAGAGGGGTGAGTTTGTGTTCCACCATGTTCTAAAGTGTTAGGGTCAAACTAGGAATATCATGATAACATGGACAGTCCAGAACTTCCTGCATCATAGTTCCAGGGGTCAGGGTTCTCTGCCTTGTCTTCCTTGGGACAAAACACTATGAAATGCCACTGCCTGATAAAAGGGTTCTTATTCCTCCTGTGGTGAGAATCTAACACCCCAGTATTCTCTGAAGTCCAGTCTTCTTTCTCCATGGTGGCCAAGGGCAAACCACTCGTGAAGGAGATAGAGTCAGAAGCAACAGAAGCACAGGATGCCTGGATTTTCCTCTTACCTCTTCTCCAAATGGGTGGACAGGCAGAAGCCAAATTTCAAAGGGTACTTGTTTTAGACTGTGGGAAAATGTTAAGACTGGACTAAATATGAGCAGGAGAGACCCTCCCATGGCTGAAGACTAGAGGGGTTTCTAGTGATTGTCAACTGTTGAATTCTAGTTAAAGAAAAAAAACAGTTATAAATTCCCAAAGTTTGAAGAGTACTCAGGAATCTACTCTAGTTTTTATTTTCCAGCAGGGAAAATTGAGGGATAGAAAAGAAGAGAGTTGCCCAAAACCATAGAGTGAGCAGATGGTTGAGTCAAGAATGGAGTCAATGGAAAAAAATTGTTTATTTTTTCTTGTCATAGCACATGCTTGTTGTTCTGTTTGGGAGTCTGCAGAGTTGATGCCTGACACATGGTGTGTTCAATACATGTGAGCTGGTACAGGCTGAGTATCCCTTATCCAAAATGCTTGGGATCAGAAGTGCTTTGGATTTCAGATTTTGGAATATTTGCATAATGCTTTCCAGTTGAGCATTTCTAATTCCAAAATCCAAAATCCAAACTCTTCCAGTGAACATTTACTTTGAGCATGACCTGTGAGCATCATATGTGTGCTCAAAAAGTTTTAGATTTTGGAACATTTCAGATTTTGAATTTTTGGATTAGGGATGCTCAACCTGTAGTAGCAGTAGAGGTGGTATGAGTAGGGTTACAACAGCACTGAAGAATGAGAATTAGTCTTTATGGCCATTCTAGTTCTCATTATGAATTCATAGACCATCATCATGAGTTAATATATAGATGACACATAGCAACAAATCTGAATTTGCTTAATCCTAGGTGTGTTAATAAAATCAAGTTTCTGGAAAGGCAGAGCTAATAGTAGATACCTGTTTATCACAACTACAATTTATATTGTAATATTTTTATGTACAATGTAATTTTATAGTTATATATTATATATACAATATAATTATTTACTATAATTTATAACAAACGAAATATTTTAAAAATGTTAATGTACTCATTTCTTTTATCTTTTTGAGTACATGACTTTTACTCTAGTTTGCCTTGGACATCCATCTACCTTGAGGTAGAGATTGGGAGTGGGGAGGAAAGCTTTGCAGATGTGGTAGATGAGGTGTGTGGCTTACGTATGCTACCGTAGTGAGTGATAGGCAGGAGAAGGTGTGTGGAGGGGTCCCTGTTTGATGCTCATCCTGGTATGTGCCATCTGTTGGCTTCTTGCATGATGACACTTGTTTGTGCAGCCACACAGCACCCTGATGGCCTCAAATATTGACGCTGTAACTGGTGAAACTGTGGGCCATTCTCCCCTCAACTCCTCTTGCCCTCAAGTACTGACTTATACCATATCCTCCACTTGGTCCCTGGCCTGGAAGTCCACTCCTATCCCTTGCTACAAGGCCCACCATGGGAGGTCCATGGCTGTCAATTCCATGTCCAAGCCACATGGGGACTAACAGAGGTTCGAGAGACTTCTCTCTGTCCAGTCACGTTACTCCAGCCCCTTATATCACCCTGCCTGCCCAATATATCCCAGGCCTTGCCAGCAGCGGTTTCCTCCCAGAAGCACACAGAAGTGAAGCAAGAACATCCTCTTTGCCTTCCATGTTCCCCTCAATTTACTCGACCCCAGCCCACCTCCCCAGACCCAAAGAGGGAGAATCAGAACACACATCTTGTAGCTCTGATTTTCTGCCTCTCTGTTTCTTTTTCCCACAATACTCTGGGGATGAATGGGGTGAGCCTTTGGGTTTTCCTCTTTCTGTATTAACCTCCCTCCCATAAAACTCTTCCCCTTCAAGCCCTTGATATACCAAAGAGAGATACTAAAGAATGTAAATATTTTATATTTCAAGGCAATCAGCTAACTTGCAAGACTATTAACCCACTGGGTAATCTTATTTTAAATATCTGGTGCTGAATATTAATTATTTCTTTTCATTACATTGTTTCCGTACTAATACCTACCTTTTGTCCAATTTTTTTTTTTTTTTTTTTTTTTTTTTTTTTTGTGAGATGGAGTCTCGCTCTGCTGCCCGAGCTAGAGTGCCATGGTGTCAGCCTAGCTCACAGCAACCTCAGACTCCTGGGCTTAAGCAATCCTTCTGCCTCAGCCTCCCGAGTAGCTGGGACTACAGGCATGTGCCACCATGCCCGGCTAATTTTTTTCTATATATATTTTTAGCTGTCCAAATCATTTCTTTCTATTTTTTTTAGTAGAGACAGGGTCTTGCTCTTGCTCAGGCTGGTCTCGAACTCCTGACCTTGAGCGATCCTCCCGCCTCGGCCTCGCAGAGTGCTAGGATTACAGGCATGAGCTACTGTGCCCGGCCTGTCCAATTTTTTAATTTTTGGATTAGGGATGCTTAACCTGTAGTAGCAGTAGAGGTGGTACAAGTAGTGTTATATATCGCAGCGCTGAGGAATGAGAATTAGTCTTTATAACCATTATTAGTTCAAAGGACAGGCATTAGTACAGAGTGGATGCCTCAAGACAACTGGGACTAAGGTCAGATACTCTTCATGGCAAAAGGGGGAAATCACGTTTTCAGATAATTACCTCCATTATATTAGTCCATGTAGTGGGTGTTAAATAACAAATTTCATAAATACATTCAACATATGACAGAGCTATCAATGCCCATATCTATATTTCTGATATAATTGGGGGGAAAAAGATGAAATCTCACCACCTGGCCCAAAGTGCATGAAGCCAATGACAATGTGAAGAACTTGGGCAAAAGGTGTCTCAGATGCTGTTGAACTAGGAGATCTTGGTTGTAGTTAATTTGTGTCTATTTTGGAGCTTGATTATCCATTCATTCATTCATAGATTTATTCTATGTATATTGAGAATCTACATACCAGAAGGAATGCTAAGCATTAGGAATTCAAGAGTGAAAGAACGTAACCACAAATTAAATAGAACAGTGGGCTCTGTAAGGAAGATGTAGTAGTTCAACAACAGTTAGTAGTTTAGTTACTTCTGCCCAAGGTGAATGTGCCCCTTCTCTGATGGCCTCACCTTCAGTCTGGCTCCCTCCAATTACATACCCATGTAGACATCCTATATGGATGACTTTTTCACAAAAAAAATGTGATCATGTCACCCCTCTCTCATGCAACTCTTCAGTGATTCCCCATTGCTTACAAGATAAAGGCCAATTCCTTACCACCCCAGCTCCCCACCACATGGTACCACTCAAGTTGAGTTGGGGAAACTAAAAGAGCCCTCCGCACCCCCCGCCCAGGAGCCATAGCTGTTTGGAGAAGGCTATGTAGTCAATGCTGCTGCTAAGAAACACTTTGATCTTCTAGATAAGGCAGTTAGGATGCTTATATTTTTCTCCAGTAATTGTTTTTTTTTTTCCTCTCTTTAAAAAATCCATAACAGAAAGGACAACAGCCAGGGTTTGAGCAGAATTCATACATGTACCTTTACTTCGTGGTTTTTATCATCTTTGGCTCGTTCTTCACTCTGAATCTCTTTATTGGTGTTATTATTGACAACTTCAACCAACAGCAGAAAAAGATAAGTATGCATGCTGTCTTGATTTCGTAATTTCACCTCTGTTCTCCAAAGGGCTTTAATGGATCATAATTCTGGTCTAGATTGTTGTGCAAAGTAGCCTTTATGATCTGCATGAGAACAAAGAGGGCACCTACCACTTCTGCCTGGAGAAGATCTTCAAAGATGAAGCTGAAAGGGGATTGAAAACATCTGGATTTTATGAAGTCATTATTTTCACTCTCTGTCTTACCCTCTTAATCAATGGATATTGCTATAGTTGAGATTAAGCCTGATAATTAAACCCTAATGAAACAACCACCACCAGATTAGTATTTATGACATAATACTCATATTTTAATAACCTTTCAAGTGTACTTTGTTATACACTATGAAAAGAATGGACTCTTCTTTTTCAACAAACTTGTGTCCTGGCTCCCAATGCCCAAGCCTCAGCAGATCTATGTGGAAAGAAGATGATTGGGGAAGAGGCTGGGCTAGGGAGATTATAATGCATTGTAATAAACAGATATTTATTTTGGTGACTCTAAAATCCATAGGAGCTTTGTAGTAAATGTGGAAAATTAAGGAAGATAAAAAGAAAATTTAAATCACCCAAAGGCAACCACCAAATGATAACCACTTTAGACAATGCCTCTTATCATTTTGGTGCAATCCCTTCCAGGTACTTTCCAACAAGATATACATTCCTTTTACATGGTTGATATTACCTTATGTTTTTAATTTTGTAGTTTATGAGCTCAGTAATTATGAGCCTGTGTCATAGAATCATCTTTGCTATAAGAATTTTTAGGGCTGAATTATATCCCATGTTATGGATAGACTGCAGTTTATACTGATCATTCTCCTCTCTTTGTACATTTAAATTGTTTCTAAATTTCTTGCTCTTCTCAGATAGACATGGACATTCTTGAAATTCTGTGTATCTTTGATTATTTCCTCAGGATAAGTTTCCAGAATTAGAATATGTAAAGCATTAAAGACATACTGTCAAATGACCTTGCAGAAATGCTGCGCCAGGTACCTTCTTTCTGCAGGACATGAGAATGGTTACTCTATTCTCATCATTCTGTTTGTTATAATTTTTATTATCTTTTCTAGATTGATGGGGGACAGAGTTACCTCATTGTCTTATATTTATATTTATTTGATCATTAGTGAGGCTATATACTTTTTTATAAGTTAATAGCCATAAATATTTTTCCCTTAAGAATTATCTGTTTATATCCTTTATTTTTAAGACTGAGATTGTCATCTTTTTATCATGCCTTTTTAAGTAGTAAGTCCAATTTGTGGCTTGCTACTTACAGTTTTGACTTACAGACATTAGTATTTTTATGGAGTCAAACTCCCAAGCTAGTTCTTTTTGGCTTCTTTTCATGCACTTAATGAACTGAGGCCTTTTTTTAATCCCCAAATCAGATAACTAAATACTCACCTTTTGCTTTCCTGCTTGTTTTATGGCTTTTTAATTTTTCTTTTGGACTCTTGTAATTCATCCAAAATGTACCTTGATACCAACTGGCGTTTTTAGCATCTGCTGGGAAAGTCGCTCACTGTTGTTACACAACTATACGGCTTCTCCTACTCAGGAGTATTCGATGGAGAGTCCCCTTTGTAATATGCATCCTGATTGCAATCAACACTTGCAATTTGGGTGTCAGCCCTTGTGATTTTTAGATTTAAACTTACGTTAGAAATCATTGTTTTGATCAGTCCATGCATCCTTTTGTTTTGCTTTTGTTTTACTCGAGAACTTCAAATGTGCACAAGAGTATGCTAGAACAAAACCAAAATACCCACCATCCAGCACAACATTTATTGACTTAAGAACATCCTTGTTCTAAGCCATCAATGCTCTTACTCAGCTCTGCCACTGGATTTTTTAATGGAGGAAATCACAGACATCACATCATTTCATTCATAAATATTTCAGAACATATCTCTTTTTAAACATAAGCAAAATTACATTATCACATCTAAAAAAATTAATGTGAATTCTTCAACTTCATCAAATATATGGTCTATGTTCAAATTGTTCCAAGCCTTTAATTTTAAAAATAATGCTTCTTAATTCTTTCTTTCATTTATTTACTTCTGTTAAAGCTGTATTTTTTTGTTTTGTTTTCAAATCAGATTAAAATATATAAGTTTTCCCATTTGACAGCTTTCTTATGCTTAGACATGCTCAGATGTTCCAGGCTTAGGTTGTATTCTTCCCACCCTATATCTGAAATCAGCCATTTCTCTAAAAAGTGCTGGGTTCTTTGTGGGAAGTGATGATGTTCCAAGACCACAATGTGGAATGCTCATTGTCACTGTTTCTAGGCCTTTCCAGTGGACAAAGCTACTTCAAATCCAAGAATACAAAAATATGTGGAAATATGCATACTGATAATTCAAAGTTGGTACTACAGAATTTTTCATTTAACTTCTTCTGTGATACATCTGTATCTCTTCTTTTCCACACTGAAAAACATGGTCCTTAAGGGCACAGGAGATGATAGAATTATAAATTTCCATCATTACTCATTTTCTGTATTCTACAACACACATACAGACACTACAGTCACAGAATAATATTATTAATGTTGTCATGACAAATATGATGACTAAAAGACTTATTTTTGCTCAGCATCCCAAAACAACTTGATTAACTTCTAGGTTAACTTCTAGACCTACACATTTTTGGTCTACACTGGTGGAGTAAATCCAAAGCACAAACCCTCATCAATGCAGACCTGGTGTCACAAATTATCAGGGAAGACTGGATTTTTACTCATAGTCCAGACTGAGACAGTTTCTTGGTTATCTTCCATTGCCGACAGATAGATTCTGGGTTTTTTCTTCGTCCTTTTATTGGCAGCTCTCGGATAGTCCTAGACTCTTGCAGACCTCTGTGCTTCCCCTCCCTTAAGCCCACTGCCTTTTTTCCCCCACAACTTCCCTACAATTATTAAAACCCAGGATTCTAGTTTACAGAGATTAGCAAATGATCTTAGGCCAGTCATAGCTTTGGGGCTAATTTACTAAATCTTTTTTATCTCTTCATTTTCAAACTCTGGAAATTTTCCTTAGTTTTGTGCAAATTCAACTACACCTTTAAAAAGAATTCTGTTCTATTTCATCCAGCATTTTTTAGATATTTTGCCCCCAAATTCCCAGAAATGAAATCCTACTTCATTTTTCTACCCTTTCTTGCTCAGTAGTTAAAATATGTAAAACTTTATTTTGTTTCCCCAAGACTGGCTCTGGACAGATTTTATGCAATTTCACTAATAATGTTATATGTGTTCATTATTTAGGAGAATTTCAATTGCTACTTTATGAGACTTTGCTCTAAATTTTTGTTACTAGTTTCTATTTTTGTCCATTGTGGCTTGATTTATGCAACCTGAAATATATTCAATTTTTGTAAAGATTCTGCCAATGTTTGCAAAGAATTTATAATCTTTATGTTCCAAAAAGTAAAAATATAAGTGATAAAAGTAACCTTATTTTTCCATTATTTCTCAGCTTAAACCTTGTTTCTTTTCAGCCCTTCCTTAGAGTACAGCTACTTTTGATTCCCATTGCAATTTTAGGAATTGTTAATAGAAATGTAATGTAACTTTAAAATTGTTTCTAAAAATTCAGAACTCGAGTCCAAAAAAAACCTGTTAAAGATAATTAGCTGTCATCTTCTCCTTATACTTAGGTGGCCAAGACATTTTTATGACAGAAGAACAGAAGAAATACTATAATGCAATGAAAAAATTGGGATCCAAAAAACCTCAGAAACCCATTCCAAGGCCTCTGGTGAGAGCAATTGAATGATTCTAAATATATAGATCACTTGAGTGATTGTGAGGAATTCATATTTCTGCATTGCCATCCTCCTTTATTTTTTAAATTTATAGACATTATCTAAGAGCTCAATAAAAACCCAGATACACTCACATCCTTAGGAAAATTAGATATTCAAATTTAATAGCAAGAGCCCGGGCAACAACTTAAATTTATTTTTTAGTGAACATGCAGTAGGTACTTAGTAAATACTCATTGCAACAACACAAATTTAGCAATTTGTTTGAACTTAATTTTGACCAGTTTAAAATGTATCTTTGGTATGAAGTTAAGGTCACCCATACTCATTTCCACTTTACAGTATTTATGATAAACTTTGTATATCAAGACTCGGCAAATTTCTCTTTTCTTTCTTTCTTTCTTTTTTTTTTGAGACAGAGTCTCGCTTTGTTGCCTGGGCTAGAGTGAGTGCCATGGCGTCAGCCTAGCTCACAGCAACCTCAAACTCCTGGGCATCAGCGATCCTACTGCCTCAGCCTCCCGAGTAGCTGGGACTACAGGCATGCGCCACCATGCCCGGCTAGTTTTTTCTATGTATATTTTAGTTGGCCAGATAATTTCTTTCTATTTTTAGTAGAGACGGGGTCTCGCTCTTGCTCAGGCTGGTCTCGAACTCCTGACCTCGAGCGATCCGCCTGCCTCGGCCTCCCAGAGTGCTAGGATTACAGGCGTGAGCCACCACGCCCGGCCTAAGAGTCCGCAAATTTTTCTTAAAGAGCCAGATAGTACATATTGTAGGCTTTGCTGGCCTTATGGTCTGTGCTGCTGCTACTCAACTCTGCTGTTGTGGCACAAAAGCAGCCACAGAACAGACAAACAGATGAACATGGCTGTGTTCCAGCACAACGTTATTTAGGGACATGGAAATTTGGATTTCATATAATTTTCATGTCACACAATTTTATTCTTCTTTTGATTTTTTCCCCAAACATTTAAAAATGTAAAACCCATTCATGGGCTGTACAAAAACAGGTGGTTGGCAGGGTTTGGCCTGCGGGCCATAGTTTGCTGCCCCAGCTCCCTGTGAATCCTGTCGTGTCAGGTACCACAGGCGAGACAGAGGCAGTACTCAGTGCTGATCTGTGTTTGCAGTCTGATTAAGGCGCTGAGATGTTACATACATATTTGAGAACATTAAATTATAAAGTAGTACAGCAGGCACCGTTGGTGGCTCTGACCAGTGAGTTTGAAAGCTTTCAAGGCAGGGAGGGTTGGCAGGGGCTTAAAAATCAGAGAAAGCAGTATGGATGAAGAGCTTGCAATCTCAAGCATGTAGAGGATTTGGAGATTTTCATTCGAACACAAGACCCCAAATGATCAAAGATATGTCTAATTTACTGCTATTCCCAGCACTCAGAATACAGATTGGCATAAACTGTGTTCTCGGTAATTATTTGTTGAATGAAAAAAATACATTTTAGAGCACAAACAGATGTCATTCCACTAAGATTAAATATTTTTGTTGCACTGAAAATGTCTGTGAATGTTAGAGCCAAGTATTTAGAATTTGTCCTTTACATAGTGAGGAATTTTTGATCATAGGGTTAATGACAAAATTGTATTTGGAGAGGTTTAATTTGTCAACAGTATATGAAACTTCAATTTACCTCAGTTGAATCTAGCTTTTAAATACCAATCTGACTTTCTAGCACAAATTTTACTTTGAAGTCCTTATTTGAACTTGAGGCAACATAAAAAGAAAAAGAGAATTTTTGTTTATGTGTACATGCTACACAACCACCGGTTCAATACCAGTTGGTCCTCGGTTTGGAATTACGTAAAAGACTCACAAGACACAGTATGTTCCCACATATTCACCAGTGTCTGTCAAGCAATTCAGCACACAGCCAAACAGAAGTTGCAACAACACAGACGCAGATTCCTGGCCCTTCTTCTGTACAGGGCTTGCTGGGCTGCAAGAGATGAACTGAAAATGGGTGTGGACTACTTTACCACAGGAAAGCTGCCACCTGCACTCCGTAACTATCTTTTGCAGGATGTTTATCACATGGCTCATCTGGGCGTAGGTGCCAAGTCACAGCCCTCCCTGTATAGCTGCAGTTCACCAATGAAACCTTCAATGAATGATTCTGATAACCAAGTACAATCTCGTCAGTTAACGCTGCACATTTATCTTAACTTCTGTATTCCTGAAAGCAGTGTTGCATGAGATAAATCCAACATATCCCCAGAAGTCCTTGAGTCTGAACTAAGAATTCAAATCAACAGTTAGCTCTTGACCCATGACTTTATCTCCCCAGAGATCTTTTTTTTAATCCCTAAAATCTAAATATTATCTTTTGACCTTTGGAACAAATGAATAGCAATTGCATAGAGAGGGAAATTCAGCTGTTTTATGCTGAGCGTTGATGCATTTCATTTCCAGCAATAAACCAAGGGATTTAGAATCATTTCTGATTTCTCCTGAAGCATCCCCACAGGGTGGCTTCATTACTTGCTTAAAAATTCATACTACGGTATAGGAGTCTGTACATTCTAAAGTGACACTGAATGCTTTTTGATCATCTAACACTTTAGGTAATTTATAAACTTAATTTCCTTTATTTGTCTAAATGTGAGAGATAACTATAAAATCAGTGCTCACGCTTCCTTGCATTTCTTTTTGCCCCTTATTCTACTTCCCTGGACTGTGCCCTTAAGAGTATCTTTTCTCCAACTCCTTTCCGACCCCCCAGATGCATTCTCATATAGGAAAAGCACTTGGCTTTTAAGTGTCTTCTCCAGGCTCCTCAATACAAGCCTTAGGGCTCCTGGCACATGGTTTGAAAGTGACCAATTAAAATGTGTGTCCCCCCAGTGCTGTCCCTACCCTCCTTCTTCTCATTGTTCCTGCTCTCCATGAATGATATGATTCACTCTCATGGGTTTAATAAATGTCAGTATTAATGCCATCAAACTCCATATCTGCACTGCAGCTTCTGCCCCAAGCTCCAAACCTGTACTTCTACCTGCTCCTGGCCCAGGGATGCCCCACTGGCACCTCCAACTCAACGTGCTCAGGACAGATCTCCTCATCTTCCATCAATACTCCTCATCCTCTGTTCTCTGGCTGGTTAAATGGTTTCATCAACCAGAAACCATAACCTCGGCCTTGACTTTCCCCAGCACACTACCTTCAAACACTCTTTACTGTTCTTGCTTCTACCTCCACGTTAGCTCTTAAAACTATATGCTTCTGTCTTTATCTACTATCACCACCAGAAGCCAACATTATCTTTTGCCTGGATTACCATAACAGATCTCTGAGGGGTCTAAAGATGTTCTTAGGGGTCTATGAATTCTTTAAATAGAATAGTGTATGCTATTCTGATTAGATGATAAAATATAAAATAATCCAACATATGCACATATAATAAAAATAACCGACATATAGTTCAAGAATGCCATAAAATTTCGCTGCCCGAGTTTGTGTTTAGGAACAGTTTTCCACTAAGTAAAGAACAAAGTAGTGCTTCAAAGCACTTACAGTAAAGAAAATCCCAGAATAGTTGAGTCATTTCACTGCACATGGTAGCTTAGGTGTGCAAACTTGAGTTAGAACCTGTACCAGAGCGATCAGCATATACACACTATAGATGGACAGTATGGCCATGCATATAGAAACAAATATGCAAGTTCACCATCAGTAATAATATGAAATTATCAGTTTTTCTGTTTCCATTTTTAGTAATCATTGGATCAGAATCCCATTTGTGTAGCATTGTCTAAAAGTAAATAAGAATTTAAAAACTGGCATTCAAGAATTGTTTGAATATAGAGTTTTGGTTAAGTATAAGTTCTGACTATGCTGAACTGGCAAATGGAGCCTTGGAGATGTTAATTCTATTTTGCCCAACATACTTATGTGAGAAGGTATTCTCTGCATTAATATTACTGAAGTAAAAATACAGAAACAGATGAAACATAGAGACCAAGGTTCATCTTTTTATTATTAAATCCAGCATGCACTGTTTTATTTCAGCAAAGCAACATCATCAATCACATCAAAGTTATGTTGCTACTAAGACTTTTTTTATTAATATTTTTTGTTTTAAAATGGAATTAAATCTGTAAGCCTAAGCACTTAAAACCAGTTATCTAATTAAATTTAAATGAAAATACATAAGGCAATACTGGATATCTATAAGAATTTCTTCCCCTTTGTAAGGGGTCTGTGCATTTTTCACAGAACGGCTTTAATTCTAACAAAGAACAAACTCTCTTTTATTAATGTGCCTTTTTAATGTAGGTGATTTCATTCTTGCAACTCAAAGTGATCTATGATTTCTCTTTTCTTTTCCTTAGAACAAATGTCAAGGTCTCGTGTTTGACCTAGTAACAAGCCAGGTCTTTGACATCGTCATCATAAGTCTCATTATCCTAAACATGATTAGCATGATGGCTGAATCAGATAACCAACCTGCAAACACAAAACTCGTCCTTGAGCGTCTCAACCTGGCCTTTGTGGTCATCTTTACAATAGAGTGTCTCATCAAAATCTTTGCTTTGAGGCAATACTACTTCACCAATGGCTGGAATTTATTTGATTGTGTGATCGTGGTTCTTTCTATCGTTAGTAAGTAAAATCAGCAGCCAGAGGGGCTTTAAACTGAGAGCCAGAAGTAAACACGAAAGACTTATCGTTTTAAGTATGTCCAAACTATCCACAACACAGCAAATTAGGCTCAGTGTGGTTTCTGAAAAAATAGGTGTACTAATGCCATTCTCTACTGGGAAGATGCTAGGAAATGGGGTAATTTCCATTCCCCTGCCTGTCTACACAATTGAAATTGAGAGTTAAATAATTAGGTGGATAATTTATTCAATGAAGATAGACAAAATTAAGATGACTGGGAAGTTTTTGTGGTGGTACCTGATTTATTCAGGTAATTGAGCCAAAGTTCTAGCTTTCCTTTGCAACTATAAGCCCTAATGAGCCTTTTATAGTTTTAAGGATTTGGTATTTAGTGCCCATGTTTTTCCTTTGTTCATTTGTGAGCAATTTGTGATGCCAGATTACAATTATTATGCCCCTGTGGCACTGTCGTTCCTTCCCTCACCTCCTACACAGGGCCCATGGCCCACTCTAGATTGGGCTTCCAGGAGTGTGCGATACAGAGAAGCACTGTGTTTCCTTTATCCCACATCCCACGTTAACTGAAACCACAGTGTGAACTATGCTTGTATCAACTGCTCTCATGCATTTACCAACTAGCCTCACTCTATAATGACTATATTTTTCTTAACCATAGGCAGGATTAACTATAAGGTTTATAGAAGGAGAATAGGGAAGGAAGAGGGTTATTGCCATATACTTTTTTATGAAGCACAGACATGCACACATCAGCATTGAAATTAAATTCACCATGGCTGAACCATAGAGTTTACTCCGGGTTTTTGAAGTCTGGTTTGAACTAAACCATTAACTTGACTTTTTATAATTGCGTAAAACTGTCCAGAAGCCCTTCTCGTAGTTCAAAAAGCAATGAAGACAAGGAAAACTGATATTACAAGTGGAAGCTTTGGTGCAGTCTCAGAAAGGATACATCAAAGAGATATGCTGGATCAAAATATTTTGGTTCCTACTGCTGCCGCTGCACTGCAGACGTTTCAGAGAGCAAAAAAAATGCTACAGTGCATAGTGTGTTCTGGTTTCTAAGCCATGAAGTTAATGTCGATAAAGTTTAGCACTAGATTCTTCTGTGTGTTTGTGGTTAAATAGACCTTTGACTTTTCTCAGTCAATTCTAATCACAAGTCCTGGCAAAACTGACAGAAGTAACAACAGTTAGAACTAATGGTGGCAGGATGGGTCTGAGGCAGCCCCGGGGAGCTCAAAGAGCCCTTGCTCTGACAGGTGAAGAGCAGTTCCTTCCCTCCACAGCCCCTCCCAGGCAGTGCCAGGCACTGTGCAGTTTTGGGGTTTGTGTGAATATCTCTGACTTCTGTCCTTTGAACGGCCGCTAGACAATTGCAGTTAAACGTGCTGTACAGCATTTTGCTCCAATGGATGAGAAAATCCACACGTTAAGCCAAATCCTGTTCACCAACATAGGCAGAATTTTGTGTGTCTTTGCCGGTAGGTCTGCCATCCAACGCCCAGCCTCAATACTTTCCCAAGCTGTTTCTGAAGCTCTTAGAGAAATACAAAATGAGTGTGACTTGAAGTCTGTCTCTGTCTAGGAGTTAACAATTTAGTTGAGGTATTAAAACCTACTAGCCTTAAAGTGTCAGAAGAAGATAGAGGAAGTAATCAAACACCAAATCACATGATTCACAGAAGAACTGAGCTCAGAGAAAGGACAGATTACTGTGGGCTTGATTAGCCAAAGAAATATTTGTGGAGGCAGTAGGCCTTAAATCATGGACCTCCTCCAGTTGTTGCTACACTAGAATTTAATAAATTTCAGATCTTACTGTATTTGACTTCCCAATTAATGTATGAGTTAAAGTGCTTTGGCACAATTGGGCAGTCATTGAAATATATCATCAACTAGTTCTGTTTAGTCACTAGGTACTAGCAGAAGCATTTTGACTACCTGTGACCCCTCATGACCTTAGAGGACCCTCAGAACAAGAAAAAGGCCATGTTTACACAAAGCAAGCATGTTCTAGCCAAAATGTGAGTTATTTAAATCTATGTATCACTTGCCTGTACGGCAGGCAATGAGAGAACAGGGTGACATTTTAGGCCAATATTCAGCTGTTTGCACAAACCTCTGCTTGAGATGCCATTTCTGGGGTGTTCACAGCAATATCTCCTAATTTTGTCCCTTTGGCTTTTTGAGTTTGGACTTCAGGAGTGAGCATAATGGTAAATATGCAAGATCCATGGGCAGCTTTAGCCTAAAGAGGAGCATTCCAGTGCTGCCATCTGCCTCTAGCCCTACGTACATTGTGGCTCTTTCAGCAGATAAGTCTTCACCTGTAGCAGGGCTGTATTCAAATTCCTCCAAACAAATAAGAACCTCCTCTTTGGAGTAGAACTTTGGAGTCAGAGGTTGTATAATTTCCACCAGCAGCTCAGGCTCAAGCTAACTTCAACAACAGAAACTTCTCCTTGCGCTCTAATCTAAAAGACTCAAGCTGTAGTTTATCTCTTTTACATTCTATATATTCAGTAAGTACAGAAACCTATTGTAATTTTTACTCCATAAGTGGCTTTAAGAACTCAACATAGATAATATACTTTAGGTACATGAGATAATTCACAAAATAGCCTCTTGTAAACTGCATTCCTTTCTTTGTCATCAATATTTTAGACATCCTCTCCCATATAAAGTCCCATCTAAAATTATCCTTTGGAAATAATTTTCCAAGTTAAGGTACAGATAGATATTTTCCCTGATATTGGTAAAGAAAATTCTTAGTTGTGTGCATAAATCACAAAGTATGTGTAAAAAGTTGGCCCCAGTAAGATTCTTAGGCAGGAGACAGGCTGGGTCTGAAACCAGTGTGCCTGCTGGAAATTTATTGACCCTTCTCCTTCTCCTGAGGTACAATGATTTCTGCCTTGGAACACCAGGAGCACATTCCTTTCCCTCCGACGCTCTTCAGAGTTGTCCGCTTGGCTCGGATTGGCCGAATCCTGAGGCTTGTGCGTGCAGCCCGAGGAATTAGGACTCTCCTTTTTGCTCTGATGATGTCTCTCCCCTCTCTATTCAACATTGGTCTTCTACTCTTTCTGGTGATGTTTATTTACGCCATTTTTGGTATGAACTGTTTTTCCGAAGTGAAGCCAGGGTCTGGAATTGATGACATATTCAACTTCCAAACATTCGCCGGCAGCATGCTCTGTCTCTTCCAGATAACCACGTCAGCAGGTTGGGATGCCCTCCTCAAGCCCATGCTGCGTTCAGAAAACTCCTGTAATTCCTCCCCAGACAACTGTCGCCACCTCCCTGTCATAGCCACAACCTACTTTGTCAGTTACATCATTATCTCCTTTCTCATTGTTGTCAACATGTATATTGCTGTGATTTTAGAGAACTTCAATACAGCCACTGAAGAAAGTGAGGACCCTCTGGGTGAAGATGACTTTGAAATATTCTACGAAGTCTGGGAAAAGTTTGACCCAGAAGCAACACAGTTTATCAGATATTCTGCCCTTTCTGACTTCGCCGATTCCCTACCTGAGCCTTTGCGTGTGGCAAAGCCAAATAAATTTCAATTCCTAGTAATGGACTTGCCCATGGTGAGTGGGGATCGCCTCCACTGCATGGATATTCTTTTCGCCTTCACCACTAGGGTGCTTGGTGACTCCAGTGGTCTGGATAGCATGAAAGCAATGATGGAGGAGAAGTTCATGGAAGCCAATCCTTTCAAGAAGTTATATGAACCCATAGTCACCACCACCAAGAGAAAGGAAGAGGAGAGAGGTGCTGCTATTATTCAAAAGGCCTTTCGAAAGTATAGGAAAATGACCAAGGGTGACTTGGAAAACAGGCCTCATTCACCACTCGAGACTCTTTGCAATGGAGATTTGTCCAGCTCTGGGGTGGCCAAGGGCAAGGCCCACTATGACTGAGCCTCTCACCTCCACCCCTACCTCACAGCCACACACAGTGTTGCCTCTAGCCTCTGAGCCCCAGGGGTCTCCAGCTCAGTGTAAGAACAAAGAGTGGACTCACTAAACTAGTCATTCCATTTGTTTTCTAGCTAAATGAAGTGATATATTTTTATTTCATTTTAAATGAGTCTTACAGAGATAGAAGATAAGGCTGCCTATTATTAACCCCAGTATACTTTAATAAGAAAGAAGAGACTAGAATGTGCTGCAAAGGACTTGCTAATGTTAGGATTGAAACACAGTTCATATAATGTCAAAACAAAAGAGTAAGAAACAAAAAGCACATTAAAATTTTAAGGTGTGTTTTTCTATATGTTTCTAAGTACATTGCCCAAATACCTTTGTTTTATGTTTTTCCCAATACAAGTGTGTGGTTTATCACATAGCTCTTTTGCATGTTAAGTAAAAAAACTTAAAACCTGCCAATAAATGAATATCTTATTGCAAATGTTTTTTTTTACCAACATTAAATATTTGGGGTTTATTTCAAACCTAAAGGCACAATCTTGACTTGTCATTTACCACTCTATCTTTCTCAAGCTACAATCTCTGTTTTGAAAACTAAACAAATAAATAAGACTTTCAATTTGTGTTTCTTTAAGACAGTACACTAATACTTCATTCTTGTTCAGTGGTTGTATAAGTAGTGGTTTAAATGTGGTGCTTTGCCTAGAATTAAAGATTGGAGCCAGCTGTGTGTCTGATAAGTATTTAACCATTGGCTCTTCAGGGCAAAAGAAAGCCATGCTTTGTAGCATTCACTCATCTCTGTGGTGTGAATGCTGCCATCGTGGCTGATTTCAAGCCACCAACATGATGTTACCAGATACGGAGTTAGGAAGAGATGCTTGTAACAAGTTCTCAAGAGCTGGTCCGAGCTGGCTCCAGCACATCACTCATGAGAGAGTCCTGCTTGACTGGTTAAAATATTTGCAGTGGGTCCCTTGGATGGAGAGAACACCCTCTTAGCAACACCTGGGCCACAGGGTCGGGGAGCTAAAAACCTACTTCTTAGCCAGTGGTCTTAGCCATTTGATGAGCCCTGCACTCAGTTCTGGCTGAAAGCTTACATGAAATGCAGCCCAGAGAAAAACCCAAGGTCTATCAGAAGGACTTGGCCTCAGGAGTAGCCCAGGACTTCCCTGCTTCTCTAAAAACTGGAGACACCAAGAGGCCAAGCAAGGAATTAGGCTTTCAGCCCCCAAAGAGGCTGGACTAGGGGCAAAGACCCTACAGTGTGACAATCTAGGTGTAGAGGAAAACCCCACAGAAATAGCCATGGAATCCTGTATCTCAGACAGGCAGGAAGAGCTGACGTGTCTGTCAGCAGCCTGGAGTCTGCAGTCTGGGCCTCCCACCTACCCCACTGTCCAGCAGAGGGAAGGGCAGCTGGATCCGGGCTGGGCTGCGGGGTGATTATTTTCAATGTATACAAGATCTAACATGACGATGTATTCATATCCAGAGCCTGAGTTTTGTGAGTTTTGCAGGCAGCCTTGTGATCTGGAGCATTGGGAAAAATAGTAATAATATCATTATCTAGTATTTATATTGTGGCTGCTGCGCATCAGGCACTGGCTAAGCATTTGTCATGAATAATCTCATTTGTATCTCCTAAAAACTCAATGAGGAAGGTATACCCCATTTAAAAATGAGAAAACTGAGGATCAGAGAAGCTGAGTGACCTGCACACAGGCACGTGCCTGGTAGAGCCTGAGCCTTTGTGCCATGCTAGGGAAGGGGGAGTGGGCAGTCCCACTTTGAGTTGGGCCACGGGGCTCTTGTGCAATACTGCGAGGACCTCGTGGAAAGAAAGTTCTTCTTCAAGCACCGGGAATGACCTATAGCTCCCTTAAAAGATGCCCTTGATTATGAGCTCTGGGTGTTTCATAGATTCCTACCAAGTTTTCTGAAAATGATGGCTGGTCATCATTCCAGTAGGGGTACTTCTTGGCTAGAGATAACGGAGGGTCTGGAAGGACATGGTCTTGCCCATTCCAGACTACTATTTAGGGACGAGAACTGTTCTGCATAGAAGATTCGTCCCCCGCACCCCACACACCTGTCCACCCTGACATGGTTCCATTTGCCCAGGGCTGGATCTCTGGAGCCATCTCCTAGAGAGAGAACAGGATCTGCTTCACTTTAGCAGGAGGTTGAACCATGCTTCCTTCGCTAGGTGGCAGCATAAGTCCAGCTCATTCTTTTCTGAGCGCGCTGCACAGCAGGGGTGTGTGAGCCTGGCACTTACAGAGCCAGAGGGCTGAGGGGAGGAGGGCCAAGGCAGGAAGTGGAGAATTTTCCAAACCCTGGATGACGGCTAGGAAAGCTCATAGAGATATTCCCAGAGATATTGCTCACTGTGCAAGGATCCAGGACACCTGCAAGAGGCAGAGATATTGGTCTGAGCTCTGTTTTCCTGGGACATACTGATCTCCCATGGTAAACAGCCCTCCAGGCACATGAAACCAATCCCCTCATCCTCTGAGTCTTCTTTTCTCCAGGTAAATCAGCCCCTGCACAAGTCAATCAACAGACATATTCCTGAGGACCAATGCAATATATTTGTGTAAACTGCTTCTAATCAATGGTCCTTAACCTCAAGAGCATATATGTTCATCAGGAGAATGAGATAAGTGCTCATGTGATGCTAATATAATACAACATAACAAGTGCCATGAACCAGGGACGTGCCTCTGCTCTGAGGATGTGAATGGAGACAAGCTCACAGGAAAGCTTCATGAGAGAGGGACATCGGAGATGCACTTGACAGGTGTGTAGGATTTTGACAGGTGCAAATGGTTTGGGAGGGTGTTTGAAGTAGAGGAGGCAGCACGGGCAGCACCATGGAAGCTAGAAAGTGTGAGGAAGTCTGAGTTACCCAATTGACTGGACATAGAGTATAGACAGTAGAGCAGTAGCAACTGAAGCTTAGAAATAGATTATCTGTGGAGAGCCTCAAATGCCGGAGTGAGGAGTTATAGCATATTTAGATAATAGGGAGGCATTGAAGGTGTTTGAGCAGGGAAGGAAAATCAACTGCACAGGGTGTGCAAAGTGGAATGGAGAACGAGACCATTCCTGGCGGTGAAGAGGCACTGAGCCAGGAAGGAGGTGGGAGCAATGTGGTGTGATCCTAAGATGCTTGTGCCAACTGACTGGCCGTGGGGCAGGAGTCTGGGGGAATCTTAGGATTTTTGACCAGGGTGACAGAATAGATGACAGTACAAGTTACCAAGTTAATAAGTATATGAGGAGCAAGAGTTCTTTTGTTGTTGTTTTTCTTTTTGTTTGTTTTCATAGCTAAGGAGAAAGAAAACCTAAAAATTAATTCAATTTTAAATATTTTAAAGGTTTAAGATGCCAGGTCCAAATTATGATGCCCAGCCAGGACTAGAACTTGAGGACAGGTGTGGAGAGGAGTCCTTGGCATAAGGGTGTGCCTGAAACTCCAGGAGCAGATGATGCCGTGGGAGAGAGAGCATACCCAGATCTAGAAGGATGCAGAGGACTTTCCCTGGGGGTTGTGGGGCCATGCTTTCAGAGAATAAAGATGAAGAGGAGTGAGACAGCTCAGAGAATGATGTGTGGAAGTAGGTGAGGGTAAATACCATGACACATAGTACAGGCACAGAGCAGGCTTCGCTGGAAAATTCAGCCAACAAAATGTGATGCAAAGTCCCAACTTTTCATCCCTTCCACCAAGAAGCACGTAGGATCCAGGAAAGGATCCCATCCCCCGACTCCTCTACCTTTTTATAGGGCAAGGATGAGAGCCTGCCTTATAAATAATCAGGCTCAGGAGCCAGCTGTTCCAGGGAGCAGTCTTGGAATGTCAGCCACTAGTACCCAATGCCCTTGGGGAAGTTGAAATTCTGTGCAGCTCCTCCTGCTCAAGGAGGGGGAGCCCAGCTAGCTTGTTGCCTGGCAACCCAGACAGAACCTCCAGGGTCATTGAATGGGCAATCCTGTCCCTTGACACACAAGGAGTAGTGGAAGTGGCACTGAGAAAACAAGAGCTCACATTTATTGAGCACTTATTCTGGGTCAAGTAGCCACTTTACCAGTGTTACTCTTTTACAATAGCTCTAGTAGGTACAAAAGATTTTTAACCTTCATTATACACATGAGGAAACTGAGGCATGTAGAAAAAATAACAGACGTGTTCAAGGCTACGTAGCCAATAAGTGGCCCTGTCAGGATTCAAATCCAGGCACCAACCACTGTACTGCACTGCTCCACAGACAAAAAAGATGCCATTATTGATGTCAAAGAGAGGGAACGGGGTTTTCCTGGTAGTGTCTGTAAGCCTTTCAACATCCATTTCTGGGGCAACCTTAGGATTTTTATCCTCTGGAGATAATGTATATTTTAAAAGTTCTTTTGACAGTGTGGAAACCTGCTTTGAGGAGATGCTGTGCTCCCTCTCCAAGTTTTATAGACTCAGTTCTGTGGATGTATTTGGTTCCTGAATATTTTGTCAGTTTCCATCCTTTTATGTTTCTCTCCCTCCTTCTTCAGAAAAATTCTGGTTAATCTATCTCCTCTAAAACCAGGTGTCCAGGAGACAGTGGACTCTCTCCTACTTTTGAACAATATACATCTATTAATGTAGACTATAAGTGTGCTAGTCAGACAATAATGGCACCAAGAGGTATCTTAGGGTTACTAATGTAGCCTCCTCTAATCTCCTTCAATCCCCTAACTCAAGATACTCTGAAGGAACATACAGCCTCAGTAAAAATAGTGTATCTGCTGTGACAATGCAGCTTCAAGTTCCCTCACCCTCTTTCCATACTTAAGCTCTTCCCATATTTTAAAATCACTTCTGGAGCCAAATCACACTGATGGCTCATATTCTATTGATTCATGAGCTCTAGTCAGACTCCTCGATAGATTTCCTCATAAATTAATGCTTTAAAGTGCAATACTTGAGAAAAAATTTTCTTTGGATCTAAATGGAGGTCTCAATAAGGTTCTGAATCACCCATTTTAGCACTAAAGTTCGAAAGGAGAGGTTTCTACTACTCCATGAGAACGCAGCAGAGCCTCAAGGGATGGCTCACTAACCTAGTGAGACTTATGGAACAAGGGAAATGGCCTGCCTGGAGCTGAGAGTGACGGCTCCGGGATTGGGTGAGAATATAGAAAGGTATGGCAGACTTGAACAAAACTCTCAGCCGACTTAATCTAATTGATATTTGTAGAATTCAACAAGAGGAAAATACACATTATTTTCAAGTACCTGTAGAACTTTTACCAAGATTGGGCCATAAAATGTCTCAATAAGTTTAAAAATATTTAAATCTTAAAAATACATTATTATATCACAATGGAATTGAGTTAGAAAACAACTTTAGTTCAAAGTACTTTCTAATTTCCCTTTTGACTTCATCTTTGAACTATGAGTTATTTAAGAGTATGTTATTTATAGTTTCCAGTTTCTACATACCTTTCTGTTGTTGATTTCTAACTCAATTAAAAACACAACATATGAAAATGTGTGGGATACAGCTAAAGCAATATTTAGAGAGAAATGTACAGCACTAAATGCTATGTTTAAAAAACGAAAGTTCCCAAATCAATGGCTCCAGCTGCCATCACAACAAACTAGAAAAAAGAAGAGTAAACTAAACCCAAAGAAAATGGAAGAACTTAAATAATAAAGATATGAGAGAAATTAATTAAATGGAAAGCAGAAAAATAATAGAGAAAAATCAATGAAACCAGAAGCTGGCTCTTTTGGAAGATCAATAAAAGTGATAAAGTTCTAGCTAGACTGACCAGGAAAAAAAAGAGGAGACATAAATGACCGATGTTAGGAATAAGAGCAGTGATATTGCCACAGATTCTATAGATAATAACAGGAAAATAAGGGGTTATCACAAACAATTTTATTCTGATAAACTCAACAATTTAGATGAAGTGGATAAATTCCTTAAAAGATACAAACTAATCTCACTCAAGAAGAAATAACTGTAATAATGCTAGCTTTATTTTAAAAATTGAATTTGTAGTTAAAACTTTTTCCGTGAAGAAAATTCCAGGTCAGATAGCTTCAGATGGTGTGAAAGCTATCAGATCTCAAAGGAAAAAATAATTCCATTTCTGCACAAACTTTCCTTAAAAGTTGAAGAAGTGGAAATATTTTCAATTCATTCTGAGGCCAGCATTACCCTGATATAAAAACCAGACAAAGACATATCAAGAAAAGAAAACTACAAACCAATATCCTTCATGAACATAGATTAAAAGATCTTTTACAAAATTTAGCAAATCAAATTCGGAAATATAATTTTAAAAAATATATTATCATAAAGTGGGATTTATCCCAGAAATACATGGTTGATCTAGTTGAAAAGCAATCAGAGTAATGCATCATATTGATGAACTAAAAAAGAAAAAACATATGATCATCTCAAAAGATGCAAAAATGTCATCTATCAAAATCTAACATCCATTCCTTGACTTTAAAAAAAATGCTCTTAGATTTCAGCAAATTGGGCATAAAAGGAAACTTCCTCAACCCGAAGAAGGACATAAAGTAAATGAGAGCTAATTACATGCTGATGTACTTTCCCCTTAAGATCAGAAACAAGGCAAAGAAGTCTGTTTATATCACTTTTACTCAATATAGAACAGAAGATTCTAGCCAGGGAAATAAAGCAAGAAAAAGTAAAAGGCATCCAAACAGATTGGGAAAGAAATGTGATTGTATATGCTGGCAAATGACATAATTGACTATGTAGAAAATCCTATGGAATGTATAAAAAAAGTGAGGTTAGGAAGGCATCAGGGTACAAGATCATTATTTAAAAATCATTTGTATTTCTATATACTAGCAAAGAACAATTGAAAGTTAAATTTAGAGTAATGAAAAATGAAATACTTAGAAATAAATTTGACAACTCAGGTACAAGACTTGTGTACTGAAAATTACAAAACATTGCTGAGAGAAATTTAAACAGCTATAAATAATTAAAAAAGATAACACCATGGTCATGGATCAGAAGATTCAATGTTGTTAAGATGTCAATTTTCCCCTAAAGCCATCCCAATTGAAGTCCCTGCAGGATTTTTGTAGAAATTAGCATGCTGATTCTAAAATTTATACAGAAATACAAAGGACCTAGAATTAGCAAAAACAACTTTGAAAAAGAAGAAAAAAGTTGGAGAGGCTAACACTACCTGATTTCGAGAAATATTATATAGCTATAGTAATCAAGACAGTAAACAGACAAATAGCTCAATGGAGCAGAAGAGAATCCTGAAAAGAAACAGACCTACATGTATATGTTCAATTGATCTTTTTTTTAAATTCTTAGTAACTTTCTTTTCTTTTATTATTTCAAAATATTATAGGGGTACAAATGTTTTTGGTTACATGGGTTGCTTTTGTAATGCTTGAGCCAGGGTTATAAGTGTGCCCATGACCCAGATAGTGTTCATTGTACCCATTAAGTAGGTTTTTGCCCAATCCCTCCTCCTGCCACCCCCCCCCCGTTTGATTTCCACTGAGTTTTACTTCCCTCTGCACAAGTGTACTCATCAGTTAGTTCCAATTTAATATTGAGTACATAGGGTGTTTGTTTTTCCATTATTTTGATATTTCACTTAGGATAATGGTCTCCAATTCCATCCAAATTGCTGCAAAAGGCATTAATTCATCCTTCTTCATAGCTGAGTAGTATTCCACAGTATACATAAACCACATTTTGTTAATCCATTCATGAATTGATGGGCACTTGGGTTGATTCCACATCTTTCCAATTGTGAATTGTGCTGTAATAAACATTCATGTGCAAGTGTCTTTCTAATAAAATGACTTATTTTCCTTTGGGTAAATACCTAGTAGTGGGATTCCTGGATCAAATGTTAGGTCTAATTTTAGTTCTTTGAGGAATCTCCATAATGTTTTGCATAGAAGTTATACTAATCTTCAGTCCCACCAAAAGTATATAATCAATCCTTTCTCTCAGCATCCATGCCAGCATCTATTGTTTGTGAATTTTTTAATAAAAGCCATTCTAACTGGAGTAAGGTGATATCTCATTATGGTTTTGATTTGCTTTTCCCTGATGAGTAGTGAAGTTGAGCATTTTTTCGTAAGTTTATTGGCTATTTGTCTATCTTTTTTTGAAAAGCCACTGTTCATGTTTTTTGCCCACTTTTTAATGGAGATCTTTAATTTTTTTTCTGCTGCTTTGCTTGAATTCTTTGTAGATTCTGGTCATTAGCCCTTTACTGGATGTATTGGATGTGAATATTTTCTCCCATTCTGTAGGTTGTCTATTTGCTCTATTGATTATTTCCTTAACTGTGCAGAACTTTTTAATTTAAACAAGTCCTATTTATTTATTTTTGTTGTTGCCATGATTGCCATTGGGGTCTTCTTCATAAATTCTCTGCCTAGGCCCATATCTAGAAGAGTTTTTCCAACATTTTCTTCTAGAATTCTTATGGTTTCAGGCCTTATATTTAAGTCTTTTATCCATCTTGAATTAATTTTTGTGAGTGGTGAGAGATATGGATCCTGTTTTATTTTTCTGCCTGTGGCTACCCAATTTTCCCAGCACCACTTATTGAATAGGGCTTCTTTTCTCCAGTGTATATGGTTATCTGCTTTGTCAAAGATCAGTTGGCAATATGTGGATGGTTTTATATCTGGGTTCTCTGTTCTGTTCCATATTTTTGTGCCCAAACCATGCTGTTTTGGTTACTATAGCCTTGTAGTACAGTTTGAAGTCTGGTAATGTCATGCCTCCAGATTTGTTCTTTCTGCTTAGGATTACTTTGGATATTTCAGGCTCTTTTCTGGTTCCAAATAAAGCATATAATTATTTTTTCTAGATCTGTGAAATATGCCATTGGTATTTTGACAGAGATTGCATTGAATCTGTATATCACTTTGGGTAGTATGAACATTTTAACAATGTTGATTCTACTGATCCATGAGCATGATATGTTTTTCCATTTGTTTGTGTTATCTATGATTCCTTTCCTTGGTGTTTCATAGTTCTCTTTGTAGAGGTCTTTAACCTCCTTGGTTAAGTAATTCCTAGGTTATATTTTCTTTGTAGCTATCATGAATGGTATTGAGTCTTTGATCTGACTCTCAGCTTGACTGTTTTTGGCATACAGGAATGATTCACGTACATTTATTTTGTAACCTGAGACTTTGCTGAATTTATTTATCAATTACAGGAGTCTCTTGGTGGATTCTTTGGGATTTTCTAGATATAAGATCATATCACCAGCAAAAAGCGATAGTTTGATCTCCTCTCTCCTGATTTGGATACCCTTTATTTCTTTCTCTTGACTGATTGCTCTGACTAGGACAGCCAACACTATGTTGAATAAAAGTGGTGACAGTGGGTACCCTTGTCTTGTTTCAGCTCTTATTGGGAATGCTTTCAACTTTTCCCCACTCAGTTTGACATTGGCTGTGGGTCTGTCATACATGGCTTTTATAATTTTGAGACATGTTCTTTCTATGCCTAGTTTGTTGAGGGTTTGTTGAGGGTTTTTAATCATGAAACAGTGCCAAATTTTGTCAAATGCTTTCTCTGCATCTATTGAGATGATCATATGGTCTTTGTTTTTGCTTCTGTCTATGTGGTAAATCACATTTTTTAATTTACATAACTGAACCATCCTTACATCCTTGGGATGAAGCCCACTTGTCATGGTGGATTTTTTTTTATATGCTGTTGAATTTGGTTTTCTAGTATTTTATTGAAGATTTTTGCATCTATATTCATAGGTCTGTATTTTTCTTTTTATGTTGTGTCTTTTCCTGGCTTTGGTATCAAGGTGATACTGACTTTGTAGAATGAGTTGGGGAGAATTCCCTCCTTCTCAATATTATGGAATAATTTCTGCAGTATCAGTACCAGTTATTCTTTGTAGTTCTTATAAAATTCAGCTGTGAATCCATGTGGTCTGGGGCTTCTTTTATTGGAAAATTTTTTATTACTGCTTCAATCTCGTTGCTTCATTATTGGTCAATTCAAGAGTTCTATTTCTTCATGATTTAGTCTTGGGAGGTTGTGTGTTTCCAGGAATTTGTCTATTTCCTCTATGTTTTCAAGTTTATGTGTGTACAGATTTTCATAGTATCCACAAATGATATTTTGTATTTCTGTGGTATCA
This sequence comes from Lemur catta, assembly GCF_020740605.2. Taxonomy (NCBI): domain Eukaryota; kingdom Metazoa; phylum Chordata; class Mammalia; order Primates; family Lemuridae; genus Lemur; species Lemur catta. The sequence goes on from NC_059128.1 coordinate 143,874,667, forward strand.
GATGAAATATCACCTTTTTCATTTCTGATTGAACTTTTTGGGTCCTTTCTCTTCTATTCCTGATTAATCTAGCAAGAGGTATATCAATTTCATTTATCTTTTTAAAGAACCAACTTTTTGTTTCATTGATCCTTTGTATTTTTTTGTTTGTTTATTTTGCATTTCATATAGTTCTGCTCTGACCTTAGTTATTTCATTTCTTCTGCTGGCTTTGGGTTTGGTTTGCTCTTCCTTTTTTAGTTCTTTGAGATGTGTCATTAGATTGTTAATTTGTCATCTTTCTTAATGTAGGCAGTTAAGGCTATGAATTTTTCCCTTAGGAATGCTTTTGCTGAATCACATAGATTTTTGTATCTTGTGTACGCTTTGTCGATCAGTTCCAGGAATCTTTTCATTTCCATCTGAGTTTCATGATTGACCCAATAATCATTCAGCAGCAGGTTGTTTAAGTTCCATGACTTTGTGTAGAGTTGAATGTTTCTCTTGGAGGTGATTTCTAGTTTTACTCCACTATGGTCTGAGAAGATACATGGAATAATTTCTATTTTTTTTAATTTAGTGAGCCATATTTTGTGGCCTAAGATGTGATCAGTCATGGAGATTTTTCCATGTGCTGATGAGAACAAGGTATATTGAATAGTTTGGGGATAAAATGATCTGTAAATGTCTGTTACTCCCATTTGTTCTAGAGTCTCGTTTAAATTCAGTGTTTATTTATCTTCTTCTTGGATGATCTGTCCAGTTCTCTCAGTGGGGTTTTGAAGTCCCCAGCAATTACAATACTGCTGTTTATCTCTTTGCTTAGATCTATTCAGGTGTGCTTTATGAATCTGTGTGCACCTGTGTTAGGTGCATAGATATTTAGAATTGTTATGCCTTCTTGTTGAATTGCTCCCTTTATCTTTATATAATGACCATCTTTGTCTTTCTTTACTATTGACATTATTAATTTAAAGTCAATTTTATCTTATATAAGAATGGCTGCATCTGTTTTCTTTTGGTTTCCATTTACATGGAATATTTTTTCCATCCCTTCACCTTGAGTCTGTATGAGTCCTTGTGGGTTAGAAGTGTTTCTTAGAGACAGCAGGTACTTGGCTTGTATTTTTCGTCCATTCAGCCAACCTATGTCTCTTGAGTAGGGCAATCAGACAGTTCACCTTGGTTGACAGAGTTGATATGTGGGATGCTGTTTTGTTCATCCTCTAGGGTAATACCTTATTGCCTTGTTTTACCACTTGTGCTATTGTTTTATATGAACTCTGAGCTTTAGCTTTTGGGTGGTTTTACACTTGTGGGTGTCTATTGTGCTGATCCATGTATAATGCAGTTCTGGGTATTTCCTGCAAAGCAGATCTGGTCTTGACAAATTCCCTCAGTGTTTTCTTGTCTGGAAAAGTCTTTATGTCTCCTTCATATATGAGATTTAGTTTTGCAGGGTACAAAATTCTAGGCTGGCAATTGTTCTGTTTAAGAAGACTGAAGATGGGGCCCCAATCCCTTCTTGCTTGTAAGGTCTTAATTGAGAAATCTCCAATTAGCCTGATGGGTTTTCTTTTGTAAGTTACTTGATGTTTTCACCTCATAACTTGCAGGAGTTCCACTTTCGTGTTGACATTGGCCAGTCTGATGACTATGTGTCTTGATGATTGCCTCTTTGCAATGAATCCCCCAGGTGTTCATTGAGCTTCATGTACCTGCATGTCTAAATCTCTAGCAAGACCAGGGAAGTTTTCCTAAATTATTCCTTCAAATAAGTTTTCTAGCCCATGTACATTTTCTTCTTCACCCTCAGGGATGCCTATGATTCTTATATTTGGCTGTTTCACATAATTCCATATTTCTTATAGGCTGTATTCATTCCTATTAATTATCTGTTCTTTATTTTTGACTGAATTAATTCAAAAGAGTTGTCTTTAAGCTCTGAGATTCTTTCTTCTGCCTAGTCTAGTCTATTCTTAAAACATTCCACTGTGCTATGTATTTCCTTAAATGAATTTTTCATTTCCAGAAATTCAACTTTTTAAAATATGTTGATATATATAGTGAATTTTTTATTGATTTCCTGAACTGTTTTTCTGGTTTCTTTGAGTTTATTTTCCATTTTCTCTTGGATTTCATTGTGCTTCCTTACAGTCCATACTTGGAATCCTTTATCTGTCATTTCAATGTTTTTATTTTAGTTGGTTTCCATTGTTAGAGAGCTGGTGTTCCCTTTTGGGGGTGTCCTTTTGCTTTGATTTTTCACTGATTTCTTCTCATCTGGACTAGCTGTCACTTCTTATTTTTGGATTTTCTTTTGTTTAGATGTGGCTTCCCCCCCCCACACACACACACACTCATAAGTGTGTGTCTATAGTATACGTTAGGTAAGAACTTATGGCTTTGCTTGTGGTGCTTTGATGGCAATCTAGGTTCTTGATGGATGCCTTGGTTAAAGATATCCTTAGTATGGTGGTTTTCTCAGTTGCTAGTTCTTTGTAAGCTGTAGCAGTAATGACTTATGTGTGTGGGCAGCTTCTCTGTCTCTCTTTGATGAAGGAGGATGGAGGTCTTTGAAAACCTTTCTCTTTCCTCAGCCTCATGGACTTCTTAACAGTACGAATTGTATTGGCATGCCCAGTTTAATCTCTGAGACAGTAGGTATTGCTTGTGGGTATGAATCAACCACATGCTATATGACTGAGTCAGTAAATGCCATAAAGGGCTGTGCAAATTGACCTCTCTGTCAGTAGGTGGTGCTTGCCAGAAGGAACAAGCTGCAGTGTAATTTTGGGGATGTATGATCAGCTCTAGCCCTTCAGAGAAGTACTCAAATGCCCCAGGTGGTGGATTGGGCCCTGGAACTTCCAGGTGAGTCTAGATTCTCCACCACAGCTGCAATGGGTGGGGGAGTTAGGGTGGGTGGGTCTGGGTTGGTGGGCCTGCCCCCAGGCTCCACAAAAGCTGGTAAGGTAGCTGTTTTGGCAGGGATCAAAGGTCCATTCCCAGGCTTCTGGGGAGAGCTGCTAGGGGAGGGGCTGAATTGGCCTCACCCAGCCAGAAAGTCTGCTTGTGGGGACATGGCTATCTTAGATTCACAATCTGGCTATCAGGAGTGGGTTTTGCTCTTCTCACTCCTCCCCTGCTGTGTGGTCTCCCTCCAGTGTCTGCTAGTATGCAGGCATTCAAAGTAGCTGAGCTCCCCTATGATGGCACTGCAGGCTGGGAGCTTCACTGTAGGGGATCTTGCCCTGGCTGAGAACATGGCCTTCCTGTGGGGGGAGGGATGCTCTGCAAGTACACTGTCGCTGGGACACACACTGCACCCTTTTTTCAATTCTGCACATGTGGGCTCCCTCATCTCCTGAGATCAGTTCACAAATCTCCCTTCCATGCCCCCAAGCAACACAATTGAATCCTGGGGGTATGGGATCTGGCCTGTGGTCTTGTTCCCAGGTCCCTAAAGATCTATCCCTGACCATGCCAGGGAGAGACATGCTGGTCTCAAGTTGCCTATGGGGTATTCAAGTAGGATCAATGTTCCTCTGCTTCAGGGTGTGCCCTGCTTTGATGAAGCAGCCAGGCAAGCAGCACCAGGGAGGGCCAGTAAGCAGAGAGCTCACAGTCCGAGCATTCCTTAGTCTGCAGCAGGTCTTGAGGTTTGAGCTCCACTCTCTGTGAAAGCCCCAGTGTGGTAGATGCACCAACAGAGGGGAAGGGGAGGAAAATAGTCTGAATGAGGAAAGCTAGCACTCTGGTCATTTCTGTCCCTCTCTCCAGAAGGCAGCTCACCTGGAATGTCCAGGCTTGGGTCACACAGATCCCCCAGGACCCACTGGCCCCCTGTGGCTCCCTCAGTCTGGGCCGGAGTTGGGAAATGTTTGTGTGGGAACAAGCAAGAAAAAACTGGGAGTGAAGCCCCCTAGGGAGGACAAAGGTGCATGGTGGGTGTAGAAGCAATATGGTGCTTGCCTTCTCAGCTTGAGTCTGTGATGGTGGGAAGGACCCCAAGGGGGCTGGCAGGCTGATACTTTGTCCTCAAGAAACTCCCAGTTCACTGGCAGCAGCAACTTTTCGGTTCATGAGGGTAGAAAGGCTCTCCAGCAGCTCAAGGGCCTGCTGACTTCCGGAGACATGAGGGAGGCAGAAACAAACTGCTCCACCTACCCTTTTTGCTGGACTCCAAGCCTCTCGAGGGGGGGGGGGGACCTCTGCTGATATCTTGCTCCTTCTTATTCTGCTCTTAAACCTTCTTCCCATGGAATCTCTTGTAGGTTTTGGCACTTTTCCCTCAGAATTACACCCACTCTGTGTTTATGTGTTTGTTTTTCTTTTTCCTCTAAAATTTTTCCTTTTTTCTGAGATGATCTGGCAGCCGGTGTCTCTGGTCAGCCATCTTGCCTCCTCTCTCCTCCAATTGATCTTTAACAAAAATGTCAAGGCCATTCAATGAGGAAAAGATACTTTTTCCAAAACATGATTCTGGAATAATTGAATAGTCATATGCAAAGAAAAAGAACATTGACCCCTACCTCACACCATATACAAAAATTAATTCAAAATGGATCATAGACATAAAGGTGAGCTAAACTATAAAATTTCTGTTAGAAAACACAGGAGAAAATATTAATGATTTGGAATTGGCAAAAATTTCTTAAAAACCACACATACAGCATTATTTTTTTTTCTTTTAATAGATTTAGGAGATATGAGTTGAAGTTCATTACATGTATATATTGTACAATGGTGAAGTCTGGGCTTTTGGTGAACTCATCCCTCAAGTAGTATCCATAGGTACTTTTTCCTTATCACTCCTCTCCCCTGCCTCTTCTCCCCAATGGGTCCCCATTATACCACTCTGAAAGCACCAATCTTTGAAAAATAAAAGCAATAAACTGGGCTTTTATCCAGTAAAAATTTTTTTAAAATTGGCCCTACAAAGTTTTGGTAAGGATTTCGAACAACTGTAACTGTCATACATTGCTGGTGGGAGTGTAAAATGGTGCAGCCACTTTGGAAAATAGTTTCCTTATTTCTTATAAAGTTAAATGTACACCTAACAACCACACAACCAAGCCATTCCACTCCTGGGTGTTTACTCAATAGAAATGAAAACATATGCCCACACAAAGACTTGTACCCAAATGTTGATAGCAGCTTTATTTTTAATAGCCCAAAACTGCAAACAACCCAAATGTGCATCAACAGGTGAATGGATAAATAAATTGTGCATTATCCATCCAGTAGTATACTACTCAGCAAACACAAAGGAATAAATTATTAATACATGCAATGACATGAATCATTCTCAAAAGAATTATGCTAAATGAAAGAAACTAGACAAAAACAAGTATATACTGTATGATTCCAATTATATAAAATTCTAGAAAATGTAAACTAAAGTGATAAAAAGTAAATCCGTAGTAACCTGGGGATGAGGGCAGAGTTGATAAGAAGGGAGGACAGAGGGGCAAGAGGAAACCTATCTTTACTGTGGTGATGGTTTCACAAGTGAATATTATATGTCAAAATTTAACAAGTTGTACCCCTTAAATACGTGCAGTTTATGGCATGTCAACTTCAACAACCTTGTAAAAAACATCCAGCCCTTGAAGTTTAGGGGTCTAAATGGAAGTCTCAATAAGCCTCTGGGTCCCTCATTTTATCACTAAAGCTGAAGGGAGAGGCTACAGCTGTTCTAGGGATAGCTGCTAAGCCTTGGCACCTGCCCACATAAGAATTATGATAACTCTCTCATTAGGGAATGCCAAAGCTCAGAAACCTTCAAGACATCATATGATCCAGCCCCTCATTATACAGATGAAAAAACTGATGCCCAGAGGTTGGCAGTGATTTAAATAAGGTTCGTGGTTGATGGTAGGGCAGATTTAGGGACAAACTAGTGAGTGAGAATGGTTAGGGGAAGGGGTACAGCCTATGAGCAGGGTCTGAGTTATCTGTTTCTTCTCCCCGACTCCTGCAGTCACTCAATGGCACAGAGCATGACTGCTTGAAGGCTGTTGGATGGGTGCTCTAAGCCCCTGTCCCCTCCCGCCCAGAGCTGGTGAGGACCCCGTTGGCCACTGAACACCTGGCCTGCACCCTCTCCCTGGACCTCATCCTTCTTCTCCCTCCCAGGAGAGGGCTCCATCCTGCAGCCAGGAGGATGGACTTTCTACCCCCAGACGCTGCCCCAGGAGGCAGGAAACGCCAGGCACTTTCTCTCTCCCTGCAGACCATGTGTGAGCTCATTCTGGTAAAAGTTTAATGCCTGAAAGTCAATTACACTTAAGAATGCTCTGATGAGCCCAACAACAGCTCTTTCTCAGAGCCACTGGGGCATGCAGCTACTTTCCTGCTCCCTCCCCTCAATGCTGAGAAAGCTTCCCTGCCCTTCCTCACAGTGCAGTGGGCCTGACCCTGCCTTAACACCGACTTGCTGTGTGGCCCAGCCCCTCTCTGGGCCTAAATCTGACATTCATAAAATGGACGGGCTGACTCGGGTGTGTGCTCGGCTTGTTTGTCCTCACAGGCTCTCATCTCTGGGTGGGCAGAGCAAGAACAGGGCACACACGCCCGGTTGGAGGTTTGTGAGGGAATTGTCAAAAGCAGAAATGCCAGAAACCAGAGGTGTTAGAAAGAGAGAGAAATTCTAGATGGGTTTCTGCTCATTTAGAGAGCAAACACATTATAATCAACATGCAAAGAATTATGCAAAAGTACAGTCCAGGTTATAGTGACCTGGCCACCTTTCCTGTATGGCATCCAACTCCTCCCACCATCACAGACCTTTCATTAGCTGGCCCAGATGTGCCACAGCTGGCCTCAGGCATGGGCTCAATGGTTCAGGCAGCTCCCAGGGGGAGAAAGAATGAGGGCACCTGGGTTGTCTTTTGCAGGCCATGATGGACATTTTCTGCTAATCCACCCACTCATTACTTCCCATTCAGGCCCTGCCAGCCCCCTAGGCTGTTCTTTGCATAATCCTGGTGGTTCCCGCCTCTGCATCCTCCTCACACCAATCCCCTCCACTGGAATGTCCTCCCCTTCTTGTTCCCTTCCCAACGCAGCCCTGGACTCAATCTCAGGGAAAGCAGCTCTGCCTAGCTTCCTTCCAAGCTGTCTGAGAAGACTCCTGTCAGCCCTCAAACCCTGCATAACCTGCCACAGTGCAGGAAACAGCTTGGACCAAGGTGTGGAGGAGGTTCTGTCTGGGACCATAGGCTTAGTCTGCTGCACCCTAATCTGTCCCCTGCCCCATCCCACACTGGGAACCTACAAAGCATGCTAAACCACAGGCAGCATGCTGGTGGCCCTGAGAGATCATTCCAAATCCAAAATGGCAGCTCTTTTGAGCCAGCGGAGCCCTTCCCCATGGGACATAGAGCCTGTTTCTGCCCAGGAGGAGGCTGCTTCAGAAATGTGGACCAGTGTGTGAACCATAGGTTCTCCCCTTTCCAGACTGAACTCTCATTCAACTCTCAATGGGCCATCATTGTGCCATCTGCTTTGGTTCAAATTATTTTCTTTGCTGTCTATTCTGGCCAAAGTGATATTCAAAAGGGAATATGTGGCAAGGCTTAGGCACTGGCCAGACAGCATGGACGTCACTGGGTGCCAGAGAGGGTCCTTGAGATTGGCCAAAGGGGAGCTAGTGAGGGGCTAGAGTAGGGGTACAGCCAGGTATAACCCTTTAATTGTTGGATCCCTGGATGTACTGGGGGTGGGGTATCAGGGGAGGAGCCAGAGCAGCTTGGGCAGCCAGAGAACATTTAGGGGTGCTGCTTAGAATCCATTGACCCACATCCCACCTCAGATCCATTCTCTGCCCTTCTCTTCCTTGATCTTTGTTGAGGGAGATGGATCCTTTCAGGATGAGCCAACTGGACTCCCTTGCTGTCTGACTTCCAGCTGGTTTCTGTCAGTGAGAGGCACCAGCAAGAGGTTGAAGGGAAGGAAGAGGAATCAGGGTATTTCTTTGCTGTTTCCTCCCTGCTCCAAGCTGTGTTTCTAGCAGTGGCTCTACTCCTCTAATGCCACAACTCCTGCCATACACTCCTTGTCCCTTGTTCCAGCTCTCCATGGGCCCCAGTGATACCATCTTGCCTTTGCCCCTTCGGGTCTAAGGATGGAGATGGCTCCTGCTATTGCTAGTCACTGATGCCTCAACGTCTTAACTCCCGGGGTAGCCCACCTCCAGACTGGCCCTCCTGGTGCTTGCCCCCTGGTATTTATCCGTTTGAGTAGTCCCTCCCATGTCACCCCTGGTTTGTTTGGTATCCCCCATAGCACAGAGCAGCAGTGATAATATGCCAACTTTTGAGATTAATTACAAAAGACTGCAACTTCTGTCTTGGGTACCCTCTGGCTTGCTTTCTCTTGGATCGTTCACTCTGGGGGAAGCAGGTTGTGAGTAGCCCTATGGCAAAAACCTGAAGTCTTTAACTAACAGCCAGCAAGGAGCTGCAGCTCCCCAGCAACCCTCTGAATGAGCATGGAAATTGTCCTGCAGCCTCGGGAAAGTCTCAAGGTGACTGTAGCCCCTGCAGACAGCTTGACTGCCACCTCGTGAAAGACCTTGAGCCAGAACTAACCATCAAAGCCACATTGAGCTTCTCATCCCTCAGAAATGGTGGGAGATAGTAAATGTTTGTTGTTTAAGCTGCAAAGTATTGGGGTAATTTGTTACACAGCAGTAGATCACTAATCCAACTCCGTCCATACCTCTGTAAATAGTCACTCCACTAAAGTTTCCTGAATCATCCGAGGTGGCTTCTGCTTTCTGACTAATACAGGGGCTCAATACAGTAGCCTCTTAACCACTGGTATAGAAAAAGTTTGGTATCTTAGCAAGACTATGGTTATACTGGTATGTTATCACTTGAAGATCTGGGAAGTCTTGCGGGGAACCCTCATGCTTAGTGAGGGCCCTGGACAGGGCAAAACCCAGGGATTGAGGAGGGTATAGGACAAGGCGTGGAAAAAAGGGAAAAGGAAGAAGGGAAGTAAAGGGGAGGCAGACAAGGAGCTAGATGATAGAATAAAAGATTCAGGCCTGAGTTAGTCCACAAGAAATCAGGAGAGGCATTTTCCAGGACTCTGCCTACTCTGCAATGGGACCCCACCCAACTCATCCAATGGGATCAAGGTGAGAGCCAGAGAGAGTCCAGTACAGGTAAAAGCTCCTAGACTGACAGTTCTGTGCAGTTAATTCAGTGGACAAGTTTTCCCTAAGGCACCAAGTGCTGACTCTGTCCAGCTGTCAGCCTCACAGCATTGTTCCATCTCTGGGAGCCAGCATGCCAGCAGTCCCTGGGGTCCCACAGGGCAGCCCCTGCCTTGAGAGGATGGGCAGCGTCCCCCCTCATGGGTGGGGCACTTTTCTCCCTGCAGTTGGGGCCAGCAGCCAGGCCTCGCTGAGCAGGGGGCCCGTTTGTGTGGCTGAGCGGCCTCAGGGTGCCCTTAGTGAGTCATTTCCTGTTATTCTCATCGTAGAAGTCCTGCCATTCTTTAGAGCAAAATTTGACATTTTTACAGGACTAACTTCTGGGGCCTTTTGGTCAGGAGAAAAAGCAGGGATCCTTTCTTTTATATTTACAAAGCCATTAATTGGCTTCTTTATAAAATTAGACTCCATTATAAGCTCAACTGGAGTGGGAGCGTTGCCTTATTTAGTCCAAAACATCAGTTTTAAAGGATCCTTTTTAACAACCAAGTGTTCAGTGGCAAGAAGACTGGTGAAGTAGGTTCCGCTTCCTTCTGCTGCTGAAAATGCAGGTGGCATGAACTCAGTGGTGTGCTCACTGCCTACTGATGTACCTCAGGGGTGCCCACCCTCCCTGAACAGTGAGAAGGGAAGATGGGGGGCATGGTCCAAAGCCATCCCCAGGGCCCTGCAGCTCCTGCTTCGTTCCCCAGGTACCCATCCCGCTCCAGAGAAGAGCCAGAGGAGGAACCCCCAAGCCTGATCCCCACTCCAGACCTAGCACAGGCATCTGTAGTACCAGCGGTGGGGCTCGCCACACTCGCTACCCTGACCCCATGGTCTGCCAGCCACTGACCTTTCAAAGGGAGCTTATGTCCACTCTGCCCACTTCATGGAGCTGCAAGAATCAATCATCTCTCATCATCCACATCACAGTCTGAGAACCTGGAACAGTTGTCTGAATTACTTTTATTTCTCTCATTTCAGAGCACACAGAGCATTGAGTAGTACAAGGTTTCTCAAACTTTAACATACAGATGCATCACCAGGGAGCCTGCTAAAATGCAAACTCTTATTCAGTCACCGTGGAGTGGGGCCTGAGAGTCTGTATTCCTAACAAGGCCATGCTATTGCTGCTGGCCCAAGACCCCATTTTATAGAGCAGGAGTCTGATACACACCCCTCATGCTGCAGGGGGGAAAACTGAGCCCAGAGTGGGAGAATGACTTTCTCAAGATATTTCAATCAGGCTGGAGAAAGTGTCTCAGGTGGGCTCACCTGCCTCCTGTCACCTGGCTTCTCTTGTGACACAGGACCACAGCTCTTTAGTGAAGTGTTTTCAACCTTGAATGTGCACGTGAATTACCCCAGGATCTTGTTAAAATGCAGATTCTGATTCAGCAGATCTGTGGTGAGCCTGAGAGTCTCTATTTGTAACAGCCCCTGGGTGATGCCAGTGCTGCTGGTCCACGGACCCCATTTGAATAGTGAGGTCCTGGACAGTGGCGGTGCTATGGTTCGAATGTTTGTCCCCTCCAAAATGCATGCTGAGATCTAATTGTCATCATAATAGTATTAAAAGGCAGGACTTTTGAGAGGTGATTAGGCCATGGGGGCTCTGCCCTCAAGGGTGAGGTTAATGCCCTTATAAAAAGGTAAATTTGGCTCCAATTTTCCTCTCTCTATATATATTTGCCCTTCCACCATGTGGAAGTTCCTCTCCAGATTCCAGCATCTTAAACTTCTCAGCCCCCAGAACTGTGGGGAAATAAATTTCTGTTTCTCATAAATTGCTCAGCCTGTGGTATTCTGTTATAGCCTCACAAAACAGACTAAGACAGGCAGTGACAACATTGACTTGGTGACATCAGGAAGAGTCATCCTAGCTTATGCCCAGCTGTCACATGCATTAGCTCCCCTGAGGCTCTCAGCTGCCATGGGGCAGAGCCAAGCCAAAGGTATTTATTCTCCCCATACTTAGGTGTTTCTTACCTGAGGCCAGCCCAGAGAGGGGCTGTGCTTTTGAGGCTGCTGTTGGAGAGAGCAAGTTCAGAGCAGGGACAGACCCACCTTAGGTTTCCGACAGTGGCAGTCGGTTACAGCTTAGTCTCCATGAAAATGTTCCCCAGGGTTGTCTTTGGCTACATAGACCAAAGCCAGGCCAAAGCAAAGTAAAGCTGTGGCAAAGATGGTGGAGTTCTCATGTAATAACCACTCTTTCCTTCTTCTTATTAAAAGAAATCTGATTTTATTGGAGACATCAAAGTGCCCAGTTTTAAAAAATACAATTTCCATTCTCCCTTGTAAGTTAGGAGTAGACTTTTACTAAGTTCTGGCCAATGAATTCTAAGTGGACATTGCTGGATGAGGCTTCCAGAAAACAAAAGTCCTTAAAAGAAAAGGCTAAATCAGTTTGAATATGGCTTTTTATCCTTCACCACCTCCTCCTTTTTGTATCCTGGAATTCAGATGAGTGGGTGGGTCTCCAACAGCCATCTTGTGATCATAAGGTACTCTAAAGAATAGAAGCCATAGCCAATTGATGGCAGAGTTGAAAGATGGAAAGAATGTGAGACCAGACAGGATTTTGGATCTCCTGCATTAGCCCTAAATCACCTAATTGCGCATATCACATTATGTTGGAGAAAAAGAGACCCACATATTCTTTAAGCCATTCTTTTGTGAGTCTCTGTTTCAAGCCATTGTAGAGAATTTCTAACTGATACAATGATTCTGTCATCAACCCTAAAGAGTGATGCAACATATCTTTATGTATTCCATTCCCAGAATGAAATAATGGAATTGAAATTGGATTTAAAATGAGCAAGAATGGACAAATTTGGATTGGGTGAGCTGGAGAGAGTGCCACTGCATCTATGAGTGGGTGCAGACAGTCTGCTCCCAGGTCTATATCATCCTCATTGCAAGGATGCGGTTGCTCTCTGTGGATGGAAAACATGGCTGACAGAGAGAGAGGCTGTTTCAGTCTCGTCCACTCTACCAAGCAGCAGGGTGACCTTGAACCCACTCCTCAGTCTCTCTGAGGCTCATGGAGACAGTAATGACAATACTTACTTCCTGAGGTAGATGGGATCCTTAAATGACATACAGTTCAATTAACATTGACCACTATTACTTTTATTAAATATTTATTGTAGGTATATTTGCTAAATTTTGAAGAGCTGGATGTGGATACAAAGATGACAAAAGAGCATCCTGTTCCCTTGAGGACCTCCCAATCTCATTCCTTGATGACGGTTGTTTCATGCCTTTGATTGTCAGGAATCATTCAGATGCTACCAAAGAAACAATTCCGAAGGTGAGGCTGCATCCTGGTACCCAGCCCCTGCAAGCCTCTGGAGTCTGTATCCAAGGGCCCCTGGGGGCTCTGAGGGTAAGTTCTAAATGGGTTTCTCCAGGGCACTCAACAATGCAGATGTTTTCAAGGAACTGGCCACCTCAGCACCTTGCCTGGCATTTCTCTTGAAAAAGTATGTCCCTAACTCGGTTTCCTTGGCATTAAAATGAGAAAGATAGAGCCAGTCGTCTCCCAGGGCTGCAGGAGAGCTCAGCGAGGGCTGGCAGGTGAAGCAGCTGGGCATGTTGCCTGTCACCAGGTCCATGTCTGTCCTCCCTCCATGGAGCCCACCTGTTGTCCCAGCCTCACCTACAACCCCTTCTCTACACCTCTCTGCTGAGGGCCCACCTGCCAGCCCCACCCACTGCAGTGGGCTGTTCTGGAGAACTGGCATATCCTTCCTGGTGCTGGGCCTGGAGTTGTGGGAAGATGGGGAGCCCCATGAATAATTATGGCAAACCGCCATCTGTCTAAATCAACGAGTCAGTGCTCTGCAAAGCCTTGAGGGCAGCAGCTGCCTTTGAGGCCAGACTGCCTGAGGCCTGCCTGTGCTCAGCCCAGAATTGCTTTCTAGAGAAAGAACTAGACAAGTGAGACTTTCTTCCCTTCTCTTTTCTGAGAGCTGACTGGTTCTGTCCCCAACTCCCGGTGGCTGCCTGTCCTGCCACCAGCCCCAGTCAGGAATGTGGGGAGGGGAGAATGTGGGTTTGGGGGCCACAATCAGACAGAGAAGGGGTGCTGCGAGCAGCCTCCTTCCCCTCTCACTTCAGAGCTCTGGCCAGCAGGACACAGACACACTTGCTTTTTGCCTGACCGGGTGGCTCCAGAAGAGCTTGTGAGTTCAGAGGAAGGCCCAGAACGTGTCGTCAGAGGAAGCTGGGAAACCTTGCCCCTCGCTCTCCCTGTGCTCCACATTGATCCGTTGGTGAGCTCTGTCAACCCATGCCTGTTACATCAAGCCCCTCTCCTCACCCCCAGGTCTACCACCCTTGTCCACACTTCACTCTGGGAATTAAATGAGATAATCCATGTGAGGCTCTCTGCACATAAGATGCACCAGTAAGTGTCAGCTGGCGTTGCCCTTAGAATTAGTCCTTGCTCTCACCATCCTGTGTGGCCTCACCTTCCTCCATAGGACAGAACAGCTTATTGCAGGTCATTGTTGATTAAGGAAACTGGCGCCACACCCAGGTCTGCCACCCTCTCTGCCTGGGCTGCAGCATGTCCAGGTCAGGATGCCTGGTTGCCAGGTCTCTCAGAAATGCACTAGTGCCTTTCCTAATGATTCATGGACTCTTGGCGAAGCATAGCAAGAGACTACACACTGGTAGTCTCTGAATCTTTTCCCTCCACTCTGGGCTGACAGCATTCTCTTGTGGACACCCATTACCCAAGCTTGGCGGTGAGGGCTAGATGCAGCGGTTCACACTCTCAGGTGGGAGGATGCTGAGGCAGTGAAATGTGAAGCTGCTTCCCCCATATGCAGGCCAAAGCTGGGTCAGGGGCTTTTCCCATGTCCTGTGAGAATGTGCCCCACAGTGCTAATAGCAATTACCTTGGAGTGGTATTGAGGAGTGTGTGTGTTCATGTGTGTGTGTTTCCCTAAGGCTTCTAGATGCTCTAGATGTATTGTGAGTTTTCTAATGACATGCATGGTTGTTTTAAGATTAGCAAAACCAAGTAAATGACAAGATTTAGTTGGAGCAGAGTACCCAGACCCACACCAAATGAGAATGAGAAGAATCCATTCCTGCCCTGGCACTGATTTGCTGTGTGACCTTGGGCAAGTTCCTTGCCCTCTCTGGGCCTCTGATTCCTCATTTGCAAAACAAGGAGGCCAATGAGATAAGCACCACGTCCTCTCCCAGCACTGACATTCTGTGATCTACTGACCCTTGCAGAGACATTCTGGATTGCTTTTGGCCCCATTACTTTACACACAGTTAAAAAATACACCCACTGGCTCATTCCTGCCTTCCAGGGCTGAGTGATGCTGCATATTGAGCCCTAGTCCCAGAGACCTAAATGCTGCAAGGAATCTAGTAGGGGTAGATCATTAAACTCTGCAGGACAGTGGTCTCAAACTTTAGTAGGCACCATATCACCTGCTTTCAGCCTGTTCTTCCCAAGCCCGTCACTAAGGAGGGACAGCATTGCTCTGTTACAGGCCTACTGGGCACAGATTGTGTGGGCCCCTCCTAGAACAAGAGGGCATGAAGTGGGACAGGGTAGACTGTCTGGGTCTATGGATGAGGTGAACATGGCCTGGAACTAGAAAGGGGACTTTCTTGAGTAGTGGAGACGTCAATACTTGTGCACCCTATTAAATTTGACTGGGGAGAAATTTTGAGCTAGGAGTCGTGGGAGTGTTCAAGAAAGATGGCAGAACCAGAGCAGAAAGTCCTCTTGGTGTAAAAGGGAAGCTGAACTCCAAGCCCCAGCTGCACTAGCCCTGGAAAAAGGTATCTTGCCAAGCAGGGAACCAAGCAGTAACCTTCTGACTTTACAAGACCATGCAGACTTGGACAATGAGCATGGCCGCTATGACTGGTGTGGGTGCAAGGCCAGAGCACCTTCCCCAAGTGTTGCAGACTTTGTAAGGAAGGCCCGGAGAGCTTCGCTTGCCCCTGGGAGGAGGTGGAGAGACGAAGAGCCTCAGAGATGACTGGAGTGAGTTCTCATCCCCTAGAAGAATGGGTGATCAGAGAGACATAGAATTTTAGAAAAATAAAATAATGTAGCATTACTTGCACCAGAGCATTGTGGTGAAGTAAAATCCCTACTTGCTACAACAGATCTTCTGATGATCTGAAGCAGGTGGTAACATTGACATCCAGCATTTCCTTGCACAAGACCCTTCACCGGGAGTCTGGCCCCCTCTCTCACATCCTCTGTCACCCTCAGCCCGGTATTCAGGCCCCACTCTCCTACAGGAGTGCTACTGCTGTGGATGGAACTGTGTCCTGCCAAAATTCAGACGGAAGCCCTAACCCCCAAAGTGATGGCGATGGGGCCTTCAGCAGTAATTAAGGCTAAACGTGGTCTTGAGGCTAAGGCCCGAATCTAGGGGTGGAGAACCTTTTCATGTTGGAATTCATCTAATTCCATCTAATTTCATAATTCATCTATAATCAAATAAGGCCACAATCAAGAAACTTCAATTAAATATACTTAAAAATGTACAATTATTTTATAAAAATCTAACTACTATGTACTTAATAATTTCAAAAAATTAAAACTATTTGTTAATTTTAAAGTTAACTAACCTTTTAATGACTTTGTTGTGTCTGCTTTTTGTTGGAAAACATTTGAATATTTGGTTGCAGCGTGGAGGTCTGCAGTTTCAGTTGATCCCCTGGATGGGTATGATGTCTTCGTGACCTTAAGGGCGCCTTGATTGGAGTTAGGCAGGAGAAAGTAGATTCGCAGCAATAAGTGGTTGAAAAGCAAGAAAGCATTTTTCAGGCATGTTGCCAAAGGCATGTGTGTTCTATTGCATTTTTCCTTATTTCAACTGGATCTTTCTTAGCCTCAGATAATGACTTTAAAATGTCATCTACTGAGAGCTCAATCAATTCCATCTGTAGTTCTTTAGGTGGCTTGGTGATATAAACTAGGTGAGGCTGAGATGCTAATTTGTGTGATGTCACAATTCTCAAGTCAATGTATTTTTCATTGTGTTCTCCAATTAATAGGTCTATAACAGCTGCGTATTCTGCAAATGGTTCACATATATCATCCTGCTCATCAACGACCTTTGCTAACTGGGGAAAATGTTCATCCAAAATTTCCTTTTGACGAAGTGTTTTGAAAAAAGATAGCTTTTTTGAAATGCTTTCGTTTTTTTTTTTTTTTTTGCCACGTATCATATATAGACTTAGTTTTACTTTGCAAAGAAATATTCAAGTCATTTTGATTTGACATGATATCACCCAGAAATGCTGCATTCCTATAGAAATCTTCTTTTAATAATTCACATTGCTGATTCTGTATTTCATAAAATTTAACTATCTGTTCTTACAGAGATAAATTTTGGCTAACAACTGTCCCTGTGATAGTCAATGCACTTTAGAATGATAAGGCAAATCCACACTGAATAATTCGCTGTTCAACTTTAGTATGTTATGAAACTGAGGATGCCATGTTGCATTTGCAGGAATATAGTTAACAATACTTATAACTTGTTGCAAAGTGAAACTTAAAATAGTAGCTTTAGCACAGAGATTTTGCTGATGCAAGATACAATGAAAAGAAATGAGAGCATCTGGATCTGTTAATATTTTTTTTGTCTGTGCAATAAACCCTTCGTGTTTTCCTGTCATGGAAGGTCCACTGTCTATACATTCACTCACTAAATTTACCAAATTCAGTCCAACTTCATGACATTTGTCTTAAAAGTTGTTGAGGACATCTGTTCCCCGTGTTCTGTTCACAAGAGGGCCCAGAGTAACTCTTCGTAGCAAAGAAAATCTTCTGGCTGTGCAGAAGCCTTTTAATTTAATCAGGTCCCATTCGTTTATTTTTGTTGTTGCTGTGATTGCCTTAGGGGTCTTCTTCATAAATTCTTTGCCTAGACCAATGTCTGTAAAAAGCTTCTGCACAGCCAAAGAAACAGTCACGAAAATAAACAGACAGCCTACAGAATGGGAAAAAATTTTCACATACTACACATCAGATAAAGGACTGATAACAAGAATCTATTTAGAACTCAGGAAAATCAGCAAGAAAAAAATCAAACAACCCTATCAAAAAGTGGGCAAAGGACATGAATAGAAATTTTTCAAAAGAAGATATAAGAATGGCTAACAAACATACAAAAAAATGCTCAACATCCCTAATTATCAGGGAAATGCAAATCAAAACCACAATGAGATATCACTTAACTCCGGTGAGAATGGCCTTTATCAAAAAGTCCCAAAACAACACATGTTGGTGTGGATGCGGAGAGACAGGAATACTCATACACTGCTGGTGGGACTGCAAACTAGTGCAACCCCTGTGGAAAGCATTATGGAGATACCTTAAACAGATTCAAGTAGACCTACCATTCGATCCAGCAATCCCATTATTGGGCATCTACCCAAAGGAACAAAAATCATTCTACAACAAAGACACCTGTACCCGAATGTTTATAGCAGCACAATTCACAATTGCAAAGATGTGGAAACAACCCAAATGCCCATCAATCCATGAATGGATTAGTAAACTGTGGTATATGTATACCATGGAGTATTACTCAGCTATAAGAAATAACGGTGATACAACATCTCTTTGGTTCTCCTGGAGAGAGTTGGAACCCATTATATTAAGTGAAGTATCCCAAGAATGGAAAAACAAGCATCACATGTACTCACCAGAAAATTGGTTTCCCTGATCGTCACCTAAATGCACATCAGGGAAGGATACCAATTGGATATCAGACTGAGACGGGGGAGGGGGGGCGGGGAGGTGATGGGTGTATGCCTACATGATGAGTGCATTGCGTACCGTCTGGGGAATGGTCATGCTTGAAGGTGCTGACTCGGGGAGGTGGGGGATGGGGGGAAGGGATGGAGGTATGACTACATGGTGAGTTCCAGGCGCACTGTCTGGAGAATGGACACGCTTGAGGCTCTGACTCAGGGGGATGGGTGGGACATAGACAAGGTATATAACCTGAGCTTTTGTACCCCCATGATGAGCTGAAATTAAAAAAAAAAAGAAAAGAAAATCTTCTGTTATGACCCAAAGGAAGTATAAAAACTGCACCGAGTCAGTAGTATCAGTAGATTCATCCAAAGCTATTGAATAATATATATTTTCCTTTTGAAGTATTGCATGAGGTTATTCTGTTAAGTTGAAGGCTAATTCATGCTGCCAACAGTTATGGTTCTCCTTGAAAGGGGAGTTGTTTGTACTTTGAAACATTATCAGGCTCTAAGCATCCTACAACTTCAGCAATGAATTCTTTCACAATTTCTACATCACTGAGTGGCTTCCCCTTTTCCCCCAAGTATATAACCTACTTTATAAGTTGCTTCAGTGCTACTTCAAAGAATTGTCTTTGCTTTTGCTTTTCATCTTTTAATGTCTGCAATACAACTTCTGCTCCTCTCCCTCTAATTTAAAATATTTGTGGCCCTTAGGAGTGTTATAATGCTGATGAGTATTGAATTTCTTTAATGTCGATATGGCAGTATCACAAAGCAAGCAAATCATCTTATTTTAGCAGAAACAAGATAATACTGCAATTCCCAATTCTGATTAAAAAATCAGTTTTCTTCCTTCAGCATTCTCTTGGTCTTCTTTGACATGATGGGCTATTAAACAGACAGAATTAAAAAATACTGTCGAGCTGTGCAACTATTCACAAATTCCACTTCAAACAGAAACACAGTGCACCACTGTCAATAGCTGATAACAGACTGGCATACTCGACCCCCATAAACTCTCGCCAACCAGTCTCAGGTGGTAGGGGCACCAGTCAGGCGGGGGAAGTTAGAACTGAATCATGAGTGTAGCAGCTGTCAATTTAGCACTTATGGCTCACTAAGGTTCCAATTGTGCCAGTCAATCCCGGAGGATTATTTCATTGAAACTTATTTTATTCTTTGATATTTTAAATACATTCATTTTAAAAATAAAATTAAAATATAAAAGATAAAAAAGTATTAATAAAAATAAAACGGTTTGTTCTGTAAAATTTGGATTCAGTCCAAAGGCCGCATTTAAGGGCCTAGAAGGTCACATGTGGCCTTAAGGCCACAGGTTCCCCACCCGGCCCTAATCTGATAGGATTAGTGGCCTTAGAAGAAGAGGAAGTGTGAAAGATCTCTCTGCCACACAGTCTGCGGTGTTTTGTTATGGCAGCCTGGGGTCAGCGATACAGCTCCCAAACTAATGCTTCACCCTCTGCCTTGGAACCACCCAGAGTACCTGTGGAAAATGTAGATTCTTGGAACCAACTTCAAACCTACCAAAAAAAAAAAAAAAAAAAGAGAGAGAGAGAGAGAGAAAAGAAGGAAGGGAGGGAGGGAGGAAGATAGGAATGGGGCCCCAGGATATGAATTTTAGGATCACCCCAGGCCATGTCTGAAGGTTAGAAGGCACTGCTGGATGGGACACTCCTGCTGCCTGTCCCATTGCTGGGTCTCCCTATCCCCTGCTCCACACTCTCCATCCCAAGGAGTCCGGATACAGCCTGGCCCCTTCCAGGAAAGTTCCACCCCGCAACACCCCCTCCAGTAAAATCCTTGGATGCGTGCCAGGAAGTGTACCTAGGGAGAGCTGAGATGGCTCTCCGTGTTCAGTCATCGTTGATGGTGAGAGGGGTCAGGGGCCAGGTGCACACTTCTCTGCCACCACAATTGTGTCCCAATAGACACGTTTCCCACCTAGCTGCCAGCCCACCAGCTTCAGCCCCCCTTCAGCACTGCTGTCTTTATTGGCCACAGCACAGACAGGTTGTTCTGGACTTACATGTACCAAGTGCATGAGATTTCCAGCCAAACTGTGAGCTCTTTGCAGGAGAGGCCGTCCGAGAGCCCTCCCCTGGAATGCCAGCTTCATGAACAACTTCTGATACAGAGAAACATGATCCCAGCTGGTTCACTGCCCGGGCCTTGTGACCAGCAGCTGCCTTCCTCTGTCACCCATGGTTGATTCATGGGTCAGGAGGGCACCATCTCTGGCACGAGAGAGTGGGCACTTCATTGGCCCCCTCAGGAAACTCTCCCCTAAGAGAACAGACTCCTAAACAGTTCCCAACCCAGTTTTTAATCTTATTCTACTTGTCAAAGTAATACCTTTCACTGTAGAAAACCTGGAAAGCATAGGAAATTAACTGCATTATTAAAAGTACATTTTTAAAACTCTCATTGCTAATTTCGACTTCATTCATTCATTCACGCAATTGTTCATTCAGCAAATATTTGAGCTAACAGTTCTCACCCCAAATAAGCATTAGAGAGGGAGAAAATAAAGTTCACAGAGTAATTCTCACTCTGCATGGAATTGCTAACATCATTTTTGATTTAAGATATGTAGTTCATATCAATTAAATATATATTATATTGAAATGCTCCCTTCGACTCATATTTCATCTTGGATTGAAATACCCATTAACATCCATTCCGTATTTCCTCTGTCCATTTAGATTAAGTCGTATTCCGAGCTCCTGATTCTCCTGGGCATGGCATAGCTCTTAGAGCACATTCTGCTTCTTTCAGCCCATCTCTGAGTTTTTCCTCCAGCTGAAGGCTAAGAGGTTTGAGATCCCAAATGTTTTTTCTTGTTATAAAAACCTCTCCATCCAGCTTGCACTGAAACCACAT
The DNA here is from genome assembly GCF_020740605.2 of Lemur catta. NCBI lineage: Eukaryota > Metazoa > Chordata > Mammalia > Primates > Lemuridae > Lemur > Lemur catta. The sequence continues at coordinate 143,895,524 of NC_059128.1, forward strand.
CAGGCAGGCATTTTTCTTTGGACAGCTCTCTGTGCCTTCAGATTTCACTGCCATTGCTGATTTAGGCATCTTTTCTTCTACCTATTTTTTTCTCTTACTTTGAAATTATGAAAACAGCTATCAGTTATGACTCTAAAACAGTTGTCATTTAAATGAATGTGAATCCATTTCAAAAATAATGTGAGCAACAGTCCTCTCTCTCACCGGCACCACCCCCATCCAATCTTATTGTAACTACGAGCTAGGGGTACAAAACAAAATCACATCTCTTTTAGTATTCAAATTAATTTAACTCTGAGCTCATTCCTGTTCACTGTGAGGGTGTCTGTCTTTCCTACTGCTACCGCTCATGCAAAGTTCAAGAATGCCAGTGGTTCACTGAACTTGGCCCATCCATGCCCTGGTAATTTGGAACCCCAGGGGAAAAGTCAAGGGATCAATCCATTTCCTCCCAGATGACTCTGTGATGCTTAGACAGAGTACCCCTCTTTCATCCCAGCAGCTTTTCTGTCTCAGGAGTGTGCGGTGGGAGGTGGGTCAATGAATCTGTTGCCTACAGAAACCCAGGGTTCCCAAACGTATCACATACGTTCTCCCAGAACAACGGCCATTCAAGGTCCTGAAGGGTCTCACATGAGTCCCTCTTTGCAGCTATGCCTCCTCCTCCTTAAATCAGTTCTCTCACAGCATCCCTGCGACCCTTCTAAATCCCTAATCCAGCCACGCTGCTGCCTTTCCTGCACAGAATGACCCTCCTTCACTATGGGGTACACCCCCAGCTCCACAGCCTTCTGCAGTGTGGGACTCCTGCCCATCCCCCAGCTGCATCTTCTTCCTCCCTTTCCACTCCACCCCAAACTTTGTGACTTCACAGAGCATGTTCTTTCATCTCATGTTTCGTAGAAGCCCCTTCCTCTGCCTGGAATGCCTCCCCCTCCAACTCTACGTCTTTCCCAGAGTTGACGGAGCCCTCCTCTGTTTCTCTCTCTGAGTTCGACTGTTGCTGGGCCATGCTGCGTCGTAATTATCAGCTTGATTGAAGGCTTCTTCCCCACCCTCCTTAAGGGTGGTGACTGTGCCTTGGTCATCTTGGTGTCTCTAGGCCCTGGCACAGAGGAATGCCCGATATGTGATACAGAAAGCCCATAGTCCCAAGCTCTTAAATCCACCTTTGGTAGGGGTGGGGGAGATTGGAGGGGCTAGGGCACTCAAAACTCAGTCTTTCTTCCAAAGGCTCTGAGTCCAGGAGGAGCTGCCTGAATTGCAGGGCAGTTTTGACTTGGATATCTGACCACAGGCAGCACATGCCCACAGTCGTCCCCATGGGAACCGTGTCAAGCAAAGCTCCAACTCGGAGTGAGCAGCCTGCCTTGGGCCTGAACTCCCTCCTGCCTGTGTGGCCCTGGAGCCCAGCAGGACACCTGCAGCCCCCGCCTCAGGGGCCCACAAGGGGCTGCAGCTGCAGGGACTGGGTGGGCAGGTTGCCATGGAAACCAAGCTGCTCATCTTTCCCTGGTGTCTGGCGTTCTGACAAGGAGGCCAGAATTCACCAGTGCGTCCTCATCTCTGGGCTCCTCCTCAGCCTCTCAGCCTGAGTCCAGGGCACATCATGAGCATAGAGATGGGTCAGGGCTTGGAGGAGCCAGGAAAGCAGAGGAACCAAGAAACTGGCCATGATTCTCTCCCTTCCACCTCAGCTGACCATTGCTACATTCCCCAGGGTTGGTTACTCCCTGAAAGGAGTTGACTTACCCAAGTAGCAGTAACCAAAGAAGATAAGAGTCACTTCTGGGAAATTTTGGTGTCAGGAGCCTTGGACCAGGAGACCTATAGCTCTCATCCTCATTCCAATACTTCACAGCTGGGTGTCACTGGTGAAGCCTCTCAGCCTCTCTAACACCCATTCATTCCCCCAAATATAAAATAAGGGCCATTTCCTCCACCAGATAGTCATCAGGTAGCATTATTTAAATATACAGTGTAAGCTATAAAGCCCTTGTCTGTATAAAGACCTTGTTACTATCCAGGTTAAAAATATAATCTGTATTCAAAAGAATTAGATCAATGCATGTATGTCAAATGTTGATGGATTATTAAAAAGAGTAATTCCTTTATTCTTTTGATAAGTATTAGCTCAGCACCTGTCTACCTAGCCAGGCCTGCCGCTAGCGGCTGGAGATCTTTTAAAAAAGCCATAAGCTCTTCTCTGGAGGAACTTCTAGCCTCACAGAAGTGTTCTCTGTCTACCTACTATGTGCCTGGCACGCAAGAATAGACATAGCAACCCTTTTCTTAAAGAGCACAAATAAAACTTTTTAGGGAGATGAACACAAGACATGTACATACGAAACAGAGAAGGACGATTGTAACTTACTGGGGAAGAAGACTTTAATGATGTCTTTAGTAGATGTAGGAAGGCTCCTGGGATGTAGCATGGAAAGAAGAGGTTGAGTCAAAGAGGGGAGAACACCACTTGCATCATAAAATTCTTTGGTTTGCTGAAACAGAAAAAAATCTTTTCAAAATATGTTTCTTTCTGAAAAAATAATTCTTATTCTTTAAAATGTATGTGTTAGCTGGGCATGGTGGTGCATGCTGTAATCCCAGCTACTTGGGAGGTTGAGGTAGGAGGATCGCTTGAGCCCAGGAGTTTGAGGTTGCTGTGAGCGAGGCTGATGCCACGGCACTCTAGCCAGGGCAACAGAGTGAAACTCTGTCTCAAAAAAAAAAAAAAGAAAAAAAATGTATGTGTTAATTCATTTAGCTGCTTATTTTCTCTCTCCCCGCCCCCCCACCACTAGAATATAAGTTCCATGAGTACGGAACTTCATCTTTTCATTTTGGTGTTCTCAGCACTCAGCATAGACACATAGCAGATTTTTAGTAAGCACTACATAAATAATTAAATAGTAAAGAAGATAGGCATTCAACAAGTGGCTTAAAGAAGTGCTTTCTATCCACAGTGATATTATATAAACACTTCATTCCCTTTATTTTTTCTCCAAAACCCCTATTGCAGTTGGTAGTAAAATTGCAATTCTGCCACAGTGCCCTAAGTGTGGCCCAAAAAGTTCAGTCGTGGAGAATGTGTGTTGCATTGTCATGAGCCTGGTGAAGTGACCAGGGTGAGCCAGCTGCCACGGATGAGAGCCAATTGCCGATTGCTGTCTGTCTGAATTTGCGTTATTCTGGGAAATGTCATCACAAGACACTAATGTGACCACTTTCAGAATTATTAAATATTTGTTCAGTTTTTGTCTCTTCACTAGACTGTGAGCTCCTGGCACATAAGTAGTACTTAACAAATATATATTGAATGAGTGAATAAATGAATTCATATGAGAGTGTAACATGAGTATTCACCTTGGTTTGGAGGGTCAGGGAATGTGTTCTCAAGGCAGTGATGTTCAGTCTGAGGAGTGAAGGAAGACTAAAAATTAGTAAGTGAATGGGAGGGAACCAATGAAATATGAGAAAACAAGAGAAAACAACATCTGCAAAAGCTCCTATTTGGAAGAACGTGTTGTGTTCAAGCACCCAACAGCAGCCCAGCATCACTGGGGCATGGAAGTAGCGATGGGCAGGGGCATCTTCAAAGTAAAGCTCAGAGATCGTGGGAAGCTCACATACTACTTCTGGGATGTGGGACTTCCTTGTAACAGCAATGGGAAGACACTCGGGGCTTCTCAGTAGAGACATCTTCTGACCTGATGTCTGTTTTCATAAAGAACATTCCAGTTGTGTGGGGAGCACGCTGGAGAGTGGTGGACTGCCAGTGGGGTGACCTGTGAGGAGGTCACTGAGGTCACCTAGGAGAGAAGATGGTGACCACATTGTCATGGTTACTACCCGGGTTAGAAATATAATCTGTATTCAAATGAATTAGATCATGGAGATGGAGAGAAGCCAATGGAAACAGAGTGTTTCTTGGAGTTCAAGTTAAAGGACTTGGTGGAGAATTAAAGTGGGGTTGAAAGAAAGAGGGCACTCTGGGATAATCTCTAGATTTCTGGCTTGAGTGTCCAGGTAGACAGTGACATTATTGGCTGGGGACCTCTGGAGGAGGACCATTTTGGGGTGGGGCATGGGAACAGAAATGACCAGCTTAGTTTTAGACATGCTTAATCTGAAATGCATGTGATGTACCCGTACATGGACATCTGGGACTCTGCCATGTAAGTGGCTATGTGAGTCCAGCGCAGGGGAGAGATTTGTACTAGAGATAAATGTTTAGGTACCATCTCGAGTGGGAGGTAACTAAAGCTGTGGGAATGAATGAAGCCGCCAGAAAGAGGGCTAGGACAGAACTGTAAGCAATTCCACTCAGTAGTCAGTTAGAGGATGGGTAGACAGCAAAGGAGGCCAAGGAGGATCCTCTGGTAATAAAAGCCAAAGGAAAGGAAGGTTTCTGCAAGGAGAATGCGACCAATTGTGCTCAACGCCAATGGCAGCGATCGACTGAGAGATTTATGACTCCACAGGGAGAAAAATGGAAATTTCTCAATCCTGGGGGTCTCAGAGCTGGGTTGACCATGAAAGCTTCTTCCTTACTTGGATATACCCACTCCTCTCCCTCTTTTGCTTGCTCCCTCTGGACAGGAATTCCAGATTCAGCCTATTTCTCCCTTCAACTGGAGTTTGCTGAGAGGCATGAGCGGCTGGTGACACACTGAAAATCCCCTGAAATAATCTTCACCATCACATATACAGCCAATATCATCACTCTGCTACAGATCCCCCATCTTAACAATAGGAAGCTGCACCCTTCGGAAATGGGTTTCCTTCTGCCTCCAACGGGTTCACTAGAGTGGATCGAATACCCCCCCAGGCCAGATATCATCAGAATGTTAAATGCCTATCTCTTTTTCTCTTTTTTCCCTTAACCTGATCTTTTCTGGGTAGCTTAAAGAGATTCATTCTTTAAGATTCGGCATCCCAACCAACAGTGAGTCATTGGGGAAGGAGGTCTGACTAGAGCTGTCTATGGCATTGTACAAACCAGGGAGCCTTGGAACCTAGGGACAGAACCCTAAGTATCAGTATTCATCACTAAAAGCAATTAGGACACTTGTGATGGTGTTCAATGAATCCAGAGCCCACCTCCAGTCACTCCATGCCACCACACTGCCACCTGCTATCAGGTTTGCCTTAACACCTTTTAAAATACATAATATTTTATTTTGAAATATTTTAAGACCCTCAAAAGGTATAAAATACTACAGTTTCCATGTATTCTTAGCCCAGCTTTCCCCAATGGTAGTATCTTCCATAATCATAGTACATTAACACCACCAGGAAACTGATATATGTACAATACTATTAACTCAGGTATAAGCCTTGTTTGGGATGCACCAGATTTTACATCTCCCTTACTTCCTCCTCCTCCTGCTCCTCCTTCTCTTCCTTCTTCTCTTTCTTCTCCTTCCTCCTCCTCCTCTTTAATATATTCACAAAGTTGAACAACCATCACCACTATCCAATTTTTATCACCCCAAAAAGAAACCATATATCCATTAGCAATCACTTCTTTTCCTCCCTTCCCCTGGCAGCCACTAACCTATCTTCTGTTTCTATGGATTTGCCTGTTCTGGAAATTTCATATAAATGTAATCATACAATATGTGGCCTTTTGTGTTTAGCTTCTTTTGCTTAATGTAATATTTTTAAAGTTTGTCCATGTTGTAGCACGTATCAGTACTCTATTTATTTTTATGGCTGAATAATATTCCAGCAACATATTTTTGAATGAGAACCTGGTGCAGAGCTGGGAGATTTTCCTCCTCTGAGACATACAAAGTCCCAGGGAATGACTATTTTCACTCTGTCAGTGGCACCCACGACTCTAAACGGCATTCCTAAGTGGCCCGAGAATGAGGAGGGGGTTGTGGGGGTTGAGATGGAGTTCCAGGAGGTGACTTTCCCCAAACGCTCTCACCCTCTGGGTCCTTGCCTTCCACTCCGCCTCAGATGGTAGAGGCATTTGGCACAGACCGTGCACGCCAAAGAGCAAAAGTGTTTCCAACTAAATGGAACCACCATAAAAACAGCCACATCAAAAAATTGGCAGCTTCTCCCAAAACATCAATCTGCAAGTATATTGAGATGAACCCTGAATGTGGTAATTAGTTACAGGAGGGGAAAGATCGCACCATATCAATAGTGTGGTGAGACTTCTGAACTTCTGCAAGGAAAGAGATGGCTAAGGACTTTTATGACATTTCTAAGTTTGAACACAACTATAGAGCCAGAAGGCAGCTAAGAGGACCCCTTGCCCAACTTGTGCATTTCACAGAAAAATGAGGCCCAGAGAAATTAAGACACAAAACTTACCGGTGGCAGCACTGACCCTCCCTGACATAACTCCAGGGCTATTTCCCCTAACAATGCCACCTCTGAGAACTCTGAATCCCTGGTTCTAGAATTGGAGGAGAAGAGAGAGCAGGTAGAAAAGGTGGTTTCTAAAAGCAGAGAACAGTCCTTGTGCAGATTCATTCAAGGGATGACGACAGGGCTTAATGTATGCCAAGGGATGCTCAGGGAACACCCTTTGGGTGAAAGGATTCTCTTTTCCCAGAGAACACCCCCAGCAGTCTCTCCCTCTTACTCATCAGAGAGCCGAGATCCTGAGAGAAGGAGCCCTAGACTTGCTCTTCAAATATTGTCTTCAGGCTGGGAGCACTGGCTCATGCCTGGAATCCTAGCACTCTGGGAGGCCGAGATGGAAGGATCGCTTGAGGTCAGGAGTTCGAGACCAGCCTGAGCAAGAACAAGACCTTGTCTCTACTAAAAATAGAAAAATATTAGCCGGGCATGGTGACACATGCCTGTAGTCCCAGCTACTTGGGAGGCTGAGGCAAAAGGATTGGTTGAACCCAGGAGTTTGAGGTTGCTGTGAGCTTGGCGATGCCAGGGCACTCTGGCCCAGACAATAGAGGGAGACTCTGTCTCTAAATAAATAAATATTTTCTTAAATGACTGAATTTGTTATAGAAAAAAATTAATATAGATAGAAGTAAAACAAAAAAGATAAAAAAGAAAATTAGAATTACCTATGATTCTATCACGTACATACAAACACTCAAACTTTGAGTGTCTTTTCTCCTAGAAAATATTCTCTGCATATAGCTAGAATTTTTTTTCACAAAGTTAGGCTCAATACAGTGTCATAATGCACTTTTCACGGACCAGCCCAGTGTTAATGCCTTTGCATGAGTATCACATGTTGAAAACTTTTTGTGACAGCAAGTTTCGAGTATATACCAAAGTAGAAAGAATAACACAATAAATCCTTAGCTAGTCCAATTCTTCAATTATCTGCTCAGAGCTGATCTTGCTTCATTTTCGCCACACTCCCCCTTAGATTATTTTGCAGCAAATCCCAGACATCATATCATTCCACGAGTAAGTATTTCAGAATGACCATCTTTTGAGGCAGTTCAGATGCCATTACTGGGTTAGACCATCAGCAGAATCACTTTAAAGAGGTTGCAGGAGTGGGGGAAGTGCTTTCCTTCTCCTCTTCCCCTGCCCCTCTAGGGAGCTGTTCTGGGGCCCACACCCTCTGACCTCCACCCTTTTTGCTGGACAGGGGTATTGGCTCTCCTTGGCCTTTCCCTTACAAGTTGCAGTCCCTACAGAGGCCAAGGCTTCATAAGGGTGGTACCCTGACCCAAAGAAGCTACTTTGTGTTTGATTTGGTTGGATTTGAATAAACAGAGTTGTAATGCAATAAAGCATCTAGCCAATTTCCTGCACCATCAACTGGCATTGAGGAACAACTCTCATTCCAGCCCAAAGTGAATCAAGCAGCCCCAGAGCAGTTGGCGTGGGCTGGGATCCCCCGCATCAACTTTTCTTTATTTTTTTTCTCGTAATTTTATTTCAAACTGTTGTTTTATAAGACCTAGTCTACTATTGAGTATCCATGAAGAATATGAAAAATGCTCTAAATATGTTTTAAATGAAAGTTTCAAGATGCAAAAAATAAAATTTTTAGGTTTCAATTGATGAAGGGACACAAAAATATTTCAGAAAACACGAGTGTTTATTCTGGAATGGGGAACCTAGAGACAAGGAAGGCACCATACGAATGGATGCAGCTCTGCTCTGTGGGGTCAGTGATAGGAAACAGCCCATCCCACTATCGAGGCTGCCTAGTCCAGGCTGGGAGTCTATCGTGGATGTTGGAGGCATTGTTATCTAAGTGCAGCTTCTTTGCTTCCTCAGGTTTCAGCATTTCCCATGAGATCATTTAAAATCACATTTGCTACTTTACCATCTAATCACACATAAGCCTCTCCCTGCAATCCCCCCCACCCCCGCCCTGCTCCATCCTAGGAGTGCACTTTCTGGAGCACCAGCAACCAGGGTGGAACTCGTGACGGGAAATGAGAATGGCACCCAAGAAAGGATGATTCCTTGTAGTTTCGTGAGTGACAGCAAGGTTCCCATCAGACAAGCTGAACCACCTTCCTTGCGGAGGACGAGCAAGTGTAAGTCTTTGCAAAGCTGGGCATCGCAGACTTGCTTGCCCTGCCAGAGCCACCCGCTAGCCTCTTGGCTGGAGAACAGATGTCAGATGGAGTTTCTTCTTGCCATGCTTGAATGTTAAGCTGAATATATGTTCCAGGAGCTCATGGGTTCCAGTGGAGGCAATCTGGGATAGAAGAGAGGATCTCTTACCTAGAAGACAAGCAAGACTGAGCAGCAAAGGTTTGGCTGTGGGACTCAGGGGCCAGTCTATGGCTAATGGTGTAAAGCTATATGTTTGGGGTATTATGGGGAAAGTTACAGACGTTATTCATGAACCAAAAACGAAGCACTTTTTGTAGGATGTTTGAATATATGGCCTTCTCAAAACACCCATAGTTCGTAGAAAAAGACTTACTATCAATCTATCTGTATAGAAAACTCCCACTGCTTTCCTTCCTCTGAAGAATAAGGGGAAAGATTATAGCTAAATCGAAAAGCTATTAATTTCTACGTGTCACATCAATGTCAAGTTTATGCTCTTCAAAGAAGCAAATTGATATAAAAAGATGCTTTATTAGCAGGTGTGATTTCAGAAATTTTACCAAAACTGTGATGACAGAGGCCAAATATCCTGGGAGTATTAATGAAGTTGTTAAAACTAAAGAAAAATGGACACAGAAAGCAGAGAATCCATGGTCTCTGGGAGGTGGTGATACACAGTTTCAGATATAAGCTGTGCCTCAAACTTGCCGCAACAAGTTCTCTTGTTAGAGGCAGGGTGAGGCTCAGAGCGGTGGTTTCCAGTCGTGGTCACACATCAGAACAAACTGGAGAACTTTTTAAAAACACAGACTCCTGGGCCCCACTTCTAGGCCTACTGAATCTGAATGGGGTGACAGCATGAATCTGTATTTTTTCAACACCCTCCAAAAAATTCTGATGGACAAGAAGGTTGAGAAACCCCTGTTTTAAGATATTATGATTTAAAAAAAAAAAAGACGACCCCAGGTGGCCAAGGGTGCTATCCCACTTGCAGTGGAACATTGATACATGCTCAGAGAGGTGACAACAGATAGGACCAAACCAACCTATACTTTATTTTTAATCCTAAAACTACAATACAGAAGAATGGCTCATTCAGAGATTTCTTTGGTTCTGACTTTGTTTGGCTTTTTTTTCCCCATAGCTCTTGTGCACTGAGGATAAATTTGATTCGTGATAGTAATTTTGCTCTTTGAGATTACCTGATTGGATTGGAGCCAGAAAAAAAAGTCTGCTATGGTTTTAAAATGTAGTTTGAGTCAGCTTTAGTGAACTTGCAAAATGAAGCAGGGAGAAGCAACCACACGTACATATTTTGAGTAACAGAAGCCAAAGGTTGGGCTTTATAGCCACATGGTGTGGGAGGAAGGTTGAAATGACACAGAGAAATGAATTGCTTTTAGACTGATGGAAAAATTTGTTTTGAAATGGCGTAAAGTTGGTTTGAAATGTTAGGAAGGTTTTAGAGTGGTCTTAAAAAGTAATTTCCTAGTTCCCTGTCCACTCAGTCAAAAAATGATGGTAATAATAATAATAATAATAATAAACAAGCACATAAATGGAAACATCAGCATTTATTTTTGCTCCAGGCATAGGAAGGAGCACATAACTACAAAGATGGTTTTGAGATAATAATCATCAGAAGGAAATGAAAAAGAAACCTGAGAATGGTCTGTAATGGTAAACGGCGGTAAAGGGTTTTTCACAAATAACCAAGGAAATGCTATTGCAGGAGGAGAAAACAAGAAATCACTGACTCTGGGCATGTGCAGCCATGGATTCCCTCGTGTTAGAGCCCAGTCAAGTCAAGAAGGCTTCAGTATCAGCCCCAAGCTTCCCCTTAGCTCCCCCTGTCCCAGAGCAAGACCGGCCCCAGGATCCCCAGATACAAACAATGCCCTGAGCTTGGTGTCCACAGCGCATTCCTTCTGACTGCTGTGCCCTCCCATTGCTGTGCCCTCCCCTCTCTCATTCAGTTTGCATCCACTGGGCTCACCCTTTCTGCATAATAACTGTCTGCCCAAATCTTACCTGCCTTTCCGACTCCTGGATAGACTTCATTCTCCCACAAGGCATAGTGACTTCCCTCCCTTTCTCTGCTTCTCTTTTTCTTTATTTATGTTTATTTATATGGTGCATGTCTCATATTAGAGTGCTGCTCATATTTGTCTCTCTCCCCACCAGAATGTGAGTCTGTGAGGGGCAGGGGTTCACCGTTCTTGAGGTTTATATCCCATCAAAACTTTGCACTCATTGGTGGATTTATTGTTTACTGAATAAAAATCATGGCTTAGTGTCCTGGATCATGGGGGAATATGACAGCACCTTCACTCCCTCCCCCCACACAAGCAGATGAGTTCTCTCCCTTGCCCTCCAGCATCAATTCTGAGAGGCTTAGAACCATTTGTCCTTAGGGAGGATGTCACTCTGGTCCATCTTGCTCATTAGATCCATGGTCACTCTTCTTACCTTGCTATTCATTTGTTGTGCTTTTCTCTGGTTCTCCAAAGATAACTAGAGCTATGTTTTATGAACTAGCTCACGAGAGCTGGAAGGGGTCAGAGTGACCAAGGCCAGGTATAGAGTACAGTGGCTAAGAGCACAGGCCTTGTGGACTGAGCCAGATCTTGGTTACGGTTCTCGTTTTGCCACTTATCAACACCTTAGGCAAATCACTCCCCTTCTTTTTGTTTCCTCAATTGTGAAATGGCCATAATAACACCTGTGTCACAAGGCTATTGTAAAGATGAGACAGGGAGATGTACATGAAGGACTCAGCCCAGTCTGTTAGCTCCTCCTTCTGTCATTGTTCAGTCTGATGCCCTCGTTTTATAGAGAAAGAAACTGAGACTTGGAATTTCAGTTTTAGTGACTTATTCAAGGTCACATAGCTGGTTACTGGTGTAAAGAGCAGGATCCCGAGTCCACTGCCCTCAATGTGAGGTGACAAGAAGGGAGCCCTGTGGAAGAAACTTTGTTCATACTCTGCAGGGGGGAGCCAAGGTATTCAAAGCTCGGCATGAATGCATCAGCAGGTGTGAGCTTGAGTTTGCATTAGACAGTCCTTTGGGAGAGAAGGTGGAATGAGTCATGGTATTATTATTATTATTTTGGGGTGCTCACAGAGCTGACCAGCAGCACAAATCAGAGGATGCTTTAGGGAAAAGGGAGTTGAGAGGGGCCATGAAAAGTGGATGGACTTTAGATAGATGGAAAAGAGAAGCAAGGTTACTGTGCCCAGAGTGTAGCGGCACAGGCAAAGAACCAGAAACACCTAGAAAGTGCTTCCTCTGCTGATAGAAGTCAGAATAGTTGCTCCCGCTAGGTTGAGAGGGGTAGCCACTGGGAAGGGGCACAGAGGAGTCTTCTGAAGTGCAGGACACGTTCTACATCCTGGTCTTGGTGGTAGTTACACAGGTGTTTGCATATTTTTTTAATAAAAATCATCAAGCTGTAAACTTAAGTGAACTTTGTGCACTTTGTGTATGTATATTATTCCTCAATTTTAAAAAATCACCAGTAATACCACTTCCCAAGGAAAATCAGTGTTAATATTTTTATTCATTACCTACTGGACAGAAGAGATGAGAATAATGCCTTAGATCCCAGATAAGCTATGACTTTGGCTAAGTCAGCCTGAAGGCTTTAGTGCTTTATCTGTAGAAATGGGTTAATAATAGGGTCTACTATGTATGACTGTGTGAGGGTTAAATGACACAGTGTACATAAAATTCTTTGCACTATGCCCAGCAAATAGAAACCAAGAAGACATATTTATTAGTAAGATAATCATCCTTTTTTGTTCAATTTTTAAACAAATAAAACTGTGATGAAATGTTTTGTAAAAAGTGCTAGCTGGCTCAGTGGAGGATCATAGGTCAAGCATGGATCAACCGCGTTTGGGCTACTGGCGGCCCCAGAGCTTATTGACAGGCACCATGGATCGGGGTGCTCAGAAAGCGTTGACTGGATTCTTGGCTCACTGCCCTGCTATAAGCCAAGTGAGAGGTAGAAGGCTGAGACGTCCTTGGTGGCCCACTGGTTCCATGGCTAACAGAGGGCTCATCCAGACACTGCCCTGTATCTCCTGCTGGCATCAATTCCAGTCCTAGCTTTGTGGGAAATCACTGTGAGAGCAGAGAAAGGGAATCCTGGGGAAACTGACAGCATTGGTGCTGGAGTATAAAGAGCCCTAAAAGTCTGGAATGTTGTCCCAGCTCTACCTCTTATTAGCTGGAGTCCTAGGCAAGATCCATTATCCACCTGGGTCTCAAATTCTGCACCTGTTGGTTGGAGACAGTTACACATTAGGGAGAATGTATGGTTTGATGAGAAATCAGACAGACTGGCAGCACCTCTGAGTCAACTACTTAATAATTATGTTACTTTGGAGAATAATAATATTAATAGTCAGATTAATATAATGCTTCCTATGTTCTTGACATTGTATATATTTTTTTCACTCATTTAATTCTCATGAGTACTTACTTCATAGTACTATTATTATGACTGTTCTACAGATGAGAAACTGAAGCACAAAAAAGTTGAATATCTTCCCATAGTCCCACAACTAGTAATTGGTAGAGTGGGGATTTAAACCCAGATAGTCTGGCTCCAGAATCCAAGAACTTAACCATTACACTATGCTGCCTCTCTAAACATTGGTTTCTTAACCAATGGAAAATATTTTGTTGTTTTCAAGAGATACGATAAGTGTAAAAAAATTAAAAAAAACATTTAGAGTACTCAAACATTAGATGCAATCAAATGCATTTTGAAAAATCTGAAACCCTAAGCATATGCCACAAAGTTTTAAAACTGTGACTATTTCACCAAGATCCCATTCTTACCTAACAACAATATTTCATGCAGACATTCAATGAACCCACATGGAGCATCCGCTACATGCTGTTCACCATGCCAGGCACTGGGGGCACAGGGGCTGTGGACAGAATACATTTCATTTCTACCTTTATAGAATTTAAAGTCTGGTGGGGCAGATACTAAGCAAACACAGAGATAAATATAATTATAAACTGTAATAAGTGCCAGGAAAGAAAAGAACTGGATTCTTTGGGAGATCATCTTGGGGGCACCTAATTTAGACAGGCAAGATCAAGAAAGGCCTCCCTGAGCAAGTGACATTTAAGATTCGGCCTAAAAGGAGATGCACTATTTTTGTCAGAATTTGCCATTTGGAAGCAGAATTTGAGGGCCAAGTCAGAATGTAATTTGTGAACAAAAGACGGATTCCTTCAATGTCAGGAGCTGTGCAGCAACACTGGATTTTCTGAGTACCCTTTGCTTCCCTGGAATAAACCAATGGGCTGCATTATAATGATTGACATTTACATAATGTTCACAGTGCTCTTGCCTTAGAACCTTGTCCAAAACCAATTTCTACCTGTCAATTTTATTAGAATTTGCATATTTTTTCTTTAAAAACTTAGCAAAAAAAAAGGGGGATTATTGTTCATGAGAAATATATTTGGTTTTAAAATAATTAATGTTTAAGAAGATTAAGAACCACAGAATTGCCTCACAGACAGGGGTCCCATACAGGTGCCCCCGCTTTTAGTAGGTGTTCAACCAAGGCCAGATACAGAGAAAAAGTGCCCCAGTGGGGACCCTCAGTCTAGGCATGCATTTGTGTATTCTTCAGGGTCCCAGAGCCCAGACTACATGGTGCCCCTCCCAGCTAGAGTATGTGGCACTCATATTGTGACACATGCAGTCATAAAAACACCCTACCAACAGCTTCCTCCAGGAAGCCTTCACCAGCTTCTCTCATCTATGTTGGCCCATTCCTTCTTCAATACCTTGGGGCACTTATCTTTATTACTTAAAACTCCATGGTCAGAACCACATAATATAGCCCTTATTTATTTTTCTAATGATTTCCTGGTTTGTTAGGGCTTCTTTTCTCCTTGGGCAGACTCAAAGACCTCCAAAATAAGGAACATGCCTTCTTGTCAAGATGGAAGAGTCTCACTATATACCTAAATTAATCCACTCACTGTACAGATGTAAAGCTAAGACGCAGAGAGAGAAGATGTCCAAAGACTGAACATGGTTTCTTGCAGACTTGTGGCTGGGACCCCAGTATCCTAACTACTAGCCCATTGATTGTCCCACTACACCACACCATCTTCCACAACACCTAATAGTGCTAAATGCATGGTAGACTTTCTGCAGCTACTGATAATGAAAGCATTTTTTAATAATATTTGACAGAATGAGAAAGAGCTGTCTCTTTCTCTTGTGTTTCTCACAACCCATGACTAAGAGCAACTCAGCTGATATTTCCAGGTTACTTCCAGGTTATGACCATTTCAAGAGAGAGGCCCCTGAACCTTAAAGACACATGACAATGTCCACATTTTACTGTAGCCAAGAGCACTTAGATCTTTTGCTTCTCATTCTCTAGGGAGTCAAGAACCAAAATAAATATGAAGGCAGTCTCCTTATTCCTTCAAGAGATGCACTCAGAAGGCAACTGAATAGACCAATCACATTTGGGAGAAATACCACTGTCAGATGCATGATCAAACCCTGTCCTGATGCCTGCTATTGCAAAGTCAATCTGTCTTCATGGGACTTGCCTAGCCCATAATTTAACAAAGACTCGATTTCCTCACAAAATCGTAATCAGAATGAATCAGAGCTATAATATTACTTTCAGAGTCATAAGGCACCAATGTTTGCAGAAGTCACCTCAGAACACTTCTTCATCTTCCTGTGTAGTAACTGCTTCTCAGAGACAAAAAAATAAACCCCCAAACAAAAAACAAAACCAAAAAAACATACCATATCCAACATCAGAAGGCAAGTCAGCAGAAGGTACAGGGCTAACTTCACTTCCAAATCATAGTTCTTTCCACTGCATCCCAGTGAACCTCTCTTAGTAAATGTCACTGAATTCTCCTTCAGTCATTGCTCCTATTTCAGTTTTCTTGCCTTCACATTTCAGCTTCAGGCTACTCTTTCTTCACAAGAAAAGCCCAGTCATGCTTGGCATCTTTGGGGGTTGGGAACAAACTCTTTCATATTAAGGTCAAACCAGGCACACTGACAGCAGAAATTCTAGACTAATCAATCATAATGCACGTTCATGATGCTTCCCTAAAATAGTCTGTCTCTGAGAAAGCCACCACCACTCATTCATTTATTCCTTCCCTCCACAAATATTTATCAAACACTTAAATGTGTCACATTGTCGTACGTGCCAAGCATGCAGCAGAGGAAGAAATGGACATGGTTCTTGGCATCAGGAAGCTTACTTTCTACCACAGGAACTGACATTGAACAGATAATTATTGAAATAAATGGCCAACATGGAAACACAAGCTGCTATGCAGATGAATAAAGAAAACTTATCTAGTCCAGAGGGTTAAGAAATACTGTTCTGAGGAAGTGACATTTAAACTAAAGTGAAAGAGAATAGAAGTCAGCCAGGGGAAAAGGATGGAAAAAGCACTACGGAGAAAGAGAAAAAAGCATGCGTGAAAGAACCAAAGCAGAAAGGAATTTGGTAAATTTTAATAACTGAAAGAAGAACAGGGTAACCTCTAGGGGAAAACAATGGAAAGAGAGATGTAGAAGGAGGTAATGGGAAGGGATTTGATCATGCCAGGACTTGTGTGCCATGTGAGTGAATTTAGACATTGTCTGAAGGAATCAGGAAGCCTTTGTAAGGTATAATCCAAAGAGCGATATGATCAGATTTGCACTTCTGAAAGATCATGTTGGTTGTTATAAATATAGGCAAAAACAATATGGGCAGAGATCAGTTTATAAGTAAGCACAGAGGCCAGATAAGAGATGGTTGTGACTTAGTAGTTGGAATCCATGTGGAGAATGGGGTAAAGGGAAATTCTGTGTTTATGATGTGATCAACTGGGTGCTTGATGGTGCCAATTAACCAAATAGGGAATAGAGAAAAAGAAGTCAATTTAGAGGTGGGAAATATCCTAAAAGAACATGTGGGTAGTCGGTCTGGCACAGAAGAGAGGTTTGAGTGGGAATTAAAACCATGAGAGAAGTTTAGATTTTGGTGCTATGGTGCCGGGAGTTAGCTACTCTCCCAGCAAAAAAGGCCCCAAGGCAGGATCGTCTCAAGGGATGTGGAAATAATAGGAAATAAAGAAATAATATAGATGGAGAAATGATTGAGATGGAGACAAAGTGCAGTTTAAGTGATGGGGGAGTTATGGGTCCTCCAGCATTCCCATGACCTGTGAGGCCCCGACTGAAATCCCACATCAGTATTTATTGTTACAGCAAATAGTTGTCTTTTGTTAAATAATTATGTGTACAGCTCATTTCTTGAGGTTTCCAGGGGAACATTACCTAATTCTGTCTACAAGAATAGACAGTTACAAAATTTTTCTAAGATAAGCATGGTAAGCCCTAAGTTAGAAACAGACCTAGCTGAGCATACAAATTAAAGACAAAATGTATAAAATTAAAACACTGAGTCTGTATGCTACTCTAATCTACTTCTTCTAAGCACAGAGACATGTAGTCAGGAGTGAAGTAGAAATAGCCTTGAAGTCTAGGATAGTTCCAGCTGCACGTTATCTACTGGGCAGGCATTTTAATCAGTTTCTCCGCCAAGGATCAAACCAAGCTTCTGCCTTGCAAAGAAGCTCAAGGCAATGGCCAGCAGCAAAGAAGAAATGTTGCTTTGCAAACTTCCTCTGACAGTGCCTTCCTTGCTGGAAACAACTTCCATTCTGTGAACTAACATGTCCACAGATTCCTTCAAGGCAAAGCCCTGCAAAACTACTGACACTTTTCACATTTCTTAGCCTATTTCCCAACACTAGGGGATGGAAAAGAGGTTGATGACAGACTCCTAAGGTGCTCCAAAGTTTAATGGCCCAGTAGAAAAGAAGCCTTCAGCAAAGCCTCAGATGGAACAGAAAAAGAGAGAGGATTTCAAGAAAAATAGGGTGGTCAACTGTGTCAAATCCTGCTGAGAAATCACGTAAATAGAGGTTTAAAAGTCTGCCTGGAATTGGCAGTCTGGAGGTCATTTGCAACTTAGCAAAGCTCTGGCAAAAGGGGCTGGGAGAGACATATTAGAGCATGTTGAGAAGAAGCAACGTGTATTGATCCATTTTTCATTTATGTCCTTTGTGATATTATGTCACATAGTTAATCCCGTGACCCCAGCATCCCTAGAAAACCTTCACCAGTTATTAAATTGACTGCTTAAATTCTACTGTCCACCAAGACTTTACAAATACCAAATAACTGTCTACATTGATGATCTCAATATTCTTGTGGAATCAAGCCTGTGCTTTATCCTTACAAAATCTTTGGCTTACTTAAATATATAAGGTAGTATTAAACTACAGTTTTAAAGATTATAAGAACTCACACTACTTGCCAGGCCCACTGCTCCAAGAATTCTGAAGGTCTGTTCATGATATATTCTGACAGGGTCCTGTTGAATAGGACAGGAATTTGGGGCAGGGGATGATTACGAGTAGGAGAAAGGACATAGATTTTATATGTTTTAAATAAAAAATCTTATCCACAGCATGAATCCCCTTCAACTTCTTTCGTCTATTGTAATTTAAATTACCTGATTATTTTGGGGCAGTTGAACCATATTCAAAAACATTCACACACTGAAGATATGGTATGGAGAAATAAAGTGGAACATTGCAACTTCTTTATATTGAATTTAATTGCAAATGATCTCACATGTTTGTTTAGTTTGCATGCTGAGAGATAGTGCTGTGGAATTGAAACAGGCTAAGTGACTATTGGCTCTTAAATCCCATGTGTAATGGAAATATTGTCTACATTGTGCATTTGTGCAGCACTTAGGTTAAAAAGTACTTTCACATACGTTATTTGATTCTCCCAACAATAGTGTCAGATGAGTAGGGTAGAGGTAATCATTCTCAGTTTACAAATCATACAAATGAGGGTCACAATTCAAAAGGCCCAGTCAGTGTCAGAACTCATGCCTCCTATCTCCAAGCCCAGTGAATGTTTCAACAAAACCACACAACCTGTCTGAGATTTTTTTGAATAATTATAACTCAAATTCTCTGGAGCTGATTCGATCCACCATCCTGAGATTTTTGGTCCACAACACATTCAGATCATGTGATGAGGAATTTCCTTTCTTCCTAAGAAACAAAAATCTCTTCTTTCCTTCTGATACCATTTGCAATAGGTTGGGGAAGATTCTAGGGAGTCAAAGACTCTTGAGAAAGGGACATTCCTCCTCCTGAACTTCATTTGAATCTCCATTCTGGTGAGCAGAGCTGTTTGGATTAAGTGCCTTATTAGACACTTTCTCCCCCAAGCTCTCATCTTTATTTGTTTCTTGAATTACTCCCTTATTCCCTTCTAGCTCCCACAGAAATGCAACTATTCTCAGCATTTCAGCCTGGTACACTCATTCAGCAGTACAAACAGATCAATCACTTACCAAACCTTACAGAAAACCAGTCACACTCTGCTGTCATCCACTTCCACCTCTCTCATTCAGAACCGCGGACAGCTCAAGCCTGTGCAAGACACTCCCTCACTATTTCAGAACCATGGATAGCGCACACACTTTTCTTCGCCCTGTAAATAGTTTGGTCTTCAACAACACAGAGGTTAGCTAACTATTATCACTGAAATCATTCAGAGGTTAAGTCATGTTCAGCAAGGATCCCCCTAGATACATTCCTTTAGTACCAAAGGCAACTCAGAATTATTCAACTTTGAAGATGGCTCAGTGCTATCTTTCCAGTGCCACACATAGCTGAGGTTCAGTGTCTGATGACTGGGCAGGATCATGGATAGTGTGATCTCACTTTCACCATCACAAACAGCTTATTACACTATCTCAGTGTCATAGCTACTTCAAAGTCCATTTCTTTCCAGGATAACTTACTTGCGTGTTCAGTGTCCTATTGCTCTAATCAGATGTCTAAAGATTAAAATTTTCAGGGCAATGGACTGCTTAATTAGACACATGCCAGTATTACTGACTATATGAAATGCTGACATCTTGGGGACAATCTTCTCTAAGTCTTAACCAGTTTCGACCCATCTCCTAAACCAGGAACATTTAATCCCACGCTTCTGTTGCCATGGAGAGATGGTATTATCTTCAGTGCTAAAGCTAGCTTAGTTATTTGTTCCATGAACTAGAGAACCTAATCATGCTCTCAGCACAATGCACCATGCAGTTTCTTTCAGATGTACCAACGTTCAGCTACTATTTTTCAGCACTAGCTCAGTCACACTCTCAATCCAGCACCAGGAAAGGTCCAACCACATCCTCAGTACTAGTAACATCCTTATAACATGCTTGCTGTTCCACCAGGAAGCTAAGTCATACCAGCAGAACCTGAAACAGCTCATTATCATGACCATCCTACTTTGGTATCTCTTATAATTAGCTTAGTCATGTTTGCTTTTACAACAATATCCCAACCACCCTTTTCCAGCAACTCAAGAAGTCAAGTTACATCCTTTCCACTCCAAAGTACTTATTCACACTCCCTTGAGTGCCCATGACTAAAGTCATTCCCACAACTAAAATAAGGCTAAGCAATTCTTAAAATTTCTGCCTGCTGTTTCTATAACACTGACATATCCTTATTCTTTTTCCTTTTTGGCTACTGCATCTTTGTAATGTTCAGTGCCTCTCTGCCCTCACAACCCTCCTGGTTTCAGCCTTCATTGTTCTCCTCCCACCTTGGAGAACAACCTTTATCCAAATCAGAGTGGGTTTTAGTAAGTTATTATAGAGCAGAAGACACTTGTTTTTTCAGTGTCACCCTGGATTAGCAGTTCAGGTATATATGCTTTCTCTTCACTGTTTTCCCCAAACTCAATACTGGTGTCAGATGAAAAGCTCTGTTCCATAAATATCTGATGCATACCCATATCCATATTCCTTGAATATTTATTTATTTATTCAACAAATATTTGTTGATCACCTACAATGTGCCAAGCACTGTTCTCAGTGTTAGGTGTGCAACAGTTAACCAAAGAGACAAATCCATACTTTCAGGGGCAAACATTTTAGTTGAAGGAGATAAATAAAAATGCTAACTATTAGGTGGTGAAAAGTGTTATGAAGAAAAAATCAAGAGAAGTAAAGGGATAGAGAGTGGGCAGAGGCTCTTGTTTGGCAAAAGATGGTTGTGAGAGTCTTCCCTAGCAAGGTGATACTGGAATCAGCCGTGTCTTTATAAATGGGAAGAGAATACTGGGCAGAGAGAACAGCAAGTTCAAAACCCCTGAGGCAAGAGTGTGCTTGGTATGTTCAGGAAACAGTAAGACAGTCTGTGGGATTGGGTTCCAGTAAACAAGGGAAAGATTGATATGAAATGAGTTCAGATATGAGGTTAATGGGAACATACTACAGGGTACGTTTTTTTAAAAGATCACTCCAATTGCTGCAAAAGTATAGGCTTCAAGGGGTTGAAAGGATGCTAGCAGTGAGGCAAGTTAAGAAGACATAATAGCAGTCCAGTCCAGTCAAGAGATGACGATATATTGGACCATGGAAGTAGCAGTAGAAGTGGATGATAGTGATTTGGACTATGATGGTAGTGGTGGTTGTGATGAGAAGCAGACAGTTACACTTCAGAAGCAGGGTTTTCTGAAGGGCTGAATTTGAAATTTGAGAGAGAGAAATAATGGATAATTACAAAGTTTCAAGGCTTGGAACTCGAGCTACTAGAAGTATGAAATTTGAATGTATTGTAATGCGAGGAAGACTAAGGAAAGAGCATATTTGAGGTAAAGAAATTTATAATTTTACTTTATTCATCTGCCAGACACATAGGTGAGTGGTGATGAGTGGATGATTGAATACAAGAATTTGGAATGCAGGTAAAAGGCCTGGGCTGGAGACATATATTTAGATTTATATTTCAAATGTGGCTCCAGACTACTTATGTTGTCACCATAACGTCAGTCTTTTTCTCCTCTGGGAAGTAAGGGTCTGGGAAGCTGGCCAGATAAATTGGCTGAGGCCCAGAACAGCATTTAAGCCCCTGAAGGTTATCTACCTATAGCTTGTTTAATGCTGCATCCCCAGAGTCTAAAATAGTATCTGGCATAAGGGAGGAAGATTTGAGGTAGAAGGAGGTATAAAGGAGGCCCCTTAAGTTTCCATCTTAGAAAAAATGTCTATGCAATTTATTGAGATAGAAAACACAGAAAGAGAAGCTTGGTTTGGGTGGAGGAAGTTGATGAGATCATTGAAGACAAGGGTTTTGAAGTGTCTATGGAGCATTCAAGGGGATATGTCCAAAGGCTTTGGATTACTGTGGCTGGAGCTCAGAAGAAAGATCCAGATGTGGGAGTCACCTACAAGAAAATGTATATACATAGATGAGAGCAACCGTAAGAAGTATGAGAAAGTACAATCCTACATGCGATAGGGTCTGACAATTTTATCCACTAATTAAGCTCTGGAAAAACTATAATTACCTATTTGTCCACATCATATCTGCCATACAGAGCCAAATGCTACATTCTTAAGAACTCCAATGAATTATGAGACAAACAGGCTGTTCTCTGAAGCCCCTTGAAACCTGTTCAAATCTAACATATTCAAATTAGTTCCTGTCTCTCTCGAGTCCCAGACCCCTCCGATGATCCACTAGTCAGTAGGATGCTAGAACTGCTCCAGCCAACCATGCCCACCCCAGAGATGGGAGGGCACTGAGACAAACTTGTTTAGTCCAATTAATGTCTTTAAAACCTATAGTAAAAACAGACCCTCCCTGGTTCTTAGTTTTCTTATATTTAAGAGAATACCTTTTACCTATGTTACAGGATTTCCGTGGAAACTAAAAGCGATAATTGTACAAAGGCACTTTGTAAACTCACTGAACATAAGTGAGGCACTGTTGATGTTACTGTGAATTAAAGATCTGAGTAATTCTCATAAGGCTTGGGCATTTATGATATCTACTCAGACTTGATCTAGTACACACTCAGGAGATAGCAGAGTTCATGCTTGCTGTATTATCAGAGAAATCTTCTTCCTGCTAAGACCCACAGAAACTGATAGAAAGAACCC
Source organism: Lemur catta (assembly GCF_020740605.2). Lineage (NCBI taxonomy): Eukaryota > Metazoa > Chordata > Mammalia > Primates > Lemuridae > Lemur > Lemur catta. The sequence goes on from NC_059128.1 coordinate 143,918,097, forward strand.
TCTGTCCTGCCCTGCCCATTGTAATCTCAGAGAGACACTCGGTGGCATGCTTATTTTCATCCACTTCCACTGAGCAGCCTTGAGTCTGCTTGCTTTCCCAGACCATAGGTCTTAACCAAAGATGAGCCAAAGCTATTTCCATCACCAGCAAAATGACAAACATGAAACATCTGTTATCTGTTCAATCACCTTTAATTCCCTTCTTGGAAACTGCTCACTCATCAGGTCTCAGAAATTCAAGTCAAGATGCTTCTGTGGCCCATGAAGAGGAGGCTCAGTTGGTCCTTTTATAGCCCAGACATCCCAGATATAGGGTAAATATCTTTGGAGCTTGATCCTCAGAAACAACAAAATTACACCATTTATTCTCATTCCCTGAGTGTAAGCTTCTTAAAGTTCCTGGCCAGCAGTTTCCCTGATTCTGACAACAGAAGGGAGGAAGTCTCAAGGACAGCCCCACCAAAACCTCTGAGAAGGTAGAGTTTCTTAGAATGGTAACTCAACAGGAACACCTTCCACTTGATGCCAGGTCTCTTCTCCCCTAACACACCCAACAGTAGCTTCTGACATGCCTTTAAAATCCAGGAAGATTTTCATCCAGGCTTTAGAGCTATGGAAGTAGGTCACAGCTACACCAGATTCTATGACCCTGACGTGCATTCCATCTCACATCCACAGTTGCAGAGACTTTCAGTGCCTCTCAAAGGGAGAACACCTTCAGCAGCTTCCACTATGAGCCTGTAAAATATACAGAGCCCCAAGCCTCACCTCAGACCTATTCAATGGAAATCTTTGCAGGTGGAGTCCAGGAATTTTTAACTCACTCCCCCTATGATGGTGATGCCGCTGGACCAGCACTAGATTGTGGACTGGCATTTAAAAATCCCTGTACCAGAGAAGGCAGGAGAACAATGTTATCCACAGAGCCAGTGGTTCCTGCAGAGAACTAAGAGGATGCATGGCTATTGTAGGAGCTCCAGATCTCGCTTCTCTAGATAAATCAGGGAAAATGCCACATGACACTTCCCCAGCTATCTATGATGGTAAGCCATCCTGTTTATGTCCAGACTAGCTCTAGTAGTAACAGCTTCCTGAGAACATTACGGCCTGTAGAAAACCTAGAAAGTTATTGGACTGCCTTTTGGGGTTTGCAGGGACTGTGGTGGACCAGGGATCCCAGAGATCTTTTCTAGCAGCATTAGAGAATATGTCTGAGATCAGGATTTTGCAAACTTATAGGACCAATGAACAACTTTAAAATCACCATGCATTGCTAAGTCATCAGTGGGCTCTCAGGAGATGTAAGATGCACTTGAATTAAAGTAAACAGCAAAAATGGGCTCATGAATAAATCACATGAAGAAATAATCAAAATCTTATTCATATGATTTTTTTAAAGAAAAACTTTATATTTGAAAGAAAAGTAACCAATTAGGGAAATTAAATAATTTATTAAGAACAAAAAAATTACAAATATGCTGCCAAGCTGTAAGGTGTCAGCAGAAGCACATTCTCAGTTGTCAAGTGCAGCCATGAAGTCAAGAAGCTGGTTCTTCTCCTCTCTCTACCACATTCAGGAATGCTTGACACTCTTAAAAGCACACAATTATATAACAAAAATAACCATACAATATGTTAGTGCCTTCCACACTTTTAAACAAATACATTATAATGGGAAAATTTTACCAACATTGTTTTTCCCACAGAACATCTATTTACAATGCACTAAAACTCTGCAGAACACACTGGGGGAAATGCAAGGTTTGACAATCCTCTCTGAAGGCTCTGAGCCAAAACCCCTATAATTGATCAGTCAATGTGAGTGATGGGGGGCTTCCCGTGAGAGGAATTTCTGTAGGCCTGGGTCTGGCCCTTGGGGGCTAAGGCCAGAGAGAGTCACCACTACAGAGAAGAAAGGATTGGCCCTGTAGCTAATCTGTTCTGCCCATGATAGAGGTTAGCATTAAGGAAGTTTAACCTCCCCTCAGAGATCCTAAAGGCTCTGGAAGACATGGGATCTTTAGAGGAGAGCAATAGAGAAAGCCCTCTCCTACCTGCATTAAGAAGGCAAAGGGAACAAAACGTCCCTGTTGGCTCACCTTGGAAGGGCTGAATGGCCACTTTCTGCTCAGCAGGAAGAGATACTGGACTAAAGTGAATATACCTGCAACTACTCATGCAGACTAATTAAAATCCAGGGCTGGGCTTGGGACTGAAGCAGAATATAAGAAGTTTCTTGGATTGGCTCCTCCCCAGCCATCAATCCAAGAAGTAAATCCAGGGCCCAGGCTAATCCTGTAACACATAGTTCTGATATGGCTACTTCACAAAGGATGTGCCTTCCTCACTGCATTCAAATGGACCCCCAAATAAGGATTCTCAATTAGGGTTGACAGCAGCTGCATCATAGTCCAGGAATGTACCAGTCACTATCTGCACCTTGCACATATCCCAGAAATCTAGCCCAAAGTTCACCTGCAGACACTTCCCCTACATGTAGGCTTCCTACATCTCTCTCTTCCTAGGGCTTTCTCTGGCCACTGATGTAAGTTCCATAGAATTAACATCCCTGGTGTGACTCTCAGTAAATGAGAGACAGCACTGGTAAGTAAAACCCCTGTATTTTCTTTCATCCTTCAGTAAAACAACTCTGAGCCCTGGGTGCCCGTAAGAATAGTCTTCTCATAAAAATACTGCTTTCTCCTTCCTACCTTACTTTTCCACTTTCTATGGCATTCGTGGAATAAGCTCTCAGATAAACTACTTGCAACCAAGTGTTTGTCTCAGGGTGCCCGATAAAGACATTGGGCAATAGATAGAAATAAAGAGAACCACTTTGATCAAGGGATCCCAAGTCCAGAGCTATTTCTTCTGATTGGGAAATCTTGAGAGAAGGACTAGGCCCTTGTACCTGCATTGTACCACTACAATTATCACCTGTGAGTACAGTCCCACCTCCAGCTCTGAGAACAAACTTGTCCTTGGCCAGAGGGATTTATGGTGGATGAGCAGAATTTTAGACACTTGACATCAAGCCAGCCTCATGGCTGAATCTGCTTTGACATCAAGTCCCAATTCTTGTGCCTGTATTTCTGGCTTAGTCCTGTTCTCAAGCCTCAACACTGCATTCCAGCATCACTGAGGGAATCCCTGAATTGTTCCTCTATAACTGAGGCCTGGGACTCAAATATGGTTCCAACATATAAGCAGCTCTTCTCCCCCAGACAAGGAAGAGAAAGTTAACTTAGTCCTTGTTACTGGAGGGAAGAATTAAAGACGCTGATTGGATTTGATGAAGTCAATTGTGTTTGAATGGCCATTGCATAAACATACCACATTAATCAAGACAAAAACATACAGCACATAGAACTTCGAGGATAGAAGGAAATACAAGACAGATGTTCAATATAAATTGACTTTGAAAAGTTCCCTAAGAGACAGACCAAGTACAAATAGCCAGGAGAAGAGGGAAGGAACAGGGAAAGTTTCCAGGAGAAAGTAATGGAGAACATTAAGGAAGAGGGATAGCGTTAGAGAGGTGAGAGCTCCTCCTACAACTACAGTATATGGGAGGACTGGTGACAGTCAACAGGGTCTCCCACATATGGGCATTAGGTACAAGAGTTACCGCTTCTTCATCACTGGGGTGTTGAATTCAAGAGCTGGCTCTAGGTCTGGCTGGAGCAAGCAGTATCTCCACTATAGGAGTATTAGATTCAAGTGCTGCCTCTGACACCATCTGCTTGACTTTGGGGTGTGCTAGCTTTAAAAAGTCAATGGATTTGATAATCTCTTTGGTTCCTTATATTCCTATGAATGGATCTGTGATTTTTGCTGCATTTTTCTAAACAAAATGTTCTTTAGTTTTTTAGTTATTGAGCTTTGTATTTACCACTATTCATTCAACAAATATCTACTGGATATGTACTATATACCAGGCACTGTACTAGGCTCTAAAGAATCAATGCTGAACAAAATAGATGTGTGCCTAACCCTCACTGAGCTTATAATTTAGTAGAAGAAATAGAAAGGCAAACAGAAATTACAAATCAGAGGTTTATAGGGAAAGCACAGAGAGTTACGGAAACATAAATTAGGAATCCTAACATAGACTTCATATAGGGTCATAAATGGAAAGAGTTGCCTCAAAGCCTAGAGTTAAAGAACGAGAGAGGATTAGCCAGGCCAGACAAAGTAGGAGGATAATTTCAGGAAATGGAAAGGGAACATGGAAAGGCCTTAACATAAAAGAAATGGGTCAAATTCAAGTTAAAAAGTATGGCTGGTAACTACAGTGCTAGGAAGGGCAGCACACAGTGTGGGTTATCTTGAGTGCCATGCAGAGCTTTGGAAGGATTTTAAATAAGGATATAACATAACCATACCTACATTTTAGAAAGATCTTTTGTTTACAGTTGGGGAATAGGTTAGAAAGGAATAATGGGGTATCAAAAGGACACATAGGAGGCTATTTGGAAGGCTGGATCAGTGGTGTGATGGAGAGATTGGAGACGCATAGAGAGAAGTTACTAAGGAGATAGAATCAGCAGCACTACATGTCTAATTGTATATGGGAATGGAATAGAAAGGACGTAAAGATGATACCCAGGTTGTGGGAAGGCACAGAATAAGCTATTTGGGGCCAGCACAGGGAGAGAGCCATAGAGGAGAGGCAGGTATTAGAAAACAGTGGGGAGATGATCGTAAATTTAATTTGTGGCATGTTGAGTTTGAGGTGCCTGCGACACACTAAAGTGGAGATGGCAAATGAAGAACTGAGCCCCAAGGACATAGGAGAGCTATAAATAAAGACTCGGTTATCTGCACATAGATGAGAACTGAAGACATACAAATGGATGAGATGCTCCTAGGAGATTGCATCAGCAGACTTGGGTTTAAGTACTGTTCTGCCACGTAGTAGTATGATCTTGGAAAATTTAACTTTGTTGCTTTGGTTTCTTGTTTGTATATTGGAGATAATACCTCATAGGTACAGTGATGGTTAATGTGATAAGTCCTATAAATTGCTTAATCCAGAGTCTGGAACATAGTGGAATCTCAGAAAATATTAGCTATTATATCAGTGCTGTTGAGGTTGTTACTATTGTTATCATTTTTTTAAGAGTATATAACATAGAGAGCCCCAAAATTTACAATTGTCTATAGGAGAAGATGAGAAAGAAGAGATGGAGAAGGGGCAGAAAGTTAGGAAAACCAAGGGTATCACAGCAGCCAAGGAAATAGAGTATTAAAAGGAGGAAGTGGACAAAACAGCCAATAGGACCATCAAAATAAGAACTGAGAAGGGCTCCCTGAATTTAGCTACAGGGAGGTCTCTGGTGTCCTGAAAGGAAGAATTTTAGTAAGGTAGGAGACAGAAGCCAAGCTGCAAGGACTAAAGAGTGGCCAGAGACAGTGAGTGGAAATGAGTCCTTTATAAGATCCAGCAGAGAATGCAGGGAGAGAAGAGAGAAGATCTGGATGGGCTGTGCATCACATGAAAGTTATTGAAGCCAGAGGAAAGTTAAATATCTCTAAATGCTGATAGGAAGGAGCCAGGAGACAAAGCGTGAGGGAAAAATGAGGTAGCAAGAGGAAAACATCCTAAGCAGAGGGAAAGGATTGGCCTTAGTCAGAATGAAGGATGATAAACCCCTTGCTGTGACAGGAGGGAAGGAGGAAAGAAAGTGCAAATGCAGTTAAGTTGGAGGTTTGGTGGTATGAAGTTGAGGAAGTTCTGCTTTTCTCCATGAACCAGGACACCTGGTCATTGCTTTCCTGCAAGAGGAGACTGGGAATTGTCAGAAAAGATGGAGCATATTTGAAATCTCAACTGGAAGAAACTGCTGATGAGGGAAACCATATCATTCCCAGGCAGCACTGATGTCCCCCATCACCCCTCAGCAGTAGTCTATGTTCAAAGAAACCTAAATTAGACTGCTCTAGATTGACCTAGGTTTGGGATTTAGGATGAGGATGACAGAGTGGCTAAAATGGTGGGTGGGCCATGGATCTGATCTAGTTATGGAGAGAAGAGTTCACCATGAAGAAAGTAACCTGGAGGTCCAAATGAAGTTCAAAGAGAGAGAGAGAAATGCTGAAAATGTCAATAAATAAAAGGTTATGGTCAGAAAGTAAGATAAAGTATATCATGAACCAAAGTCTTTGATGAATGTGAGAGAGTGTCTGGAGCTCAATGGTTCTAGAAATGAAGGAAGAGGGAAGTATGGCTGAATCTGGCGGTGGTGGTGGGATGTTACAGAGTGGTGAAGAAGCAATGACTTAGAAGTGCACAGGGAGCAAAGACATGATGCTGAAGCAGCTGGAGTAGGATGGAATAAACAGCCTACCCCGAGAGCATTGCAGGGGAATGAGTTCCTGAGAGGAGCCCAGTGTGAGTTAAGGGACAAGCCAGAGCTGGGGAAGGTGGGGAGGAAATGTTCTGACAATCAATGTGGGACAGATGGTAGGGACAGGGCCAGTGGGCAAGCTGTCACCTTTCTTTGGTTATGTCCACTTTCATAAGAATATAAATGCTTCTTGAAGAAGAATGAGAAGATGGAATTCCCTTCTGGGATCCTGCAAACTACCAACTTCCGTCGGTTCACTCCAGAGTCACTGGTTGAGATTGAGAAGCAAATTGCTGCCCATGAGGCAGCAAAGAAAGCCAAAGGAAAGCATAGGGAGCAGAAAGACCAAAAAGAGAAGCCTCGGCCTCAGCTGGACTTGAAAGCCTGCAACCAGCTGCCCAAGTTCTATGGCGACCTCCCAGAAGAACTGATCGGGGAGCCCCTGGAGGATCTAGACCCCTTCTACAGCACACATCGGGTAAGAGCTACCAGTAAGAATGTCTGCTCTCAGCTCTTGGAGAGGAAGTCTTGGTCCCACCCAGCCCAGGGAGTCCTCCTGAACCCTGGGTGATATGGCAGTCTGCTAAAGACTCAGTTAAAAAATATATCTAACTCACTTCTTTGATGCTCTCTTTGAGTCTTTATGACATTTTGATAGAAGCTAATTAAACCCAAATCCTCATAAGCAGACAACTGCTGCAGAGCTTGTGGGGAAAGTTGGCTGTTCCCTTGGATGAGCTCTGGCCTAGGGCCTCCAGAGGTGTTGGCTCTCTTTGCAGGTGGAGAACAGAGATCTTGAGATTGCAAGAGGGGAATGGAGGCAAAGGGAACAAAAAACAAGATGATTTAAGCCAGTGGTCCTCAAAGTATTATCTTGGAACCCATGGAGTCCCCAAAGCCCTTTTAGTGGATTCCTGAAATCAAAACTATTTCATAACAATACTTTGATATCATTCATCCTTTTCACTCTCACTCTCTTATGAACATACATTGGTGAATGTGTGAGCTATTGATGGGAGATGACATTATCACTCTAACAGCAACTGGAATTCCCTTGAATGTGTCCTGATATTTTAAAATTTTGTATGTTTTTAATTTTCTTAGATAATTTCAAGAATCTTGGTTTCCAATATAGTTATTGCTTATGAAATATTATTCATGCTACTTTTATAAAAGAGATATATACACACAGAGATATATAATATGTGTATATACATATACATTATGTGTGGGGTCCTCAATAATTTTTGAGAGTAAAAATTTTTGAAATGAAAACATTTGAGAACCACTAGTTTAAACAAGAGTTTCTCCATGACAAGTACTTCATCTGTATTATATCTTAAATGTTCTTCACAGCCAAAAAAAAAAAAAAAAGTGGTGAATACATGTTTGGGAATTAGGAAGGGTAGAAATCAATCATCTTTGATATGGTTTGTAGAGAACAAGAAAAGGCACTGGAATATCTTTCTCCCTTCTCTCCTCTGCCAAGAGCCTATATCCTCCTAAATGTTCAGAGAAAGAAAACAAGAGAGAGTTTAAGTGGCAAAGATCTAGGAGGTGGAGAACAGAAGGAATATTACAGGACCAGGGATGATCCTCTAGGCAGAAGGGAAATTAAATGCAACCAGAACTCCACCATCCTGCTGCCAGGATCCTCCCCTGGGCATCACACCAGCCCCAGGGGCAGCTGTGTGTCCCTTAGATCACTCTCAGTGCTCATTGTGGTGCACAGTCAGCCATGGAGGCTGGGGTCTTGCAGGTAGGGTGAGGTCATGACTTCATCCCGGACCCTCTCCAGCTCCCTGCACCTCTGTGTGGCTCTCAAGGGCCCCATTGCCCCTGGAGACCTTCTTGATCATGAGCCTTAGATGACGCTACTCACACCCAGAAACATGGCTGTGTAAGGACTCTTGCTTCTCATTGGAGGTCCAATTTCTGTTTTGTTTTGTTTTGTTTTAGACATTTATGGTGCTGAACAAAGGGAGGACCATTTCCCGGTTTAGTGCCACTCGGGCCCTGTGGCTATTCAGTCCTTTCAACCTGATCAGAAGAACGGCCATCAAAATGTCTGTCCACTCATATCCTTTGCACAATTGCTTCTTCCACATGTTAGGATCAGGCCTTGTCCAGTACCTTCTTTAGAGCTTAGCAATAGAGCCTTTGTCCCATTGAATCCCAAGACAATGAGGTCATTAAATTGAAAAATTGTTTGTGGCTTTAATGTGTCCAGTGCCCCAAAGCAGTTCACCTCAGACTAATCTGGACACACCTGTGGATGCACAACTTGGAAAATGTCCTCTTTATGAGGGGAGGTTTGCTGATGCCCCCAGGCACATTCTCACCCTGGTATGTGCTTTGCTGTTACCACAACATAACAACAAGTAAGAGGACCTGAAGGCTTCTCTGGGCAGATTAGACAGGCATGGGTTGCTACTCTGTGCCATGGCCACACTGGGGAGCGCTGCTTACTGGGCAAAAGAGCAATACTTCTCGGAGGACAAAGAAAATAGACCATTGCGGGCACAGCACATGTTGTCTCAGTGGGACCTCATTGGTCACAGAGCACTGCCAACATCGCAAGTTACTCTAAAACTATCAGAGGTTAAAAATGTCAATAGTCTGAGGTTCGTGCCACGTGGGAATGTAATGATTAGAGACACATTGGTCAAATATCTATATTATACTAATAGTTTTAGGTAGTATTATAAGCTGCCTTCAGGTTTTTTCCTACTGCAAGCCAGACTAGTAGAAAAGAGACTTTGGCTCGGTTCCCGAGGATCTTCCCTGTTGACTCTCCAGATTGAAAGTTCATAATGACAAGTTCAGCCCTGGCTTCCAGGGAGTTGATGTGCAAGAACAACCTTGCCTTAGTTGCCTGACAGTTGGTAGCCAGCCTCTTATTGGCTCCAGTAAAAATGAGTTCTCCCCCGTCCCCCAACTCTGAGGCAGCTTGCTGGATTGCTGGACTGCTGGACAGTTCTCATAGAGCCAGTAACTCTGAATACTCAACATGAAGTCACTTGATGAAGTTGTATTACATTTGCTTTTTCCATGTTTTTTTTTTATGGCTAACCAGCAAGCATTACATTTTATGAATTGAATCTTGAATTTCCAAATTCTACTGAAGGATATTTAGTGATAATAGCAGGCTCCCACTTGCTAAATACTTCCTGAGTGTCAACACTGCCATGGGTACAGAAGCCTCTGAAGCAGGGATTAGCATCTCTGTTTTACAGATAATGGAACTGACGCTCAGAGGCATTAAGTAAATGCCCAGGGTCACACAGCTAGTTAAGTGGTCCAGCCTGCATCTTGCTCTGCGCAGTGTCTGCAGTGAGGAAGTAGGCAGTCGATGGACATGAATTAGGGTAATTATTCTCTCAGTGTGTCATTTCTACTTGGGTAGTTGTTGCTTTTTAAAAAATATGTGCAATTACAGAGAAATTACAAATAAAGAGAAATAGCAACATACAAACTCCTCTTTATGGACCCTGGTTGAATTACATCTAGACAACTAAGGGACAACTAATTTGAAATAAAATCCCTTTAAAAGAACCAAGTGACCAGTGAATATTCTTTCCATCTTGAGATTTGATGAGTAAATAATTTCTTGGTGGAGTCACAGCTGAACAGAAAAGCTGTTGAGGAGTCCCCTTCTCACAAAAGTATGCATGTCAATCTCATGAATTTGGTAACTCCAGCCCCAAAAGATACTATTCAAGATGGGGGATTCTCAGGGTCCTGTTATTGATCTTTCATCAAAATTATATAATTCCAATCACATTTGCTATGAATGCTTTCATAAGTAATAGTACACATAAGATATCATATTACTTTTAAGGGTTTGTAGAATTGGGGATATGATATTAATTTAATCCTTGGATTAACATTTCCCCCCATGTGAACATATTTCTTAATTGTAAGTCAGCAGGAAAATGTGGTTTAATTGATAGAGTTTCCCTTTTCAAAATAGATGTGTTCTTAAGTAACTATAAAACAAGGCACATTCAAGGCATTTACCAAAAACTAAAATATATTTAAATATTTCTGCTCAAATTGAAATTATGAAAGATGACTATTGTACTCTCCCTGTAGGTCGAGCTTATCTTCAGCCTTCTTCCTTAGGAAGTGTTGTTAGGAGCCCAACTAATCCTGAGAAAAAATGTCCAAGTGGAAGAAATTTATCTTTGGATTCTCCTCACCAACATTTCTTTCCAGCTATTTACCACTCACCTTCCTTTCAGTGTCTCCCTGTGGTGATCCCTTTGCCCTTTCTCTCCTCCTAATAGTCTCCACTCTGGCTATTCAGGGTTCTCCACTGCAGCTTAATCCCATTTGGAATTTTCTCCCTGAGCCAGTATTTTCATGCCCTGTGCCTGCCTCCACCATCCCGAGCCAGAAGTCCATTTCCTCAGTAAGACTGATCCCAGCTAAGTCAGGAAAACAATCTGACTAAACTAATCCCCACAAAAGCTTGTACTCCTCCACTTCTTTCTAACTTTCTAACTTCTCTTTGTCTTTTAGAATAAAAGATACATTGCCAGCTGAAATTTCAGGCCACCTTGTATAGTTTAATGAAGGCTTCAGGGCAGAAGGACATTTTGGAAAAGGAGTTCTATTTCCTTTCATCTTGTGCAGAGGGTCATTACCAAACAGATCTAAGTTCACTTCTCAGCACCATGGTTGACTAGCTGTATGAACTCAGAAGTTATTTAAGCTTTGTCAGCCTGTTTTCTCAGCTCCAAATTGTAGATAATAACATCCACCTGTGGACTAGCTGTATTAGAAATAATGTGGACAAAGTACTCACCCCAGCCTAGCACTCAGTAAATGTTAGCAGTTATTATGTGACAAGACCGTATAAAGCTGATGTAAGCTAAGAGTTCTGAACATAATCATTTGGCATCAGAGTGATTCTGGATGACATCAGGGAGACACATTGACTCTTAGCTTTTCCTTAACACAGGCCTCTCAGGTGGTTCAGTTTATTTATTACAGTCACTATTTTGGTCAATTGTGTGTGCATGACCCAAAATGATCTTCCAGATGGAGTTGAGTGAGTAGATTTGCTATCATTATTGTATCTTATCCTCTTTTTGTCTTCTTTTCTCCCTTCACTTGACAGTCTTTGTCTTTTATTAATCCTTCCAGGTCTCACATGAGTAATGCTGAATCCTATCATCTATTTGTCTTTGTCTAATAATAATTAGGTCTCTTCTTCTATAGACTTTGTTTCATAAACACACATGATTTTCAGCTTCAAGGAGATACAGGCCGGGCATGGTGGCTCACACCTGTAATCCTAGCACTCTGGGAGGCCAAGGCCGGAGGATCGCTCGAGGTCAGGAGTTCGAGACCAGCCTGAGCAAGAGCGAGACCCCGTCTCTACTAAAAATAGAAAGAAAATTATCTGGACAGCTAAAAATATATATAGAAAAATTAGCCGGGCATGGTGGCACATGCCTGTAGTCCCAGCTACTTGGGAGGCTGAGGCAGGAGGATTGCTTAAGCCCAGGAGTTTGAGGTTGCTGTGAGCTAGGCTGACGCCATGGCACTCTAGCCAGGGCAACAGAGCGAGACTCTGTCTCAAAAAAAAAAAAAAAAAAAGGAGATACAAATTAGTGGTTATCAACTTTGGCTACACATTGGAATTCCCTTGGGAGATTGTAAAAATATTGATGCTTGAGTCCCAGCCTCAGAGGGTCTAATTTCATTGGTCTGGGGTGGCTTTTGGCAGATGAGTCCTCCAATTCCAACATACACACACGCAGATACACACACACACTCTCACCTGCTGGATGCAAATATGAGTGAAGTTTAGGGAAGGCCTACCCTGAAAGAGAAGCAGAAGCAAAATTCAGATAGAACTGGGAACAAATGGCTCTGGAATACATTCAGAAAATAACTCATAAATGAAGCTAAGTTATCATGGTTCATATGCTTCAAAGTGACCGTAATATGCCTGAGGTTATTCTAACTTAGGTTAGTGGATAAAAATTCTATAGTTTCAGAATGTTGTGACTTCCCAAAAACATTCTGCACCAACACATCTGGAGAGATGCCCCACCACAGGTTCAGTCTAACAGCTTTGAGCGTAATAACAGGAGCTCTGCAAAGCTTTCCCTTTTTTCAAACTTTTTTTTTTTTTTGCTGACTATGACAGCAATATATGCCACAACGAAAAACATTTTCTATTTATGTAAGTAGATTAAAGGAAAAAACTCATGTTGTCATTTTAATTGATGCTGAAAAACCATTTGATAAAGTTCAATTTCCACTTATGATTCAAAACTCTTAGAAAAATTAGAATACAAGAAAATTGCCTCATTCTGATAAAAGGCATTCATTTTTTAAAGGAGCAAGCATCATATTTAATTGTGAATATGGAAAACTTTCCCTTTGAGTTCAGAAGAAAAAAAGCAAGGATGTCTGGTCTCAGTTCAACTTTGTAAACAAGGTCCTAGCCAGTGTAATAAGGCAAGGAAGACAAATAAAAAGTGCAAAAAAGAATCAAAGATGTTGTGATTTACAGATATTAAGATTGAGTACATAAGATACCCAACATAATCTAGAGGGCAACTATTAGAATTAATATAAGAATTAATTAATACAATTAATTGACTCTAAAATCATCTGAAAATGCAAACAGCAAACTATAGCCAAGACATCTCTGAGAGCTTGTTTGGAGGTTCTAGCAGGGGAGCACAGCTACTCGAATACCCTTGACTGAAGAACAGTCCTCCTCTATCGAGGAAGCAGGGAAGCTCATCGTCTTCGACTGAGGGAGCGTGCAGCTTTGGGAGGCACGCACACGGAGTGGTGAGGGAGGAAGGAGACACCCAACTATCCAGCCAGATTAGCCGAACCAACCCTGGTGATCAATGGAGTGACAGATGTCACAGCCAGATCACCCTCACATCCACCAAGACATTTTTGAGGAAGAAAATCAAAGTGGAAGAACTCACTCTACTGGACGATAAGATTTGCTATAAAGATCTAATAAGGAAACAGAATGCCATTGGTATACATTTAGTCAGATCAGTGTGACTGAATAGACAGTCCATAAACAGACCAATGCATACACAGACATTTAATTTGTGACAAAGGTGGCACCCCAGAACAGTGGGGAAGGGGCAGTCTTCAGTAAATTATGCTGAAGGATTAGGAATCCCAGTGGGAAAACTATAATGAACATCCAACTTTCCACCACATGTAGAATCAATTCTAGGTGGGTTTACACCCAACTTTCTTTGTGAAATACAAAGAGATAAAGCCTTCAGAAGGAAAAAAAAGAAGAAGAATAAATTCTCTATGACCTCAGGTTAGGGAAAGCTTTATTACATGTGACATGAGACGCACTAATCATAGAGGAAAACATGGTTGCATTTTAGTATGCTAAAATTGAGAATGTCTGTTAATCAGAAGGCAACTTTCAGAGAGTGAAAAAGCAAGCCTACTGAGTGGAAGACATCTGCAACACATGTATCTGCAACATGTTTGTATGCAGAGTAATGCCCACAAATCAGTTAGAAAAATATCAGAGCGATCGTAAAATGAGCAAAAAATTGAATAGACACTTCACAAAATGGAAATCCAAATGGCCAATAAACATATGAAAGTATTCTTAACCATCTTTTTTTATAAAGGAGGTGCAAATTAAAAGCACACTGGATGATGATTACACACTCATCAAATGAGGAAAATTTTAAAGTGTAACAATACCACGTCTTGGGAAAGACATGGAGCAACAGAAACTCAGACGCCGCTAGTGGGAATGTAAATCTGGACAACCTCTGTGAAGAGCAGCGGATGTCATCTAGTAAAGGTGAAGATACACATACGCTGCCTTCCTCTAACTGGGTACTCTTAGGGACCTGCACTTAACATAAATATGTACTAGTGCACACCAGAATACGGCTGCAAGAAAGTTTATGAACATTGTCTGTAAAAACCCAAAACTGAAACAACCTAAATGTCCATAAATCTTTAAATACATTAACTATGTTCTAAAATGAGATAATGTACAGCAACAAAAATGAATAAACCTTAGCTCTGCACAAGGATGTCTTAAGAACATAATACTAAACCAGAAAAGCCAAACACAAAGGATTATGTATGATTCATTTATGCATAATTAGAAAACAAGCAAAACTAAGCTATTTTACTTTAGTGTTAGGAGGTAAAAATATAAATAGAGCAAGGCAAGAAAAGTTCCAAAAATTAGGAGAATCATAGCCTCAAGGGCAGAGGAGAGAGGGTGTAACTGGGGAAGGGATTTCGAAGTGCTCATAATGTTCCATTTTGTGACATGGGTAGTTGTCACACAAGCTGCTACGGACAGAATTGTGAATGCTCAAAAACTCATATGTTGAAACTCTAACCACCCATGTTACTATGCTGGAGGTAGGGCCTTTAAGGAGGTGATTGAGGTTAAATGAGGTCACAAGGGTGAAGCCCTTATCTGATGAAATTAGTTCCCTTTTAAGAGGCAGTTTTCTCCCCTCCATGTGATGACACAGGGATGAAAGTAGCTGTCTACCTTCCTAGCCAGGAAGAGGGTCTTTACCAAACCCCAACCACGCTGACACACTCATCTCAGACTTCCAGCCTCAAGAACTGTGAGAAAATAAAGTTCTGTTGTTTAAGCCACTTAATATATGGTATTGTTACGGCAGCCAGAGCTGACTAATACACAAGCATTTATTTTAAAACAACTCATTTATGTTTTATGTGCATTTTTATTATGCATGTTACATATCATAATAAAAAGCTTTAAAAACAATTTTTAAAAGTAAATGCCTTTTCACAAAATGCAGCATACTGAGAAATATAAATCAGAAGCTATTAAGTAGGTAGAGAAGTCATAAAATTATGAAATCAGAGTTAATATGACTGAGATCATGTAGCATGTAAAATGTCTATCCTTCTGAAATTTTAATGCAAAACATTTTTGTTCAAAATGAGTTATTTGGGAGTTAGTTTGCGATTCTGGTTAAATTTGGAAGAGAGCATGCATATGTTTTCCACCCTCTCAAAATGCCAATACAATGACAGCATGGGAGTAAGAACAGTATAAATACACATGAACAAAGAGAAGGAGCAAGGAGAACACAGAGGACAAATGATGTCAAAACAATCTTGGAAGACCAAAAGTGGGTGGAAGAGTGGTAAGTCATTCAGCAGATCAGGGCTTGTTAAACCACAGTACCTGCAGAGGGCAATAAAAATGAGAATAAAAGCACTTTACCCCCCTACACAGCCCAGAGGCCCTGGAAATGTTGACATGATACAAATAGCAAAAAATGAGAGCAGAAAGAGGAAAGAACGTGGGAGCACAATAGCAAGAAATTAAAGAGCATTCTTTCAAGTTGATAAATCAAGGAATGGAAAAATAATTATATTTAACGGTACAAAGGTAAGCATGCAAAAGATATTATTAAATACCGTCAGACGATGGGTAAAACAGACAGGAAAGGAAAGAGAAGTACCAAGTGAAAATCAGAGATACTGTTTAATGAAAATAGCACACTCAGGGCAATGTATTTTGTAATTTTAATTATAATTATAAATTGGTAATAATAAGTTTATATTTACAAAGGTAACCCCCCAAAACAAAACACTTCCAAATATTAGAAGAATGGTACACAAAAAATAAATAAAACATACCAGATGATGAAATATTTTAAAAACAAGTACTTAAAATAAAGTAATATAAGTAAACTAAGGCTAAGCAAATCTGTCATTTCAATAACTATAAATGGATTTGACTCACCTACTTAAAAAAATTTATATTACATTACAAAGTGATATCCAACTCTATGTTGAATAAAAATGATATTCCTTAAAGTGATACAGAATGGCTGAAATTATAGAATGGGCAAAGATATAAGCAAAGGCAAACAGAAAGAAAGCAGGAGCCCTGACCTCAATATCAGAGAAAGTAGGATTTAGTACAAAAAACATTAAAGAGGAAAAAAAAATGACACTTTATAATGCTAAATAACCCATACCAATAATTTATATCTTTGCAACAAATGATGTGCAAACAATATACATAAATTGGAAATTATGAAAGTATAAGGGTAAATAAAAACACTGTAGGAATAGGAAAGTTTAATTAATTTATTTCAGTCTATAACAGATCAAATGTATTAAAAATGAAAAGTTATAGATTATCTACATAATATAATTATTGATATGTAATTAACATATAGCAAACTACATTCCCTGAAAATAGAAAATACACTTCCTTTTTAAAATACCACACAAATCAACCAAATATTAAGCCAGGACAAAAACCTCAATAAGCTCCCAAAAGTAGAAATAATAAAGAAAATATTCTCTAATTATAATATAATAAAATTAGAAAATAATAACAAAATCAAAAAAAAATGAGAGGCCTTTCCACTTAGTAATTTAAAAAACCTCTCTTAAAGAATTCTTGGATAAAAGACAAACTACAAACTAAAATTATAGAATTTCTAGGGAAGAAATGATAAAAAACAGTTTAATAACAACCTGTAGGGTGTAGTTGAAGGTATGCTCGGGGAATAATTCACAGCATAGAAGCATAGACGATTTATATCAGTAAAAACTGAAAAGAAATTAAGTAGCTAATATAAAATTAGAAAAAGAACAATAATTAAATGAAAGAAAAACAGAAAGAAGAAATTAATAATTATAAGAGAAGACATAAATTAGAAAATAGAAAAATAGTACAACTAATAAATCCAAAAGCTGTTATAAAAAATATGTGCAAGACCTTTATGGCAGAAAATGACAAAACATTATTGAGAGAAATTTTAAAGTACCTAAATGAATTTAAGGATCTCTTATGTTAATGGATTAGAGGACTCACTATTGTTAAAATGTCGGCACTACCCAAATTAATCTGTAGATTCAGTGACATTCCAATAAAAATCCCAGCAGCATCTGTTTTTGTAGAAATTGGTGGAATAGATTTGACTTACATGGATGAAGCAAAATTTCTTTAACTATTGTCCTATTAATAGACATTCATATTGATCCTAATCAACATAATCCTTATATTTTGCCATAACTATTAAATCTCAGGTGAATATCCTTACACACGTTATCTTTGCACACATATGTGTGTAAAATTGAGGGGTGAATTTCCAGAAGTAAAATTGCCAGATCTAAGGGATGTACATTTTAATTTTTGAGATATTGCCAAATTGTCTTCCAAAGTTAGATCAATTTCCATTCCCACTAATTATTAAATCCATCCGTTCTTTATCAGATTTTATGTTAACTGCATTGTTGACACAATTTCCTTTACAAACATACTTTGAAAAAATATAAAATATACATACAAATCTATTTTTCTTGCCCTAGTTCAAGGAATTTATGTGGCAGGACTTGGATAACACTGAGCATCCTTGGCCTCGTGGAAATGATCAGACTAGATTTTCTTTTTGAAATGCAAGCTGATAACAGCGCTTTGTTGTTGCTGGGAGCACAGAAGAGAGTAAATGTCCCTAGAATAGACTGGGGCTCCAAAGATCATGCCATGTATTTTTGAGAAAAAATTAAATTAAAGCCAGTGAGGAATCAGAAGCGAATCCTATCATCGTGTTCCTGATACAACCCTTTAGACATAAATATTTCCTGTCGCTTATCTTCCCTCCCTTCCATTATTCCTCCCTGAAACATTAACTTTGCACTATTACCTGCTGATAACAATAGCTCCATGCCTCCTTCCCTGCCTGCCTATTCATCTGCTTGTGGGAAGATATTATAGATCTATACTCCATTTTCAATCCCTTCTTGTGCTCAGAAAAAAAACATAGATTCATTGGGCCGAAGCTGGGAAGAATGTGCCAGACTGGACACCAGGAGGAGATGAAAGGTATTGGGGGTAGGGTGTTAACAGTGTCCAGAGCAGAACTTTCCCTTTATCCCCCTGCCCTGGGCTCACAGAGAATCATTAAAGGAACACTTTGATGGCCCTAGGACACCCACCACTAACCATACTGAGATTCTGAGAAAACACTGGAAAAATTACAGCAATTTGGTTTCAGGGAAAACCACAGTGGAAAAGTAAATGTTTTCTCACCTGGAAAAGAATACACAAAATGAAGCTGAACCTATAGCAAATGGGAGAATGGGTGTCTGGCGCTGCATGCACAAAGAATTGCTTTGTGTGGTTTCAAATTTATGTGAATGCCCTCTATCATATCATATGCATGCTGTATCTGATGCTTTCTTTAAAATTTAGATTATGTTTTCACGATTTGTCTAAATGAATACATGCAGACCTAAGTCATTCATATTTTACAGCCATATAGTATTCCATAAAGGTATTCTCCTACATTTTCTTCTAAAAGTCACAGTTTTTCTTTGTACATTTAGGTATTTCATCCTCCTAGAATTTACTTTTTTGTGTGTACAGTACGAGATAAGCTTCCAAAGTCCATTTTTCACAGGGGTTATCTCAACATCATTTTGAATAGATCATCATTTCCCAAGTGGTTCCTACTGCTGCCCATGTCATGCACCAGATTCCCACGTCTGCTTGAATCTGCTTCTCTCAGTAACCTATTCGTTACTCCCCACATCAACAGCACACTGATTTAAATGCTTTCCAAAAAAATTGACATGGTTGATTTTTGTGCCCCTCTTTGTTTTTCTTCTTAAAAATTATCTTGGTTCTTCTTGTTTCTTTACTTTGCCTACCAGTTTAAGGGGAATTTTCAAGCTCTTTTCTTACAGCTCTGTTGAAACTTTGGTAATGCACTGAGTTTCTTTATTACCTCTGGAAGGATTACCACATTTACAATATGAAGACTTCCCACACATCAGCATGGCTGATCTCTTAATTTACACAGGTCTTCTTTTACATATTGTCCCATAATACTTTGTAATGTCTTCTTCCTAGGTACATTGCAATTGTAGCAGTCCTTTTGAATGTTTATTTTTATTGTAAAAACCTCAATCTTATTAATTTCTAACTATTGATTTTGCATCCATCAACTTTGCAGAGCTCCTCAGAGTTACATTTCTCTATAGATTCTCTTGGATTTTCTATTTAAACAATTATATTCTCTGCAATTAATGATGAAATTATTTCTTCCTTTATTATTCTTATACTACTTGTTTATTTTTCCTCTCTTATTGAATTTGCCAGGACTGTTAGCACAACGCTGAATCAAAGCTATAACAGTGAACATATTTCTTTTGCTCTGGATTTTTAAAAGTGTGGTTCTAATTTTTATTATCATGATGTCTGTAGGGTTCTCATAATTATTCTTTATCAAGTTTTGGAAATATATTTTCATTTCTGGTTTGTTTTTAAGATTTTCATTATGAGTGTGTGTTGACTTCCATCAATATTTCTATACTTATTAAGGTTATTATTATATAGTCTTTCATCTGTTAATATAGTAGTTTACATTAATAGATTTGCTAATCTATTTTTAATGGTTCCAGCTGATCATTTTGCTGGATTCAATTTGCCAGTATTTCATTTTACCTATTTTGCTAAATGAGGCTAGCCTGTAATCTTCTTTTATAAACTGTCCCTTTGGGATGTTTCAACTTTCACCCTCACTGTCTTCTTTCCTTCATTGTCCCTGGGAACTCCAAATTATTATTACTTTGCTTTGCAGAGCAATTCAGCTCTTTCCATCCCCTACAATGTTTCTCAACAAGTGATCTAAGGATCTCTATTGGCCACCAGAAGTCTCTCAATACCCCCAAATCATTTGAAAGATTCAGAAGGAAAAGCAATGCCATAATTTTATGTGCAGATATTAATAATTTCAAAATCTAAAATGTAAGATTATGATTTTCATAGAATTTCTGACTTTCTGTGTTCTCAATAGCAGTGTATGTGCTTCAAGGACTGACTTAGTTCATTCTGGTTAACATGGAGTTAACGATAGGCCATTTATCTTGACTACTGTATTTTATTGACATCTGATAGTTATTTATGTTTGTTAAACTTGCACTTGCCATTGTTACTATTGCATTGCATGATATTACAATTAAAAAAAAAAAGAATAATCATCTCAAAAGTGGTTTGCCGAAGTATAACAATAATGACAAAAATAGAAATATAAATCCTACAAAATGAAATAAAGTCACAACTACAAGTAATGAATGGACTCCATCATAAATATAAAGCATAAATCTGTCTGTCATGAGACAAGTGGACAATGGATGTGGATAATCTCACAAAAACAGACAAAAATGTGTAAGAAAAATAGGAATCATGACAATGAATAATGATAATTGAATTTTATTGAACCAATGATCTTTTGGTCCTAGTACCCAGTTTATTATCTGTTAACATTTTTGTCAAATAATGAAATAAAGCTATCAAAACTTCCATATTATTTTCCAATAAAGCTTATCAACCTCACTTTTAAGCCAATTGACTGTCTCTAGTACAAGCTCAAAATAAGGCTTTCCAGTATAAAATGCTCAAAATTTGATGTTAAATGTTGAAAGGACAGCAAAACTATAGAGTCATCATTCATCCTCATATCAAAAACAGGCACAATTGCACTCTTGCTGATAAGATATGAAACCAGCTACAAAATCAATTACAAATATTATAGTTGGAAAGGAAACAAGAAAAACAACTGGTAGAATTTCTCAATCATATATATTGTATTCCTTATAATATGATTGGCATTTAAAATCAATGACTGTTACTGTATGTGAACAACTAGACATTTTACTTTGTAGTTAAACAAAACTATGAATAAATCAGTTGTCAGCATATGTTCATTATGTATTTGAGAGAGTAGTTTTCAGTGACTTTGTGTACTATTTATCATGAAGCTAATTTTAAAAGAATAATTTAATTAAAGATTAGTTTTAAACTATGAAACAGACTTTAAAAGGTATATTGGCTTGTGCACCAATGTTTGCAGCAGCATTATTCACAACAGCCAAAAGGTGAAAATAACTCATGTCCATCAACAGAATGGATAAACAAAATGTAATATATACATAAGCAATAGAATACCATTCACCCTTAAAAATGAATGAGATTCTGATACATGCCACACATAGATGAACCTTGAAAAAACATTACCCTAGGTAAAATAAGCCAGGCATAGAAAGACAAACATTGTTTGTTTCCACTTTTATGAGGTACTAGAACAGGCAAACTATGGAGACAGAAAGTAGATTTGAAGTCCCCAGGGAGTAAGAATGGGGAGTTGTGGTTTAATGGGTACATTTCTGTTTGGGATGATGAAAAAGTTCTGGAGATGAATAGTGAGTGATGGTTCCTCAACATTGTAAATGTACTTAATGCCACTAAATTGTATACTTAAAAATGGTTACAGTGGTCAATTTTGTTATGTATATTTTACCAAAAATTTCTTAAGAGGAAGGGAGTGTTGGCCAGGTACGGTGGCTCACACCTGTAATCCTAGCACTCTGGGAGACCAAGGTAGGAGAATCGCCTGAACTCAGGAGTTTGAGACCAGCCTGAGCAACAGCAAGACTCTTGCTCTTGCTCTCAACCCTTGCTCTTGCTCTCTACTAAAAATAGAAAAAATTAGCTGGGCATGGTGGCATGCACCTGTAGTCCCAGCCTAGCTACTCCAGAGCCTGAGGCGGGAGGAGTGCTTGAGCCCACGAGTTGAGGTTGCTGTGAGCTAGGCTGACACCATGGCACTCTAGCCCAGGCAACAGAGCGAGACTTTGACTCAAAAAGAAAAAAATAAAAGACAGAGGGGACGCTGTTAAACTGACTTGAAGAAACTCCAGCAAGGTCAGCATCACAATATAAACAGAAGAGGCTGTTTCCAAATGCCAGCACATACTGTATTCCCAGAAAACAGCTGGGGGTCTATAACATGCCTCCAGATTCTGATTTACTGTTGAGGCACATAGTGGAAACTGTGAATACAAACTGATTGTGGCCACTTAGTGTACGTCTCCTTGGCATACTGGGCTGAAACGGAAAAGTGAGTAAGAGATGCTGCTCTCCCACACTGAATTGCTCTGGCTGGCAAAAAAAAAAAAAAAGCTTGCACAGTGTTTTAAAAATAAGGAATGAAATTTTTTTAATTACCATTTTTATGAATACAACTTGTAGATCTCAGTGATCCATTCAGGATTTTGGATAGTATAGATTTTTGACTTCAGTGTCTAAATATCACGACTTTTAATGATCAGACATCAGAATTTCTTAAAACAGACCAGTGGTGCAAATGGCTCACTGGCTGAGAGTCTGACTTTTTCCCAGCACCCAAAGATTTTCCTCATTCACCAGAAAAAACACTTAGGAAGAAACACATTAAGCATATTAAAAAATCACACCCCAATTCTGCAAGCGAAGATGAAGAAATACCTTGCAGAGCCAAATCCCACCAACGAGAGCATGTGACTGCATTAGCGGCAGTTAAGCGAGGCCACTTGTCCTCTGGTGAAACACTGAAAATAGTCTTTAGAGAGAACTTGCTCCATAATTTCTGGGTCTGTGTTTGATCTGACAAGCCAGAAATATCCGTCAAAGCTTCCCAACAACCTATAATTCTGAGTTAAAATTTTCTAATTTAGAAAACATAAAGAATGGGGGGAAAAAACAACAGGATATGGACGTTGACAGCTCAAGCAGCTATGCAGCCAGATACAGATTTATTTCATGAATGGTTTCAAACACTATTTCTCTTCTCACAGATATTTTAAAAAATTACTGTTATTCACTTTTTAATTTGATTTTTACTTTTATTTAAGATACATATGTTCATGATTTAAAATGTCACTTAGTTCTAGAAGGATTCTAATAAAAAACAGCAATTTTATTTTCCTCATCTCTTTACCCTGAATCTCATCTTTCCGAAGGCAAGCACTTTCAGCTTTTTTTACCTCTTTCTTCTGATAGCTCCCTATCTCCAATAATATACTCATATTACCACTTTTTTAGCTTTCCATTTCAGATTTTATCTATTGGCTTTTTATTATGGAAAAAATTAGGGTCACATACACACACTCATTTCCTCTCACCCTCCTCTTCCTGTTATAATTTTTGGTTAGATCATCAGATAATACGTACAGTGTCTGATTACAGTATATGATTACATCAAAGTACTGCTAAGCAAATACTGTTTACAGCTGTGTCATGCAGTACACTTTGTTTACATTTCCTTTTTGCACAACGTTTTTGCTTTTCCTGGAGTTAATAAGGATTTCATTTTTATTTGCTCAGTTTTCTTTTTTTTATTTTTTTATTTCAGCTTATTATGGAGGTACAAAACTTTAGATTATATATATTGCCCATGCTCCCCCCCTTCCTCCTGAGTCAGAGTTTCAAGCGTGTCCATTCCCCAGACAGTGCGCATCGCACTCATCATGTAGGTATACACCCATTCCCTCCCCCCACCCCCCACCTCTGTCCAATACCCAATTGGTGTTATTCCCAAATGTGCACTTAGGTGATGATCAGGGAAACCGATTTGCTGGTGAGTACACGTGGTGCTTATTTTTCCATTCTTGGGATACTTCGCTTAGTAGAATGGGTTCCAACTTTCTCCAGGAGAACAAAAGAGATTCAATATCACCGTTATTTCTTATAGCTGAGTAATACCCCATGGTATACATACATTTATCCCTAATTTATTCCCAGACTCTTTTCCAGATGTTTAATTATTTGTTTAATTTATTTGGCCACATCAGGTTATCCATCTGCTCCAATTTTTCCTGCAGAAATCACTCCTGAAGTCCTTTATCTCCTGCCTCATTCTGACCTAGATGTTCTCTAGGCCTGAAGCACAGCTTTTCTCTAGACATTTTTCTTCCTCCATCCTTTTTTGGGATTCCTTTTGCCTCTCTCCTATATTCCATATCTTTCTTTTTATTGGTTGCTTTCTTGTTCTGGTGGAGCACATCCTCTAGCAACTTTCTTAGAAGGGTAACTGGAAAGTAAATTTTCTGAGACTTCATCTATCTGTAATTTTGTTTATTCTGCCTTCATCTTTGACAGTTCGGCTGGGGAAGGACTTCTATATTAGAAATTATTTTCCTAAAAATTTTGAAGGCATTGCTAATTATCTTCTAATACCCAAGGGTGCTATTGAGAAGTCTGATGATTTGTTGATTCTCAATCCTTTGTATGTGACCTGTTTTGTTTTCTTCCTCAAAAAAAGTTGGGTGCTTCTCTTTATGTGCAATATTCTGAAGTCTTGTGATGTTGTGCCTTGATACAAGCTTCTTTCATTCGTTTTCCTGAATATGTATGGGCATTTTTAACCAAATACTTAGATCCTTCAGTTTGGGGAAATTTTCTTGAATTATTTCTTTGGTAATTTTCTCAAAGCTATTTCTTTCTCTATTTATTTCTAGACCTCCTATTAGTCAGACATTGCACCTACTGGTCTGATTCTCTAAATTTTCATACTTTTTATCACTTCTTATCCATTCCTGCCTTTTGTTCCTTTCTGTGAGATTTCCAAAACTTAATTTCCAGTACTTCCATTAATGTTTTACTTTTGCTATCATATTTTTGTTTTCAAAATTATGTTTTTTGTTCTTTGAATTTTTATAGCCTTCTGTTCTTTTATGCATGTGGCATATTCTCCCCTCTTACCTCTCTAAAAATATTAGTAAGGTTTCTTCTTCTAACTTTTTTTATGCTCCTTGCATTGTCTCTTTTTTATTGTTTATTCCTTCCACCCCCACTTGGTTACTTTGGTTTTTGGAGTTAGAAGCATCCTTCAAATTCCTGATGCTCTTTGGCTGGCTGTTCATATTAAAAGTGTAGCATCTTCATGGGCTATAAACCTGACTGGCTTCTAGGACCTTAATGAGGGGCAGAAATGAGGAGAGACAGAAATGAGGAGGGAAGGGAGTTGCTTGACTTTTAGTATGTAAATTTTCCTTTATACACATGTTTCAGTACACAACTGTCTCCCTCTTGTTAAACTCTTAAGAGAATGAACATCCAATCCATCTCCAAAGCAGAGGAGGCAGTTTCTCACTGAATGGATGGGATAAAGTGGGGTCTAGAAAGCCCAGCTGAGTCTTATAAAAAAAACTTTCAAACAGTCCCCTCAAGCCCACTTGCCACCATCACCCAAGCCCCACTTTCAGAGGCATTCAGCATCTCTGAGTTCTGAGGCTCTGCAGTACAGCTTGGCTCGCTTCTGGGCACTCCCCACTTCCGGCCCGTTGTCAGCTTTCCTTGGTCTGCTTGGTCAGTTACCGGTCATCCGTCTGCACTCTAGCTTCCAAAATGCTGTTGTGTTCTCCATCATCTGTATCCTAGTCGGTTAATGCCTTTAAAAAAATTTCCTTTACTGACATTTTAGATGGGTTTCAAAAGGAATTTGTAGGTAAATACATGTGTACTCTCTAACATATTTAATCAAAAAAGTCTTCCTATTTTAATGCTAGAGTTTATGATTTTATAATTTAAAAAATATTAATGTATTCAAAATTACTGTGGTTTATGTGTGCACCTGAATTCCTTGGGTCAGTGGTTCTCAGAGGGTAGTTCCCCAGGCCAGCAGTATTAGTAGCAGCTGGGAACTTGTTACTCTGAATGTTTGAGAAACACTATCCTACTCCCAACCTCAGCTCCACATTTATCTCTTCAAATCCAAACCCAACAAGGAGCCGAGCAGAATAAAAGAGCTATTGTGAGGTAACTTCCTCTATTAGGATCCATCCTCCTAAGAAAATGTTTGTGGATTTAGATGCTTTATTCTTCCATGACACCTAGGCAAGGAATGCAGATAGGCCAGGCATCGCATAAGAAGAAAAGACAGTCGGAGGTAGAGAAGTTTGGAGAGGAGACATGTAGCCAGGCCTTGTCCCTCTTCCACATCTTCCACCATCACCAGGTTGGGAAATGAGCCTTTAGCTTCCCGCAGGGCAGGGAGCCTCTGGGAGCCTCATGGAATAGGAGGATCCTTGTTCTTCACCCGCCACTGCCATCTGCCTACCTTCCAAGCAGCAGAGGTTGCCGCTGCCCAGCCACACACGTGCATCCACTCCATTCGTTTGTGTGATACCTCTGTGTTCCTCAGCTTGTGTCTTGTCTCCTTGCCTTACCTTCTTCCCTGTCATCACTTTGGTGATGTTCTGTGCACTTGTGCCCTTGGGACAATCACAGAAGCTCATCCCTTCCTCCTGGAAGCAGAAGGAACCACCTGTGCTCTCTGCATGGCACATTTAACACTCCTTTTCCACCCTCCTTCCCAGGTATGTCTTCACTGTCATTTACACCTTTGAAGCCTTGTTAAAGATCCTGGCGAGAGGATTTTGTTTAAATGAGTTCACTTACCTGCGAGATCCTTGGAACTGGCTGGATTTTAGCGTCATTACCTTGGCGTGAGTATTTCTCCATGCTGGTTTATGTGTATGTCCGTGTGGGGCTTGTGGGTGTGTCCAGGATCACACTCTGGGGATTTTTCTTCATCTAAGTCCCCCTTCCTCACGTGGAGCTGTATGGCCTGCGGTTTTCTTGCCACAGAGTGTTGCTTTGCAGCTCAATTTCCAGGGTTAGTTCCACGCCCACAGGGAGAAGTCAAAGACTCGAATTTTAGCTGCTAAATGGCTGTCAAAGTGGATCAGACAAGGCTCTGCCTGTACCTGTCTGACATGGAGGTCTTTCCCTGAGGAACCAGTGTCTGAGGACAGTGGTTGGCCAAGCCCTCATGTTTGAATATCCATCCATATGCTCACAGAGCCACCTAGATTGCAATGCATCTTCTCAAATGGCCCATTCTGAAAGATATAGTACAATAATTAAATCAGTTCAGTGTCAGTCTATAGATGGTAGTGCCACTAGCTTCTCAGTGTCTTTTCTGGGCCACTAGTAGGCTTTTTTTTTTTTTTTTTTTTTTTTTTTTTTGAGACAGAGTTTCACTCTGTTGCCCGGGCTAGAGTGCTGTGGCATCAGCCTAGCTCACAGCAACCTCAAACCCCTGGACTCAAGCAATCCTCCTGCCTCAGCCTCCTGAGTAGCTAGGACTACAGGCGTTTGCCATCACGCCTGGCTAACTTTTTTTTGTTTGTTTCTGTTTTTAGTTGCCTGGCTAATTTTTTCTATTTTTAGTAGAGACAGGGTCTCGCTCTTGCTCAGGCTGATCTTGAACTCCTGAGCTCAGGTGATCCTCCCACCTCGGCCTCCCAGAGTGCTAGGATTACAGGCATGAGCCACCACACCTGGCCCCTAGTAGGCTCTTGTTACCCAAAGTTGTCCTTATTTATGCTGCATGCATTCATAGGACCCTCTCCTTGCAGAGATGCTGACTTGACTTCTGGTTCTACAGATACGTTGGTGCAGCGACAGATCTCCGAGGAATCTCAGGCCTGCGGACGTTTAGAGTTCTTAGAGCTTTAAAAACAGTTTCTGTGATCCCAGGTGAGCTGCTTTAACCAGCACATTTATTCACAGAGCCTATGTGAGTTTTCCCAGACTAATGCCCTTCTTTGGTTTTTACAAGAACCCTGTGAGGTTCCAGGGCAGGGACTATTGTCCCCACTTAGGAGACAAAGAAACTGAGGCCCAGAGTGTGGGAAAACACAAGGCCAAGGCTCCGTAGCTAACAGGAGGTGAGTGACCTGGAAGCCTAACATCCTGATTCCTGGGCCAATGCTTTGTCCACCTACCACACGGCCTCACCGTCAATAAATGACAAGCAGGTCATGTCCTCATTTGGCTCTTGCTGTGGGATTCAGGCAAGTCTCCCAGTTGGATTCTCATTTCTCCCTTAAACTGAAGGTTTAAAGTTGGAAATGGGGAAGAAGGGAGAAAGCAGTCCCAGACTCTGGTGTCTTCACCATTTTTAAAGTTCAAAAATCTTGAGTCCCAGCCCTGTCTTTGGATCCTCAGAGGAGAAAAGAATTAGGCAATTCTTGATTACTGCGAATTCAAAACCAAAATTAGCCCACCAAAGTTCATCTTATTGGATCTCCAAGGTCTCTATTGTCAGCAGTAGCCCAGTGACTGCTCCTCATCCTCCATTAGGTTGATGGTGGGATGGTGAGGCCAGAGACAAGGTCAATGTCCTGAAACGGGACTCAATGCTTCTACTCTGTGGCCTGGCAGGTGATCTCCTCTCACCCCTGAGCGTCCGTCCCCTCACCTGTAAAACAGAAACACTCAGGCCAGAGTGGAAGTCCCTTTGGACCATTCCACATCTGGCTGTGCAGGGAGAGACGGGAAACTCTGTGCCAACTTCCATGGGGTGAACTCCTTGGTGATCAGACCCACAGTTCTGCCCCCTTAGTGTCTTTCTCACCTGCTCTCAGCCACGAAGACCTGGGTCTTGTTTACAAGTCCTGGCCTGTCCAGACTCTCTCTTCTGCCTCATCTCTCACCTCTCCCCACCTGCACTGTGTTCCAGAATCTACCCGTAGTTCCACAGGTGCTCCATGCTTCCACTCACCTCCCAGCCTTTGTCTCTGCCGCCCCTTCCTCGTCTTCCTGCTCGCTGCTCAACTCATTCTCATTCCTCAGGGCTCTGCTGAGGTTTACATCCTCAAAGAGACTCCCCGGTCTTTCCCAACTTCCTCAGACTCCCTGCACCCCATTCCCACCCCCGTGCTTCAGTTAAGGGCTTTTCCTCCGTGTGTCCATCGCTCAGTAATGTGGAGTTTACCCTCAGCTGTCAGACAGCACCACTGCTCAGCTCACAGCCCGGGGACGGACACAGGTGGTGCTCAATGGATTATTTGTCAACCAGAGTGACAAGCCAAAGACAGCTCCCAGACTGCTTGTGTGATCAGAGCTGTTTCTGCTATCTGTGAAGCTGCTCTCCCAAAGAACTTGATTTCATTTGCCAGAGCAACAAATTATCCCTCCTTAAACAAGCAGGGGCCTCATCTATGCTGCCAGCTGTGCTTGGTGTAGATTTTCTCTGTTTCTGCCTCAGTGGCTCTTTCATTGCTTCTCATAGTCCCATTCTATTGCTAAACTCAACCCCCCTGTGCCTTTGTGTCTCTGTCTGTCTCTCCCACTTTCTCTCTCTCTTTCTCCGCTCCCTCCCCCACCGTCTCACTCTATCTCCCTTGCATCTCTATATCCCTCCCCGTGCACCCGCACACTCAGAGTAAGGTTTATGTGTTCCAGGCCTCGGGCTGCCTCCCAGAATTAAAATGAGCACAGAAAGACAGATGCCAGATGACTGGAGTGTAGTTAGTAGCCTCGTGCCTAGCGCAGAGCCTGGAACACAGTAGATATTCAATAGTATTTTTTAATTGAATTGCCAGTGTAAGAAATTTATTAGCCTTAAGATGATAAGAAATGTTTTGCCTGGGTTTCAGTTGCCTCATTCTTATAATGAAAAGGGTAGTCCCTGCCTGCCTCTCAAAGTAATTGCAAGGTTAAGATGAGAAACTGGGCTTGGAACTGCCCTGGAGTGTGGAAATACTTCCTTCCTTTATGTGAGGGCGACCGAGGGTGGAAGTGGCCAAGATGCAGGGGTGTGCTCTGTTCGTGCTGCTGTGTCCATGTGGAAGCATTGCTGTCGTCTTCCCACAGGGCTGAAGGTCATTGTGGGGGCCCTCATCCACTCGGTGAGAAAGCTGGCTGATGTGACCATCCTCACCATCTTCTGCCTAAGTGTCTTTGCCCTGGTGGGCCTGCAACTCTTCAAGGGCAACCTCAAGAACAAATGCGTCAGGAATCACACAGCTCTCAACGAGGTGGTCAACTACTCAACTCACAGAGAAAGTGAGTGGGATTTATGCCACAGGGACCAAGGTCTGGTTGGGACCTTGGGACCATGTGGACATAAGGACAAGGGGTGTGAAGCCCCTACATGTGTGTGTGGACATACATTTGATTCCTCTTTGCTGCTGAAATGCTTCTCCTGAGTTGTGTTTTACTTTTTGGTACCCTATTTCCTGTTGTCCAGCGTCCCTTTTGTGAGGAAATGAGCTATAAATCCAGAGGCAAGTCATTCTGCCTCTGCTGGGGGAGGCTGAGAGCTGAAGTCACTGCTCAGCTCTTCTCTTCTCGGGTGTGGCTTTAACCCTTCCAGTGGCCCAGCATGCCCACTGAGTGTACACAGCAAAGGG
This sequence comes from Lemur catta, assembly GCF_020740605.2. Classification (NCBI taxonomy): domain Eukaryota; kingdom Metazoa; phylum Chordata; class Mammalia; order Primates; family Lemuridae; genus Lemur; species Lemur catta. Next base: position 143,948,456 of record NC_059128.1, read on the forward strand.
ACGTGCCCACTGTGTGCACAAAGCACAGGGATATGCCCACTGAGTGCACATAGCAAAGGCAGCTCACCTCCCTCAGACAGAAGACTGAAGAAGTGTTGCCTTTGCCACAGAAGGCTTGGGTTGGAGGGTTCAGAACCATCTGTGAGGCTTTCGTTTCTTTTTCCTTTGGCAGATTTCTACATTAATAAGCCAGGCACTTCTGATCCCTTACTGTGCGGCAATGGATCTGATTCAGGGTGAGTGCCCAACCCGTGACAAAGCACCAGTGCCCAGCAGTCCTTTCTGCTTCTTGTCTTCAGCATCTCTTGGGCAGAGAATGAATTACAGGTCCTGAGGGAGGTATAGCAATGAATGAGTCATGGTCTTTGCCATCCCAGAGCTCATGGGAAGGGAGTGAATGAGTTAGCTTTTGCTGCGTAACAAATGACTCCAAGATTTTGTAAATTAAAACAAAAACCAATTACTTAGCTCATGATTCTGTGCGTCAGAATTTTGGACTGGGATCAGCTGGACATTGGCTGGAATTGCCTGGGCTCATTCATGCATCTGCAGTGAATAGATCCGCTGGAAGACGGCTGGTCCAGATGCCCTGTCTCAGCTCTGTGTGTTCTCTCCTTCCCCAGCAGGCTAGCCTGGGGCTGTCCTCATGGAAGAGACAAGGTTCCAAGAGAATGAGTGGAACTGTACAAGGCTTCTTGGGGCCTAGGCTTAGAACTGACACAGTGTCCGTTTTTCTATATTCTATTAACCAAAGCAAGTCACAGGGGAGTCCAGATCCAAGAGGTGGGAAAACAGACTCCACCTCTCAATGGAAGGAGCTACAAAGTCATATTACAAAGGGGTGTACATACAGAAAGGGGAAAAATTTTGGCAATTTTTGCAAATTACTCCAGGAAGGAACTAATATTTATCAAATCTATTTGTGTCTAAAGTTCTATATTTAGTCATCACAGCTAACTCCATCCTGTAGGTTTTATTACCCTCACATAACAGAAGAAGAAACATATGCATCAGACATTGCAATCTCAAGTTCTTACAGAGGCCAGACACATAACAACAAATGAGTGGAACGGGCCAGGTGGGAGTCTGGCAACTGAGACTTCATGTCCCATCTAAAGGGGACATCCACTGCTCAGTCCAGCTTTTGGCTGCCATATGGAAATGTGGGTTCATTGCTTTTAGCTCTCCCAACTTTTAAAATGGAAGCAAGAAATACAGACTTTTACATAAAATCTCCCAACTATAAACATTGGCTACCAATTCCAAAAAATATCTACATATTGTTGGATCAACAAAATATTTCTGCAAGCCAAATCCAGCCTGCAGGCTGCCAGTTTGCAATTTCTCCCACAAGCACATGAAGGTACTGCACTGTGGAGAAAAGCGCTGTGCTAGAGGCTCCACGGGCTGGGGAAACACAGTAAGGTGACGGTGTGAGGCACAGGAGAAGGTCTGAGAAGGCTTCCTGGAGGCAGGTAAGATGTTTCCAGGCTGGATGAATAAGAGATAGTTTGAATGGAGGTCATTCCAGGTGGCAGAGGAGGATGTAAAACAAAGCTAAGGGGTGCGGACCCCTCAGCTCTGCCTGCTGCTTTGGCACTGGAGCAAGGTGTGAGCAGAATGCATTCAGGCAAAAGATCAGAAAGGCCCATTTCTCCCACCTCCATGGCTGGGAGCCTGGAAGACCAGAACTCACAATGCCCTCACTCCCTGAGAGGGTTGTTCTAACATCAGTTTTCATTTGCTCTGGACTTAAATTTAAACCAAGAGCCCCTTCAATGTCCTTTTTTTTGTTTAGATGATTGTGTTTCTCAAGGCAATGGATCCAGAGCAGCCCAAGTACTTTCTGTGGTAAAGTTGTGGGTTCCATCTAGAATCCTCCTCAGCTCCCAAGGAGGCCAGGCCTGCTGTGGGCAGGCCCCAGCCAGGCAGTGGAGGAGTGGACCAGGCCGGGATGGCAGGGAGAGGCCAGCTCAGGACGAGGGACAGAGTGAGTCCTGAAGGCACGTGCCGTGAGTGCCAACCCCGGGTCCTGTGCTGAGAAGACCGAGACATGAGCAAAGGCCCACACTGACCAATGGCACTGTGGGAGGAAAGTCTGGGGTCTCAAGGTGGAGAATGTGTACTAGAAAATACTTGATGACTATTTTCAGCATTCTTTCACATATGTTATTCCAGTCCATCCTTTCAGTAGCCTCTAAGGTTAAAAACAGCAAGAATTTTAATTTTCATTTTATATATTAATACAATATTTACTATGCTGAAGGCACCAGGCAAGAAACTTTGCACAGTGGTCACATCTAATCGTCAGAGCAGTTAGCTGTTGATACATGGAGCAGTGAGCTGTTCATATGTAGTGGCTACAGTGGAGTTCTACAGAAGACAGAAATAAGGCTGCCCTCAGAGTTAATTAGGAAACCTACAGGTTATGGGTTGACTAGCCCCTTGGGAGAGCAAACCAAGAGACTGCCTTTAAATGTGGGTCCACAGAGTCGGGGAACTTGCAATCTTCAATCATTGTGGAGATAGAATTGGAATTGATTATAATTATTATAATGAAATTGTAGGAGCTCCAATCAATTGCATGGGTCCTGGGATAATGTGTTCTCAAGGATGTCAGGAATAAGGACAGCCCCAGGGGTCTGTGTTGGCGGAGGAATCCTGACCTTCAAACAAGGCATTGCTGTTGCCTCGACGGGGCCCTCTCCACTGGGCTGGGTGAGAGCACCTCACATGCTCTGGGTTGACAGACCCTTCCTGACATCGACTCATCCCCTTATCGTGAGAGAGAGAGGAGTCTAGCACTCCCCACCTTAGCGCCAGGCAGTCATCTCGAGTTTGACCTGTCTTCATAGGCCAGTCTTCAGGAGCAGGGTGGGCTGACAAAGTATTGAGCTATTTAATGGTTATATTTCCCCTTTTAAACATATATGTTGGCATCTGCACAGTTTTAGGCAACTGACTTCTCTCTGAACCCTAGCTTCTTCATCTGTAAAGAAGGATTGTCAAGATGATTAAATTACAGTGTTTGTAAAGCTCTTAGGGGAGAGAGAGGCACACAGTGAGTGCTCAGTACATGGAAACTGTTATTTTCATTGTTTTATGTAATTTCTCAGTGAACTTGGCTAATGGGAGTCCTCTTCTGATAGACAACTCTGCAGGTGGTGCCAACAGGCTCAGGTTTTAAGTCTGCATTATTGCTACTGGCTCTCCCTTCCCTAGTGTGAACTGGCAGAACTCGACACCTTGTGGGATCATGTTTGTGCAGTTAGCTGGCCTTCCTCAGGCCACTCCCCGGTGCATGAAATTCTAAAGTGAAAGTATTAGCATTCCCATTTTATCTATGAGAGTAACTGAGACCTAAAGAGTCTAAGTGTGCAAGGTCACTCAGCTAATAAGAGGAAGGCCAGGCCTTGAACTCTAATCTCTGACTTCAAGCCCTGTGGTCTTTCTGCAGCCCTGGGCTGCTTTGCCCCCAGTAACCAGGAACTGTGCAATAGATGGCCCTCTCTCTTCTTGCTGCAGCCACTGCCCTGATGGTTATATCTGCCTTAAAACTTCTGACAACCCAGATTTTAACTACACGAGCTTTGATTCCTTTGCTTGGGCTTTCCTCTCACTGTTCCGCCTCATGACACAGGATTCCTGGGAACGCCTCTACCAGCAGGTATCTGTCTGCATGTCCCCACACAGACTTGGCTGGAGGCTGGTGGGTTGGAGGCATGACTACATTTTTCCTGGAGGAGCCTGATTTAACTTCTGGGGCTCATGTGCTATGGGTACAGGTCTCTCTTCTTCCCCTTGAATCCGCAGACCCTGAGGGCTTCTGGGAAAATCTATATGGTCTTTTTCGTGATTGTCATTTTCCTGGGATCTTTCTACCTGGTCAACTTGATCTTGGCTGTGGTCACCATGGCATATGAGGAGCAGAACCAGGCCACAATTGATGAAATTGAAGCAAAGGAGAAGAAGTTCCAGGAGGCCCTTGAGATGCTCCGTAAGGAGCAGGAGGTTTGTGAGGGGCAGAAGCTTTGTGAAGTCAGTTGCAGATTGTGTGTTCTCAGACAGAAGTCTGGACTGGCCACTTAGATTCAGGCTGCCATCCTAGGGAACTGTAAGAGGATTTTTCTCACCTCAAGAATCATCTTAGGTCAGGATTTCTTAAAAAAAGAACCTTAATGAGGATTCTTGTGCAAGTGATTTATTGAGAGAGTGCTCCCAGGAGAAGGTGAGTGAAGGAAATACGGGGTGGAACTAAACAAGGAGTGGTCTCAGCTGGAGATTAGCTTCAACCTGATCCCAAGGGGAGCTCTGGAGTATGACTTGTGCCACAGTTATCCCTACCTTGAGGCAAGGGGGCTGGCTTCTCATACTCCCATACCTGCCCAGGAGCAGGCGGCCAAAAGAAATTTCCTGCAGAATGCTGCAGGTATGAGCCATTAGCAGCTACCACTCAAGCAGCTGGGGAGTGGTGTGCAGAGCTAGTAAAAGGGACCTGGGTGGGCACCAACAGAGTCTACTACAGGGTCTGAATGAGGGAAGTGATACAAAGGTGGCTGTTCCATCCAGATCCTAGCCTTGACCTTCTCTGTTTCAGATCCCTCACCCCCATGACACCAATGTCTGGGGACACATTTGTACTAAGCCCAAACAATTACTGTTGGTTGCAGCTGCTGTTCCCTCTCCTCAGGTGCTGGCAGCACTGGGGGTTGACACAGCCTCTCTCCGTTCCCACAATGGATCACCTTTAACCTCCAAAAATACCAATGAGAGAAAGAACAGAATGAAGCCAAGAGTCTCAGAGTGCTCCACAGATGACAACAAATCACCCCAACCTGACCCTTACAACCAGCGCAGGATGGTAAGGGGCTCAAGTTTGTGCTCTAAAGATTACCCACCTTTGCAGCTGTTATGGACAATGGGTTGAAGCAGGAAGAGATTGGTAGCAGAGAGATAGCCGGAGGCACAGAGATTAGGAGGATGTTAGTAATCCAGACACCCCTCCCCAGTGGGGCCTCAACTAGGACAGGAGAATTATTCAGGAGGAAGGGTCAATAAGATTGGGATTGTTGAATGTGGAAAAAGGAAGGAGGAGTCCAAGATGCCTCCCAGCTTTCAGGACTGGGCAATTTGATGGGTGGTGATTCTAAGACAAGAGCCCTGGAGGAGGAACCCTGGTTTTTAGGGAAGATGGGAAGTCCATATTGAATATGCTGACCTTGAGGTATCTGTAGACATCAAAGGTCAGCTGCCCTCTGACATGCTGATCGCAGTTCTGAAGCCTGGGGCTTCCCTGTCCATGGTGCTGAAATTAGTCACAAGCTTTTGTTTTTTTCCCCTGAGGCATCAAGTATTTTTAGTTTGTTTATTTTTAACGGATACATTATAACTGTACATATTTATGGAGTATAATTTCTGACCTCATGCCTCAGGCCCTGCAGCTCAAGCTGTCACCTGTTGTTGGCACAACACTCATCTGTGACACAATCCAGCCTGGGAATGGCTTCAATACCTCACCACAAACCCTGTAGAAATTATGTTTCTCCCAGAATGACTTTATGCCTCCAACTCCAAGATTTCCACTTCAGCTTCCCTCATCAAGTTTCCTCCAACACTTCCCTGCCCCTTGAAAGTCCTGAGTGCCCCAAATTTGCCTTTCCATAGGCCTGAAAAATAATACTCCTTTGTGGGAAGGTGATTCCCACAATAATAGTGTGGAAAAGGGGATCCACATGGCTATTTTTCAGGTCTCCTACCTCTCACTTCCCTCTCAATCTCTTTTCCTGTGCTCACCTGAAGGATGTTTTGCTTTTCTGCAACACCATCTTTCCAACCCCCAGATTTATGTGTCCATATACATACACAGACACACTTGCATGCCCACAGACCTCAGTGACATACCCACACTTCCTTGTTTATCTACATCTGCACTCTTCTCTTTCTTTCTCTGCGTCTTCTGCACAGCACCTGGCATGCATGGACCACAGTTTAGACAATGTTGCAAAGGAGATTTGACTAGGGCTCTGGCAATCACTGAACAGTATGAATCACAGCTTCCATAAAAACGTGAATGACACTCTGAATTGGGCTTTAATTTTCCCCATTCAGTCATCCTCACACAGATTAGCACCTGGTTGTCCAATAATTGTTTGGTGCATATTCTTTTCTCTCCAGTGAAGCTTACCTTGAAAACGAAAAAAAGGGAACTGTTTATTGTTCATTCAACAATACTAGATGCTTGGTATAAAGAGATGACTAAAATATCATCTCTTTCTCAAAGATTTCCATTTGGGGGGAGGAGAAAGATATAAAAACAGGTACGTGTTAAATACTGTATTAGAGATACATACATAGTGTTTTGGGAATAGAGGAGGAAACATTCACTCTTATGGGGGTGGGTGTCAGGAAAGTCTTCCTGGAGGAGGGGATAAGTGAGGTGAATAATAAGCAGTGTATAGGGGTTCCTCTAGTAATTGAAGACTGGGGAAAGTTTGGGGAGGAGTATTTTCCAGGAAGAAAGAAGAACATATTTGTGCCAAGACAGGAAGGCCTTGTTTGGGTAGTTCTTTAATGCTAACTGATTCATTAGAGCCCATTCAAGAAGGCATCCCCTTCCTCTTTTCCAAGTTATGTTCATCTGGTAAATAGACCTTAGGCAGTTTTTATATAAAACCATTTTATGACCAATAGCAATGAGATAAATGTTGGGGGTAAGGTATAGAAGAGACATAGCAAGAGTTTCCAGGAACCCACAGGAGACCAGCTGCCTGCTTGGATGATACATTTTAAAGCAACTCAAATGCCTAGACTCAGAGGACATTGCCCATCATTTGTCAAATAGGTTAATTCTGAAAACAATTGGTGTCCAAGGAGGCACTGGCTATTAAATATGATACCAACATTTTCTTTCCATTTTCTTCATGGATTTACTTGGTGTCCAAGTGCAAATAACTCAGTGTCTTCATCTTTAATATGTATTTGTCATTTTTGCTCCTTTGCTTCAAAAGTGGGAAGGACTTCTATAATAGATTTCTACGAGTTCTTTAGTCCTTGGACATGTATTCTAGACAAATAGTGCTCTGTTAATAATACTAGGCTTGCAATAATTATTACAAAACAGGATTGGGCTTTAAATCATCAAGAAAAGAAACTTCAGTTCTGTAGTCTAAGTGGATAAGTAAAGATTAGCAAGACACTCCACTTTCATAGTTTAGTAAATAAAAAGAATTAAGGAGGGGAGGAGTCAAACAGTACAATCAGAGTTTGGTATGAAGTCAATGTTTAGATTTTAGAAATACTATATATGATCTAAGGACAAAGTTGATGGCTTGTTACAGAATTGACTGCTTGTTACAGTGGTCATGGGAATTCACTAACCCAGCACACTAACTGTCTCAGGGCTCTGGGCCTATGAATTAGCTCTTTTTCTCTGGCAACTGTAAGCCACACAGTTTCCTCAATGGAAGAATTTGATAGGAAATGTTCATTTATTTGGAGGAATAGCATTATTCTTCCAGGAAATTAGGCTGCAACTCTTTCTTCAATCTCTCCATTGTTGACCATTTAAAGTTTGCCTCGAGGGATCCTGGAAGCTTTACACTGTAAAGCTCTTATCTCCTTTTTTGCAACACAAACTCTCACACTCATACAGACTGGATTTAATGAATTGTACAACCTAATTTTTCAGACAATGAAGTGTACTCATTCATTCAACAACCACTCACCAAGTTTGTTCCAGTACTGGTATGCGTAATAGTCTCCTGAGGTCACAACTTTGCATGTGGAGAGGGGAACTTAGGACAGATTTGTGTAGCCCTATGGCCTAAGGCTGGCAAACAGCTGACCCATCCAAGTGACAAGGCTGTCCTCTGACACATTCTTGGCCATGATTATCTAAGTCCAAGGTGAACTTATACACTCAGTAATCTCTCCTCTCTCCTGCCCTTTCACCAGATCAGTCTAGAATCTCCCTTCCCCTGTTCCCTTCCCGTGTCTACCTAAAATATCCCTTAGATCTATGCCTTTATCTAGTTACTAGAAGGTCATGAGAATAAGGGCAGAGAAATGGGGCTGGGTGGAGGGAAGTGTTGAGCTCTAGATTTGGCAGAGGACTAGATTCCAACTTGTCATCTTTCCTGTTCCTTTGGGGCAATGCCCAGTCTTTCCTAGGCCTCACCTCTGGAAGACGCCGGGCTAGCCATGGCAGTGTGTTCCATTTCCGGGCCCCTGGCCAAGATATCTCACTCCCTGATGGAGTCACAGATGATGGAGTCTTTCCTGGAGACCACGAAAGCCATCGAGGCTCCCTGCTGCTGGGTGGGGGTGCTGGCCAGCAAGGCCCTCGCCCTAGGAGCCCACTGCCTCAACCCCCCAACTCTGGCTCCAGGCATGGAGTAGATGGACACCCCACATTGCCCACTAGTGAGCTTGTCCCTGGAGCCACTGAAGTCTCGGTGAGTTTGTGAATGCTCCAGATTCTTTCGGGCTGCCTTCCAGCTACAGGCCATGGGCCAAGAAGCCCTGAGTGTCATCAATGGAAAGGCTCTTTAGCCAGCATTCTGTTCAACACTTCCTAACCTACCCCATTTTACAGACAGGGCAGGTGAGACCCAGAGAGAAAGATTGGGTTGAACTCAGGTGTTGACCAGCAATACAGTGCTACAGATTATTCTGCATTTGACCCCATATTCTTCTCAGTGTTTTCCTCTCCCCATTCATCATCACAGCTTTAGAAATGGGACTTTTTGCTCCCTAGATGAGTATGAGAAAAACTGAAAGCCTTGTCTTCCTGCCTATAATTTGTGCAAACCACCCTAGACTGGGCAAATGGGACCCAGAAAAATTCTGAGAGGTTCTCAGGACAGATCTTAGCAGAAGCAAAGTCCCCCAAGCTTTACTCAAAGAAGAAATAGCTTGACAAATGTATAAATTAGGCAACTCTGACTAACTGGCCAGCACTCTTTAATAGGATAATTAAAGTACAATGGAAAAATAGGGACTCCTCATTGGGTTGAGAACTATGATTTAACCTGAACTCTCCCTCCTGTTTCCATAAATGATGCTTCTAGAGTTTTTCATTTGCCCTCTCTGGCTAGCCAGGGATACAGAGAAATTTGCAAACAGAATTGTAAAGAGAACAATATATGGTTCTACTGACTCAGATAAGTCCTATGGAGTTGCCTTGATTTGATGCCATGTTATTCAAGGTCTCAGCAAGAAACAGATGAACCGCTCCGATGGGCAAGTGGAGAGAGGTTAGTGAAATATTTACAGAGGTGGGGGCTGGGCTCAGAGAACTAATAAGGGACAGTGAATCACCTAGAAACTAGCAACAGTAGGGAGCTGTGATACACATATGCTGCAGGGGTAAAGCAAAGGACCAGAATCAGAATGGGGCAGGAGCTGGAGCGATGTGTCTGAGGCTTCCTGATAGACCTTGTGGCCTTAGGCAGAGGAGAACAGCTGCTCCCCAGCCATGACCCAGTGGGGAAGAAGCCAAGGGGTAAATACCTGACTTGTCTCTCCTTCCATTCTCTGATATCCTGTCTGCACCTCCCATTGGTCAAACTTGACTGGAACCAGAGGGTGAAGGTGATGCATTTTGTATAGGGTGCAGAGCAGGGCAGAGAAGGTAGAAAGTAAGTCTCAAGGGCAAACAGAGAATCATCAAAAGAGATTGCTAAAGTCAAAGCCAGCCTGCAGGGCTCTCTGGGAGGTGCCTCATCGGAAGCATTTTGTGCCTCTCTTGTGAGAGACCCCTCACCATTTTCATCTGTTCCTGAGATTATCACATTTCTAGATATTCTTAACTTGATTCATTCTAGTTAAATTATGCTACTGACAGATTAGCTCTTTAAGCCCTTCCATGTTGCATGGACCAGGGTTTCAGGCCCAGCTATGGCATTTCCCAACTGAGTCACCTTTAGTAAGTCCCTTAAATTCTCTAAGCCTCCTTGTCTCAACTTATAAAAAGATTTCTAATTATTAGAATGGTTAAATGAAATAATAAAGTGCCTACAGTTTTATACATGTCTGACAAATAAATAGTGTAATAGCTACTAGTATCATTTGCTGAGTCCTCATGTTTGGAAACTTTCTAAACTTTCTTTATATTCGTTGTGTACTGTATACCTAGGAGCTTCACTGGTGGTAGGTACTCAATAAATGCTTGTTGAATTTGTACTCAATGGTTTCTGCAGTGCTGAATCAGCTGCTGTGGGCCTTGGATTCCCTAAGTCCAGGATATATATGTGACTATAGTTAAGGGCCTGGCTTAGAACCCAGACAGAACTTCCAGTGAAGGCCCAAAGAATGAAGGGTCAAAAAGATTGTGTCAGACAGTGTTTTAGTCTGTTTAGGCTCCTATAACAGAATACCATGGCCTGAGTGACTTACAAACAGCATAAATTTATTTCTCAGTTCTGGAGGCTGGGAACTTTAAGATCAAGACCCCTGTAGATTCAGTGTCTGGTGTGGGCCCACTTCCTGCTTCATAGATGGCATCTTCTCAGCGTGTCTACACCTGGTGGAAGAGGCAAGGGAGCTCTCTGGGGTCTCTTTTATAAGGACACTAATCCCATTCATCAGGTCCCCACCTTCATGACTTAACCACCTCCCAAAAGGCCCCACCTCCAAATAACATCACACTGTTGGTTAGGATTTCAATATATAAATTTTGGGTAGGAGACAAACATTTTGTCTATTGCAGACAAGTAACAGCTGGACAATCAAGACACGCAAATGTTCCCTGAAGAAAGAAAGACTGTGTGGAACTGGATTTGGGTTGTATGTTGGGGAGGAAAGTGAGCGGGAGGTCAGGGAAGTTCATTGTGGAGTAGGAACTCTACGTAGACATCACATGCACTGCCCAGAGTCAGTCTTATAATGACTGCCTGGCACACTGCTCCTACAGCTTTCACCTACCTTTGGGAGAAAATCCAGAGAACCTTGAGGCAGCCCTATCCCCACTATGGTGCCCAGGCTCTGTCCTGGTGTTTGCAGAGGCTCAGGTGAGCCTAGGTCACCCCAGTAGCTGCCAACCTGAGCTCTGGTTCCACCCTAACTCTATGTCCTGGTCCTCATGCTTGAGCTCTTACCCCAAGTTCAAGCACCAGAGCTGTTTCTCTAAGCCTGAATGCAGAGGAACATGGCTTTACTGGGAACCTCACAATTATAGTCATGAGCCACTAATGACATTGTGGGCCACATAGATGATGGTGATCCCATAAGATTATAATACCATATTTTTGCTGTACCTTGTCTATGTTTAGATATGTTTGGATACACAAATACTTACCATTGTGTTACAATTGCCTACAGTATTCAGTACATTAACATGCTGTACAAGTTTGTAGCCTAGGAGCAATAGACTACACTGTACTGCCTGGGTATATAATAGGCTATGTCATCTAGGTTTGTGTAAAGACACTCTATGATGTTCACACAACAACAAAATCACCTAATGATGCATTTCTCAGAACATATTCCATTGTAAAGTGACACATGACTATGTATGAGACTGGCCAATACGAGACTGAATGATCTGTCTTTCCCACTGAAGACTTCAGATTGGGGGAGTGTCCTGACCTTGTTTGTGTCTCAGCAGGCATTCAATGCGGGACAGAAGAAGACTTTCTTGTCAGCAGAATACTTGAATGAACCTTTCCGAGCCCAAAGGGCAATGAGTGTTGTCAGTATCATAACCTCCGTCCTTGAGGGTAAGTGCTGCTCATTGGAATGTCCACCCACTGTGACATTGGGAGTCCCTGTGTGAGCAGCAAAAGGAGTGCACCTAACCTGTGTCAAAGGGCCCATATCTGTGTCCTGATGTCCTAAACACTCCTCTGTCTTACGCCCTAGAACCCATTGTCCTTAATCAATGTGGTTTTTTATGTGCACAACTTTTCAAAAACAGTAGAATCCAAAGAATGAAATTCCCTAATTCATCTGCTTTGTATGTATTTACAAAACTAGATTTTTAAAAGTGATCTGGCAGTCACCAGAGAATTTCAGACTACCTCTCAGGTATGCAAGAAATTTAACCATCTTTAATTTTCTAACATGACAAATTTATCCTGACACTTTTCATGGCTGTAACTTTCACAGTTGTAATTTAATTTCTGTCTCAAGCCCCTATTATGCTGAACATTGCAAGAGAGTTGAAGTAAGTGAATTAGTCGATCTAACTAAATCCTTGTCCATACAGGGTTCTGCCAATCAAGGAGGAATCCACTCAATCTCCCCAGGGCTGTGTCTAAGTTCCAAGCCAAGGGGTAGAGGAAGAGAGTGGCAATGGGTCATGGCCACCTGTCCACACAAGTTCCCAGAGAGCATGAGTGCATCCTCCTCACCCTGAGCACGAGGCCTGTTCTAATCCAGCCTTTAATCCTCTTAATCCTTTGCCTCAGGGTATGGAGAATAGGACTTTAGTCATACATACCCAGTTCTCTCTCTCCCCTGGATAAATCAAATTGTCCTGGGATAGAAGAGGGATATGGGAGCTTAGATGATAATGTTTCCTGAGACGGGGCCCTGTGTGCTTTCCTCCCTACTCTGGGCTAAGTCTTCATTTGAGGGAAAGTTGTGATAAACAATAGAGATGCAAAAAATGTCTGAAGGATTTGAAAGCAGCCAATCTGTGCTTTACTTTTTAGGAAAAGCCAGAGGTGGCGAGTCTTAAAGAGAGACTCGCATGCCCAGCAAGGCACAGAGCTGTAGAGTAGAGCTGGCTGGTAATGCAGCTGGGTAGAGAAGCTCTGAGGCAGCCTCAGAGAGAACCTGTGGCTCCATGATGGCAGCAGAGTAGCTGGGTGATAACCTCGCTACTCAAAGGGCATGGAAGGAAATTAATAGGGGCCAAAAAGAGAATTTGGAGAGGCCAAGATATGGCCCTTCAACCAGAGACCGGAGGGGAACTGTAACTCAAGTAAAATACACTTAGCAATGGCTAAGGGCCCTCCACCAGCCTTGAGCCCCGCAAAACTCAGATACCATCTCAGATAATGAAATAGTATCAAGCATTGAATTAACCAAAAGAAAGTTCCCATGTTGGGGACCTGGAGTATAAACTAAATTCAACTATGGGGGGGAAAACACCCTTAAATTACATTTTTTGCATACCTGAGTTTGTGTTTTGAGAAATGTGTGCCCATTTATCAACAGCAATATGTACAGACTCTCTCATATCATTTTTCCTCATTGATAATTATTTAATAATCACTTTTCATTGTATTAGCATCTGTACTCCTAACATGTTTTCATGGCTGCAAAAAATTTCACCAAGCTGATATGCCCACAATTTTTTTTATTGTCCAGGTGAGTTCCTTGGATTTTTTTCTTTTTCTTTTTTTTTTTTAACAGCAAATGTTAAATATGGTTTGCTTTTTTCATTTATTCTCCAAAACTGTTAAGCTTCCTCCTTCCCTCTTTTTTCATTTATTCACTTATCAACAAACATTTGTTGAGTACCTGTTACGTGTGTGGCATTGTTCCAGGTGCTGGGGATTCAGGGCTGAAGATGATATAAGCCCACTCTCATGGAATCCACATCCTAGCATGAGGGGGGACCACAGATAATAAACACAAATAAATATTCAGCTGGTTATAAGAAGTGGGGGAAAAAAACAAAGTAGGGAAGGGGATGAAGAGTGGGGTGTTGCAAAAGGGGTTATTTTAGGTAAGGGGATTGTGGAAGGCCATTCTCTCTAAGGAGACCAGAAATAATCTGAATGAAGCAAGGGAACGAGCATTGTGGGGAGACAGTTCCACGGGTGTAAACAGCAAATACAATGCATTTTGCAAGAATAAAATAGAAATGAACAAAATATGTGTCCTACACACATCCCAATGTAAGTAAGGCCAAAGAAGTCCTTGGGGTGAGTGAGAGGCAACAGAGGCAGGAGTTCAGAACACTGCTCTGGAGCCCAGCTGCCTGGGTTTGCATCCCAGCTCCACCATTTATGGTAATCTATGTGACCTTGGAGCTCCACTAACTTTTCTGTGTCTCAGGTTTCTCACTATAAAGTAGTGAAAATATACTTAGCTTATAGAGTCTTGCAAGGATTAAATGAATTAGGTCAAGCAAAATGCTTAGAACCATAACTGGCACAAAGTAAATACTTATGACATGTTGGCTATTATTGTTCATTAGGTTGTAAACTCCGTGAGGGCAGAAAAATGTCTGTTTTGCTCACAGCTGTATCTGCAGTACCTAGAAGAGCAGTGCATGGCGCACAGTAGGCACTAAACAAATATTTTGTTGACTTAATGGTGAATGAGTGTGATATACAGAGATGATATGTGGAGAGTGATGCTAATTTAAAATGATGTGAACTGATAAAAAGGAAGAAAATAAGGAATAGTTAGATATCTTGGGTTAAGACAGACTTCCCCTCAGGCCTAGGAAAGAGTAGACTAGGAAAGGCAGGAGGAACAATGACATTTTAAAGAAAACCTCGGTAAAGGTGACCTTAGGTTAGGTTAAAGAGGTCAAGGTTTTCTGAGCATAAGGCACATATTTAATAACATTCTCTGGTTGGATGTTATATCCATTATATCCATGGGATACATTAAACATGCTTCATGCTGTCAGAGTTGTAGTAGAATTCACAAAGGCCACCTCTTTGAAAGTGATTGTACCTGAGCCAATATGACCTTGGCAATTCACTGAGCTCAAGGCATGTGAACTATCTATATGCTTGGCATAAAAACTGAGATTCGACAGTTGTCCGAACCAGAAGACCAGAAGCAGGATCACAGTAGTGAGCACAACTGAGTCTCTGCCCTCATGCTTAGCGGGAGAGAAGGAAATGGACAAGTCATTACTGGAGTGCTCAGTTCTTTCTTAAAAGGGAAGTGCAGGATGGTAAGGGAGATATTGAAAGTTTGGCCTGGGGCTAAAAGGACTGCAAAGTTCCTGAAGCAGAAGAGAGCATAGTATTTGAAGGAATGAAAAAGCCTGATGTAGCTTAGAGAGCAAGGAGAAGGGCTCAAAATAAGGCTAAAGACATGAGCTGGGTCTAGATCCAAAGAACCTCCTAGACCACATTGAGGATGTGGGACTTCATCCTAAGGGACTGAGGTGCCATTAAAGGATTGGAGGCAGGGGAGCTACATTGGCATTTTATAAAGGTTACTCTGAATACTTACAAAGAATGGAATTAAGACGAGAGGTGCGTTGGCAGGGAAACCAGTTAGGAGGAAACCAGGTGAGAGATGGCAATGCCTGGACTCTGGGGTAGTGGCCATGGGGATAATGGGAAGTGGAAGGATTTGAGAGCTACCTAAGGGACAAAAGTTTTAGGACCTGATGATGCGTATGGTCTGCTATAAGCAACTAAAGGCATACAAGTGCAGCAACTCATAAAGGGAGCACTTGGGGGAGCAGGGGCTTCACTGGGGAAAGATGAAAAGGGAAGATATGAACTGAGTCTGGGACATATTGGATCTCAGGTGCCCTTGGAACATCCAGGTAGAGATGTTCACTAGGAAGTTGGCTTTATAATACATGGCTCTAGGACTTAGGGACAAGGATGGTCCAGAGATACATATTTGAAAGCAGTTTGAATATAGACGGTAATTTTGAAAAGGTGCAAGTGGATAGGATGACATAGAAGGGATCAAGTAAGAAGGGAAGAAGGTCCAGGACAGAGGTCTAAGAAACTACAACGTCTACTGATTGAGGAGAAGAGGTGGAGCCAGCAGAGGAGGCCGACAAAGACTGCATAGAAATAGGAGAAGAACTAGGAAAATACAAGGCAGAGCCAAGAGTCTTAATTTCTTCAGGAAGAATAGAAAGGCCAAGAGAGGCAATGCTATAGAAAGGTCCTGTAAAATGAAGCTTGAAAACTATCTAGGGGCTTTAGTCACAGGAATGTCTTTGGTTAACTGAGCAAAAGAGGATTGGTGGAGTAGGGGGATAGGAAGAGGCCATACTGAAGGCACTTGAAGAATGTATGAGAGGTGAAGAAATGCAGATATTGTATATATACAACATTTTCAAGACATTTACCTCTAAGGGGAAGGAGATAGTAAGATGACACTAGAGAGTAGGTAGAATTAAAAGATTTTTTTGTTTTTGTGGTTTAGGGTTTTTTGTTTGTTTTCAGCATATTTACATGCTAATGGAAAGGACCTGGGAGAATGGGCAAGATCGAAGATTATGAAAAGAGAGTGACTATTCAACAGATTCCTGCAGTGGCAGGAAAGGATGCACAAATGGAGACGTTGATCATTAACAGGAGAGGCACCTCTTTAATTATAACAGGAAGAAGGGAGGGAAGTTCTTTCTGGATCAACTTTTTACAGCAGATTCTTTTGAGGGAGGCATAATCATGTTTCAAGCTAGCATGTGTGTGATACTCTTAGCCTCTGTATCTCCCCAGTTAATCAAGATCAGCAGTGTTGAGGCTGCTTACCAAGCTGAGCCTCTTCTCCCATGGTGCCTCACAGACAGACTGCCTCCTGCCAAAATGGCACGTCTGCAAGCTTCCTCATTCAGCACTACTTCCTATGCTTCTCTCTAGTGCCAAAAATAGGTCTAGGGAAGCTCTTTCCTTGGTTCCAACTAGAGATTGTTGATTTCACTCCCTAGTGTGCCAACTTGTTTAGAGAACTACGCTTTCCCAGTTTTGACATCTGTAGTTTCCAAAATCCACAGTAAGTAATTAAAACAGCACAATAGTAAAAAAAAAAAAAAAAATAGTCTGATCTGTGGAAGAGAAATGGACACATGCATATGAAAATATATGAAAACAACTTATAACAAAATGGCATTTCAAATCCTTGGGGAAATGAGAGAGTATTCAATAAGTAATGTTGGTATAAGTAACCAGAGATAGGAAAAAATGAACTTGATCAATATCTTACTCCTTATCCAAAATAAACTCCAAATGCATAAAAATTTAAGTTTTAAATGTAAAAAGTGAAGCTACAGAAAAAAAAGGAAAACACACATAGGTATTTCTCAAGCCTTGCAGTGAGAAAGCCTTCATATGCAAGATATAAGCATAAGAAAGCAAAGAAAAACATGGATAAATTTGACCATATACAAATTTTTTAATCACCTATAGGGAAAGGGGACTGTTAGCAAAATTTGAGAGCATGTGATTATTTCTGCAAGCTCATTTAAAAAAAATGCATATGGTAAAAAGAAATTTAAACACTACAAATGTGTATGTACTAAAGACCCTCCCTGCTCCGTCCCCTATTTCCAGATGCATCCCCTCCAGTTTCTCTTGTATTCTCCAAGCAATATTCTGTGCATATGTAAGCACTCATACACACACACACACACACACACACACACAAACACACACACACACTTTTCTACATCACCACAAATAAATCTGCCTCATTCTTTTTCATAATGTACTTTACCAGTTGTTTCTTTTTTATTATTATTGTAAACAAAGGACATCACATTTCTTTGCCCACATGGACTGATATATATCTACAAGATGCATGTCTTGCAGTGGAATTTATAGATAAACCCAAAGCTATGAAATTGTCCTTCATAGAGGTGGCCCCAGGTACACATCCAGGTGGAGATTTAATGTAGGCAGCAAGAGATATGATCCTGGTGCTCAAGGAATAGATCAGAAACTGGAAATACAATTTGGGGGGAATGCATACAGAGGGTTTTTTAAGGCCATGGGGTTCAGTGGTGTTACCTAGAGAGAGAGAAAAAAGAGAGACCACAGTGAGAATGCTTGAGTTCTCCAACATTTAGAGACAAGAAAGGAAGAGGGAGACAGAAAGAGGAACTGAGATGAAGCAGGCACTGATACAGGAGAAAAACAAAACATCATGGTGTCCTATGGGCCAGGTGGACTCTGGTTTCAAAGAGAGCATTCTGAACTGTCAAATGCTATCAGAGAGAGGCAGAGTAAGGTGAGGACTGCAAATAGATGATTTGCATTTGGAAAGGGTAAAAGCCAGATGCCAGGGGCTGCAGAGAGGAAAAGAGGAGATGAGAAACTGAAGAAGGTTAAGTGTAGAAAACTCTTACAAAGTATTTCGCTGTTGAGGGAACAATAGATGAAAGAGAACATGGGGTCCAGGAAGACGTTTTTCAAAGTTGAGATAGAATTAAAGCATGTTTACATGCTGATGGGAACAGTCTGGAAGGGAAAGAAGGAGATGATACAGGCCTTGAGTAGGTGAGGAGGAAGGGGCCCCCTCACAGTGGGAGAGGTCAGGCAACCCAGGCACTGTGAGGAACACGAAGACAGAATGTGGGGTGGACTTGCAGATATGTTGGAAACTTAGAGTTAGGAAGAAGATGAAGTAAGGACATGACATAGGTAATGGGCAGGAAAAATGTGTAAGGTCAGTGGTTTGAAGGACTGGATGGGGACAGAGATTAGATTGGAGTGGCAGGATTAAAGGAGCTCAAAAAGTAGGAAATGGTAACAGGGAGAGGGAGGGCTGAAATCAAGACGTTGGAGGTGGTAGTTATTACTAAGAACAAAGTCTAGGGATGACCATGGGATGGGAGTCCAAGGTGACACATGGCTGACAGCTGTCATTGACCACCCCTGTAATGCAGAACTCGAGGAGTCTGAACAGAGGTGCCCACCCTGCTTGACCAGCTTGGCTCAGAAGTATCTGATCTGGGAGTGCTGCCCCACATGGGTGAAGCTCAAGACAATTCTCTTTGGGCTTGTGACGGACCCCTTTACGGAGCTCACCATCACCCTGTGCATCGTGGTGAACACAGTCTTCATGGCCATGGAACACCACGGCATGAGCCCCGCCTTTGAAGCCATGCTCCAGACGGGCAACATTGTGAGTGCTCTGCCGCACTGTCATGGCTGGGGGTTTTGGGGGGTGGGGGCATGCCCTCATCCGTTGGTGTGCTGAGCCAGCTAGCTGAGAGCAGAGCAGCAGTGTGGGAGATGTGTGGACACTGGGTTCAGGAGGTCAAGTCTAAAGGACACAGGCTGAGCTGGTGGAAATTGTTTTGGGATGAAAAAGCACAGGAAAGTGGACTGAGAGAGCCCTGAACTGCAGGCAGCTCATTGCTCTTTGCAGAACATAGGACAGCCCCTTGAATTCTCTGGGTCTCAGTTGCCTTTACCTTGAAATGAGGATAAATGTCACTTTCCCATCTAAAGATAATCTATGGATTTGTAAGCTTCCTCCAAGCTTAATTACTTTTATTACTGCAATTAACAATGGCCATGATTTTCAACGCTGTCACCTAAGTACAGAAAGAGTAGGGGAAGGAAGGGGAAGGTAGTGGAAGGGAGGGAACATGGAAACATGTCTGCAGTTGTAACAAAAGCATCAGGGAGTCAGAACTTTTCTTTTGCACCTAGTTTAGACATGATACTGCTTTAAATTTTCCTCCATTATCTGTTAGTATTACTTACTTTTAACAAGGTACAGTCCATACTGGATTTCATTACATGCTGAAAAAAGTATCTGACTCAGGGAGGGCAACTGCCCCCAACCTTGCCCCTCCCACAGGAATGACAACAATAGCCAGCTTTATTTGAATACTTACTCAAGTCTGGACATGGTCTTAGATGCTTCCCATGGATTATCTAATTTTATTCTCATAACAACCCTGTATGGTGGGTACTATTATTATCCCCTTTTACAGATGAAAAAACTGAGACACAGAAGGCTAAATAATTTGTTCAAGATCATACAGGTGAGTAAGTGATAGCACCAGGATTTGAAGCGGACGGACTGGCTCCCAAGCCCACACTTCTTAACCCCTAAGCTAAATCACCTCACAGAACGTGCTGTTATGTGTGTGTGTGTGTGTGTGTGTGTGCACACGTGCGTGTGTGTGTGTGTGTGTGTGTGTGCGCGCACACACACACACACACGATAAGCAGAGGCTAGGAAGGATCTGGGTCCATAGCAGCAGGGTCCACCGCACTGGAAGTGACCTGTCTGGTCTCCCAGGACCACCCAGCTTTCCTGTCCAGCACCTTATAGCTGCAGGCTTAGGTAGGGGGGGGTCCCGGAGGAAATGTGACTACTTTTCCCTAGAAACCTGCCCTCCCCCATAACCTAGGGGTGTGAAAGGGACTGCAGTAGGTTCCAGAACACTGTGGAATCAGCACGCCTGATGTTTTGGCAGCACCTAGGCTAAGAGGTCACATTCTATTTGAAGTTGTTATGAAGAGGGAAAGTGGAAATAGAGGAAAATACTTATTTCTAAGAAGTCAGCCTGGACCACAGAGGATCTTATGGAAAAAATCTTGGATCCCACACCCTCATTTTACAGTTGGAAAAGCTGAGGCAAGAGAGAGAAAAGGCCTGTCTCACAGTGTCAGAGCACGGTGCCATTTTTAAAAAGCAAGAAAGAAAGGATGTGTTGCCTGTGTCTGGTGCCTGTGATGAATCGGGTGCTTTGCGAATGTTACCTCAGCACCACAACAGCACTGTGAGGATATCATCACCCTCACGTCACAGAAGAGAGCGCTTAGACTCAGAGAGGTTAAGGACCCTGCCCAAGGTTGCACAGCTGGTGAGGGTGGAGTCAGGGTTGACCCAGGTCTCTGGAAGATGCGGGACCTCAGCGCTACCGCCCACCACACCACACCGGCTTGCCTACGGAGGGCGCTCAACACAGATGCTCTCAGTTGCACAGCTGCAGTCTGTGGCATTAGGCCAGTCACTTAAACTCGCAGCCTGTTACCTTACCAGGGACGCAATTGCCTGTTTCCCAGGCTGGTGAGAGGCTCGGATGACAGCATGTGAAGGAAAAGCACCTGACTCCGGTCTTTGCCTTCTTCCTCCCCCGTCTCCCTTCCCTGCAGGTTGAGTCTGGTCCTGGCCTCTCTCAATGTCAGAATTCTGCCCTATTTGTGACAACTAAAGACACTCAGAGCTGAAAAGAATCTTAGAGACAATGTGTATTGTTCTTGCTAATTACTATTATTTATTAATGAGTTAGCATCTGCCAGGCCCTTTGCTAAGCATTGCACATGCATTAGCTCATTTTATGCCCATTACACAGATGAAGAAATCGAGGTACCAGAAGGATGCATTACTTGTCCAAGCTTACATACACTCCAAGCTAGGGAGTGGCTCAGCTGGAATTTTTATCTGGGTCTGTGTTGTCTCACAACCCATACTTTTAAACTACTGAAACAGACTGACCCATCGTTGACACAATTACACGATAATAATTATCCGAATGACTGTCTGCTTACTCCACTCTTACCATCACTCACATGGAAAAACGGAAATGTGGGCTCTAATGCACAGTCCCCAAGCACTGGTTCAGAAATTTCTCTATTCTGTCACACTGACTGTTCCCATAACCAACCCTCAGGAGCACACAGATAATATAGAAATGAACAAAAACAAAATGAGAGGATTTGCTATTTTGCAAACAAAACATTTCCTTGTTGCCCTTTTTGTCATTGCCCCAGACCCCAAAGACCCCCCTGTGATGAAAACTTGTTTCCATCCCCAGGTCTTTACCATATTTTTCACTGCTGAAATGGTCTTCAAAATCATTGCCTTTGATCCCTACTATTACTTCCAGAAGAAGTGGAATATCTTTGACTGCATCATCGTCACCGTGAGCCTGTTGGAGCTGAGTGTGGTCAAGAAGGGGAGCCTGTCTGTGCTGCGGACCTTCCGCTTGGTAATGTTTTCCCTTGGTGACCTGGGGACACTCCCAGCTGGATCCAGGGAAGCTCGCCCCTGGGAGCAGACACTGTCCTTAGGGGCCCCCACCCCGAGTCCTTGTGGGAGGGAGGCAGGACGTGGTTCCTGGGAGCCTGGAGACTTGGGTCTCTGGTCCCAGCTTTTCACTGACACAAAGTGGTGACGTGCCTTCGCCTCTCTGGGCCTTGGACTCCTCATCTGCACCAAGTTCTCTTATGGCATCACAATGGCAACAATAACCTTAGCAGCTAACATTTATCGAGCACTTACAATGTGTCAGGCATAGTGCTAAACCCTCCATACAATGTGCCTCATTTTATGCTCACAACAACCCGGAGAGATAGCTGCTTTCAATATCCCCCTGGGTAGACGAGGCAAACTGAGGCAGAATGACTGAAGGATGACCCAGAGTCTCCCCGCTGCCAAGTGAGCAAACAAGCCACAGACTCGTATCTCAAATCCATGTTGTCTGACTGCAGAGTCCCAGCTCCTTCCTGCCTCCATGAGATCATACTCTGATCCCCTGGTGCCCCAAATCACAGCCCCAAGATATCACGCACCCCAAAATCTGCCTCCAGCTAGCCTCACATGCCATGCGGGCCCTTCTCCAAACTCAGCCCTGGGACACCACCCTCTAGGGAGAAGTTCCCCTATCCAAGTCTCTGCGCCCCCATTGCCTTGCAGGCCACCCTCTTGTCAGAGCCACGTTTGTCAGCCAAATCTGGCAGATTCCCTGGAGGAGAGTCTGGGGTCTCTGGGTTCTCCCAAGTCCCCAGGCCATCTGGAGGAGGTCTGGCATCTTGCTACTCTTGGGAGGAGGCAAGAGGCCTAAAGAAATGTCATGACTTGTTAGTTAGCACGAACCCCTTGACCTCAGGATGCTCCCAGTGTCCAGCTTTGGAGAGAGGTGACAAAATGAAGGAGATAGTGTCCAGCAGTCTCACCAAATGCCAGCTGAAAGGTTCTGACAAGTGTTGGGCAATCCAGAGGTTGAAGAGGTCGCGTGGTGCAGGGGAGCAGAGAGACACCAGGACAGACTGTCTGCTTGGGGCCCTACTCAGGGGCCAGTGAGCTCCTGGGCTTGGTTAACTGGATTAGGGGCAGCAAACTCAAATGTGCCTACAGGCAATGAAATCAAGCTGGCTGAGGAAGAGGCTTGGGCACTGGCTATTTGCCCCCAGTAAACAGGCAGAGATGACTCAGTCCCACCTAGGCAGACCCAAAGCAGTGCACAACTCCAGGGAGGGGGATGTACACAGAAACCAATGTGACTTATGCCAAACAGGTGGCCTGTCCATTATTGTCAGAGTTTCTAATTTTTCATTAAAAACCAGAAATCCAGACTTTTATGTGAATATTTTAATATTGGCTACTAATTCAATTTTTAATAAAACACTCTAAAGCATGTCCTGAAACACATCTGTGCCATGAACCGCTAGTTGATGGCATCTGCCTAAGCTGATGCTGCCCTCACCAACCCAGGGAGGAGAAGGGCAGAGGGGGCTTCAGGACTCTATCCATAGCCTGGAAATTTTAGAAGATCAGAATTAAGTCACATTTTTAGAAGGGGAGATTTCTCTAAGGAGCTAGAAAATGATGATAAGGCACCTAATCTGATGGCCAGTGTAAGACCTCTCTGCACAATCATCCAGGGAGCAAGATTCCACACCTCCTGCACCCTGGCAGGGCCCACAGTTAGTTTTCTAATAAAATAAGATCATTTTTGGTACACTGGGGGAAACAGAGGCTTGGTGTTTTAAGGTCTGCATGCTATTTCTGTTCTATCCTCCAAAGTCTAAAGTCTCAGACAATCAAAAACAGGCAGGTTTACTTCACAGCCTGGTCCTACAGAATTCTCCAGGCACATACCTCTCTCCCCACCCCCATCTTCCTGATCTTAGCATGCTGATCAGCTCACAACTCCCTAACCACACCCACCAACCACACACTTTCCTGGGGTCTATTCCACTTCCCTCAGACCTGGCTTAGATGTCATGGTCCACCGATATTATTATGGCCTTGAAAACAAACTCAATCACATTTTCCCTCTGCCTTTTTGCATTTTTGTGTTTGGCAAAACCCTACCCTAGAGTTGAAGTAAAATATTTCTCTCTGCCATGCCTGCACTTGAGCTGTGGGTATTACTAGAGAAAAATCACACAGCTTCCCTGGTCGGTTTCTTGGTTTTAATTAAAAGACTTTATTTTTCAGGACAGTTTTATATTTTCAGGGAACTTGAGCAGATACTACAGAGAGCTTTCCTATACCAATCCCCGCCCCCCCAAACACACACACAGATACAGACACACACATACATGCACACTGACACACACACGGTTTCCCCTATTAGCAACATCTTATGTTAGACTGTACATTTGTCACAAGTAACTTTTCAGTGCTTTCCCACAGCTCTGAGAATAAAATCCAGAGTCCTTATGATGGTGTACAAAGTTCTGTTTAATCAGACCCAGCCCATTTCTCCAAACAGTCTCCTCTTGCCCACTTTGCTCCAGCCACAGGCCTCCTCCCTCTTCCTCACATATAACAGAGCTTTTCCTGGATTTGAGTCTTTGTAAATTTATTCACTCTGCCTAGAATGCTTTTCCTCTCATCTTCACTTAGCTCACTTACTCTCAACCTCTGGGTTGAACTCACACGTCACCTCCTTCAAGAGGACCTCCCAAACCGCATATCCAAACCTCATAAAATTAACCTGTTTTTCACAGTTTACAATTATCCTCCTATTCCACAAGCCAAGAACCACATTTTCCTTCTTTACCATTCTATCCCAAGGACTCAGCACAAGGCCCAGCACATACGTAGGAACGCAACAGATATTTGTTGATCGACTAAAGGATGGAAGGAAGGAAAGCAGGGTGGAGGGAAGAAGGAAGAAATGAAGATTCCATGTCTTCCTTCTTGGTTTTTCCTTCCTCCAAAAAAAATGACATCACTTCTCTTCCTTGCTCCATCTGTTCCATTAGTCCACTGGTGTATCCTTGTACTAATAGCACAGTCTTAATTATTGCAGCTTTGAATATGTCTGTGTCTGGAAGTAAAGTCATCCACCTTGTTTTGTTCAAGAATATCTTGGCCTGCACACTTTCATACTCTCTTGAGAATCAGCTTGCCAAGTGACATACCCACATACACACAAACCTGTTGTTTCTTTCCATTGGAATTACTGTAATCTAGAGGTCAATTTGGGAAGAAATGTAACCTTTACATTATGTGGTCTTCTGCTCTGTGAAGATAGTATATTCTCCATTCATTTCAGCCTTTTAATAATGTTTTATAATTTTTCCATAGCTTTTATAATTTTCTTGTAAAGATTCTTGCATATCTATTTCAATGTCCTTTTCTAACTTTTTTTGGCTAGCATTTTTATAGTTAATATTTTTGTATGCAGAAATGTCTGTTATTAGTGCTAATGATTTATTCATATACTGTTTTAAATTTTTGAACAGTCATATCATGTGCAAATAACGAGTTTTGTTTCTTCTCTTCTAATCATTATACCATTTGGTTCTTTTTACTACATTACTGTGCTAGTTAGGACATC
Source organism: Lemur catta (assembly GCF_020740605.2). Taxonomy (NCBI): domain Eukaryota; kingdom Metazoa; phylum Chordata; class Mammalia; order Primates; family Lemuridae; genus Lemur; species Lemur catta. The sequence goes on from NC_059128.1 coordinate 143,973,654, forward strand.
CAGTACACTGTTGAAAGAAGTGTTAATAGCAAGCACCCTTACCATTTTCTTGGTGGCAAGGAGAATGCTTTCAAAATTTTCACCAAGCCTTATGGCAGGCTTTTTTAAAGAAAAAGACCTTTATCAAACAAAAAAAAAAGAAAGAAAGAAAACCTTTATCAGTTTAAGAAGTTCTCTTTTGTTAAGAATATTTATCATGAATGGTTATTTAATTTTATCAGACAATAGTTCTGCATGTATTAAGATAATGACATGATTTTCTCCTTTAATCTGTTAAAGTGGTGAATTATATTAATTGATTTTCAAATGTTAGATCAACTTTGCATTCCTGAGATAAATCAATCCAAGTTGATTATGATGTATTTTTAATACATCTGAAGCCTCAGTTTGCTAATAATTTGATCAACATTTTTGCATCCATATTGATAAATAATATTTGACCATAATTTTCCTTACTTGAGTTGTCCTTGCCAGGTTTTGATATAAAGGTATCAAGGTTATGCTAATCTTTATAAGAAGAGCTGAGGGATATTCCTCTTTTTCTATCTATACCCTATCTTTAAGTAAAATTAGAATTATTTGCTCCTTGTAGGTTTGGTGAAATTCACTAGTAAAGCCATCTGCAGGTCAATGTTTTTCACTACTGATTTAGTTTTCTTAATGATTATGAAACTAGTCACGTTTTCCATTTTTCAAATTGATGTTGGTAAGTTATATTTTTCTAAGAATTTTCCTTCTTATCTAAATTTTTAAGTTTATTGACATAAAGTTGTGCATACTATGCTTTTATCTTCTGAGGATCTATAGCACCTGTACTTATGTCACCTTTTTCCTCCTTATTAATAATTATTTGTGCTTTCTCTCATCATTTTTCATCCATCTTGCCAAAGATCATTAACTTAATTAGTTTTTTCAAAGAACCAACTTTTAGCTGTTGATCTTCTCTATGTCATTGATGTTTTACTATTTTAATTAATCCTGCATCTTATCTTAATTACATCCTCCATTCTACATAGTTTGTTCTTTTATTACTTCTTAAGATGGAATTTTCAGTCTATTTCATTTTCCAATATATTTATTTAAGACTTCAATTTCCTTCTAAGAACTACTTTAATGTGTAGAATTTCCTTATTTTTCTAAATAATTCCTTATTTAGACTTGATTTATTCTTTGGCTCAAAGGTTAATTGGAAACATGGTTTTTCATTTCAAAACATATGTGGTATTTCTAGCTATCTTCATGCCATTGAGTTCTAGCTTAATTATATTATAGTCAGAACATATGCTGTATTTTAATGCTTGAAATGTATTGATAATTTTCTTTTGGAACAGTATATTGAAAATGTTCCTATGTGCTTGAAAGGAATGTATCTTCTGCAGTTGTAGGGTGCAATACTCTGTATATAACTAGTAGGTAGAGAAAGTTCATTGTATGGGACATACATTCTATATCCTTGCTTATTGTCTGCTGCTTGTTCTAGCAATTACTGAGACGATGATGTATAAAAATACCTCTCGTTATGATTATAGTGTGGTCTGTTTCTCCTGTGGTTCTGTCTTGAGGCTGTATTATTAATGCATATTTAATAATATTATTATGTATAAAATTATACATATTTTAAGTTGTTATAACTTCCTAGTAAAGTGAAACTTGTAGCATTAAGATTGACCTTCTTTTTCTTTAGAAATGTTTTTTTGCCTCAAAAAGGTCTTTTTTGCCTGATGTTTATGAAATAACCCTGCTTTCTTTGGTTTAGAATTCACCATATACATTTTTACCCATGAATTTACTTCCAGTCATGTATCCTTAGGGTTTTTATGTCTCTTGCAAATAGCATACAATCAGATTTTGGATTCTTATTCATTTGTGACAATCCAATCTTTGTCTTTTAGCCAAAGCATTTAGTCTACTCATTTATGGTGAATACTGATGTGTTTGGATATGTGTCCATCATTATATTTGAGGCTTTCTGTTTGTTTTACCTGTGCTCATTCTCCTGCTCACTCTCTCTTAATTTACATTGGATTGTTTATTTTTTCTTGTCTAAATTTCCCCGTTTACTAATTTGGAAACTACTCTGTTTTTATTCTGTGAGTAGTTACCTTAGAAATTACAGCATAAGTAGTTAACTTAAAATGAAAAGTTAGCTAAAGTCTTTACCTTCCTGGACAACTTTTCATTTCAGTTATCCCTCCCCAACTTATTCTCGTGCTAAGTATTTTAATTTTATCTTGTTTTTAAAACATTTTTTTACTAATCAATGATAAATAATGTTAGCTGTTGTACAAAAGAATCCCCAAACTCAGTATCTTAACCCAATACATGTCTATTTCTCACTCATATCATAGTCTGATGCAAGCCAGGAGCTCTAGGTGAGACTCCAAGAAGTGACTCAGCCACATGTGAAGAAGGCCTGGAAAGCCTTCATATTTTGCCTCCTGCTTGTGGAAAAATGGGAATCCAAGGTCTGTTTTAAAATTTAAACAGTCAAAGTCTTCTTCAGTTAGAGATCATGGTTTGTTTTGCAATACAATTCCTTCAAAAAATTTAGATGGCTTCAGACGTCTCTTGTGCTACACACGCAAAGTGTGTTCTTTAACAAAGCTCTCAACTATTTCTTTGCTTTCCTTTCCCCTTGCCTTTCTTGCTCAAGAGAGATAGTGGCTGCACCATTACTATAATGTTGGCTAAGAGTTGCTTCATTTCATTGGAATATTTAACTGGTCTTCAACGCTCGAAGACTTAATCACATCACTTACTGTTCGGGATCTAGAAGCAGTACACTTGCCTAAGTCTTCAAAACTCTAAATTTCTGGATTCTATTTCCTTTTATTTCTTACAAACCAGAAAAATCTTTCCTAGGCTTATCTATTTCTTGTACTATCTTGAGGAACATAAACTTACACACAATACTAAGGTTTTACAAACCCTTCCCCTAGGGCTGCTTGTTCCTAAGGCTCATGTTCTGCCCTAGAATCATTGCAAACAATGCTTTTGCCACTGAATAACACATATCAACACTTTGCCTTAATCAGTTTCCTTGTTCACCACAGGATCACTAAGCTGCTGCCACACATGTGATGCCTTTAAGAAGGCAATACCCAATACCTCTTTTCAAGACACCAATTTCTACATTACTCAAGAGAAGGCTGTTCCTTTAAAAGCTTTAAAAGCTTAAAAGCTTTAAAATCTTCTCTTGGTCTTCAGTGTTCTGCAATTTCACCACAGTGTGTCTAGATGTGGATTCCTTCTTTTTTTTTTTTTTTAATAATGCTTAGGACTCCTTGACTTCTTAACTCTATAGATTTGTGATTTTCTTCAATTCTGGAAAGTTTGCAGAAATTACTGGGACAAATACAGCCTTTACTACATCCTATTTCTTCTCCTTCTGGACTTCGATTAGGTGTGTGTTCAACTCTCCCAGTCTGTCCTCTGTCTCTAACACCTTTTTGGTATTTTCCATCTTATGTCTCTCTGGGCTGCATTCTGGATAATTTCTTCTGATATATCCTCAACCCACTATTTCTCTCCTAAACTGTGTCAAATCGGATGTGAAACTCCTCCATGAAGTTTTTAGTTTTAAGTATTATATTTTTCTTTTCTAGAAGTTTCTTTTGTAAAACTTCTTATTGTTATTTATGGTTTATTATTCTCTATACATATCTTCAAGTTTTTATTTTCCTTCTTTAAGCATATGATATCTAATTATACTGTTATTTCTGGCTAATAATTTTATTATCTGAAGACACTGGATGGCTGTTTCCACATGTATGGTTTCTCTTGGATTTCACTCACTCCTGGTGCCTCGTTCTTTCTGGTTTTGTCTGTCTGTCTGTTTGTTTGTTTTGTTTGGTGCAACCCTTAGGCACGTTTTGAGGGAATGCTTTGAGACCTGGGATGAAGGCAGGTTCCTCCAGAGAGTATTGGCATTTACTTCTGCAGGGCACTTTGTACAATTGTACTAAATTAAATTCTCAGCTTCAGATACCTACACAGTGTGAATTCCAGCGAAAATCCTGTGTGAGCACCACTTGGTGGTTCCAGATTCTCAGTGTCAACTTTCTCCCTTTACCTGGTATGCAGCACAGAGACATGCAATTTTCCTTGCGTTCTCCTGGGCTTCTGCTTAGTTTCTCTTTACATGGAGGGTATAGCTCTTTGGGATCTAGTCTTAACGCAAGGAGAAATTCCTGTTACACTCACTACCTTGGGCAAGCCCTGGACTGTCTCCTGCTCCCCGTACCTCATGAGACCATTAAAAACTACACTTAGAGTCATTCCATTTTGCAAATGTGTTCAGAGAAAAAGCTGGCTTCAGCAATCTGTTTATCTCTCTGAATTCCCATATTTATTTAATTTTTGGCTGAAAAATCGCTTACGTTATTGGCAGATCATCAGTGCACTTAAGATTTTATTACCCAGCATTTGTAGATGATGGAAAGGGGGCCCCAAAGGGGATCCAACATGCTCTGCCATGTTACCCTGTCTTCTGAAATATTTTACAATGCACAGCCCATTTCGTCAGCAAGTGGTGACCTCCCAGTAGAGGACAGGTATTAGACTTTCTTCTCATTCTACTCTAGAAGTAAAGCATTCTCACTGAAGTTGAAAATATAGTAAGGTTCAACTCTAAGATTAGAAATTGACTTCAAGGCAGTTTCTATCCAAGTATATGCAGTTACCAACTTGGTTTATTTCTTTTCAGTCTTTTTTCCCACTAAATAGAAGTTTTTATATTAATTCTGAGATTCACTAGAGAAATAATTAATTAAATGTGAAGGAATATTCAGCAACTACTAAAAGTAATTATTTATAAATTATTATGTAACAACATGAAGACAGTCTTTAGATGTAATGCTAAGCGGGGCAAAGACTACAGAAAACAAGTGGCTGGGGGCAGAGGCAAAGGACCTGGGAGCATGGGTGCAGGTGGGGCTGCTCTCCTGGACACTCATTCTAGGCATCAGCAAGAGCCAGCTGAGTGCCAGCAGCGGGCACTGTGCAAATGTGTGTTGACTGATGAAGAATAGGAGCCCCAAGCCCAGAAATCTCTGGAACAGCAAGTGGAGAGATCCTATTTTCTTGCCCTTTACAAAGACAAAAAAAAATTAATAGAAGATGACTCAATTCATACCCTATAATGAGAATTGTACACAACTTGCTTTCGGCTTAGTATAAGCTTTGTTATGGACAACAAACTGCTGTCTAAGAAGGCTCTCTATTAAATAAGGAGACTCTAATATTAATTTATAAATTCCTCTCCCTCTCAACTAAGGAGCCAGTGGAAACCGTCAGCCAGGTGTGATTAAGGCAAGGGGCAACGCCTACTGTTTGTGCTCAGATGCCAGAGAGCACGTTCATGTGCCCCTCACAGTCCCCAGTCGTGCCCCCAGGGCTTTGTGGTGCAGCAGGTGGCTGTTACCCCATGTCAGGCCCTATACCGGCCTCTGCTTCTGCACTTGCTCAGAGTTCACTATGAAAATGGAGACTTATTAACTGTGTTGTTAAGGAAATTCTGCATTCCCCCAATACCCTCCACAAAAGAGGTCTAGTTTCTATGTGCAATTTTTATTTGTGTTTATCGGCTGTTTCTGTGACCAATTCACATGTGTTTTAAGCTCTGCTTTTGTATGAGGAGAGTAACTTGCAGTTAGGTCTTAGGTGAACATGGACCCCCTGACCCTCATCACAGAGAGTGGTGCATATGGTATTGACTGCATAGGAGGATTAAACCTCCCTTGGATTTGCTACTCACTGCCGTGTGAGTGACAAAATTGTTGCTGCGCTGTTCTGTTCGACACAGCATCCCAGCACCTGAGCCAGACGCCCTGGCTCTTAGCAGTTGCTCCATAAACACACTTTGGCTGATTGGACTGGCAGTCAAGTCCAGATATTTCTTTCTAACAAATTAGAAAACCATACAAATATATTTTTAAGTGTTTATACGTTTTTATGCATGGAGATTTTGCTCTCTTGTGGGACTTAGAATATTTGCGTTTACAATAAACTCTATTTGAGTCTCTGTCTTGTCTCAGTAACTAAGCCATTAGTTCCATGAAGGAGCCCAGATACCTTTCTTCATACACCTCGTAGGCTAGCACAGTTCCGTGCACCTGTGTGGCTGGCGTGCAATAAGGTGGTTAGGTTTGTGGCTCAGTTAAATAAATATGTGAATGCTGGGTCCGTGAAATCATAGACACCTGCAATTTCAGAACAACAGAGGATGTGCACTGCCCTAAGTTGAGAAATGCCCTAAGAGGTGGTACACAAATACTTATCCAATGCAGTGGGGCATGCCCTACCCAAAGGAGGCTAGCTAGCCTCTCTTCAGGTCCAAAGTGAGCTTATTCTCACTTATCTGTGAGTCCTATCATACCCCTTAGAATAGGCACATTCAGGAGGGATCAGGCCTCAGGCTATAGAACAGCATAAAGATGGCAAGACCACCACCCCAATATAAGACCCCCGACTTTGCCACAGTCAATGGAGCACATTGATACTTAGGGACCATAGAAGGCTGAGCATAGTTTTTAGTAACTTATGGGGAAAAAGGGCTCTGGAAGCAACTTCCAGGGAATGCCCTGTCTTAACCAATGCTTTGTTTTTCCCAGACCTTTGGTTTCCAGCCAAGACTTCAGATGAAAGGTAGTGAGCACAGCCGCCCGGACCTGACACAGTTTCTGTTTCTCTGCAGCTGCGAGTCTTCAAGCTGGCCAAGTCCTGGCCAACCTTAAACACACTCATCAAGATCATCGGAAACTCGGTGGGGGCTCTGGGGAACCTCACCATCATCCTGGCCATCATTGTCTTTGTCTTCGCTCTGGTTGGCAAGCAGCTCCTAGGGGAAAACTACCGCATCAATCGGGGGAAAATCTCCGCGCCCGATGAAGATTGGCCCCGCTGGCACATGTACGATTTCTTCCACTCCTTCCTGATCGTCTTCCGGATCCTCTGTGGAGAGTGGATTGAGAACATGTGGGCCTGCATGGAAGTCGGCGACAAATCCATCTGTCTTGTGCTTTTCTTGACAGTGATGGTGCTGGGAAACCTGGTGGTGAGTGGCGAGCCGCACTGGGGCCACTGTCTCATGGGCACGGATGAGGCTTCGGGGTTATCCTAAAAAGCTTTGATGTTCCACATTTTTATGCCCATATTGCACCTCCCTGGTTGAAGAGTTTTTGAGGTTTTCAAAGTCGTGTGGGGCACCTTATAAGAAGTGTGTCTTAGGAGGCAGCCTGGCTTTCAGGAATAAGCACAGGCTACCGGAAAGACCTGGTATAGAATCTCAGCCCTTCCATTTACTAGATGGGTGACCCAGGGCAAGAGACTTAATCTCCCCAAGCTCCAATTTCCCTAAAACAAAGAAAATAATGCTTACTCAATGGGTTTACTGAAGAATTAAATTACAGGAGATGACATATGCAAATTGCCTAGTGCAGTGTCTGGGCTGCAGCAGGAACTCAATAAATGGTAGTTGTTGTTAAAGGAAAAATTTCGTTGCTCACTCTAGCGGGGCTCAGATGTTATTTTTCTTCAGGGGAGTAAGAGCTGACCGATTTCTCCAAGCTGCACAGATGCAAACTAGGAGCATAGGTGCTGCCACAATTAGACAAGACACAAGAGAGAACCTGGGTCATGGAGAACATCCACGGCCACAATGACAACAGCAACATCTACCCCCCCATTTGGGGGGATCCCCTCTGGAGACATGCCTACCAGTTAGCCCCAACACTCTTCTCTGTCCCAGCCTGGCCCTCAACCCTCAGCTTGTCCCCACCCACTCTGGTCACAGGGGTCCCTGCCCTCCCTGCACTGGCTGGCTGTGTGGGAGAATGTGGTCTTCCAGAAGCCCCTGTCGCATAGCCGGGAAAGTCAACCAACTTGGGCTCCTTTCTCAGAATCGTTTTACAGAGAGGAGAAAGCTAAACCAAGAGAAGGGGTGAAACAACAAATCCAGACCCTTCAAAGTCTTTCCACCCTGGCCCCTGAGCTAGAGATGCCTTCTGCCTACATCTTCTGCCTGAGTGCAGGGCTGCCTGAAAGCCCGTCCTTCCAGGCTGGGCTCACCACCCCTGCAGAGCCACAGGTGCCCCTTGCTCTCAGACAGGACATTTGCCTCTGAGCACTTATTTTACATCCTTCGTATCATTCTGTCTTCACAGTCACTCTGAAAGGTAGAGAGTCCCTACTCCCTGCTCACAAGTGGAGAGTATGAAGGTGGGAGCAGCGAGGAGATGTGCCCAAGATTCTGGAGTCAGGAATAGAGGCTGGGGCTTCGGCAGATGAGGGTGGTCCCAGGGCAGGCCCATGCCTGCTCCTCTCTGTTGGCCCTAAATGTCCCTTTTCTCAGCAGTGTGATCCTCCACCCTGGTGGAGAATGTGCTTTCAAGCCTTGTCCCCATGAGGCAGGGCACTGTGGCACATCCTCACGGCTCCCCTCCGCTGCTCTCGGAGTGTCCACTCTTATAGGAGAGAAAGCAGCCCCGGTGGGCAGGGGAGGCCCAGGCTGTGGCTGTCCTGCCATCCAGCTGCTGACCTGGTGGGCCGAGGTGGGGCTCAGCTCATCGATTGATTGATCTTCCCTTCTGTTCCTTCTCTTCAGGTGCTTAACCTGTTCATCGCCCTGCTGTTGAACTCTTTCAGTGCCGACAACCTCGCAGCCCCAGAGGACGATGGGGAGGTGAACAACCTGCAGGTGGCCCTGACACGGATCCGGGTATTTGGCCTTCGCACCAGGCAGGCCCTTTGCGGCTTCTTCAGTAGGCCCTGCCTGCTCCCCCGGCCCAAGGTAGAGCCCGAGCTGGTGGTGAAGCTTCCCCTCTCCATCACCAAAGCCGAGAACCACGTTGCTGCCAATGCCGTCCTGGGGAGCCTGGGAGGGCTCCCGGCACCCAGAGGCCCCAGGGATGAGTACAGTGACTTCATCACCAACCCCAATGTGCCGGTCTCTGTGCCCATTGCTGAGGGTGAATCTGATCTCGATGACTTGGAGGATGATGGTGAGGAGGATGCTTGGAGCTCCCAGCAGGATGTGATCCCCAAAGGGCAGGTAAGAGTTCTTCCCGTGGGAGAGCCACAGGAAGTGGGGAGGGGCCTCAGGGCTGGGGCCCAGGGAAGAAGGGAAATTACGATAAAGAGGTTTCCCAATATCAGGGCTGGCACAGCCTGGAAGAGCCCCTGCCTGGCAAGCCAGGCATAGGAGTCCTTGACATAAAGACGCTTAAACCGTGCCAGCCTCTCCAGAGGAGGAAGCATTTGAGCAGGGCCTGGAGGAAAGGTCAGAAATCCCCAGACAGGCAACAGGGCAGGGAGGGAGGGGCAGCAGGAGCCCCAGGCCACTCTGAGGCGCTTGGGAATCATCTTTCACACACCTGCCCTATTCGCTCTGCCCAACCAGGCTCTGTGTGTGAGATGCTAACGAGATTCCTTTAAGGACAGGATGCTGTCCAAGAGCAAGTGTCATCTAATCTTCATCGGCATTCAAGGAAGTCCCCATTGTTACATGACTCATTTAGCCAGCTTTTCCCAATGAGTTTTGTTATAGGAAATGACACTTATTCCTTTTGACACCAACAAATTTAAAGCACATTTAAGCCTATTGATAATACATATTTTTAAATATTTTGCACTGTTACTTGCTACCGTAAGCTGATATGTCAACCCCCAACCCTCATCAACCTTTTGTCAGTGGCTCAGGGCATGCACTTCCACACAATGTGGGAAGGCAGGGGTCCCTGTGGGGCCTCAGGGACGTGCAGAGCTGCTGGCCAGGCCACTAAGTGGCCTCGGAAAGCTGTGCTTTGAGTCTGTAGCTCTTCCATAGCCTTCTTCCCTGCAGCTGTCACTTGTGTTCCAGCAGCTGCTGTTATCAACTGCCATATTTTACATGCCTTTGTCTGGGTGACAGCCGAGGGCAGGGCATCACCAACCCAGAGTAAAGGACATGAACTCTGTGACGGTTGTCTGCCACTCAGAAGCATTTTCAGTTACTTTGGAGTTCTTGAGGGGGCTCCAGATGGCCAAGTTCAGTACTAATGTGACCTCTTAACATGTAATAGTGGTCATGGCTAACATCTGTTGAGCCATGCACTTCATGCAAAGTGTTTTACAAGAACTAACATATTTAGTCATCAGAATAACTGAATGAGGTAGATCCTGCCTTCTCAATTTTGCAGATTGGGAAAATGAAAATCAGAGGGGTTAAATAATTTGTCTAAGGTCACACACCTTGTGAGTAATGGAGTCAAAAGTTCAGCACAGATCTATCTGGTAGAGTCTTTGTGCTCACTTCATACAAGTGCATGTATGCGTGTATATTAGTTGCATGTGTATTAGTTGCATATATGAGGTCCTTGGCTCTGGCAGTCTGTGATGTGCAAGATCCCTTTAAATTTAGAACTGGTCATCTAAGGCTGGGGCCAGGTGCCCAGGTGGGACACTCTCGCACCAGCAGGAGCAGCTGCAGCAAGTCGAGAGGTGTGAGCACCACCTGCCACCCAGGAGCCCAGGCTCTGGAATGTCATCCGAGGACCTGAATCCATACCTGGGTGAGAAGTGGAAAGAGGAGGATGTTCCCCAGGCCCCTGCAGAGGTAGGTATGTGAGCTTTCTGGAGAGGTTGAACTGCCAGCCAGACAC